>NC_133126.1:190591226-191282354 GCF_048418815.1 Hemitrygon akajei | reverse complement strand
GCAGCAATTGAGTTGAGTATGATGTTCCCTTAAGTGGTTATCCCCTCAATGGAGAATGCGTATGCATGACTTTATTTAACGCTGGGAGACTGATGCACGAGCAGCCACCATGTGGTCCTTGGCAGATCAGGGTCGGGGTCCGGTGGCATGGAATGCAAGATGACTGGGGACCCGTCCCAGCTGTTGCCTTCCTCTGTCTTCACTGCCATTGTGAAGCAGCATCACTTTCTGACAGCTCCACCATTGAAGTCTTGGTTGGATCGCTCTCTCTCTAGAACGGGGGCTTCACAGCCTACAGTCCATGGACCCTTTGCTAAATGGTATTGGTCCATGACATTAAAATAGAACCTCCCCCATGACCATGGGTGACCCTGCGAGGAGCTGAGCACTGGACAGCATCGTTCTCAGGATCTCAGGAACTCACAAGCCTCTCTACTACAACAAGGTGATAATTGTCCGAGAGGATTCCCCTACATCCTCTCAGCTGATTATCAGAGCTTTCTTGTCAATTCACTAATCACATTTATTTCGTAGTAACTTATTCTCTCTCATATTCCTGTCATTTCTGTCCTGGTTCCCTGTCACTCACCTGCATTAAAGGTGTTTTGCAGTGGCCATTTACCCAACCAAACAACGCATCTTTTGGACTACAGAGGCAAGCAGAGTACGTATTTGGAGTATTGGGTGCAGCTCTGGGCCATGGCCTGTGGGAAAGATACAGTATCAGTAAGATTGAAAGAGAAAAGAGAAAACTTACAAGGATATTGCCAGGACTTGAGGACCTGAGTTATAGTGAAGGCTGAATAGGTTAGGACTTTATTCCCCGGAGCATCGGAGAATGAGGGTATAGAAAATTATGAATGGTATCGACAGAGTAAATGCAATAAGGCTTTTTCCACTGAAGTTGGGTGGGACGAGAACTAGAGATCATGGGATAAGGGTGAAAGATGAAATATTTAGGGCTAACATGCGGGCGAGCATCTTCACTCAGAGAGTGGCGTGAGCTGCCAGTAGAGGTTGTGGATACGGGCTGAATTACAACTTGTAAGAGAAGACTGGATCAGTACATGGATGTGAGTCGTCTGGGGGTCTATGGTCCAAACCTGGGTCAATGAGACTAAGCAGAACACCCATTCGTCATGGGCTAGATGGGCTGAAGGGACTGCTGATGTGCTAAAGTGCTGTATGACTGTGACACCTGAGGGAAGCCCACACAGTCACCAGAATTGTGTAGAAACTCGACACGGTCACTGACGTCCCTTTAAAAGTGAGACGAGGAGGGATTTCTTCAGCCAAAGGGTGGTGAATCGTTGCCAAAGGCAGCTATGGGGACCATTGGGTATATTTAAAACAGAGGTTGATAAGTTCTTGATTAATCAGGGTGTCGAAGGTCACGGAGAAAAGGCAGGAGAATGGGGTTGGGAAGGAAAATAGATCTGCCATGATGGAATGGTGGAACAAATTTAAAGGGCTGGATGTCCTAATTCTGGTCCCATATCTTATGGTAATTTGGTCTTATAAATAATTACAGCCATTTAATTTGATGTTTTAGCAATAAAAAGAAGTACTAAATGTAGCTCACTGGTGAGACAAGGCACATTGCACTGATAAGAAGCAACCTATGAAATACATTTAAGTGGTGTGACACCTGCTGCGAAAAACTAAGAAGCTTCTGGAAAAATACAGAATGAGCTGTACTACAATTACTGAAAATTTAGCGAACAATTACACTTTATAGGTGGTAATATAAAAATACAAGTGAGCAGAGTAAAGGAGAAAGTTAACAATTTTACACTCTGATCCAACAGCACTGATTGTGTGGAGTTTATGCATTCTTCCTGTGACTGTGCAGGCTTCCCCCAGTGCACTTTAGAACAGAAGTAGGCCCTTCAGCCCATTTCAGGCCCATTTCAGACCCATTTGGCCAGAGCCACTTGTTCTGAAAACCTGAGCCAATAGGTAATATCAACTTGGCAACTATCACATCAAATTCACTGTTTCAAATTACTTTTCCTCCTTCTAGTCTCTAGGCAACAAAGCTCTGTCTGCTTAATCTCATCGCCAATCGACAAAGCAGACCTCCTCACACATTCAGTCTTTTGTATTAACTTTACTTGCCAACTCTTGGCCTTGGGGCGTTCCTGCTTTGTTTTGGTTAATATGGAATATAGAAAAGGATGGCACAGGAACAGGTCCTTTGACCCACAATGTCTGTGCCGAACATGATGCCAATTTAAATACCCCTTATGCCTGGTCATGATCCATATCTCTCCATTCTCAGTATATTCCTGTTCTTGTCTAAAATGCCTCTTCAACACTTCCCAGCAAGTCAGGCAGCATCTATGGAGAGGTGATTTTTTTGGGCCAGTGCCCTTCATGAGTTCAAATCACAGAGACTATAAAGCATAGGAGTAAAGTTAGGCTATTCAGCCCATCGAGTCAGCTTTGCCATTCCATTATTCTCCCTCTCAATCCCATTCAACTGTCTTTTCCTCATCTGAAGCCCTGACTAACTAAGAACATATCAACCTCTACTTTAAATATACACAATGACTTGCTCTCTACAGCTGTCTGAGGCAATGAATTCCACACCACTCTCTGGCTGAACAAATTCCCCTTTCACGATAGCAACTACAGAAAGAAATTCAGTTACGTCTGGAATTAAAGGGCAAAAATCAGCAATAATAACCACAAAATGACATTGTTTGGGGAAAAATATATCTGGCTTGCGACTGACATTCAGGGAAGTGAATCTGCTGACCTGACCTGCTTTGACCTACTTGTGACTTTGGCACAGTCCATTTCGGTTGACCTGCCTGATGAATTGGCCACCAGATCACCCACTTCTGAGGCTTATGTGGCGGCAAGAAATGCTGACCAGCACTAAAGACTTCACCTGCGAACAAGTGAAGGGAAAGAAGGAAGGTGCTACAAGAAGGCGCTACAAGAAGGCAGCATCCAACCTTAAAGAAGCTGATCATATGGAAATATGCTCTTCTCATTACTGCCCTTGGCGAGGAAATACAGGAGCCTGAGCTCTCAACTCATGTGCACTAACTCGATCTACCTCTTGTGCATGATTGAGTTATTTATATTTATTGTACCTTGTATTAATTTTCTCATGTTTTGGACTGCATTGCTGCCACAAAGCAACATATCTCATGACACATGTCAGCGATAATAAACCTGATTCCTGAGGTTTATGAGAATGATCTGAGGGTGAAACGGTTAACATACGGGGATTTTTGATGGTTCTGGCCTGCACTTACTAGAGTTCTGAAGAATGAGGGTGGATCTCATTGAAATCTATCAAATATTGAATGCTCTTGATAGAGTGGATGTGGAAAGGATGTTTCCTCTAGTGGGGAAGTCTAGGACCAGAGGCACAACCTCAAAATGGAGGGACAGAGGAATTAGTCAGATTCAGAGGGTAGTGAATCTGTGGAATATATTCCCTCAGGTTAATAGGTTCTTAGTTAATCAGGGCAGCAAAGGTTATGGGGAGAAGGCAGGAGAATGGGATTGAGAGGGAAAATAAATTAGTCATAATGGAATGGTGGAGCAGATTTGATAAGCGTAATTACCTAATTCTGCTCCTATATTTTATGGTCTTATGTTCTTATGATTCTTATTTAGAAGCAGTTTCTTTCCTTCCACCATCTGAGTTCGGATTAGCCCATGAATCTATCAACAGCACTTTATTTGTCTTCTGCACGATTTATTTATATATCAAGTCAAGTCGCTTTTTATTGTCATTTTGACCATACACTGCTGGTACAGCACACAGTAAAAATGAAACAATGTTCCTCCGGGACCATAGTGCTACATGAATAAACACAAAACTACACTAGACTATGTGGGACAACTCGAGTCTACGCTAGACTACGTAAAACAACACAAAAACTACACTAGACGACAGACCTGCACAGGACTACACAAAGCACACAAAACAGTGCAGGACAGTACAATTAATTAATAAATAATTAATAAACAAGACAATAAGCACAGTAGAGGACAAATTTTAATATAATAATAAATGATGTAGATGTCAATCTAGACTCTGGGTATTGAGGATGGCTTGGGGGGAAGAAACTGTTGCACAGTCTGGTCGTGAGAGCCCGAATGCTTCGGTACCTTTTGCCAGATGGCAGGAGGGAGAAGAGTTTGTGTGAGGGGTGAGTGGGGTCCTTCACAAGGCTGTTAGCTTTGCGGATGCAGCGTATGGTGTAAACGTCTGTAATGGTGGGAAGATTATGTCTTGCCCTGTATTGCCGCCACAAAGCACAAATTTCATAACATACACTCAGTAGCCACTTGATTAGATACATCTGCACCTGCTTGTTAATGCAAATATCTAATTAGCCAGTCATGTGTCATCAACAATGCATAAGACCAGAAGACCAAAAGACATAGGAGCAGAATTAGTCCATTCAGTCCATCGAGTCTGCTTTGCCATTCTATCATGGCTGATCCAGGATGCCACTCAACCCCATACACCTGCCTTTTCGCTATATCCTTTGATGGCCTGACTGATCAGGAAACAATCAACTTCCGCCTTAAATATCTGCATGATTTGGCCTCCATGGCAGTCTGTGGAGGGCATTCCACAGTTTCTCTACTCTGGCTAAAAAAAATCCTCCTAACCTCTGTTCTAAAGGGTTGTCCCTCAATTTTGAGGTTGTGCATTCTAGATCTGGATACCCCCACCATAGGAAACATCCTCTCCACAACCACCCCATCTAGCAGAAATGCATGCAGGCATGGATAAGAGATTCAGTTGTTGTTCGGACCAAACACCAGAACAGGGAAGAAATGTGATTTAATTGACTTTGACTGTGGAATGATTGTTGGTGCCAGACGGGGTGGCTTGAGTATTTCAGAATTTATTTATTTATTTTTTATTTACACACAACAGTCTCTAGACCAGGCATTCCCAACCTTGGATGCACACACCCCTTCCTTAATGGAATTGGGCCATGGCATAAAACAAGTTGGGAACCCCTACTCTAGTGTTTACAGATAATGGTGTGAAAAACAAAAATACATCCAATGAGTGGAAGTCCAATGGGCAAAATATCTTGTTAATGAGAGTGGTCAGGGGCGAATGGCCAGACTGGTTCAAGCTGATAGTAACTCAAATAACCATGTGTTACAACAGTGCTGTGCAGAAGAGCATCTCTGAATGCACAACACATCAAACCTTAAAGTGGATGGGCTGCTGCAGCAGAAGACCACGAACATGCACTCAGTGACAAGCCTGATTCTGTTACTGATTGAACATTAACACAACAATGTGACTGGTTCTGACTTCTCCACACAGATACACTTTCATGTTTAACCAAGTTCAGGATAAAGATGAGATAGCCACGAATAATTTGACACAATCTTTTTTGGTCATGTGGATTTTGGTTTTAGCATCCTTCCTGCATGGCTCAGAGCTGCAGAACAAGAAGACACGTGAGCGAGTAACTGGGTGAGTCACCGGAATTTGCTTTGTCTGAGGGGAAATAGACAGCTTGCAGTTTCACTTTGGAAAGCCAGACCTCCAGGAAGGAAAATTCTGTGAAGTGATCCAATCTACATTTCTGTTCAAAGCATTAAATATTCAGTTATGTTTGTAATACCACTACATAGAACGCAAAACCGGAACAGGCCCTTCACCCCGCTATGTTCTACTGACCCAAATAAATAGCCAACTAAACTAATCCCTTCTGCCTACACAAAGCCCATGTCTTTCCATTTTCTTCACATTCATGTGCCTATCTAAACATCTCTTAAAGTTACTGATGTCTTTGCCTCTACTACCACCCCAGGCAGCACATTCCCGGCACCCACAACTCCGTGTAAGTTGCTTTCCTTGCACAGATCCTTTGAATTTACCCCCTCTCACCTTAGATGCATGCCCTCTGATATTAGACATCTCCGTCCTGGGAATAGAATATTGTCTGTCTGCACTTAGCCTCTCATAATCTCATAAACCTCTATCAGATCTTCTCTGAGTTCCTGCTGCTCCAGAGAAAGCCTACTAAGTTGGTCCAATCTCTATTTATAGCACATGCTCTTTAATCCGTGTTTGTGCGTGGCCAAGTGGTTAAGGCGCTCATCCAGTGATCTGAAGGTCTCTAGTTTGAGCCTTGGCTGAGGCTGTGTGTGTGTCCTTGAGCAAGGCACTTACCCACACAGTGCTCTGCGACGACACTGGTGCCAAGCTGTATGGGTCCTAATGCCCTTCCCTTGGACAAGTAGAGGGGAGACTTGCAGCATGGGCAACTACCGGTCTTCTGTACAAACCTGGCCCAGGCTTGCGCCCTGGAAACTTTCCAAGGCGCAAATCCATGGTTTTACGAGACTAACTGAGGCCTACATCTCTAATCCAGACAGCATCCCCATACAACATGCCGAAGGAACTCAGTAAGTCTGCAGATGCTGGAAATCCTGGTAAAGCCTCTTCTGTGCCCTCTCCAAAGCTTCGATATCTTTCCCAAAATGGGAGGCTAAGGAAATTTGGCAAGTCCCCTTTTGACCCTCACTAACTTTTACAGATGCACCATGGAAAACATCCTACGCAGATACATCACCTTTTGGTATAGTAACTGCTCTGCCTGAGACCCTGAGAGTTGTGACACAGCTCATCACATTACAGAAACTAGTCTCACCTCCATGGATTCAGTCTACACTTCTCACTGCCTTGACAATGTAGTCATGTGACCAGTCTTGAAGATGGCTAACATAGTCCTCTGGTTTAAGAAGACTAGGACAAGGACTACAGAAGAACACAAACCCAAGTTTTTCTGCAGTTGCTGGAAATCCGTACCCAACACAAAAAGTGCTGGAGGAACTCAAAGAGAATTTAGATTTCTTCAAGGTGGGCATATGCTCAGAGCAAACTCAATGGGCTGAATGGCCGGATTCTGCTTTATATCAAATGATTTTATGGTCTTTAGGTTACGGGTTGAAAGTGGAGCAGCCAGTTGTTGGGAGAATGTGTGAAGTCCACATAGACAGCACCAGAGGTCAGGATTGAAGCCAGGTCTCTGGAGCTGAGCTACTGCGCTTTCCTGAAAGCAGTTCTAAATTATGGTCGGTGCCATCATGGAGAGTAGGGTCATTAGTGGCCTATTATTGAGGACAAAGCCATGTTATAAAAGGCAAAAGTCTGCTGCTCTGCACTTGATAAGAAGAATGACAAGAACACAAAATATTCTGCAGATGCTGGAAACCCAGAGAAACACACACAAAATGCTGGAGGAGCTCAGAGAAAATTTAAATTCCTTCAGGCTGGACATAGGGTCTCTTCAAAGAGTCTCTGCAGTGAACTAGCATGTCATAAATACAAGGGAGGTCATCCAGCAGTTACTGTGTTTAACTACAGGACGGTCAGCTTGATATCAGTGGGGGGAAGTTACTGGAAGGGAGTCTGACAGACAGATTCTACCAACATTTGAATAAACAGCCTAATTATGAAGTGACAGTGCGGCTTTGAACATGAAAAGATACACTTACGCAAATTTTTTTAAAGAGGTAATCAAAAATATAGATGGGATTAGTGCAGTGGATGTTGCCTATTGGTCTTTGACAGGACTTTTCCATTGTTAGCTGGCCTGAAAGGTTAGGTCCCATGGAAATTAGACAGATGTTGTGAGATACAGCTTCTTCCTCTCCACTATCAGTTTACTGATTGGTCCATGAACCAAAGAATATCACCTCTATCAAAATTCCTGGTTTGCATTACTTACATATTTTTGTAATTTATAGTTTTTTATGCCTTTCACAGTGCTGCTACCAGAAAATAACTATCTCATGACGGTGATAGTGACTCTGACTACAGTTCACTGGGAGGCAGGAAGGTGGTTCTGCAGTGCTCCATGGAGAGTGAAGGGAATGACAAGACACAGTAGATGACATGGTCATTCACAGCTGCGCAGGAAGACTCCTGCTGTAATGACTACTCATACCACTGGACTTGGATATACAAAGTTGAGAAAGTGCAACTGCCCCAGTGCAATGACTTTTCCACTTTAAAGACTCTCCTGCACAGGTTTCCTGTCAACGTCAGATACGATGGACAACCATTGCATACTCAGTGCCAGTTTGTTAGGTACACCTGTACAGTCAATCATGTGGCAGCGACTCAACGCATAGAAGTATACAGACATGGCAAAAGGTTAGTTGTTGTTCTGACCAAACAACAGAGTGGGGAAGATATGTGATCAGTATCTTTGACGGTAGAATAATTGTTGGTGCCAGATGGGATGGTTTAATTATCTCAGAAACTGCTCGTCTCCTGCAATTTTCATGCACAACTGTTCAAAGTTCAAAGTAAATTTGTTATCAAAGTACATATATGTCACCATATTCAACCCTGAGATTCATTTTCTTGCATGCATACTCAATACTGTATAGAGTAATAACCGTAACAGAATCAATGAAAGATTGCCCCACATAGATATTCAACCAGAGTGCAGAAAAAAACAACCAATCTAAACACAAAGGGAAAGAAATCAAATAAATATCCAACAATTACCAAGAACAAGAGATGAAGAGTCCTTGAAAGTGAATCCATTGGTTGTGGGAACAGTTCAGTGATGGGGCAAGTGAAGTGAAGTTATCCCCTTTTGTTCAAGACCCCGATGGCTGAGGTGCAGTAACTGCTCCTGAATCTGGTGGTGTGAGTCCTAAGGCTCCTGTACCTTCTGGCTCCTGTACGATGACAGCAGCCAGAAGACAGCATGTCCTGATGGGGGTCTCTGACGATGGATGCTGCTTCCTTGCAACAACCTTTCATGTAGGTGTGCTCAATGGTTGTGAGGCCTTTACCTGTGATGGACTAGGCTGTATCCATTACTTTTTGGTGGATTTTCCATTCAAAGATATTGGTGTTTCCAACCAGGCGGTGATGCAGCCAGTCAATATACTCTTGACTACACACCTACAGAGGTTTGCAAAAGTTTTAGATGTCATGTCGAATCTCTGCAAACTCCTAATGAAGGAGAGGCAGTGCCTTGCTTTCTTCATAATTGCATGTACGTGCTGGGCCCCGGACAGGTCCTCCAAAATAGGGTTTATAGAGAATGGAATGAGAAACAAATAAAAACCTCCAGTGGGCAGCAGTTCTTTGAGTAAAAATGGCTTGTCAGAGGAGAATGGCCAGACTGGTTCAAGCTGACAGTAACTCAAATAACCTCACATTACTGGTCTGCAGAAAAGCATCTCTGAACAAACAACGTGCCAAAACTTGAAGTGGATGGGCTACAAAAGCTCCAATCTTTACCGAGCACCTTTTATTCTCCATTCATTCCCATCCCATCAGCTCCACCCCCCTCCCCCAGAGTTCAGCACACACCACACTCTCGGGGCCATTTACTGCGGCCATTGGAACTACGGCAACCGGAAGTGCAAGGTTATGCATTTTGGAAGGAAAAAATAAAGGTGCAGACTAATTTCTAAGTGAAGAGAGAATTCAAAAATTGGAGTTGCAAAGCGATTTGCCAGACTTGGTGTAGGATTCCCTTAAAGTTAATGTATAAGTTGAGCTGCAGGTAAAGAAGGCAAATGCAGTGTCAGGATTCACTCTGAGAGGATGTTAATAAATTAGTAACATGCTGCTAGGCGCTAAGGAGCTGGTCAAATTGTATTTGGAATACTGAGAGCAATTTTGTGCATTGTAAATGAGGAAGGAATTCCCAATTGAATTTCACTTCACGTTGACGTTCTCACTTGTCAGTCTGTGGCCTCTTCTGCTGCCACAATGAAACTGGAGGAGCAACAAGTCCTTTTCTGTCCAGTTTCCCTTCATCCTGACAGTGAACTTTAATTTCTCTAACCTTCAGAAATTTTTCCCTCTCCTCCTGCCTTCTCCTTCAATTCCACACTCCAGCTCTCCACTGATCTCTTCTTTTCTACACATTGAGGATATAACAAAACACATTGATGAAGGTAGAGTAATGGATGTAGTGTATATGGATTTCAGCAAGGCATTTGATAAGGTTCCCCTTGCAAGGCTCATTCAGAAAGTAATGAGGCATGGGATCCAAGGAGATCTTGCTTCATGGATCCAGAATTGGCTTGCCCACAGAAGGCAAAGGGTGGTTGTAGGTGGAGGCCGGTGACCAGTGCTTTTCCACTGGGATCTGTTCTGGGACCCTTCCTCTTTGTAATTTTTATAAAATGACCTGGACAAGGAAGTGGAGTGATGGGTTAGTAAGTTTGCTGATGACACAAAGGTTAAGGTGTTGTGGATTGTCTGGAGGGTTGTCTGAGGTTACAGCAGAACCTCAATAGGATGCAGAACTGGGCTGAGAGATGGCAGATGGAGTTCAACCCACATAAGTGCGAAATGGTTCATTTTGGTAGGTCAAATTTGAAGACAGAATATAATATTAATGGTAAGACTCTTGGCAGTGTGAAGGATCAGAGAGATCTTGGGGTCCATGTCCATAGGACA
The DNA here is from genome assembly GCF_048418815.1 of Hemitrygon akajei. Taxonomy (NCBI): domain Eukaryota; kingdom Metazoa; phylum Chordata; class Chondrichthyes; order Myliobatiformes; family Dasyatidae; genus Hemitrygon; species Hemitrygon akajei. The sequence goes on along the minus strand of NC_133126.1, from coordinate 191,271,910 downwards.
CTCAAAGCTGCTGCACAGTTTGACAATGTTAGTAAGAAGACATATGGTGTGTTGGCATTCACTAACCATGGGACTGTGTTCAAGAGCCGTGAGGTAATGCTACAGCTATATAAGACCTTGGTCAGACTCCACTTGAGTACTCTGTTCAGTTCTGGTCACATCATTACAGGAAGGATGTGGATATCATAAGAGTGCAGAGGAGATTTACAAGGATGTTGCCTGGATTGGATAGTGTGCCTTAAGAGAATAGGTTGAGTGAAATGGGCCTTTTCTCCTTGGAGAGACAGAGGATGAGAGGTGACTTGATAGAGATGTATAAGAAAGATAATGAGAGGCATTAATTGTGTGGATAGCCAGAGGCTTTTTCCCAGGGCTAAAATGGCTAACATGAGGTGCTTGGAAGTAGGTACAAAGGAGATATCAGGGGTTGCTTTTTCCACAGAGAGTGGTGGGTATGTGGAATGCACTGTAAGTGACGGTGGTGGAACTGGATACAATAGGGTCTTTTAAGAGACTCTTAGATAGGTACATGGAGCTTAAAAAAAAAGAGGGCCATGAATTAGGGGAATTTCAGGCAGTTTCTAGAGTAGGTAACATGATCAGCACAACATTGTGGGCTGAAGGGCCTGTAATGTGCTATAGATGTCTATGTTCTATGTTCTACACATCCAACTTAACACCTCCCATTGGTGTCCCTCCTCTTACACTTTCTCCCCCCTCCTCTCCGATCAGATTCCTTCTTCAGCCCCTTTCCCACTATCATCTCCCAGCTTCTCACTTAATCTCCTCTCCCACAACCACCAACCTTCCCCCTCACCTGTCTTCACCTATCATTTTCTAACCTGTACTCCTTCCCCTTCCCCAACCTTCTTAGTCTGGCTTTTACCTCTTCCTTTCTAGTCCTGATGAAGAGCCTCAGCTCAAAACATCAACTGACCTGCTGAATTTCTCTATCATTTTGTGTGTTAACCCAGATTTACTCTATGTTCTGTTTGGAAAGTTTTCTGTAATTTCATTGTGATCAGTAAGAAACTGGGTACTTTCAATTATTAAAAATATCTCAATTAAGGGAAGCATTGACTCTCGGTTTCTATAAAGTGAAACTAAATTGAAACTAGTAATAAGAACACACCTGCACGCAAAGTTATTAACCTATTTGTCATCGTTGTGGCTATGCCGAGGTCAAGGATGATGGTCTTTGTTCCATACAGAGCAAAGACGCCAGTGCGTATATTTGTTTAACGTGTATTTTATGTTGCACTCCAAGAAGGACACGATACTTCACAAATCAACCAACTGATTCCAATGGCGTGGAAACCATGATGATTGGAGCTGACGGATTTGTTGCAGCCTTCATCTGCCTTCACAGCCGTTGAGTTCGAAGTAACTTCGTCCGCCTGTTCCACCGTCAAGGTCTTGGTTGGGTTGTTCTTTGTCAGGGACCTCACTCTCCACTTTACCGCCGTGGGTGACCCCACCAGAAGCATAGCTCCAGACGGCATCGCTCTCGGGATCTCAGGACCACTCAAGCTTCTCCACCACGACAAGTTGCCAATCCACGGAGAAGCTAAGCTATTAAAATACACTTTAATAGGTACACCTGCTCGTTGATGCAAATATCTAATCAGCCAATCACGTGGCAGTAGCTCAATGCATAAAAGCATGCCGACATGGTCAAAAGGTTCAGTACTTATTCAAGCCAAAAATCAGAAAGGGGAAGAAATATTATCTAAGTGAGTTTTGTTGGTGCCAGATGGGGTGGTTTGAGTATCTCAGGAACTGATCATCTCCTGTGATTTTCACGCACCACAGTCTCTAGAGTTTACAGATAATAGTGCAGAAAACGTAACACATCCTTTGAGCCGTAGTTCTGTGGGTGAAAATGCCTTCTTAATGAGAGAGGTCAGAGGAGAACGGCCAGACCAGTTCAAGCTGACAGGAAGGTGACAGTAACTTTAAAAAACCCACATTACAACAGTGGTGTGAAGATGAGCAGCTCTGAATACACAGGACATCAAACCTTGAAGTGGATGGGCTACAGCTGCAGAAGACCATGCCGGGGGCTCCACTCCTCTGGCCACTGTGTACCAAGTAGCAAGTAACCACTATCGAGCTGTGCATCCTAAATAAAACAAATGTTGTGGACAATAATCTCTATCTTCATGGTGAAAACCAGCAAACAGCATTTCTTAAAGAGCAATGATTGAAAATGTCAATCTGTGTGGCTGACATATACTGCCGGCATGAAATTTTATCTGCGGCAAAGTACACTGATATTCTAAGTAGGATTTCATTAGCATTTTCTGGATTTTTTTTATTGATTCATTCCTGCTTTTTCAAGTCCCAGTAACAAAACAGGGGGGATGTACGAATAAGCAGGCAGCAGCGCATGCTAATGAGGCTGTCTGCTCCAAACATTTTTAAATGCAAATCTCTGCCAGCCAATGACACCGAGTGATTTGGACGCAGGAGGCTGAGGTGTCTGAACAAGCCCATCGAGCTGAAGGCTGGCACCAGCTAACCATTGAACCCAGCCAAGTTCAGCACATCCAACTGGGTCAAAGCCAAACGCATTTATTCAGCTCGCTGCTAAACTTTAGTTACAAAATAAGCACAAGAACAAAGATGGGATTATTTTGGTGAAAGGAAGATCTCATTTGCTGATAGCTTGGGTGGAAGGTTTGCATACAGACATTCGCCTGTTGTGATTTTAATTCCTGCATTGATAACATTTCTGGTTCTTGCATCTGCCACTCTCGTCGTCAGGGGCTTCCCTTCCTCTCCATTTCCTTCGTTGTCACATGGCAGTGACAGATTCTTTCTCTGTCAGTATATTCCCTACACTCATTCTACAGAGTCTTCTCACGTTAAACTCGAAGTAAATATATCATCGAGGTATGCATATACGTCACCATATGCTACCTTGAGATTCACTTCCTTGCAGGCAGTTACAGGGAAATAGAGAAATACTGTAGAATTTATGAAAACTAAACAGAATCAAAGGCTGACAAATAGGCAATGTGCAAAGGAAGACAAATTGTGCAGAATAAATAAATAAATGCTGTGAAAATGAGTTGCAGAAACCTGGTGGTGTGAGACCCAAGGCTCCTGTACCTCCCGCCTGAAAGTAGCAGTGAGAAGAGGGGATGGCCTGGATAGTGGAGGTCCTTGAAGATGGATGCTGCTTCCTTGTGGTGGTGCTCTTTGTAAATGGTAGACATGGCTTTTCCTATGATGAACTGGGCCGTATCCACCACCTGCTGTAGACTTTTCCGTTCCTGGGCATTGGTGTTTCCACACCGCACTGCGATGCAGCAAGTCAGGATGCTCTCCGCTGTGCATCTATTGAAGTTCAGGAGATCTATTATCATACAGAACAACATCTCCGGGAGACTAACTAGATGCCATTGGAGTATAGTCCAGTTTGTTGCAGTGAATTAGTTTTAATAGACTCTGTTGTGTTCTGATTAAATAGACTGTTTGTTGGTTGCTAATTAAATTGACTCTGAATATTGTGCAAGATTAAACTTGACTTGTTGTCACATCTGCCAGCTGTGCCATGATCTCACTGCCAGTCACATCTTCCCCTTTCTGCTTTCTTTTGGGACCATTCTCCCTGATACCCTCGTTGTTATCCACCCATTCCACTCTGTCCCCAGCACTTTAACCCCAACCCCAGATGTAGGAGGAGAAACACTTGCCTCCTTACCACCATCTATGGACATTGTAAGGCTGTCCAAGTACACCTCCTCTATTTTCATTGAATTCAGTACTCGCAGTATAGCCTCCTCTATGCTGGGAGACCAACCACTGACCAGGTGACTGTTTTATTAAGCACATGCACTCTGTCCACAATTGCCACTTTGAGTTCCAAATTGTAACTCACCTTCCCATCCCTTCACAATCTGACTGTCCTCTGCCTCATGATAGGAAGAATGTGGACACTTCAGAGAGGGTGCAGAGGAAACTTACCAGGACATTGTCTGGATTAGGGAACGTGTCTTCTGAGGATAGGCTGAGCCAACTAGAACTTTTCTCTTGGGATTGAAGATGTATGAGAGGTGACTTGATGGAGGTGTACAAGATGATAAGAGGCATAGACAGAGTGGACAGCCAGAAACTCTCTTCCATGGCGAAGTGGCTAACTTGGAGTAAAGAACAGGGAGAATGTCTGAGGTAGTTTTTTTTACACAGTAGATGTATGGAAGATGCTGTCAGCGGTGATGGTAGAGGCAGACACATTGTGAACATTTAAGAGCCTTTTAGATGAAAAAAAGGGGAGAGTGAAGGGTTAGGTTGATCTTAGAGTAGGTTAAAAGGTCAGAATAACATCATGGGCCAAAGGGCCTGTACTATGCTGTAATGTTGTATATGTGTTGGTTTGTGGGCTGAAGGGCCTGTATTGTGCCGTAGGTTTTCTGTGTTTCTGTGTTATATTCCATAGACAGGATGAGGCCAAACACAAACTGAGCCACATATTCCTCTTGAAAAAACCCAATGATATGACCTGTCTTTTCAATTTAAGGTAATCCATTCACCACCCATGTTTTTTTCTCTCTATAGCTTCCTTCAAAATCCACCCCCCCCCCCCACTCCCTCCCTTTCCAACCACCCTTCTCAGGAATGCTGCTGATGGTAGTTATGTGCCACCCTTTGGAGCAATGCCAATTTCCCTGGGAGAACACAAAATAAAGAGCTCTTCAAAAATCCATGCGTGCCTTTCCTAAGCATAATTTATCATGAAGGAGCACTGCTTTGTGAGCTGAGGGAGGGCAGTAGGTGGCAATCAGGAGGCTTTCTGCTTATGGTTTACTTGATGCCATGACCTTCAATGATGCCAATATCCCTGTGTCCTCTCTAGCTTTGGGCAAGATCCCAGAGAATTAATAAGTAGTTAACATTGTTCCGCTATTCAAGAAGAGAACCAGTGATGATCCTCGATGGATGAAGTCTCATATCAATGGTAAGGACGTTACTGGGTTCTTAGGGATAGAATTTATGAGCGTTTGGAAAAAACATGGCCTGACAAAAGAGACCCAGCATTGCTTTGTGCAAGACAACTTGTGTTTTACCAACTAGATAAGGTGATGAGGGGTAGGGCAGTGTCTACATGGACTTTAGTAAGGTGTTTGACAAGGCCCTCATGGGAGGCTCATCCAGAAGATTAAGGTGTGTGGGATCAATGGTGAATTGGCTGTTTGCATTCAGAACTGTCTTGTCCATAGAAGCAAGAGAATAGTGGTCAAAGGGACTTATTCTAGCTGGAGGTCTGTGATTCATGGTGTTCCAAAGGGATCTGTACTGGGACCTTTGCTGTTTGTGAGGTATATAAGCAACCTGGATGAAAATGTAGATGATGTTTGCAGATGATATGAAGCTTGGTGGTGTTTTGGATAGCGTAGAATACTGGCAAAGAATACAACAGGATATAGATCAGATTAGATATAGGTGAGAAATGGCAGATGGACTTTAACTCAGACTAATGTGAAGTGTTGCACCTTGGTGGGTCAAATTTAAAGACAAAATATGCTGTTTAAGGGCAAGACCCTTAACAATGTTGATAAGCAGAGTGAATTTTGGGGTTCAAGTTCATAGCTCCCTGAATGTGGCTACACAGGTTGTCAGGGTGACTAAGAATGTCATAAGGTGGGCATTGGAAACAGACCCAAATGCAAGACACAGACGCTGAAGTACTAGGGCAAGGACACAGGCAAGGTAGCCAGCAGGGCTGTAGGCCAGGCTTCAGAGGGAAAGAAGGGAACAGTCCAGCCTCAGGGTAACAGCAAAGACAGCCTGACTTACCCCACAGAGGCAAGGACAGGATACCAAAAAGACAAACCAGCAACCACACTCAAACCCAGGGCCACTTAACTCCAGCCCCAATATGAGGATCAGGTGCCTGTGATTAAGTCCAACTGAAATAACGGACAGCCAGAAGACCCGGAGTCCATTGTCCACGGAACGGACCATGTACCGGAATGCAGACTTCACGGACCGGACCATGACAAGGAAGGCGCATGCCATGTTTGCCTTTATTAGTCAAGGTACTGAGTTCAAAAGTCAATAAGTTATGTTGCAGCTTTATAAAATTCTAGTTAGGCCACATCTGGAGAATTGCATACAGTTCTGGTCGCCTGATTATAGGAAGGATGTTGAGGCTTTAGAGAGAGTGCAGAAGAGTTTTACCAGGATGCTGCCTGGATTAGAGGGCATGTGATATAATGTAAGGTTGGACAAACTTGAGATGTTTTTTTCTGGAGTGGTGGAGGCTGAGGGGAGATCTAATAGATGTTTATAAGATTATGAGAGGCATAGACAGAGTAGACAGACAAAGTAGACATGGCGTGAAAATTGATGGTGCGTGGAACGTTGTCCTGGAGTCATGTTTCTGCAAGAACAGGTACACAGCGGTTCCTCAGCTCACACTGGTTCAGCTGCAGATGGAAGCAAATCAGCTTCTCTTGAGCTGGCTCAGGCGCAGTCAATCCAGTTTGTCTTCAACAGAGCGTAGCTATGATGCATCCGGATAGGAAACTTTCTATTAGAGTTTCACTCACTCACAAAGTTCTCTCAAAGGACCAAGTTGACTGTTCAGTGTGATAACTCCTCCTCAGACTAACATGAGCATTGGTGAACATTCCTGATACAAAGGCCTGCTCTGTGGAGAACTAAGTTCATTGGAACCTGCGGGCTGTTCCTGCAAATCAAGGCACACTCAGCAGGGGACAGGCCTATAAAATTGCTGAGTAAAATTGGATCTGTATCTGATTAACATCACCCAGATGTAGGAATAGTGCTGTCCCAGGAATGCCTGGGAGTTTCCACTTATTGAAGTTTAACAACATCCACAACAAAGCAAGGAGAAAGATCACAGGGATGGTAAGAAAAACAACCTTTCAACACCTGTGTTCATTTATATAAACTCTAATTGGTTGTGTCAGTCTTTGTGTGTAGTTTTTCATTGATTCTGTTGTATTTCCTTGTTCTACTGTGAATGACTGCAAGAAAGTGAATTTCAGAGATGTATATGGTGACATATACATACTTTGGTAATAAATTTACCTTGAACCTTGAACCTTGAAATTGGAATTGAGGTCCAACAGACTGCACATTTGCCTCCCTCAGAGGATGGAATTCCTTTCCAATTAGCAGGAAATGGTATGGATTGGTACTTCTATGACATTGTTTTCACAATCCTTGAACAGATCTCTTGTAAGATAAAATGGACTCTTGACCTCACATTCTACCTCATTCAGATCTGGCACTTTATTGCTTACTTATACTGCCTTCACATTTTATTCTGCATTGTTATGGTTTTACCTTGTTCCTGCTCAATGTAATGATTAGATCTGTGAAAACAGTATGCAAGACAAGCTTGTCTCTGTTTCTTGTGAGAATAATAAACCAATAGCAATGTCAATACCAATGATGGACTCACCGGACAGCCAATGGGGTGAACATAGAGGCAGAACTATACATGATAGCGGCCTTCAAGGGACATGTTCTGCTAGTGTTGGTGATGTTGTCAATTGGTGAAAGGGTTATGATGTTCCTCATGAGTTTCTTTGTTAGCCCAGTCTGGAGGACCAAGATGGCTGTTGCATGTGATAACACCTCCTCAGACTTCCATGGTACGGGTGATCATACCAGATACAAAGGTCGGATCTGCAGAGACCCAAGTTTATTAGAGCTTGCAGAATAGAATCAGTGTCATAGAACAGCACAGAAGTAGGCCCTTTGGCCCATCTAGTTCATGCTTCAGATATTTAAAAGATCCTTTGAAACAGAGTTCACAACATTCTTTATGCCATGGACCCTTACCATTAACTGAGAGGTCTGTGGACCCCAGGTTGGGAACCCCTGCTTTAAAGGATCAGAAAGCAAGATTAATTTCTAGTTCATGATCAAGGGGCTGCCAGTAAAGTTCGTCTCTTTCCATTGTATATTGAAGATTCCAAGTTCATGGCTTGGTCAAAGTTCAAGTTTCAAAGTTCAATGTCAATTTATTATCCAAGTACGTGTATGTCACCATAACCTACATTGAGATTAGTTTTCTTTCAAGCATTTACAGCAAAATAAAGAAATACTTAGAGCTTATGACAAACTATAAATAATAAAGTCTGATCAACATCCAAGGTGCAAAAGAAGACTAATTGTGTAAATAATTGTAAAGTAATTATATAATACTCTGTTGTAGGTCCTTGAAAGTGAGTCTGTAGGTTGTGAAATTAGTTCAGGGTAGAGATGAATGAAGTTATCCTGCTGGTTCAGAAGCCTGATGGCTGAAGGGTAATAACTGTTCCCGACCCTGATGATGTGGGACTAAAGACTTCAGTACTTCCTTCCCAATGACAGCAGCAAGAAGAGAGCATGTAATAAATAATATTGAGAACATGGGTTCTAGTGTCTTTGAAAATGAGTCTATAGGTTGTGGAATCAGTTGAGTGTTGAGGTGAGTGAAGTTATCCATGCTGGTTGAATAGTAATAACTATTGCTGAACCTGATGCGGGCCATAAAGTTCTGTATCTCCTCAAATCTTCATCAAGCACGTTGATGTGTCTATGAAGTGAATTCTGCAAACCCCTGAACCTCTCATTTCTCTGTATGAGCAATAGCATAACCAATAGACTGGCTTTTGTTGCCAAAGGCAGATCTCAGTTGTTGCTTCCATGGTCTTTTTTTTTTCCTGCTGCAGATCGTCCCTGGATATGGGGTGATCTACTTCTTCTTTGTCCTAATGGCAGCAGGAGTGTAGATTGAGTCAACGGATTGGAAGCTGGTCTTCATCATAGACTGGCTGTGCCCATGCTTGTGGTCTTGAGCAGAGTCAGACTGCCTATTTCCATACAGAATTAGCAGTGCAATTAATCAAGGTGAGTATGATGCTCTTTAAAGGGGTTGTTGATTTGGGGTGGGGAGGGGGGGGTACTCAAGTGGTTGCAGAGGCCAGTCCAGGATTCAGATAATCCAGGATGTCAGGGTGGATTCCCTTGATGGAAAACACCTGTGTGTGACTTTGTTTAGCATTGGGAAGCTGGTGCACAGGCAACTACTACATGATTCTTGACAGGTTGGGGTCAGTGGCATGGAATGCAAGATGACTGACAGATAGACAGACATACTTTATTGATCCCAAGGGAAATTGGGTTTCATTACAGTCGCACCAACCAAGAATAGTGTAGAGATATAGCAATATAAAACCATAAATAATTAAATAATAATAGGTAAATTATGCCAAATGGAAATAAGTCCAGGACCAGCCTATTGGCTCAGAGTGTCTGACACTCCGAGGGAGGAGTTGTAAAGTTTGATGGCCACAGACAGGAATGACTTCCTATGACGCTCAGTGTTGCATCTCGCTGGAATGAGTCTCTGGCTGAATGTACTCCTGTGCCTAACCAGTACATTATGGAGTGGATGGGAGTCATTGTCCAAGATGGCATTCAACTTGGACAGCATCCTCTTTTCAGACACCACCATCAGAGAGTCCAGTTGCACCCCCACAACATCACTGGCCTTACGAATGAGTTTGTTGATTCTGTTGGTGTCTGCTACCCTCAGCCTGCTGCCCCAGCACACAACAGCAAACATGATAGCACTGGCCACCACAGACTCGTAGAAAATCATCAGCATCGTCTGACAGATGTTAAAGGACCTCCATCTCCTCAGGAAGTAGAGACGGCTCTGACCCTTCACTGCTGCAGCTTCCTCCACCTTCACTGCCACTTTGATGTGTCATCATCTTCTGCCAGCTCCACTTCTGAGGTTTTGGTTGGATTGATCTTCATCTAGAAAATCCCCCTTGGTTTTACCACCATGGTTGACCCTACCAGGAGCTAACCACCAGGTGGCATTACTGTCAGGGCCAGAGGAATCCACTGGCCTCCTCCACCGTGACAAGGTGACGATCTTCGGCGATGAATCCATACAGTATGAATCAATAAAGGCAGAACATTGGCATTAGTATTGGTATTGGTTTGGTTTATTGTTGTCTCATGTACCAAGATAAGTTTGTTTTACATTACTGTTCAAGCAGATCAAACCATTAAATGGTGTATTAAGGCAGGGCAAGGTAGAAAAATAGCAATTCAGAATAAAGTCCACTCAGTGGCTTCTTCATTAGGCACACCTGTACACCTGCTCGTTAATAAAAAATATGTAATCGGCCAATCGTTTGGCAGCAACTCAACGCATAAAAGCAAGCAGACATGGTCGAGAGGTTCATTTATTGCTCAGAACAAACATCTGAGTGGGAAGAATTGTGATCTAAGTGACTTTGACTGTGGAATGATTGTTGATGCCAGACAGAGTTATTTGAGTATTTCAGAAACTGCTGATCGCCTGGGATTTCCGTGCACAATAGTATCTAGAGTTCACAGAGAATGGTGTGAAAAAACAAAAAAAAAAAATCTACTGAGCGGCAGTTCTGTGGGTGAAAACATCTTGTTAATGAGAGAGGTCAGAGGAGAATGACTAGACTGGTTCAAGCCGACAGGAAGGCGACAGTAACTCAAATAACCACACGTTACAATAGTCACGTGCAGAAGAGCATCTCTGTACAGCACGTTGAATCTTGAAGTGGATGGACCACAGCAGCAGAAGAGCATGAGCATACACTCAGTGGTCTCTGTATTAAGTACAGGAGGCAGCTAATAAAGTGGCCACTGAGTGTGTACTATTTTATTTGGTTACCTACACTACACATTTTCGCACTCTGCATCTCTTTTGTTTTAGTTTTGCACTGCCTCATTGAATGAAATGATCTGTGTGGTCGGCATGTAAAGACTTTTCACTTTCACATTCTACAGTACACCACAGCACAGTATTAGGCCCTTTGGTCCATCTGGTCCATGCTGACCTGTTTTATTTTGCCTACCCCCATCTACCCACACCCAGACCATAGTCCTCCCTATGCCACCCATCCGTATCCCTATCTCTTCAATGTTGCAATTGAACCTGCATCCACCATCTCATTCCACACTCTCACCACCCTCTGAATGAAGTCCTTCTCTTGTTCCCCTTAAACTTTTTATTTTTTTAACCTTAACCCATGACCTCTAGTTCCTCTGAATCTCAGTGGGAAAAAGACTGCTTGCGTTTACTCTACCTATAACCCTCATAATTTTGTATCATCATCATTATGTGCCATGACGTATGACATAAGTGATCATGGTCTTGGCAAATTTTTCTACAGGAGTGGTTTGCCATTGCCTTCTTCTGGGCAGTGTCTTTACAAAACAGGCGATTATCAATACTCTTCAGAGATTGTCTGCCTGGCATCAGTGGTCGCATAACCAGAGCTTGTGATAGGCACCAGCTGCTCAGACGACCGTCCACCACATGCTGCCATGGCTCCACATGACCCTGATTGGGAGGGCAAAGCAGATGCTACACCTTTCCCAAGGGTGGCCTTCAAGCGTAAAGAGGGAAGGAGCACCTTACACCTCCTTTGGTAGACACATATCTCTACCCTGCCACCCGATTTGGTATACTTCTACCAAATCTTCCCTCATTCTTCAGGGAATAAAGTCCTAACCTATTCAGCCTTTCCCCATATCTCAGGCTCGCAAGTCCTGGCAACATCTTTGTAGATGTTTTTTCTGCACTCTTTCAATCTACCTTTCCTGTAGGAGATGACCAGAACTGCACACAATACTTCAAATTGGACCTCACCAACGTCTTATGCAACTTCAACATAACATCTCAACTGTTGTATTTAGTACTTTGATTTATGAAGGTCAATGTGCCAAAAGCTTTCTTTACAAACCTGTCTGCCTGTGATGCCACCTTCAAGGGATTAAGGATCTGTATTTCCAGATACAGATGTGGTTATTTATCTCGTTACTTTGGGCCTTGCTGTGTGCTGATTGGCTCCTGCTTTGCCACAGTGCCTACACCTCAAAAGCACTTCATTGGCTGTGGAGTACTTTGGGACGTCCCAACACAGTCTTCCTTTCATCATCTACTTGTCATGCGGAATGTGAGCAAGCACCGTACAAATGACCATTCTTGTGTGCGCGCTCACTCGCAGCCTGCGTACAATGAGCAAGTGGCGGGCGCTTGGCTGTTTGGGAGGGTGATAGGATGGGGGTGGGGAGAGCCAGCCGCTGTAGATCACAGGGCCGGCCCAGTGCTTACAGCTGGCTTTAAGCTGAAGTCGTGTCAAAGGGCAGCATCTCCATTCTGTCTGGGCTGTGTGCTCGGCCAATGATCGATTTAGGGTCAGACTTTATGATGTGGTGCGGCAATAAAAGCCTCATTTCATGCTGTGTTCTTGGCATTTTCTTTTAGAAGTGAAACCCTCCTCCTCTGCAGTCAGCAATAATTCGATGTCGCACAACCTGGCTCATTGATCATGGTTGTCAGTGTGCAGATCTGAAGAGTAAGCTCTTTATTCTGATATGTCTCTCTCTCTCTCTCTCTGTCCCTCTCTCCCTCTCCCTCTCCCCCTCCTCTCTCTCTCTCTCTCTCTCTCTCTCTCTCTCTCTCTCTCTCTCTCTCTCTCTCTCTCTCTCTCTCTCTCTCTCTCACTCTCTTCCTTTGCCCTCCCCACATCTATCTCTTTCATCCTACCACCCCAATTCCTCCCCATTTTGGGGAGAGGAGGTGATTCACACATCATTGGATATGGGCCTGATTTCTGTAAAAAGTATTTCACAAGAAAAGCTTTTGCAAGAATTTCAAGTTTAGCTTCAGAGCAGAGATAAACAGCACAGCTACAAAGGGCTGAATGGCCTACAGCATCATTCTACAATCCTGTTGGCATTATGTGCAAATAAATAATAACAACTCACCCTGCTGATTCAGCCAATAGGGGTGTTTCCTTGATGCAGTGACTGCTGGAATGGATCAGTCTCCATTGCTGCATGAAAGCAGTCAGTCATAGTGGCTATCACTCGAAACTTCTAGATAGATAAAATAACATGGATTCTTGACCTCACAATCTTCCTCATTATGATCTTGCTCTTTATTGTCGACCTGCAATTCACTTTTTGTTTGTACTGACCGAGATAAAATTTCATTCATTCATTCTCACTTTCTCTGTAACTGTTCCACTTTATTCTGCATCATTATTGTTTGACATTGTTCTACCTCAATGAACTGTGTACTGATTTAATCTGTATGAACAGTATGCAAAACAAACTTTTTACTGTATCACATGCTGGAGGAACTCAGCAGGTCAGGCAGCATCTGTGGAGATGAATAAACAGTCACCATTTCGGACCGAGATCCTTCTTCAGGACTGGAAAGGAAGGGGGAAGACGCTAGAATTAAAAGTTGAGGGGAGGGAAAGGAGGATAGCTAGAAGTGATAGGTGAAGCAAGGTGGGTAGAGGCTGGAGAGGAAGGAATCTAAGAGGAGAGGGGAGTGGACCATAAGAGAAAGGGTAGGACTAAGAAACATGGCGGGGGGAGTTGATAGACAGAGAGAAAAGGTAAGAGGCCAGAGTGAGGAATAGAAGAAGGGGAAGATGGAATTTTTTTTACCAGAAGGAGAAATTGATAATCATTCCATCAGGTTGGAGGCTACCCAGATGGAATATAAGGTGTTGCTCCTCCACCCTGAGGGTGGCCTCATTGTATCACAAGTGGAATCCATGAACCAACATGTTGGACCAGGAATGGGAGTCAGAAATAAAATGTTCGGTAAGTTTCACTGTTGGCAGATAGAGCAGAGGTGCTGAATGAAATGGTCCCCCAAATTACAATGAGTTTCACCAATAAAGAGGAGACTGCATCATGAGCACCAGGCACGATAAATGACCCCAGCAAATGTGCAGGTGATGTGTTGCCTCAACTGGAGGGACTGTTTGGGGCCTTGAATGGAGGTGAGAGAGGAGGTGAATGGGCAGGTGTCACACTTTGGCTGGTTGCAAGGACAAGTGCCGGGAGGGAAGAATTGACAAGGGAATCATGAGGGAGAAATCCTTTTGGAAAGCGGAGATGGTGGGAGGTAAAGAGATGTTTGGCGGGCAGATCCCCTTGGAGATGACAGAAGATGCAGAGAATGATTTGTTGGGTATGGGGGCTCATGGGGTGGTAGGTAAGGGCAAGAGGGACTCTATCATGGGGTGGTAGGTAAGGGCAAGAGGGACTCTATCATGGGGTGGTAGGTAAGGGCAAGAGGGACTCTATCATGGGGTGGTAGGTAAGGACAAGAGGGACTCTATCATGGGGTGGTAGGTAAGGGCAAGAGGGACTCTATCATGGGGTGGTAGGTAAGGGCAAGAGGGACTCTATCATGGGGTGGTAGGTAAGGGCAAGAGGGACTCTATCATGGGGTGGTAGGTAAGGGCAAGAGGGACTCTATCATGGGGTGGTAGGTAAGGGCAAGAGGGACTCTATCATGGGGTGGTAGGTAAGGGCAAGAGGGACTATCATGGGGTGGTAGGTAAGGGCAAGAGGGACTCTATCATGGGGTGGTAGGTAAGGGCAAGATGGACTCTATCATGGGGTGGTAGACAAGCTTTTCACTGTATCATGGTACCTGTGACAATAATAAACCAATACCAAAAGATGTTAGTGTTGATCCCTTGTGATATAAATGGATGCTGCCAGTGTCGAATCAAATCACATTAAAAAAAATCCAAAGATTGCTGAATAACCCTGTTAAAAAATGTCAGGGGCAAATTTCATTCTGATGACAAAAAAAATTACCTGCACAATCCCCAATTAACAAATGCCCGTAGAACTCACAGGGCTGACACAGTGAATAGTAGGGCACTGAGGAGTGTGGTAGAACGGAGAGATCTGGGAATACAGATCCATAATTCCTTGAAAGTGGTATCACAGGTAAATACAGACATAAAGAGAGCCTTTGGCACGCTGGCCTTCATAAATCAGAGGACAGAAGTTGGGATGTTGTGTTGAAGTCGTATAAGACAGTGGTGAGTCCAAATATGAAACATTGTATGTAGTTCTGGTCACCTACATACAGGAAAGAAATCAATACGATTGAAATAATACAGAAAATTTTACAAGGATATTCTCGGGACTTGAAGACCTGAGTTATAGGAAAAAGTTGAATAGGTTAGGACTTCAGTACCTGGTGTGAAGGAGAATGAAGAGATATCTGATAGAGCTATGTAAAATTAAGAGGAGTATAGATAGGGTAAATGAATGCAGGTTTTTTTCCTCAGTGGTTGAGCGAAACCAGGACTGGAGGTCAAGGGTTAAGGTTGAAAGGTGAAATGTTTAAGGGGAACCTAAGGAGGAACTTCTTCACTCAGGTGGTGAGAGTGTGGAACAAGCTGCCAGCAGAAGTGGTGGATATCGGTTCAATTTCAACATTTATGAGACTTTTAGATGGGTACATGGATGGCAGGTGTATGGAGGGCTATGGTCCAAGTGCAGGTCAATTGGACTAGGCAGAATTACGTGGACTAAATCAGCTGTTTCTGTGCTCTAGTGTTCTGTGGCTGACTGACTCCATGACTCTAACCCAAGTGCTGGCCACTGTGAGTCATCTCACCTAGAGAACTTTGTGCAATATTATTCTCTATATTTAAGGGAAGTTGCGATGATATGGGAAGCAGTCAGAGAAGATTTACTAGATTTTGATGAAGGACCTTGGTCCAGAAAATTGACTGTTTATTTCCCTGTGTAGATGCTGCCTAACCTGCTGAGTTCCTCCTGCACTTAGTGTGTGTTATAGGTAGATCCGTGACATGAACAGGGTGGCTGTTCCATTAAGAAAGGTTAGAGCTCTATCCACTGGAGGTTAAAGAGCAAGAGGGGATGTTTAAAACTTGTATTATGCCAAGGAGACTTAGAAAGATGAAGGCCCCACAAAAGGAAATATATTCTCCCCAATCTCCAACAACAGGTCACCTTTTACAATCACCCGCTCAAGGGAGGAATGAGAAGAAATCCTAACCTAAAGTGTCTTTGGAACTCTCTTCCAAACAAAGACACTTTTCACACAGGAGTAGAAGGGAATTGGAACTACCCCTCCTGAGGGACCATAAGCTACAAGCTATCGGAGCAGAATTAGGCCGGTCAGCTCATCGAGTCTACTCCACAATGGGGTCATGGTTGATTTATCTTCTCTCTCAGCCTCATTCTCCTGCCCTCACCCCCAACATTAAACATACTTACTAATCAAGAACCTATCAACTTCCACTTTAAATATATTCCTCCACAGCCGTTCTTGGCAATGAATTCCACAGATTCTCCACTGTCTGGCTAAAGATATCCCTCCTCTTCTCTGTTCTAAAGGGACATCTTTATAATTCTAAGGCTGTTCCCTCTATGGATAATGTGAGTTAATTGAAGTTTTGAAGACAGAGACTGTCAGATTTTTGTTAGGGATGAGTACTGGTCTTAGACCTTTATTTCAGGAAAGACTTGGCACTCACAGCAGGTACATTAGCTTGAGCCAATCTCTCCAAATCACTATTTCCTTGTTGATGAATGTACTGTACATACCAAACTGGCTTTTTTTTTGTAGTGAGTTCTCTTTAAATTGTCCTATTTTAATAAATATATTTCATTCTCTGTTCTTATGGGAAAAGGGCAGTTGATATGCATGTTTTTTTTTAGTAATCTCTCAATTCATTCTGATTTGACATTTTTTCCCTAATTTTTTTAACCTGTACAATGGAGATATAATTTCTTTTGTATTGTTTTAGTGGTTATGGAATGCTTTACAGTGACAATGACCCAGGTTCAATTCCAGCCACTGTCTATGAGGAGTTTGTATGATCTCCCCATGACTGCATGGGTTTTCTCCAGAGGTTCCGGTTTCTTCCCACTTCCCAAAGGTTAATTGGTCACATGGGCAGAAAAGGCTTGTTAACCTTTACCTCTAAATAATAAAATGGTACATTTCAGAGGTGATGATGCATTTGATGCTAGGGCTATCCGACATGTGAAAGGGCTTATTTTGTTATTAAATGAAAGCCTGGTTATTTGTTAAAGAATGAGAGACTGGGATAGTCATAATAGGGTAGTGTTTAGCGTGTAGCTATTGCAGCTCAGGTGTCGGAGTTTGTAGTTCATTTCTGCTGCTATCTGTAGGGAATTTCTACAGCCTCTGCATGAACTGCGTGGATTTCCTCTGGGTGATCTGGTTTCCTCCCACATTCTAAAGACGTACCGTTTAATAGGTTCATTGGTCATTGTAAATTGGCTAGTGTTAAATTGGGGGGGTTGATGGCTGGTGTGACTCATTGGGCCTGCAGGCCTGTTCTGCACTCTACTCTCAATAAAATAAAAGATTTTTTTCTGAATGAGCCATGGTCAGACACTCAAAGGGTTGATTGGTCGACCTCTGTTCCTAATGGCACAACTCATTCAGAAACAGAGCTGGCTGCTGGCATTTCCTCTGAGGTGGGACCAATCCCAAGCAGCAACAAGGAGACATTGATCACATGCAACATCTCTTAAAGAGGTACATACCAATACTACTTAATCGACATAAAATACTTCCTCTTTCTTTCTTATTTCCTCTCATCACTTCAGTGCAGCGCAGTGTCACAAACTGATACTCCGCACCAGCAGTTTCAGGAACAGCTACTTAACTCCAACCGTCAAGTTCTTGAACAGACCTGCACCGCACTGTAACTCCTTTCTTGGCAGCGTAGCACGACTGACCAGCTCTCGTCTCTCATGGATTTGTCATGAATTGTTTTTGCATTAATGATTTCTATTGACTTTTTATTCAGTTTTGTATAATTTATGTTCTGTGGGTTATCAGTGCCCACATGTCTATGAAGTTGCCGCAAGCAAATTTTTCATTGAAACTTTATCTCACCATACTGTGTACACATGACAATGAACTCAATTTGACTTGACGAGTATTTATCTCGGCTGGCAGAGAATACTTTATGCAAACCATGTCCTGCTATTCACCTGTAGCCTTGAATGTTGTCCAGATCTTGCTGAGCTGATTGAATGTTCGATGTTCTATATGTTCAACAAATAAAAAATGTTATAAAATATAAACTTAAAGGTACAGATATGAAATACAATGTGCCTAAATGCCAGCATGTATTGACAATGTAAACAGTATTATAAAAAACAATTTTAAGTGTTTACAATGCAATGCAGTTACAGGTAATAGATAGAGGGGGAGTGGAGTGCGTAATTAGAAAGGTTGATCAGATTAACTATCTGTGGGAAGAAACTTTCAAGCTGGTGTGAAGATTTTTGTTAATAGCCCCATAGCGCTTTCCATAGTGGTATGTGTATGTCACTAATGTATCTACATCTACCAATACTCCTGGTATCTCATTCCACACTCCTACCACTCTCTGTGTAATGAAAACAATTCCTCTGACATCCCCGCTATACTTTCCTACAATCACCATCTCATATCAGCCATTTCCACCCTATGAACAAATCTCTGCTTGACATGCTCTTTCTGTCTGCTAAAGACATGCTTTCAATCCAGACAGCATCCTGGTAAATCTTCCCTGCATCCTCTCTAAAGCTTCCACATCCTTCCTAAAATGAGGCGACGAGAACTGAACACAATATCACAAGCGTGGTGTAACCAGGGTTTTACAGACCTCCAACATTATCTTGTGGTTCTTGAACTCAATCCCCCAGCTAACGAAGGCCAGCTCATCATATGCCTTCTTAATCACTCTGTCAAATTGTTCAGCAGCCTTGAGGGATCTTTGGATGTCAAGCCCACACTGCTAAGAATCCTGCCATTAACCCTGTCTTCAGCCTTCAAGTTCAAGTCACTTCACTCTATTCTGAAATGAAATCCTTCTGCCAATTCTCAGCCGAGCTCTGCATCCTATCAATGTCCTGTTGTAACATATGACAACCTGTAACACTATCTACAACACCACCAACCTTTGTCTCACCTGCAAGGTTACTAACACAGAATTCCACTGCCTCATTCAGATCAGTTATAAAAGTTAGAAGGAGCAGGAGTGTGGTAACCATTGAGCACATCTGCATGGAACTTTGCTGTAGCAAAACAGCATCCATCATCAAAAATCCTCATCACCCAGGCCATGCTCTCTTCTCACTGCTGCCATCAGGTAGAAGCTACAGGGGCCTCAGGACTCGCACCACCAGGTTCAAGAACAGTTACAACCCCTCAACCATCAGGCTCTTGAACAAAAGTGGATAACTACATTCATTCTATTTCTGATGTTCCCACAGCCAATGATCTCACTTTAATGACACTTTATCTTGTTACTTCATGATCTCGTTATTTATTTCTATTTGCATTTTAAAAGTTTGTTGTTCATTAACCCTGCTTACAGTTATTGTTCTATAGATTTGCTAAGTATGCCCGAGGGAAAAGAACCTCAGCATTGTATGTTGTGACATGTATGTATTCTACAAATAAAGTTTACTTTGAACTTAAAGTCCCAGAACAGATCCCTGTCAGACACTATTGGTCATTAATCTCCAGACAGAATACTTCCCACCTACAGCTACCATCTGCCTTTTACAAGCAAGTCAATCCTGAATCCTCGTTACCAAGTTTTGCTGCATCCCATGCCTCCTGACTTTCTGACTATGGGGAACATTGTCATGTGTCTCACTGAAATCCATATTCACCACATCCACTGCACTACCTTCATTGATTTATTTTGTCACTACCTGGGGTAATTCAATCAGGCTCATGAGGCACAACCTGCCCCTCCCAAAGCTGTACTAACTAACCCTAATCAAACTATGCTCATCAGTTCTGTCTCTCATAATCCTCTCCAATAGTTTTCCCACCACTGACATAAAGCTCAGTAGCCTTTAATGAACAGGACTAACCTATTACCTTTCTTGAAGAAAAGAATAACCTTTACCACCCTCCAGTCTTCTGATACTTCTCCTTTGACCAGCAAGGAAGCAACGATCATCACCAAAGGTGCAGCAATCTCTCCCCTAACCTCCCGTAGTAATCCAAAAAAAGATATTGCAGATACTAGAACTCTGAATCAACATGAAGGGAATGCAGGACATTTTGGAGTGAATATTGATAAACCATCATTAATAGTTAATTCTTTTCATCTCTCAACAGTTGCTACCTGATTTGCTGAGCATTTAACAACATAATAACATAAATATAGACAAGAAAAGGCTATATCATCCTTCCTGACTTCTCTACCATTCATAAGAGCATAAGGCATAGGAACATAATTAAGCCATTCAGCCCATCAAGTCCACTCACAATTCCATCATGTTTGAGTTATTATCCCTCTTAACGCCATTCTTCTGCCTGCTCCTGTAACCTTTGACACCCTGGCTGAACAAGAACCTATAAACCTTCACTGTAAATACACCCACTTTCTTGGCTTCCAGAACCATCAGTGGCAATGAATTCCATGTATTTACGACCCTCTAGCTAAAGAAATTCCTCCTCATCTCTGCGCAAAAGGAACAGTCTTCTATTCTGAGGCTCTGCGCTCTGGTCACAGACTCCTCGGCTGTAAGAACCATCATTAATAGAGTAGACGTGTACTATGTCTACTCCACGTCTACTCTATCTAGGCTTTTCAGTATACAATAGGTTGCAATTAGCCCCCCTCCCCATTCTTCTAAACTCTAGCAAATACAAGCAAGAACCATCGAACACTCCTCTTATGTTAACCCTTACATTCCTGGAATCATTCTCATGAACCTCTAGAACCAATCCAATGTCTACTCCAGCTAAGCTGGTGAATTCCACAGATTCACCACTCTCTACCTAAAGAAATTCCACCTCATCTCTGCCGCTCTATTCTGTGGCTGTGTCCTCTGGTCTTAGAATCTACCACCATAAAAGCATCCTTTCCACATCCACTCTATCAAGGCCTTTCACCATTCAATAAATTTCAATGAGGTCACCCATCATTCTTCTGAATTCCGAATCATTTTTGTGAACCTTTTTTGAAACCTAGTCTTCTTGAAATGAATGCTAACACTTCATTTGCCTTTCTCACCACAGACTCAACCTGAAATTAACCTTTAGGAAATCCTGCACAAGGAGTGCCAGACCCTTTGCACCTGATGTTTTTGTATTTTCTCCCAATTTAGAAAATAATCAACTCTTTCATTTCTTCTAACAAAATGCATGAGCATACACTTCATGACACTGTATTACATCTGTCATTTCTTTGCCCATTGTCCTGATCTAAGTCCTTCTGTAGCCTCTTTACTTCCTCAAAACTACCTGCCCCTCCACTTATCTTCATATTGGCAACAAATTTTGCAACAAAGCCATCAATTCCATCATCCAAATCATTGATATATAACGTAATAAGAATCAGTTCCAATACAGACTCCTGTGGAACACTGTTAGTCACTGGAAACCAGTGAGAAAAGGCTCCCTTTATTCCCACTCTTTGCCCCCTCCCACCAATCAGCCACTGCTTTCTCAATGTTAGAATCTTTCCTGTAATTCCATGAGCTTGTGGCTTGTTAAGTAGCCTCATGTATTGCAATTTGTCAAAGGCCTTCTGAAAGTCCAAGTACACAACATCAACTGATTCTCCTTTGTCTATCCTGCTTGTTATTTCTTCGCAGAATTCCAACCGATTTGTCAGGCAGGATTTTCTCTTGAGGAAACTATGCCGACTACGGCTTGTTTTATCATGTGCCTCCAAGTATCCTGAGACCTCATCCTTGATAATCGACTCCAACATCCTCCCAACCATTGAGGTCAGGCTAACTGGCCTATAGTTTCCCTTCTTCTGCCTGTCTCCCTTCTTTCAGACAGACAGACAGACATACTTTATTGATCCCGAGGGGAAATTGGGTTCCTGAAGACAAAGGGTGACATTTGAAATTTTCCAGTCTTCCAGTGATTCTTGAAAATCATTAATAATGTCTCTCTAGTTATGGTAACTTCACACACTTCATGGCCCTTTACACCTGGAACTTCCACCACACTGCCAGAGTCTTCGACAGTAAAGACTGAAGCAAAATACTTCTTCAGTTCGTCCACTATTTTGTTGTCCTCAATTACTACAGGAAAATGTTTGGGTGCATGGGACACTGAAGAGCTGACAACTTACCAATGGGCTGAATAGTTGAATGGTAAAAAAAATGAGAAATAATAACACCATAAGAAGTCGAGTCTGTTTCCTCATTCCATCATGGCTGATTTATTATCCCTCTCAGCCCCATTCTCCTGCCTTCTCCCCATAACCTTTGATGCCCTGACTAATCAATAACCTATCACTTCTGCTTTAAATGTGTCCAATGACCTGGCATCCACAGCCACCTGTGGCAATAGATATCACAAATTCACCGCACTCCGGCTAAAGAAATTCCTCCTCATGTCTGTTCTAAGGAAACGTTCTTGTATTCTGAGGTTGTACCCTCTGGTCCTAGACTTCCCTACAATAGGAGTAGTCCTGTCAGGAGGGGCCGGATGGACCCAAACGCAGGACACAGACACTGAAGTACTAGGGGGAGGACAGGATGGGGATGCCATGGCACTTAAGGGTAGCTGGGGTTCAGGCAGATAGAGTTCTGGCAGGCAGAGTGGAACGGCTCCCGAAGTCCAGGCAGGCAGAGCGGAGCAGCTCCCGAAGTCCAGGTAGGCAGAGCGGAACGGCTCCCAAAGTTCAGGTTCAGGTAGACAGGTCCTCGACGTTCAGGCAGGCAGGTCCCTGGGTTCAGGCAGACAGGTCCTCGAGGTTATTATCTGAACGGTGTAGAGTTAGGTAAGGGAGAAATACAAAGAGATCTAGGAGTCCTTGTTCATCAGTCACTGAAGGTGAATGAGCAAGTACAGCAGGCAGTGAAGAAGGCTAATGGAATGTTGGCCTTTATTACAAAGGGAATTGAGTACAAGAGCAAGGAAATCCTCTTGCATTTGTACAGGGCCCTGGTGAGACACACCTGGAGTATTGTGTACAGTTTTGGTCTCCAGGGTTAAGGAAGGACATCCTGGCGCTAGAGGAAGTGCAGCATAGATTCACGAGGTTAATTCCTGCGATGTCTGGACTGTCTTACGCAGAGAGGTTAGAGAGACTGGGCTTGCACACGCTGGAATTAAGGAGATTGAGAGGGGATCTGATTGCAACATATAAGATTATTAAGGGATTGGACAAGATAGAGGAAGGAAATATGTTCCAGATGCTGGGAGAGTCCAGTACCAGAGGGCATGGTTTGAGAATAAGGGGTAGGTCATTTAGGACAGAGTTAAGGAAAAACTTCTTCTCCCAGAGAGTTGTGGGGGTCTGGAATGCACTGCCTCGGAAGGTAGTGGAGGCTAATTCTCTGGATGCTTTCAAGAAGGAGCTAGATAGGTATCTTATGGATAGGGGAATCAAAGGATATGGGGACAAGGCAGGAACCGGGTACTGATAATAGATGATCAGCCATGATCTCAAAATGGCGGTGCAAGCTCGAAGGGCCGAATGGTCTACATCTGCACCTATTGTCTATTGTCTATTTTCTGTACATCCACTCTATCTTGGCTTTTCAATATTCAGTGAGATCCTTCCTCATTCTTTTAAACTCCAATGGGTACAGGACCAGAGCCATCGAATGCTCCTCATATGTTAACCGTTTCAAATCCACTTCCCTTTCCCCAGCACCTATCACCTTCCAGCTTGGACTCCTTCTCCTCTCTCCACCGTCTTATTCTGGCTTTTTCCCATTCCTTTTCAGGCCTGCAGAAGGTTCGGCCTGAAACTTTGACTGTTTATTCCCCTCCGTAGAAGCTGCCTGACCTGCTGAGCTCCTCCAGCATGCTGTATGTGATTTTGCAGAATTTCTTGTGTTTATTGTATTTTTATCTCCCTTCTGCATCGCAGTGTGTGGCAATATCTAGCACAGTTTCAGTCTTTGTATATATTACCACAATAGTTCTACTTATCTCAACCTTCCTGGAGTTTATCCCGGTGATGAATAAAGCTGTTTATTTAATAATATGCAATAATTTAAAATTTTTAAAAAATGCATTCATAGTTCAGTGTCAACTAGATACTAAACACAAGCTGGCTATTGTGTGCAGTTTCTCTTTCAAAGATTGCAAAGTGCCTTCAGGGTGAACATCCCATGACTCTGCTTGTGGTTTCCGAAAGATGATAATGCAATCACTGACTTCTGGCGTGCGTCTTTTTTCAAATAATCTGCCAGATCAGCATTCATGTTAACCGCCTGCACAGGCTGAAGTGCTTCATACGGGTCAGGTCATCCCCTACCCCACAGAAACACCCAGTACTCCCTGTGCAACAGGGGCACGATCTCTGTGGTTCTGTTAGTAGTTGGTCACACTCTCAGTTCATGGGCTGCTCTCACATCCTGACACACCACTTCCTGATGTGACAGGTACAGAGGGGAGGCCATTCAGCCCATTGCATCTATGCTTTTAATTTATTTCATAATTAAAAAGTGTGTGTGTGTGTGTGTGTGTGTGTGTGTGTGTGTGTGTGTGTGTGTGTGTGTGTGTGTGTGTGTGTGTGTCTGTGTTTGTGTGTGTATCTGCATGGCCAACAACAGAAAGCATAATTTTAAGGTGACTGGAGGAAAGTATAGGGGGGTGTCAGAAGTAAGTTCTTTACACAGGTGTGCTAGTCAAGGCAGATACATGAGAGACATTTAGTTATGCACATGGATGATAGAAAAATAAAGGGCAATGCAGGAGGGAAGGGTTAAATTGATTTTAGTGTAGGTTAAATTGTCAGCACAATGTTATGGGACGAAGGGCCTGTACTGTCTGTAATGTTCTGTTTGTATTTGTGTATGTATCTGTGTGTGAGTGTATTTACAGTGCCTATACAAAGTATTCACCCCCCCCAGATATTTTTCATGTTTTATTGCTTTACAACATTGAATCACAGTGGATTTAATTTGTGTTTTTTTTATACTGATCAACAGAAAAATGCCCTTTCGTGTCAAAGTGAAAACAGATCTTTACAAGATGACCTAAATTAATTACAAATAAACAACACAAAATAATTGATTGCCTAAGTATTTACCCCCTTCAAGTCAGTATTTAGTAAATGCACCTTTGGCATCAATTACAGCCTTGAGTCTGCGTGGATAGGTCTCCATCAGCTTTGCACATCTGGACACTGCAATTTCCCCCCCATTCTTCTTTATAAAACTGCTCAAGCTCTGTCAGATTGCATGGGGATCATGAGTGAGCAACCCTTTTCAAGTCCAGCCACAAACTCTCAGTTGGACTGAGGTCTGGACTCTGACTTGGCCATTCCAGGACTTTAACTTAGTTGTTTTTAAGCCATTCCTGTGCAGCTTTGGCTTTGTGCTTGGGGTTATTGTCTTGGTGGAAAATAAATCTTCTCCCAAGTTGCAGTTCTCTTGCAGACTGCATTATGTTTTCCTCCAGGATTTCCCTGTACTTTGCTGCATTCATTTTACCCTCAACCTTCATAAGCCTTCCAGGGCTGCTGCAGTGAAGCATCCCCACAGCATGATGCAGCCACCACTGTGCTTCACAGCATGGATGGTGTGTTTTTGATTATGTGTGATGCTTGGCTTACGCCAACCATAGCATCTGGTCTTATGGCCAAAAAGATCACTTTTGTTTCATCAGACCACAGAATTTTCTTCCAGCTGACTTCAGAATCTCCCACATGCCTTCTGGCAAACTTTAGCTAAGTTTTTATATAGGTTTTTTTTCCAACAGTGGCTTTCTCTTTGCCTCTGTTCCATACAGCTGTGACTGGTGAAACACCTGGGCAACAGTTGTCGCATGTTCAGTCTCTCCCATCTCAGCCACTGAAGCTTCTAACTCCTCCAGAGTTGTCATGGGTGTCTTGGTGGCCTCCCTCACTGGACCCCTCCTTGCACAGTCAGAGTTTTTGAGGATGGCCTGCCCTAGGCAGATTTACAGCTGTGCTATATTCTTTCCATTTCTTGATGATTGACTTAACTGTACTCCAAGAGATATTCCATGACCTGGAATTTTTCTTGTATCCATCTCCTGACGTGCTTTTCAATAACCCTTTCTCAGAGTTGCTTGCAGTGTTCTCTTCTTCATGATGTAGTTTTTGCCAGGATGCTGACTCACCAGCAGTTGGACGTTTCAGATTCTGGTGTATTTTTACTACAATCAATTGAAACACCTTGACTGCACGCAGGCGATCTCCATTTCATGAATTAAGTAACTTTGACATGAGAGTAAATCCACTGTGATTCAATGTTGTAAAACAATAAAACATGAAAACTTCCAAGGGGGATGAATACTTTTTATAGGCAGAGTATGGTGTGTGTGTGTGTGTGTGTGTGACTTGCTTGAATTAACCATTTCCTTTTCTGACCCTATGTTCATGTGTCCGGCCGCTGAGGGGTGCAGTGAACTACTAGGCTGTACGAGTCCCCGATATCGATAGCACACAGGCCCTGGTGACGAAAGCAGTCCTTGGGAAATGTTTGACTCCTTTGACTCTGATTTTCCACACCACAACACTCCTCGCACGGCTACCGATCACTACTTTGCTCCAGAGAGCAGGAAACAGATCATCCGTCCCGGAGCAGGGCATAGGGGAGTGCTGCTTCTCACAGAAATGGTCTACCCTCTGAAGTGGGACCATAAAATCAAACAATCTGTAGAGCTTACAGGACAGGAACCAATTGCCAGGGTCCCACACGTTAATCATCTGATTTAATATTTTCTCATTTTTTTCTTCATCCCAGGAAAGGAAAATTGGAGTTTTATTTGGAGTATCATGTGCAGTTTTGAACACCTGCCTACAATAAATATGCCGTGAAAATTTACTAGGATATTGCCAAATCTTGAGGTCTTGAGTTATAGGGTAAGATTGAATCAGTTAGGCATTTTTCCCTAGAGCGCAGGAGAATGAGTCGGAGGCTGATAAAGTTAAACAAGATTAAGAGGGGTATAGATAGGGTAAATACAAGCAGGTTTTTTCCATTGAAATTGGGAGAGACTGGAACTAGAGGTCACAAGTTAAGGATGAAAGGTGAAAGGATTAATTGGAGCAGGAGGGGGACCTTCTTCACTCAGAGGGTGGTGTGAGTGTAGAATCAGTTGTCAGTGCAAGTAGTGGATGCGGGTTCAATATCAACGCTAGCAAGAAATTTGGATAGCTACATGGATGAGAGGGATATGGTCCAGGTGCAGGTTGATGGGACTAGGTAGATTAAGAGTTCAGCATGGACTAGATGGGCCAAAGAGCCAGTTTTTGTGCTTCAGTGTTCTATAACCCTAAGACTAATATATTCTATCATTTGAAAAAAATTACAGATGGTGCAAACTCGAAGCAGGGACAGAAAATGCTGGGGAAACTCAGCAGCTCTTCAGCCTGAAACGTGAACTCTGTTTCATTTTTTGCAAATGCTGTTTGATTTGTTGAGCATTTTCGCCATTTTCCGTTCTGATTTCAGATTTCCAGGACCTGCCGATAACTTGACTCCCTTCTTCTCTCGTGCGCCGGCCCAGCTCACTGAATTTGCCTCAATCCCTTCATACGGTAGGGAGTTACGTAGTGTCTTTTTGCAGAGCGGCCAGAGAACCATTGCGAGCAGACACCAAAGTTGCCAGATACTGAATCCTGGAGCAAAAAAAACCCATAATGCGGGAGGAACTCAGTGGGTCAGGCAGCATCTGCTTAGAGAAAGGGACAGTCAATGTTTTGGGTGGAGATCCTTCAGCAAGACTTCTCATTGCAGATATCTTGATTGACATTGATTACTTAGTCATTATCACTTTAAAAAAAAGATTAACAGAAAGGTAACGTGTCTAAGCCCATTGTTGGCTGGCCCAGCATATCCTTAGGCACGCTGTTTCATAATGCAAACAGCACATTTCACTGTACGTTTCAATGTACATGTGATAAATAATAATGAATCTGATTAAGCCAGGTAATTATAGAGTACTAAGCCTATATTAATGATCAAAAAGTATTTGAAGAACCTGAGGGATAAAACTGAGAAACTGTAACTATGTGTGGAACTGAGAAATAAGAAAGAACGTTAATGGGGCAAATTTACAGACCACCCAACACTCCTAGAGATTTTCAAGAGCAAACACGAGGAAATCTGCAGATGCTGGAAATTCAAGCAACACACACAAAATGCTGGTGGAACACAGCAGGCCAGGCAGCATCTATAGGGAGAAGCACTGTCGATGTTTCAGGCCGAGACCCTTCGTCAGGACTAACTGAAAGGAACAATAGTAAGAGATTTGAAAGTAGTGGGGGGGGGGGGGGGAGGGGAAATGCGAAATGATAGGAGAAGACCAGAGGGGGTGCGGTGAAGCTGAGAGCCGGAAAGGCGATTGGCAAAAGGGATACAGAGCTGGAGAAAGGAAAGGATCATTGGATGGGAGGCCTAGGGAGAAAGAAAGGTGGAGAGGAGCACCAGAGGGAGATGGAGAACAGGCCGAGTGATGGACAGAAAGAGAAAAAAAAGGAGGGGAAAAGAAAACTAAATATATCAGGAATAAATAAAAACACAAAATGCTGGTAGAACTCAGCAGGCCAGACAGCATCTATGGAAGGAGGTAATGACGATGTTTTGGGCTGAAACTCTTCATCAGGAGGGTCCTGACGAAGGGTTTCGGCCCGAAACGCCGTCACTACCTCCTCCCATAGATGCTGTCTGGCCTCCTGAGTTCTACCAGCATCTTGTGTTTTTATTTATTTATTTCCAGCATCTGCAGATTCACTCATGTTGCCTTTAAATATGTCAGGCATGGGGTAAGAAGGGGAGGAGGGGCATTAATGGAAGTTAGAGAAGTAAATGTTCATGCCATCAGGTTGGAGGCTACCCAGCCGCTATAGAAGGTGTTGTTCCTCCAACCTGAGTGTGGCTTCATCTTGACAGTAGAGGAGGCCATGGATAGACATATCAGAATGGGAATGGGATGTGGAATTAAAATGTGTGGCCACTGGGGGATCCTGCTTTCTCTGGCGGACAGAGTGTAGGTGTTCAGCGAAATGGTCTCCCAGTCTGCGTCGGCTCTCACCAATATATAAAAGGCCACACCGGGAGCACCGGACGCAGTATACCACACCAGCCGACCCACAGGTGAAGTGTCGCCTCACCTGGAAGGACTGTCTGGGGCCCTGAATGGTGGTGAGGGAGGAAGTGTAAGGGCAGGTGTGGCACGTTCCGCATGCAAGGATAAGTGCCAGGAGGGAGATCGGTGGGAAGGGATGGAGGGGATGAATGAACAAGGGAGTCGCGTAGGGAGCGATCCCTGTGTAAAACAGAAAGTGGGGGGGGGAGGGAAAGGTGTGCTTGGTAGTGAGATCCCGTTGGAGGTGGTGGAAGTTACAGAGAATTATACACTGGACCCGGGGGCTGGTGGGGTGGTAGGTGAGGACAAGGGGAACCCTATGCCGAGAGGGGTCGTGGGCAGATGGGGTGAGGACAGATGTGCAGGAAATGGGAGAGATGCATCTGAGAGCAGAGTTGATGGTGGAAGAAGGGAGGCCCCTTTGTTTAAAAAGGGAAGACATCTCCTTCGTCCTGGAATGAAAAGCCTCATCCTGAGAGCAGATGCAGCGGAGATGGAGGAATTGTGAGAAGGGCATAGCATTTTTGCAAGAGACAGGATGGGAAGAGGAATAGTCCAGGTAACTGTGAGAGTCTGTAGGCTTATAGTAGATATCAGTAGATAAGCCATCTCCAGAGGATGGAGACAGAAAGATCAAGAAAGGGGAGGGAGGTGTCGGAAATGGACCAGGTAAATTTGAGGGCAGGGTGAAAGTTGGAGGCAAAGTTAATGAAGTCAACGAGCTCAGCACGCGTGCAGGAGGCAGCGCCAATGCAGTCGTTGATGTAGCGAAAGAAAAGAGGGGGGTGGATACCCGTATAGCCTTGGAACATGGACTGTTTCACAAAGCCAACAAAAAGGCAGGCATAACTGGGACCCATGTGGGTGCCCATGGCTACACCTTTGGTTTGGAGGAAGTGGGAGAAGCCAAAGGAGAAATTATTGAGAGTAAGAACTAATTCCGCTAGACGGAGGAGAGTGGTGGTAGAGGGGAATTGGTTAGGTCTGGAATCCAAAAAGAAGCAGAGAGCTTTGAGACCTTCCTGGTGGGGGATGGAGGTATATAGGGACTGGATGTCCATGGTGAAAATAAGGCAGTGGGGGCCAGGGAACTTAAAATCATTGAAAAAATTCAAAGTGTGAGAAGTGTCACGAACATAGGTGGGAAGGGATTGAACAAGGGGGGATAAAACAGTGTCAAGATATGCAGAAATGAGTTTGGTGGGGCAGGAGCAAGCTGAGACAGTGGGTCTACCTGGACAGGCAGGTTTGTGGATCTTGGGTAGGAAATCTCCTAGAGATTTAAAGGAACAAACTTGTTAAGAGAATGCAGAATATTGCAGAAAAATATAAGGTTTTTATAATAGGTGATTGTAACTTTCCACAGTTTGACTGGGAATCCCATACTGTAAAAGGACTCAGTGAGATAGAGTTTGTCTAATGTATTCAGGTAAACTTCCTTAATCAGTAGGTAGATGTCCCAATGAGAGACCACGAAGATACCAGATCAGCTATTAGGGAATGAGACAGGGCAGGTGACAGACGTCTGTATAAAGGAACATTTTGTATCCAGTGACCACAATGACATTAGTGTCAAAGTAAATTTGCAAAAACATAGGTCTGGTTGAGATTCTAAATTAGGAGAAAGGCCAGTTTTGATGGAATCAGAAATGATTTGGCAAGTGTGCATGGGTCAAACTGTATTCTGGTAAAGGTGTACTTGGTAAGTGGGAGGCTTTCAAAAGTGAAGTTTGGAGAGTACAAAGCTTGGATGTACCTTTCAGAATAAAAGGTGAAAGATAACAAGTGTAGGGAACCTTGGTTTTCAAGAGATATTGAGGCCCAGATTAAGAGAAAAAATGAGGTGCATAGCAGGTATAAGCTGATAGAAACAAATGAGGTACTTATGGAGAATAAGAAATGGAAGTGAACATTTAAGAAAGAAATCAGAAAGGCTATAAAAAGGGCATGAAGTTGTTCTAGCAGGCAAAGTGAACAAGAAGGCTAAGGGATTCTGCAGATATGTGAAGAGCCAAAGGATTACAAAGGAGAAAATTGGTCTTCTGGAAGACCAGAATGGTAATTCATGTGTGGAGCAAATGTTTTGCAACTGCATTTACTCAGGAGATGGATACAGAGTCTATAGAACTGAGGAAAAGTGGCATCAGCTTCTCAGACTCTGTAAAAATTACAGAGGCAGAAGTGTTTGGGGCAAATCAGGGTGGATAAATCCCCAAGGCCTGACAAGGTGTTTCCTCTGACCCTATGGGAAGCAAGTGCAGAAATTGCCAGGGCCCTAGCAGAGATATTTACATCATCCTTAGCGACAGGAGAGACATCAGAGGATTGGAGGATAGCTAATGTTGTTCCGCTGTTTAAACAGAAACCAGAAAGTTATAGGCCAATGAGTCTGACATGAGTTGTGGGAAAGTTATTGGAAAGTATTTTAAGGAACCAGATAAATAAGTATTTGGATAAACATAGACTGATTTAGGATAATCAGCATGGCTTTGTGCAATGTAGATCATATCTAGCCAATCTTATAGAGTTATTCAAGCAAGTTACCAGGAAAGCATATGACGGCAAGTATATGGATGTTGTCTGCATGGACTTTAGCAACTCATTTGATAAGATCCTGCATGGAAGGTTGGTCAAGAAGGTTCAGTCATTCAGCATTTTAGATGAGGTAGTAAATTGGATTAGACATTGGCTTTGTGGGAGAAACCAGAGAGTAGTTGCCTCTCTGACCGGAGGCCTGTGACTAGTGGTGTTCCACAGGGATCAGTGCTGGGTCCTTTGTTATTTGTCATCTATATCAATGATCTGGATTATAATGAGGTTAACTGGATCAGCAAATTTGCAGATGGCATCAAAATTGGAGGTGTAGTGGACAGCGAGGAAGGCAATCATAGTTTTTAGAGGGATCTGCATCAGCTGGAAAAATGGGCTGAAAAATGGCAGATGGAATTTAATGCAGACAAGTGCGAGGTTTTGAAACTTTGGTAGGACCAAACAGGTAAGGTCTTATACAGCTAATGGTAGGTTACTGAGGAGTGTGGTAGAACAAAGTGATCCAGGAATACAGGTCTGTGATTCATTGAAAGTGGCGTCACAGGTAGATAGGGTCATAAAGAAAGATTTTGCCACATTGGCCTTCATAAATCTATGCATTGAGTACAGGAGATGGGATGCTATGTTGAAATTTTATAAGAAGTTGGTGAAGCCTGATTTGGAGTATTGTGTGCAGTTTTGGTCACCTACCTAAAGGAAAGACGTAAACAAGTTTGAAAGAGTACGGAGAAAATTTACAAGGATATTGCTGATTACAAAGATTTTACAAGGATATTGCCGTTTAGGACCTTATTCCTTAGAACTTAGATGATTGAGAGGAGACTTGATAGAGGTATACAAAATTATAAGAGTTATAGATATAGGGTAAATGCAGGCAGGCCTTTCCCACTGAGGTTGGATGGGACTACAACCATAGGTCATGGGTTAAGGGTGAAAGGTGAAAAATTCAACTTTTGACAATGTCCTCGATGGTCTTTGTTAATTTCAAATGGTGCAAAAAGATCCAAAGCAAGTTAGCAAATTGGGTCCAAAATTGGCATGTTTCTGGGAGAAAAAACAGTCCATGAACACTACCTCACTATATTGCACAAAACACATAAAATGCTGGAGGAACTCAGAAAGTCAGACATCTTGGGTTGAGGGGAATAAGCAGTCGGAGTTTCGTGTGGAGACCTTTCAATATATGTGTGTTTACACAATTTTCAGCATCTGCAGAATCTCTTGACTCACCATTGTAGAACATAGAACATAGAACAGTACAGCACAGGAATAGGCCCTTCAGCCCACAATGTTGTGACAAACCAAATAAGTTAGTAATCAAATGGTCAGCTAAATTAAACTCTCTTGCCTACACAATCCTTCATTTTTCCTCACATTCATGTGGCTATATAAACATCTCTAAAAAGTTCCAAATGTAACTGCCTTTTAAGCCCATAATGCATAGGAGCAGAGTTAGGACATTAAGCTCCACCATTTCATCATGGCTGATCTATTTTCTCTCTCAATCACATTCTCTTGCATTTTGCCTGTAAACATTTCACACCCTCACTAATCAGGAACCTTTCAATCTTTGCCTTAAATACACCCAATGACCTGGCCTCCTCAGCCACTCATGGCAGTGAATTCTACAGATTCACTGCCCTCTAGCTAAAGAAATTCCTCATCTCTGTTCTAAATTGGCATTGCTCTATCCTGAGGCTGTGCCCTCTGGTCCCAGACTCCCACAATTCAGCAAACATCTTCCGCACATCCTTTCTATCCAAGTTTTTCAACATTCAATAACGTTCAATAAGATGCCCCCTCATTCTTCCAACGAGTACAGGTCCCAGAGGCAAAAATGTTCCTCATAAAATAACCTTTTCATCCCCAACAACCTCTTTTGAACCCTCTCCAATTTCAGCACATCCTTTCTTTGACAAAGGGGCCCAAAAGTGCTCACGATACTCTAAGTGAGGCTTCACCATTGCTTTCTAAAGCCTCAGCAGTACAATACTTGCTTTTATATTTTAGTCCCCTTGAAACAGATGCTAACACTGCATTTACCTACCTCACCAGCAACTTAACCTGCAAGTTAACCTTGAGGAAATTCTGCACGAGGACACCCAAGTCCATTTGCACCTTGGATTTATAAAATTTTCTCCACAATTAGAAAATTGTCTGTGCCTTTATTCCTTCTACCAAAGGGCATGACAATACTCTTCCCTACACTATATTCCATCTACCACTTGTTTGCTCATTCTCCTAATCTGTCAAAGCCCTTTTGCAACCTTCCTTCTTCCACAAGTTTACCAGCCCCTCCACGAATCTTCATTTCATCCACATGTTAGCCACAAAGCCATCAATTCTATCAACCAAGTCATTGACATATAATGTAAAAAGAACAGTACCAGCACTGACCCCTGCAGAACACCACCACTATCTGGCAGTCAACCAGTAACGGCTCCCTTTATTCCCAACCTTTGTCTCCTGCCAATAGGCAATCCTCTATCCATGCTAGTATTTTCCTGTGATACTATAGGCATTTACCTTGCTAAGCAGCCTCTTGTGCAGTATCTTGTCAACGGCCTTCTAAAAATCCAAGTGCACAACATCCACTAATTCTCCTTTGTCTATCCTGCTTGTTATTTCCTCAAAGAGTTCCAACAAATTTCAGGAAATTATTTTCCCTAAAGGAAACCATGCATACTTTGGCCTATTTTATCATGTTCCTCCAAGGACCCTGAGACCACTTCCTCACCAATCAACCTTAATAAGTTCCCCACCACTGAAATCAGAAAAACCGACCTATAATTTCCTTTCTTCTGCCCCCTACCTCCTTGAAGACTGGAGCAAGATTTGCTAATATTCCAGTCCTCAAGAACCATACTAGAATCTAGTGATTCTTGAAAGATCATTGCTATTGTCTCCCCAGTCTCTTTAAATATCTTTTTCAGAACCCTGGGGTGTAGTCCATCTGGACCAGGTGACTTATCTACTTTCAGACCTTTCAGATTTCTAAGCACCTACTCCCTAGTAACAACAACGGTACCCACTTCTGCCCCCTGACACACTTGAAATTCTGGCATACAGCTAGTGTTTTCCACAGTAAAATGGATGCAAAATATTTATTTGGTTCATCTACTATTTCTTTGTCCCCTATTACTACCTCTCCAATATCTTTTTCCACCAGATATACTCTCACCTCCCTTTTACTCTTGAAATATCTGAAAACAAATTTCTCGTATCCTCTTTAATATTGTGTGTGGCATCCGTTAAGACTCACAAGACCATGGATCTGTGCCTGGAAAGTCTGCTACTAGAGTGTGTTCTCTGGGGCACAGGCTTGGGCAAGGTTGTATGGAAGGCCAGCAGTTGCCCATGAAGCGAGTCTCCCCTCTCCATGCCACCGATGTTGTCGACTGTACTTCCTTAGAAGGTTGGCGTCATTCAATGTCTGTAGTGAGATGCTGAAGATGTTCTATAGGTCAGTTGTGGAGAGCGCCCTCTTCTTTGTGGTGGCGTGTTGGGGAGGCAGCATTAAGAAGAGGGACGCCTCACGTCTTAATAAGCTGGTAAGGAAGGCGGGCTCTGTCGTGGGCAAAGTACTGGAGAGTTTAACATCGGTAGCTGAGCGAAGGGCGCTGAGTAGGCTACGGTCAATTATGGAAAACTCTGAACATCCTCTACATAGCACCATCCAGAGACAGAGAAGCAGTTTCAGCGACAGGTTACTATCGATGCAATGCTCCTCAGACAGGATGAAGAGGTCAATACTCCCCAATGCCATTAGGCTTTACAATTCAACCGCCAGGACTTAAGAACTTTTTAAAAGCTATTATTAATGCTTTTTGAGATGGTGATTTAGATGCATATCATATTTTTACTGAGTTAAGTATTGTATGTAATTAGTTTTGCTACAACAAGTGTATGGGACATTGGAAAAAAAAAAGTTGAATTTCCCCATGGGGATGAATAAAGTATCTATCTATCTATCTATCTATCTATCTATCTATCAAGGGAAGGGCAAGGGCCGATACAGCTTGGTACCCGTGTCGTCGCAGGAGTTGCCAGAACAAGGTTGAAGGGAATGTCGGACTGCCTTAGGGACTCCAGCTCCGGATTTGTCCTCAGGGTTTACTCCCAAAGCCTTTCCCATGAGTGGGTATGGCCGCAAGGCAGCGGAGGCTTGAAATCAGAGTTTTCCCTCTCTTAGATGGACTGCCTTCCCAGGCTGACGAGCTCCATCTACCCGAAGATATTATTAGCTTGCTTAACTTCATATTTCATCTTTTCCCTCCTTTTGGCTTTTTAAGTTGCTTTCTGTTGTTTTTTTAAGATTTCCCCAATCCTCCAAATCCCCATTAATTTTGTTCTTTTATATACCCTCTCTTTTGCTTTTATGCTGTCTTTGACTTCCCTTGTCAGCCATGATTGTCTCATCCTCCCTTTAGAATACTTCTTCTTTGGGATTTACCTATTCTGTACCTTCTGAATTGCTCCTGGAAACTCCAGTCATTGCTGCTCTGCCATCATCCCTGCTGGTGTCCCCTTCCAAGCAATTTTAGCTAGTTCCTCTCTCACACCTCTGTAATTCCCTTTACTCCACTGTAATATTGATATATCGGACTTTAGCTTCTCCCTCTCAAAATGCAGGTTGAATTCTATCATAAAATGATCCAGTTCATTACACCACACCAATCCAGAATAGCCTTTCCTTTAGTGGGCTCAATCATAAACTGCTCTATAGAGCCATCTCATCAGCATTCGAAAATAATTTCTCTCTTGGTATCAAAAAAGTTCAAAACTAAAGTTCAAAGGTAAAATTTATTATCAGAGTACATACATGTCACCAGATACAACCTTGAGGTTCTTTTTCCTGTGAGCATACTCAGCAAATCTATAGATTCATAACTGTAAACAGGATCAATGAAAGAGCAAGAGCAAAGAAGACAACGAACTGTGCAAATGCAAATATAAATAACTAGCAATAATTAAGGAGAGCATGACATTACGAGATAAAGAGTCCTTAAAGTGAGATCACAAGCAAATGACAATCTGCAGATGCTGGAAATGCAAGCAACACACACAACATGCTGGAGGAACTCAGCAGGCCAGGCAGCATCTGTGGAAAACGTTTCAACATTTCAGTTGAGGCCCTTCATCCTGATGAAGAGTCTCAGTCTGATATGTCAACTATACTCTGTTCCATCGATGCTGCCTGGCCTGCTGAGTTCCTCCAGCATTTTGTGTGTGTTGCCTTAAAATATGATCATTGGTTGTGGGAACATCTCCATGGGTAAGTGTAATTATCCTCTTTTGTTCAAGAGCCTGATGGTAGAGGGTTAGTAACTGTTGTCGAACCTGGTGGTATGAGTCCTGAGGCACTTGCACCTTCTACCTGATGGCAGTAGTGAGAAGAGAGCATGGCCTGGGTGATGGGGATCTCTGATAATGGATGCTGCTTTCCTACAACTGTGTTTCAAGCAGTTCCCTCTTTTGTTCCAAAAACATTTTTTGTTAAAATAGATTCTATGATTTTATCTTATGTTTGGAATAATAAAAACACTAGAGTGAATAAACTTTTATTGCAAAATCAAAAAAAGATGGAGGACTGGCTTTACCAAACTTTAGATTTTATTATTGGGCAATTAATAATTGTTATATTATTTTTTGGATTTATGATATAGATGACCAAGATCACCCTTCATGGTTACAGTTGGAGGAAAATTCAGTAATGGGATTTTCGTTAGCTTCTTTATTAGGAGCTCCTCTTCCGTTTTTGCTTTCCAGAATAGGTAGACAATCTCTTAACCCTATCGTTAAACATACTTTAAAAATTTGGTTTCAATTTCATAGATTTTTTGAATTAAATGATTTTTTACTTTCTAATAATATTTATTCTAATTTCTTTTTTAAACCATCAACTTTGGATAAGGCTTTTTTAACATGGAAAATTAAGGGAATAAAAACTTATTTAGATTTGTTTTTACAAGACTGTTTAATGTCTTTTTCACAGTTAATGGATAAATATGATAAATCTAATACACATTTTTTCAGGTATTTACAGGTTAGGAATTTTTTACATGATTTTTTACCAAATTACCCCTTGGCCTGCTCTTTAAATTTGGCTTATGTTATTTTTCAGTTTAAACCTTTTCAAAAACAATTAATAGCTATCATTTATAAACAGTTAATGAATGCTCGCATGTCGCCTAATGATAGGGGTCAACGTACCTGGGAAGTAGAACTTCAACATTCACTTTCAGATAATCAATGGAGTAATATTTATTATTTAGTCAATAATTCATCTATCTGGGCATACCATATTTTAATTCAGTTTAAGATAGTACATAGGGCCCATATGTCCAAAGATAAATTGGCGCATATTTTTCCGAATATAAGCCCTATTTGTGACAGATGTAACGCAGAAATGGCTACTCTAACTCATATGTTTTGGTCACATGTAAGTTTAAATAATTTTTGGAGGGATGTGTTTGGAATATTATCTAAAGTTATAGATATAGATGTTCAACCTAATCCACTTACAGCAATTTTTGGGATTATTCCAGAGGAAGCAAGCAAAGTGTCTGCTTCCGCCCAACATGTGATAGCTTTTTCAACTTTACTGGCAAGGAGAGCTATTTTGCTACATTGGAAAGAATCTAATCCACCTACTGTTTTCTATTGGCTCTCCTCCATTATGTCATGTCTAAGCTTGGAGAAAATTAGAAGCCGGACATTTGATACATCCTTTAATTTTGAACAAGTCTGGCGACCCTTTATTCAATATTTTCACATGATTTAATTTATTTTTATTTATTTATTTTTCTTTATTCTCTTTGGGGAAAATCCTTATCCATGAAGGTTCGGAGATGACTGGAAGGATGTGTTTTTTTTTCTCTCTTTTTTTTTTCTAATTTTATCTTCAATTGGACTGCCCAATCTTTCTTTTTCTTTCCTTTTTTTCTCTTTCTTTTTTTTGTTTCAGTTTAGTTAGTGGGGGTTTTTTTCCTTATCAATAAAATTTCCAATCTTTTTTTTATGATTGTTATGAGGAGTTGTAGTTTTTTTTACCATTGTATATATAACAGCATAATATTTTACTTATTTGATTTTGATATTATATACTTTTTGTTTTTACTATTGCTGTTTATATGTCTTTTATATTATCTACTTGTTAAACTCCTCTTCCGATTTGTATATTCTTTATTTGGAAATCAATAAAAAAGATTGAAAAATGAAACTGTGTTCCACGTAGATGTGCTCAGTGTTTGGGAGGGTCTTACCGTGATGACCTGGGTCGAATCCATTAACTTTGGTAGGATTTTCCATAGGGGCGCTGTTGTGCTTTTTTTGCAATTACATTTATATTGTGGGTCCAGGACCGGTCCTCTGAGATAGTGACAACCAGAAGTTTAAAGTTACAGACCCTCTCCCCTCTGATCCTCAATGAATATTACCTCATGGACCTCTGGTTTCCCTCTCCTGAAGTCTACGATTAGTTCCACAGTGTTGCCGACATTGATTAAGAGGTTGTTATTTTGACACCACTCAGCCAAATTTTCAGTCTCCTTCATCCATGCTGATTCATCACCACCTTTGATACAACTTACAACAGCGGTGTTATCAGCAAACTTGAATATGGTGTTGGAGCTGTAATTAACCACACAGACATTGGTGCAGTGAAAGTAGAGCAGGGGGCTAAGCACACATCCCTGTGGTGCCTCTGTACTGATGGACATTGTGGAGGAGATATTTTTGCCAACCTGAACTGACCGGGGTTCGCGAGAGAGGAAATCCCAGGATCTGATTGGGTATTGAGGCCCAGACCATGGAGTTAGTGATTAATTTTGAAGGTATGATGGTATTAAATGCTGAGCTGTAATTGATGAAGAGCATCCTGATGTACGCATCTCTTTGCTGTCCAGATGTTCCAGGGTTGTGTGAAGAGACAATGAGATGGCGTCTGCTGTGGACCTGTTGCCCCCAAAGGCAAATTGGAGCAGATCCAAGCTGCCGCTCAGACAGGAGCCGATGTGTTTCAGCACCAGCCACTCAAAACACTTCACTGTGGATGTAAGTGCCGCTGAGCAATAGTCATTGAGGCAAGTTACTGCGCTCTTCTTGGGCACCAGTATAATTGAAGTCTGCTTGAAGCAACTGGGTACCACACACTGCCAGAGTGACAGGTTGAAGATATTTGTGAACACACCAGCTTGTTAGTTAGCATGGGTCTTCAGTACTTGGCTAAGTTCTCCCAACGGACCAAATACTTTCCTTGGATTCATCCCCTTGAAGGCATGCTGCACATCATCTTCAGATACTAAGATCAAAGGATCATCGAGAGATGTGGGAGGGCGTTGTGTGTGATGGTTCCTCCCTATTCTGGAGGTCAAAGCGAGAATATAAATCATTGCGCTCATCTGGGAGTGAAGCTCTGCTGTCCCCCATGTTGCTGGAGTTAACTTTGCAGGAGGTTACAGCATTCTAACCCCACCACAGCTGTTCAGCATACCTCATTGATTCCAGTCTCGTCCAGAAGCCCCATTTTGCCCGTGAGATGGCTTTCCAGAGATCATACCTGCACCTCTTGTATCATTCCTGATCTACAGACTTGAATATCTTTGATCTGGATTTCATGGTTCATCCAGGACTTCTGATTGGGGTAGACCCTGATCAATTTCATGGGAACCCACTTATCTACAGGTGTTTTAATAACCAGCACCAACTTAATTGTCCTTGTCCCAATCTACCTGCATATATAACTACCCCATGATTATCATAACTTTGCCCTTTGACATGCCTTTTCCAACTCCCAATGTAATTTATAGCCCATATCCAGGCTACTGTTCAGAGCAACACACACAAAATGCTGGTGGAACACAGCAGGCCAGGCAGCATCTATAGGGAAGAGCGCTGTCAACGTTTTAGGCCGAGACCCTTCATCAGGACTAACTGAAAGGAAAGATAGTAAGAGATTTGAAAGTAGGAGGGGGAGGGGGAAATGCGAAATGATAGGAGAAGACCGGAGGGGATGGGGTGAATCTGAGAGCCAGACAGGTGATTGGCAAAAGGGATACAGAGCTAGAGAAGGGAAAGGATCATGGGATGGGAGGCCTAGGGTGAAAGAAAGGGGGAGGGGAGCACCAGAGGGAGATGGAGAACAGGCAGAGTGATGGGCAGAGAGAGAAAAAAAACTAAATATATCAGGGACGGGGTAAGAAGGGGAGGGGCATTAATGGAAGTTAGAGAAGTCAATGTTCATGCCATCAGGTTGGAGGCTACCCAGCCGGTAAGTGTGGATTCATCTTGACAGTAGAGGAGGCCATGGATAGACATATCAGAATGGGAATGGGATGTGGAATTAAAATGTGTGGCTACTGGGAGATCCTGCTTTCTCTGGCGGACAGAGTGTAGGTGTTCAGCGAAACAGTCTCCCAGTCTGCGTCGGGTCTCACCAATATATAAAAGGCCACACTGGGAGCACCGGACGCAGTATACCACACCAGCCGACCCACAGGTGAAGTGTCGCCTCACCTGGAAGGACTGTCTGGGGAGAGATGCGTTTTAGAGCAGAGTTGATGGTGGAAGAAGGGAAGCCCCTTTGTTTAAAAAAGGAAGGAACAACACCTTAAATACTGGCTGGGTAGCCTCCAACCTGATGGCATGAACATTGACTTCTCTAACTTCCATTAATGCCCCTCCCCT
This sequence comes from Hemitrygon akajei, assembly GCF_048418815.1. Classification (NCBI taxonomy): domain Eukaryota; kingdom Metazoa; phylum Chordata; class Chondrichthyes; order Myliobatiformes; family Dasyatidae; genus Hemitrygon; species Hemitrygon akajei. The sequence continues at coordinate 191,230,767 of NC_133126.1, read as the reverse complement.
TCTTATGCCATCCCTGATATATTTAGTTTTTTTTCTCTGTCTGCTCATCACTCTGCCTGTTCTCCATCTCCCTCTGGTGCTCCCCTCCCCCTTTCTTTCTCCCTAGGCCTCCCGTCCCATGATCCTTTCCTTTCTCCAGCGCTGTATCCCTTTTGCCAATCACCTGTCCGGCTCTCAGCTTCACCGCACCCACTCCGGTCTTCTCCTATCATTTTGCATTTTCCCCTCCCCCCACTACTTTCAAATCTCTTACTATCTTTCCTTTCAGTTAGTCCTGACGAAGGGTCTTGGCCCGAAACATTGACAGCGCTTCTCCCTATAGATGTTACCTGGCCTGCTGCGTTCCACCAGCATTTTGTGTGTGTTGCTTGAATTCCTCATGAGATTTCCTCATGTTTACTGATTAGAGGCCTGTATATAATTCCCATCAGGGTTTTTTTTACCATTGAAGTTTCTAAACTCTACCTATAAAGATTCTACATCTTCTAATCCTATATCACCCCTTTCTAAGGATTTGATTTCATTTTTTTACCAACAGAGCCCCCCCACCCCCTCTGCTTACCTGGATGTCCTTTTGATGCAGTGGGTGTTAAGCTCCCAACTATGATCTACTTTCAGCCACGACTGTGGTCAATGTCAATCAGGTTTTAGATGATCTGAGCAATGGGATCAACATGCACAAAACAGCACACCTGAACGCTTTCACCATCGTTTTGTGGGGTTTTAACCAGGCCAGTCTGAAAAAATCACTAAGCAACTACAATCAACAGATCACTTGCAATTCCAGAGGAAACAACACTCTGCACCATTGCTACACTACCGTCAAGAATGCCTACCATGCTATTCCACACCGTTACTTTGGAAAGTCTGATATTCTACTCCCTGAGTATAGGCAGAGACTAATGTCTGCAGCACCAGTAATAAGGACCAAGAAGATATAGTCAAGGGAAGCACAGGAGCATCTACAGGACTGCTTTGAATTGATGGCCTGGACTGTATTCAGGGATTCATCTTTGAAGCCGGATGAGTACGCTGCAGTTGTTACCGACTTCATTGAAACCTGTGTGGATCAGTGTGTGGCCACAAAGACGCCGCGCATTCCCAAACCAAAAGCTGTGGATGAACCAGGAGGTACGTCGTCTGTGTCATTCAAGTCTGATGACCCAGGCCAGTAGCAGAAAAGCAGGTATGATTTGCAGAGGGCTATTTCAAAGGTGAAGAGACAATTTTGAACAAGGTTGGAGGCATCATCAAATGTATGACAACTCTGCCCGGGTTTGCAAGACCTACAAAGTGAAACCCAATAGCATGAATGGCAGAGATGCTTCACTATCAGATGAACTCAATGCTATCTATGTTTACTTTGAGAAGCAGAATATAATTACAACTGTGAATATTCCTGCTTCACCTGATGACCCTGTGATCTTTGTCTCAGAGGCTGATGTTAGGCTGTCTTTAAAGAGAGTGAACCCTTGCAAGGTGGAAGGTTCCTATGGAGTATCTGGTAAGGCTCTGAAAACTTGTGCCAACAAACTGATGGGAGTTTTCAAGGACATTTTCAATCTCTCACTGCTATAGGCAGAAGTTCCCACTTGCTTCAAAAAGTCAACTATTATACCAGTGCCTAAGAAGAATAATGTGGGCTGCCTTAATGACTATCGCTCGGTAGCACTCACATCTTCAGTGATAAAATGCTTTGAGAGGTTGGTCATGACTAGACTGAACTCCTGCCTCAGCAAGGACCTGGACCCATTGCAATTTGCCTATCGCCACAATAGGTCAACGGCAGCCGCATTCTCAGTGGCTCTCCTCACAAATTTAAACCATTTGGACAACGCAAACACCTATGTCAGGATGCTGTTCATTGACTATAGCTCAGCATTTCATACTATAATTCCCAACAAAAGTTGCAGAACTTGGGCCTCCACACCTCTCTCTGTAATTGTATCCTTGACTTCCGAACCAGAAGACCACAATCTGTGCGGTTTGGTGATAATATCTCCTCCTCGCTGACGATCAACACTGGTGCACCTCAGGAGTGTGTGCTTAGCCCTTTGCTCTACTCTCTCTATACCCATCACTCCATGGCTATCATAGCTCAAATACCATCTATAAATTTGATGATGATACAGCCATTGTTGGTGGAATCTCAGATGGTGACGAGAGGGCGTACAGGAATGAGATATGCCAACTAGTGGAGTGGTGTCGCAGCAACAACCTGGCACTCAATGTCAGTAAGACAAAAGAGCTGATTGTGGACTTCAGGAAGGGTAAGACGAAGGAACACATACCAATCCTTATAGAGGGATCAGAAGTGGAGAGAGTGAGCAGTTTCAAGTTTCAGTTCCTGGGTATCAAGGTCTCTGAGGATCTAACCTGGTCCCAAATATCAATGCAGTTATAAAGACGGCAAGACAGTGACTATACTTCATTAGCAGTTTGAAGACATATGGTATGTGTAGTGATATAATGCGCAATGATGTGCCAGTACATGACTGGACAGAGCACTGAGAATGCGTGGGATTGCTAGAATGTTCCAGCACGTGGCTGGGTTAAGACGTGTTTGTTTATTACTGTAAATAAAAGTTACCTAATTCTTCCAGAATATGCTTCTTTACTGTTAACCCACAGTACGTTTAAACAGAAGTAACATAACATGGTGTCAGAAGCGGTTCTGGAAGAATAATACGGGAGAATCGAAGATAATCAGAAAAAAAAGAAGAAAAACCTTCGAACTGTAAACGGTAAAATAGAAGGTTTACAACCCCCACCAAAACTTCAGCTGACTGGCAATGTAGCTGAGAATTGGAGGATATTCAAGCAACAGTTTGAACTGTACTTATCAGCGATCGATTATGAAGAAAAATCGGAAAAAACCAAAGCTGCGCTTTTGCTCCATGTAATCGGGAATGATGCGGTAGAGGTATATAATAATTTTGTCTTTGAAGATGGAGATAATTTCAATTTAAAGTCGATAATGGACAGATTTGAAGTATTTGTACCTGTGTAATTTAACGTATGAGCGATATAAATTCTTCACATGTGTGCAGAGAACTGCTGAAACAATTGATCAGTACGTTACTGAGTTAAGAAAGCATAGCAGAACTTGTGAGTTTGGGTTACTCACGGACTCACTAAAGATAGACTTGTTTGTGCCATTTGAGATAATGCTCTGAGAGAAAGGCTGTTGAGAGAGCAAGATTTAAATTTTGGAGAAGCTTTGGTGCTTTGCAAAGCTTCTGAGGCCGTGACATTACAGGCTGAAGAGCTTTTTGTCAAAAACTGCAATGTAAACACTGTAAAAAAGCACAAATACATAAGAAATATAATAATATGTCGACAAAACCGACAGAGAGCAAGACGGCATTGGAAAGAAAAAAGTCACGTGATCGCTGTGCGCAGGAACATCGTCTAAATCAGTGTCCTGCATATGGCAAAATTTACAATGGCTGCGGTAAGATTAATCATTTTTCACGCTGTTGTAAAAGTAGAAAGAAGGAAAATAAAATGAAACAAGTAAATGCTGTGATTGAAGATGAACGTAAGGAGTTTTATATCGATGTGCTTTGTGAAAATAAACAAAATAAGAGTGACTGGACTACTCCATTGCAAGTGAATCAAAACAATATTCTGTTTAAACTGGATACTGGAGCACAAGTAACTGTTCTTGCAGAATCTGAGTTTAGTGTTTTAAAGCCAAGACCGAAGTTACATCAGATGAATATAAAAGCGACTGGGTATTCAGGTGCAGACATTCCGGTTAAAGGATCATGCGTGGCAAAAGTATCACACAAAAATATTGTGCACACACTTTCATTTGTGGTTGTGCCAAAAATTATACAGTCAGTTCTGGGTTTATCTGCCTGTGAAAGACTTTATTTGGTGAAAAGAGTTTTAGTCTTGGATAGTGACACAGAGCTGAAGCGACAGAATGTTGCATTACAGTCAGTTGAAGGTGATGTAACTCCAGCTCATGGAGGCAAATGCTGACATGGAGAATATGAAAGCAGTAGCTGCAGTGTCTGAGATGACCAAACGGGAGGCAACTGATGATATGAAAAAGCAATGGCAGGAGGAGGTTGCTTCAACGCAAGCGATAATGAAAAAGACACTGAGAGAATATGAGATTCAATTTCATCACCATTTAGAGCAATAACGCTTACAGTAGGCACAGTATAAGGAAGAAGTGAAAGCACAAGTGAAGGAATTGAGAAGTTTTATTGAAATGATGAAGTCTCAGCATAAAAAAGAGATGACACAGTTAATGAATAAATTGGATGAAGAAAAGAAGATTCGTATTTCATTACAAATGGAAGTGGAACAGGAATTGACCAATGTAAGGAGATGTTTGTCTGAAGGACAAGGAGACAAAGTAAGGATACAAGATAAAAGGAAACATGGACACAGACCAGATCATACATGGTCCAAACAGAGGAGGAAGCGGTGTTAAGAAAGAATCACAAAGACTTTAAGAAAGAGCCAACTTCAGAGTTTCAGTTATCTGATACAGATGTGTTTTGATTAACGTTGTTAATTGTTTTTCTTTTTAAGGAAAGGAAGATGTGGTGATATCACGTGCAATGATGTGCCAGTACATGATTGGACGGAGCACTGAACGTGCACAGGATTGCTAGAATGCTCCAGCACATGGCTGGGTTAAGACATATTTTTTTTATTACTGTAAATAAAAGTTCTCTAATTCTTCCAGAATATGATTCTTTACTGTTAACCCAAGATACATTTAAACAGAAGTAACATAAAAGTATGTCAACAAATACACTCAAAAACTTCTATAGATGTACTGTGGAGAGCATTCTGACAGGCTGCATCACTGTCTGGTATGGGGGGCAGGTGTGCTAATGCACAGGACCAAAAGAAGCTGCAGACGGTCATAAGTTTAGTTGGCTCCATCTTGGGTACTAGCCTACAAGGTACCCAGGACATTTTCAAGGAGCAGTGTCTTCTTCTTCTTCTATATTATGTATTGCATTGAACTGTTACTGCTAAGTTAACAAGTTTCACAACACATGCCGGTGATAATAAACCTGATTCGGATTCTGACTTAGTGTTGCCCAAAACGTCATTCCTGCCAATTTCCAACTACACTTCAAGTGGTTGAAGAGAGTGTGAAGGCTTTAGTAATGATCTTTCAAGAATCTCTAGTTTCTGGAATGGTTCTGAAGACTAGAAAATTGCAACTGTGACTCCACTCTTCAAGAAGGGATAGAGGAAGATGAAAGGAAAATATAGGGCAGTTGATATGAACGCTGTGGTTGGGAAGATGTTGGAGTCAATTATTAAGGATGAGATCTCAGGGTACTTGGAGGCACATGATAAAATAGGCCATAGTCAGCATGGTTTCCTCAATGGAAAATCTTTCCTGACAATTCTGTTGTATTTCTTTAAAGAAATAACAAACAGGATAGACAAAGGAGAATCGGTTGATGTTGTGTACTTGGATTTTCAGAAGGCCTTTGACAAGGTGCTACACATGAGGCTGCTTAACAAGCTATGGGCTCATGGAATTACAGGAAAGACTTGAACATTGAGAAAGCAGTTGCATATTGGTAGGGCGCAAAGAGTGGGAATAAGGGAGCCTTTTCTAACTGGCTGCCGGTGACTAGTTATGTTCCACAGTGGTCTGTGATTAACCAATTCTTATTATAATTATATAACCATATAACCATATAACAATTACAGCACAGAAACAGGCCATCTTGGCCCTTCTAGTCCATGCCGAATGCTTACTCTCACCTAATCCCACCTACCTGCACTCAGCCCATAACCCTCCATTCCTTTCCTGTCCATATACCTATCCAATTTTTTTTTAAATGACAATACCAAACCTGCCTCTACCACTTCTACTGGAAGCTCATTCCACACAGCTACCACTCTCTGAGTAAAGAAGTTCCCCCTCGTGTTACCCCTAAACTTTTGCCACTTAACTCTCAACTCATGTCCTCTTGTTTGAATCTCCTCTACTCTCAATGGAAAAAGCCTATCCATGTCAACTCTATCTATCCCCCTCATAATTTCAAATACCTCTATCGTCCCCCCTCAACCTTCTATGCTCCAAAAAATAAAGAATTAAGTTATATGTCAATGATTTGGATGACAAAATTGATGGCTTTGTTGCAGAATTTGTAGGAGGTATGAAGGTTGGTTGAAGAGCAGGTAGTTTGAGGAAGTAGAGAGGCTATAGAAGGACAGATTAGGACAATGGGCAAAGAAATGGCAGATGGAATACACAGTATGGTCATGCACTTTGGTAGAAGAAATGAAAGGCTTGATTATTTTCTAAGTGGAGAGAAAATTCAAAACAACTGTGCTGCAAAAGGACTTGTGCGTCATTGTGCAGACTATCCTAAAGGTTAATTTGCAGGTCGAGTCTGTGGTGAGGAAGGCAAATGCAATGTTGGCATTCTTCTCAAGAGGACTAGAACACAAAAGCACGAGTGTGATGTTGAGACTTTATAAGGCACCGGTGAGGCCACACTTGGAGTACTGTGAGCAGGTTTGTACCCCTTATCTTATATAGGATGTGCTGAAACTGGTGAGGGTTCAATGGAAGTTCATGAAAATGATTCCAGATTGAATGGCTTATCATATGAAGAACATGTGATGGCTCTGGACCTGTATTCACTAGAGTTCAGAAGAATGAGGGGTGACCTCATTGAAAACTATTGAATGGTGAAAGACTTTGGTAGAGTGGATGAGGAGAGGATGTTTCTTATGGTGGTCCAGAGGACACTGCTCTTTAAGAATGGAGATGAGGAGGGATGTCTTTCACCAGAGGGAAATGAATCGGTGGAATTCTTTGCCACAGGCAGCTGAGGAGGCCAAGTCTTTATGTATATTTAAGGCAGAAGTTGACAGATTCATGATTGGAGCAACACACACAAAATGCTGGAGGAACTCAGCAGGCCAGGCAGCATCCATGGATGCTTTGGACCGAAACCCTTTGGCAGTCCTGAAGCTTTGCCCCCTGCCCCAGTTCCTTAGCCGTATTCATCTGCCAAATCATCCTGTTCTTACCATCTGGATTGCAGGGGCAGCACTCCAGAGATTACTCCCCTTGAGGTCCCGCATTTCAGCTTTCCGCCTAACTCCCTAAATTCTCTCTTCCGGACCTCCTCCCTTTTCCTACCTCTGTTATTGGTGCCAATAACTAATGAAACCAAACATTCCAAGACTTTTTAAATGACTGTGTAGCCTGATGTCCGTGTTTTTCGCTTGTGTTTGAATGGGTTCCGTGGTGTTTTGTAGCCGTCCGTGGGAAGATGAATCGCAGGGTTGTATACCTGCACACGTTCTTTGAATCTTTGAATCAATATGTACCAAGATGTATGGCTGTTCATTCTCCCCTTATTTAGTCTATTGTACTCCTTTATAATATCTCCCTTTTCACACTGTTTATTTGTTTGCATTTTTAATTCCTGTTGCAACTTAACAGGAATTTTTTATGCCTTCCACTGCATTGATGCCACAATACAACAAATATCACAACATATCTCAGTGATAATAAACCTGATTCTGTACATAGGGCAGACCCTCTGTGCATTCCTGTTAGTATCTACACTGCTTCTAGATCGCCTTTATGTTCCCAGTTGGTTCCATTTCACAGATTGAGCTAGGATGACAAAAAGTATCTTGTTAACCCTCCATTTTTTGCTGTTTAGAATTGAATATTGGAAGGCCTGGATAATATGGATGTGGAGAGGATGTTTCCTATAGTGTGAGAGTCTAGGACCAGAGGAACATTCATTTAGAACAGGGAAGAGGAGGAATTTTCTTAGCCGGAGGGTGGTGAATCTGTGAAATTCATTTCCACAGAAGATTGTGGAGGCCAAGTCTATCTTCTTCTTCTTCAACCTTTTGATGGGAGGCTATTGTTTCTGTAATCCATTGTATCCACTGTACAGGGGATTGGCTTATACAGCTTCACCTGAGTTCTGTTGGCTAACCATACCCATTTCCACCTCTCACGACTTTGAGGGTTGGACCTTGAGAGACCAAGTCACTGCAGAGCTTGAGGTAAAGCAGAGGTTGATAGGTTCTTAATTAGCCAGGGTATCAAATGTTAGGGGGCAAAGGCAGGAGAATGGGTTTGAGAGGGATAATAAATCATCCATGATGGAATGGTGGAGCAGACTCGATGGGCTGAATGGCCTAATTCTGCTCCAATGGATTTACGTCTTAAGATAGAATCCACTTATGTGAGAATTTCTGTCTGGTTAGTTCAAGGCAAAGAGGTTTTCATTCACATAAGGAATCTGAAATCTCAAAGTGTTTTCCCAGTCCACTAATCTGCATAAATTCCTCTTCAGACAAGCGAGTGCTCAGAGAGATATCAGTATTCAAGCTGCTTGTAGGAGCACAGCACCACACATCACATCTCCCTTGCATTTTCTCTGCACTGCCTCATTGACATACTCCACACGCATACTCACTTTCTTTCTTCAGCAATATAACTACATGGGGGGCTAATCACCTTTATCCCTTGCCACGCCCCCTCCCTCACTGCCCTCCCCCACCAATCCAAGTCTATCATAACAAGAATAATTAATTACAGCTTTCCCTGTAAATTGTGCACTTGGGAGAGTCTCAAAGACTGCCACAAATGCAATTACTGTTAAATGAATACCTTCTCACCATCTGCCCCCCCTACTTCCAGTCCCTTCAGTCTAAAATTAGACCATAAGACCATAAGATATAGGAGCAGAATTAGGCCATTTGGCCCATTGAGTCTGCTCCACCATTTCATCATGGTTCCTCCATTTTCCCACTCAGTTCCATTCTCCTGCCTTCTCCCCATATACCTTTAGGCCCTGACGAATTAAGAATCTGTCAACCTCTGCCTTGGCTTTCCAATAACTTGTCTCCATAGCTGCCTGTGGCAACAACTTCCACAGATTCACCAATCTCTGTCTAAAGAAACTTCTCCCAATCTCCATTCTAAAAGGACATCCTTCTATTCTGAGGCTATGTCCTCTAATCTTAAACTTCCTCACCATAGGAAACATCCTCTCCGCATCCACTATATCGAAGCTTTTTTGACATTCAATAGGTGTCAATGAAGTCTCCCCTTATTCTTCTGAATTCCAGTGAGTACAGGTTCATCAAGCCATCCTGCGCCCTTCATATGGAGCTGAACCCCATGATTTTTATGCACATTCTAGATAGATAGATACTTTATTCATCCCCATGGGGAAATTCAACATTTTTTCCAATGTCCCATACACTTATTGTAGCAAAACTAATTACATACAATACTTAGCTCAGTAAAAATATGATATGCATCTAAAATCACCCTCTCAAAAAGCATTAATAATAGCTTTTAAAAAGTTCTTAAGTAGTTTACTTAAATACATTGAGTCCTAACCCCGGCACTTTAACATATCTTACTCCTGGCGGTTGAATTGTAAAGCCGAATGGCATTGGGGAGTATTGATCTCTTCATCCTGTCTGAGGAGCATTGCATCGATAGCAACCTGTCGCTGAAACTGCTTCTCTGCAGTTCTAGACGGTGATGTGATCTTTACCTCTTAAAGCCCACTGTAATAGGTGGTGACGCAGCACAGAAAGAGTCCACTTGGCCAGTAGCTGCTCTTTCATAGAGTATGACAATCAACTATACCAATGGACACATGCCAAACAGTGGTCTAGATCTGAATGGCTTAGTGGATCTGTTCCAACTACCCTGCCTCACTGGGCTAATGATTGTTAAGATGCTTTCTATTCACGATGAACTGGTGTTCAGGGAGTGATTAATGTGAGTTGTGATGCAAAACCCAGTTATTATTGATGACTGGATCTGTGTAGGGTCCAGCATCATAGAGCTGGACTTCTATTGATTTGCTTGCAGTGTGAGTTATATGGAGAATGAGAGTCCTGAAGCCATGATGCATGGAAACCGGCCCTTCGGCCCATTGAGTCCTTGCTGTCCATCAAAGACAATCAGATTTAGGCTTATTGTCACTGACGTACACTCGGTGGCCATCTTATTAGGTATCTCCTGAACCTAATAAAGTGGCCACTGAGTGTATGTTCATGCTCTACTACTGCTGTAGCTCATTCGCTTCAAGGTTCGATGTGTTGTGTGTTCAGAAATGCTCTTCTGCACACCACTGTTGTAACACGTGGTTATTTGAAGTACTGTCACCTTCCTGTCAGCTTGAAGCAGCCAAGCAATTCTCCTCTGACCTCTCTCATTAACAAGGTGTTCTCGCCCACAGAACTGCCGTTCACTGGATGTTTATTTTGTTGCTTTTTTTTTGCACCATTCTCTAAACTCTAGCGACTGTTGTACTTGAAAATCCCAGGTAGTCAGCAGTTTCTGAGATACTCAAACCACCCCATCTGGCACCAACAATCATTCCATGGTCAAAGTCACTTAGATCACATTTCCAGTGTTTCGTCTGAACCTCTTGACTGTGTCTGCATGCTTTTACGTACTGCCATATGATTGATGATTAGTTATTAATCAGCAGTGTACAGGAGCACATAATAATTCATAGATAGGATATGAGGTGAGTTAGCGTGTATTCTGGAATTAGGGCATATAGCAAATATTAATTTCACCAGCAGCCAATCGTCAGACCTGAATGTGGATTGTAAATTAAATTTGAAATACAGCCCTGAACAATAGTATTCCTGGAGCTGTAGACTGAAGTTGATTACACACTAGACAATCCTGATTAACATTCCTTTTGGTGCCTGGAGTGTGGGTGCAAATAAGGAGGTGTTTGAAACCTATATGTAATTCAAAGGAAGCAGTGAAGTTACATTGTAATGATAGAATTGTCCTGTTATTACTTTTGATCTTTAGTCAATAAGATACCTATTTCTCGTGGCTTTGTTCAGTTACAACATAGTGTTGCACCTCTACCCTGAGAGTGACTTCATCAGTGTAGATGAAGAGGTCATGGACTGACATGTTCGAACAGGAACTGGGATAGGAATTAAAATGATTGGCCTCACCTGCCATATCCAACACATATTTCTCTGTAACTTTCACTATCTTTAATTAGATCCTACCACCAAACACATCTTTACCTCCATGCTTTTCACAGGGATTGTTCCCTTTGTGCTTCCCTTGTCCCTCAGCACTAATTTCCCTCCGAGTACATAAACATGCAAGTGTCAGAAATGCTACAGCTGCCCATTGACCTCCTCCTTCACCTCCATTCAGTGCCCCAAATTGTCCTTCCAGGTGGGGCAACAGTTCACCTGAACATCTGTCAAGGTCATCTACTGTATTTGTTGCTCCTGATACAGCCTCCTCTATATTGGTGAGATTCAACGTAGACTGGGAGACTGCTTTCTCAACACTTTTGTTTCATTCATAATAAGCAGGATTTCCAGATGGCTAAACATTTTAATTCCTATTCTCATTTCTGTTTTGACATGTCAGTCCATGACTTCCTCTTCTGCCATGAAGAGGCAATTCTTAGGGTGGAGGTGCAACATTTCACATTCTGTTTAGGTAGCCTCCTGGTAATTTTTAGCTCTTCCCCTTCTCTCTTCTTCTATTCCCCTCTCTACCTTCTTATCTCTTCTCCTCACCTGTCTATCACCTCCCCCTGGAGACCCCCCTTCATTTTCTCCAATGCTTCACTGTCCTTTCCTATCAGATTCCTTCTTCTTTAGCCCATTGCCTTTCCCACCTATCACCTCCCAGCTTCTTACTTCATTCCCCTTCTCCCATCCCACTCACCTGGCCTCGAAACGTTGACTTAATTCATTTCCATAGATGCGCCTGATATACTGAGTTCCTCCGCATTTCATTATTATTATTTTTGTTTATTTGTATTTGCAGTTTATCCTTTTTTTGCACATTGATTGCTTGTTAGTCTTTGTGTGTAGTTTTTCATCATTTCTGTTGTATCTCTTTGTAGTAATGTGAATACCCACAAAAATGAATCTCAGGGTTGTGTACACACACGCACACACACGCACACACACGCACACACACGCACACACGCACACACACACACACACCATATGAAGCATGTGGTTTAATAGTTTTGACTTTGTGCCAACCAAGAAACAAGTATTGACCAGGTGGCACAGGTAGTAGAGACAGCCTCACAGTGCCAGAGACCCGGGTTCAATCCTGTCCCTGGTATACCCCACATTCCAAATTGCCCCAAGTATGTCAAGAAAGAGTTTGAAACTGTGGGGAGAATGAATTGTGTTGAATATAGGATTAGAATAAATTATTGGTTGATGGCCAGCACAGTCATGAAGGGCCAAAAGGCCTGTTCCCTTGCTGTGACACTCTCCCTGACTCTGACCACTGATGCCTACATTTTTACAAGAGAATAAGAAAAGGGTAAATAATATTTTTACTTTCCAGATAAAGCCTGCTGGAGAGATATCAAAAACTGATGCCGCAAGAAGGCATCCATTATTAAAGACTCTCAGCACCCAGTGCTTGCCCGCTCCTACCAAAGGGGAGGAGGCACAGGAGCATGACAATGTTTTACAAACAGCTTCTTCCTCCATCAGATGTCAAAACAGTCCATGAAACTGTGAACACTGACTCACTATTCCTCTTTTGCACTATTTATTGCTTTTTTTATTTTTTATTGTAACCGATAGCAATTTTTAAATGTCTTACACTGTACTGCTGCCACGAGACAATAAACTTCACAACTAATGTCAGTGATAATAAACCTGACTCTGATTCTGGTTCTGCACAGATAGGATTGTGGATCCAGTAATATTTACATGAGTCTGTTGATGTTGAGAATCCAGTGAAACTGCAAGGGCAGAGATTTACAGTAAGCTGGGCACGAGCAGGCATGTTTACAGAGCTAAGGCAGGTGAACTAGGAGTTCAGATCAGCTGTGATCGAGTTGAAAGGGTGAGGCTGTTTGGATGGGTTGAAGGCACCACCTCTCCGGCAGGCGTTATCTGTAAAGATATTGTTTACCCTTTTCTTATTCTCTCCTCAAAATGTGGGCAGCAGTTGTCATAGAGTAACACAGTGAGGAGAGAGGCTATTTGGCCCTTCATCTCTGTGCTGTGGGACACACCAGTAGGATGTCAGAATTGATCTACTACTGAGAGGAAGGAGCTTGAGAAGCTGAAAAGATTGTAAGCAGATTAATCACCTGGACTAGATGGGCTTCATACAATGGTTCAGAAAGAGGCAGTTGAAGAGATTGTGGTAATCATTCAAGAATCATTCGATTCTGGAATGCTTCCAGAGGACAGAAAATTTTCAAGTGCCACTTGCTCTTTAGGAAGGGAGGGAGACAAAAGACAGGAAGTTATAGGCCGGTAGCCTGACTTCAATGGTTGGGAAGGTGTTGGGCTCCATTATTAAGGATGAGGTTTCAGGATAGTTGGAAGCTCATGATAAAAAAGGCCAAAGTCAGTATGGTTTCCATAAGCAAGCCAACATCAGTTATAATGAGCATGATTTTGTTTCTGATTCTGCACGGATAAGGTTGTGGAAATCCAAGTCATGTAGGTTTGGAGGTCAAGTCATTGCATACATTTAATGTGGATGTACTTTCTTGATGAGGAAGGGTGTCAAGGGTTGAGGGCTGCAAGCAAGAAAATGGAGTTGAGAATGATAATAAATTAGCCATGAAAGAATGGTGAAGCAGACTTGATGGGCCAAACTGCTAATGCTGCTCCTATGTTGTATGATCTTATGGTCATAATGCCCTTCATCTTTCCCTCAAGTGAAGAGCTCCTAGGTTCTGGTGCCCAGTGACCAGAACATAAGATATAGGAGCAGAATTAGGCCATTCGGTCCATTAAGTCTGCTCCAAGCCTGAAGAAACTCATGTAGAGACAGGGAGAATGTGCAAACTCCTCACGGACAGCATCTGAGGTCAGGATTGAAACCGAGTCTATAGATTTGTGAGGAAGTGTCTCCACCAGGTATGTCAGTGTGTCTTTGCAGGATCTGAATGTAATTGTATCGAACATAGGGCACAGAACAGTACAATACAGTAGAAGCCTTTCGGCCCCCGATGTTGTGCCAACCTATACAAACCATCTCAACAATCATACCTCCCACATAACCCGTGACTTTCTATTTTTCCTGCACCCATGTGTCTATCTAAGTATTTTGAATATCCCAATTGTATCAACCTCTAGCACCTCTAGGGTGTTCCAGACACCCACCACTCTCTTTGTAAAAAAAGTCTGCCTATCACATCTCTGCTAAACTTTTCTCCACTCACCTTAAATGGATGTCCTCTGGTAGTGGCCATTTCTCCCTTGTGAAAACAGTGGTGGCCACTCATTCTGTGCTCAGTGGCCAGTTTATTAGGTATCACAATACAGTGGCCACTGAGTGTAAGGTTGTGGTCGTCTGCTGCTTAGCATATCCATTTCAAGGTTCAACATGTTGTGTGCTCAGAGATACTCTTATGCAATCACTGTTGTAAGACGCTGCTAATTGAGTTTCTGCTGTCTCCCTGTCAACTTAAACCAGTCTAGCCATTCTCCTCTGACCTCTCTCATTAACAAGGTGTTTTCATTCACAGAACTGCCTCTCACTCGATGCTTTTTCTTTGTTTTTCACACCAGTCTCTGTAAACTCTAGAGAGTGTTGTATGTGAAAATCCCAGAAGATCAGCAGTTTCTGACATATTCAAACCGCACTGTATGGTACCAACCATCATTCCACAGTCACATTTCTCCCCCATTCTGATGTTTGGCCTGAGCAATATCTGAACCTCTTTGACCATGTCTGCATGGTTTTATGCTGCCATGTGATTGGCTGACCAGATATTTGCATTAATAAGCAGATGTACAGTGGAACCTACTAAAGTGGCCAGTGAGTGTAAATATGTATCATGCCTGATTTTTATTTTTCTCAGCCCCATTCTCTGACCTTCTCCCTGTAACCTTAACCACCTTACCTATCAAGATCTTCTCAAGTATACACAATGAATCCCACAAACTTACCACTTTCCGGCTAAAGAAATTCCTCCTCATCTCTGTTCTGGACTATAAGACCATAAGATACAGGCTATTTTGCCCATAAAATCTGCTCCACCATTTCATCATAGGCTTCAATAAGGTCACCCCTTATTAACATAGAACATAGAATAGTACAGCACATTACAGGCCCTTCGGCCCACAATGTTTTGCCGCCCCTCAAACCCTGCCTCCCATATAACCCCCCACCTTAAATTCCTCCATATACCTGTCTAGTAGCCTCTTAAACTTCACTAGTGTATCTGCCTCCACCACTGACTCAGGCAGTGCATTCCACGCACCAACCACTCTCTGAGTGAAAAAATTCTTCTGAATTCTAGTGAATACAAGCCCAGAGTTATCAAACACTCTTCATATTATAACCAAACGACCATATAACAATTACAGCACGGAAACAGGCCATCTCGGCCCTTCTAGTCCGTGCTGAACACTTACTCTCACCTAATCCCACCTACCTGCACTCAGCCCATAACCCTCTATTCCTTTCCTGTCCATATACCTATCTAATTTTTTTTTAAATGACAATACCAAACCTGCCTCTACCACTTCTACTGGAAGCTCGTTCCACACAGCTACCACTCTCTGAGTAAAGAAGTTCCCCCTCGTGTTACCCCTAAACTTTTGCCCCTTATTATTACAAGCCATTCAGCCCTGGAATAAATTTCATGAATCTCCTTTGAAACCTTTCCTGTTTCAGCACATCTTTTGTAAGATAAGGGGCCCTAAACTGTTCACAAAACACCAAGTGGGCCTCACCAGTGCTTTATAAAGACTCAACATTACATTCTTACGTTTATATTCTAGTCCTCTTGAAATGAATGCTGACAGTTCCTTCCTCACCACAGATTCAATCTGTTCTAAAGGGACATCCTTTATTCTGAGGCTGTGACCTCTAATCCTAAACTCTCCTATTAACGGAATCATCCTCTCAACATCTACTCTACCCAGCCTTTTGATATTTGGTCGGTTCCAATGAGATGTCCCCTCAACCTTCTAGACTCCCCTGAGTACAGGTCCAGAGCTATCAAACTCTTCTCGTATGTTATGCCTTTCATCCCAGGGACCATTCTTGTGAAACTCCTCTGGGCACTCTCCTAGGGCAGCACAACCTTTCTTAGATACAAGGCTCAGAATTGCTCACAATATTCCAATGTGGTCTGTCCAACTGTCTGAGTGAGTAACAAAGTAGGATATTGTGATGTTATGTAATGCCTAGTTTCACTCCCTTTGGGACACTTACCAACCCTGTTGTTTAAGTGAAATGTTTTATGTTCTGGGTTGAGCAACATCACTAATTGCTTCCATCGTTTGATTGTGGAGGTTTGACCATTATTTATCCCGGCCAGCATTTTCCAGGATGTACTGAGCAGAAGGAGAGAAAGGTCAATGAGAGGCCAGCTTCCTAATGGATATCCTATGTGACCAACTTTCACAGAAGGAAGAGATATCCAGGAAGCTAATGAGAACTTCACAAGATGCCTTCCGCTATCGTGTTATTAAGAGCTTCCATTACCACGCCCATCCATTTCCCTATATTATCTTTCAACCCACAGCCCTCTTCCACCTTCAGCCTCTTGCTCACTCCTAGACAGAATCATTCCAACATTTCTACCATCGGGGAAGGTCATTGCTCCCATTGGGATGAAGGAACAGGAACCTGAAGACCCAAACTCTACGTTTTAGCAACAGCTTCTGCTGCTGTAGGTTCAAAAGTTTGCATGTTCTGAGAAGATCTTCTGCACTCCATTATTGTAATGTGTGGTTATCTGAGTCACCTGTCGCCTTGAACCAGTCTGGCCGTTCTCCTCTGACTTCTCTCATTAGTGCTATTGCTCACAGAACCGATACTCACTAGGTTCTTTTTTTGTTTTTCACACCATTCCCTGTAAACTCTAGAGACTGTTGTGCATGAAAATCCCAAGAGTTCAGCAATTTCTGAGATCATCAATCCACCCCATGTGGCACAAAGAACCATTCCATGGTCAAAGATCACATTTCTTCCCAATTCTGATGTTTGGTCTGAACAACAGCTAAACCTCTTGACCATGTCTGTGTGCTTTTGTGCATTCAGTTGCTGCAACACGACTGGTTGATTAGATATTTACATTAATAAGCAGGTGCACAGGTGTACTTAATGAAGAGGCCAGCAAGTCTATAACTTTGTAATTAAAATTAAATTATCGGATTTTAAATACAAATGTTTGTGCACAGAAAATAGGCCCCACAGCCCACAAATGTTAGTCATGGTTACTCTGGATTGTAACTTGATCTCTCAACCTTGTCCACTATTTAATGTTTATGGATAATCTACCTCGCCGTATCTGACACATGCCCATATCCCATGATCCCATTAACATCCAGGAATATATCAATCTGAAAACAATTGAGAGCTGAGTCTCACAGCCCTACGACATAAAGAACAGGAGCAGGCATAGTCTATTGGGAAGTTATGTCGTTCAGCTTAGTTCTGAGACGAAGCTATATTGCGACAATTATAACATATTAAGACAATCTTCTATGAGTATCGTCATCTTGTCATGTTGGACAGGCTTGAGAGTTCCTGAGATCCCATGAGTGAGACCATCTGGATTTTAGCCTTCTGGCGCAAAGCTCCTGGTAGGGCCACCAATGGAGGTAAGGTCAAGGAGGGGTTTCCAGACCAAAACCTCAATGGCAGAAGATGATGACACTTCACAATGGCAGTGCTGGTGGAGGAAGGCTGCAGAACACGTGGATACATGGTTGTCTTGCATTCCATGTTACTGTTCCCTGACCAGATCTGCCGGGGGTGGTGTGGTAGCTGCTCGTGCATCAACCTCCCCAAGTTAAACAAAGTCGCTCACTCACAGACTCCCTTTGGTGAACATCATTCTCAACTCGAATGATCACACTATTACTAACGTGACAAACTTCAGCCAGCATCTTCAGTAACGGAGATTACTAAATTGCTGGATTGTCAAAAGAACACTTCTTCCACTCCTTCCCTACAGGGAAGGAAGCCTATCTCCCTTATGCTGCCTGAGCTCTCTGCGATTCTAATGCTGTTAACCCTTCATGGTATCCTCAGTTCAAAGCAATTATGAAAATTATCAAAGTTGGTTTTTCCTTCCATCTCTGCACTTCAGGAATAAATTAAACTACCTGCTGTTATAAGATTCTTGAAAGGACCTCTTGTACGAGAGAGTGTTGGGGAGGAAGCATTAAGAAGAGGGACGCCTCACGTCTTAATAAGCTGGTAAGGAAGGCAGGCTCTGTCGTGGGCAAAGTACTGGAGAGTTTAACTTCGGTAGCTGAGCGAAGGGCGCTGAGTAGGCTACGGTCAATTATGGAAAACTCTGAACATCCTCTACATAGCACCATCCAGAGACAGAGAAGCAGTTTCAGCGACAGGTTACTATCGATGCAATGCTCCTCAGACAGGATGAAGAGGTCAATACTCCCCAATGCCATTAGGCTTTACAATTCTACCGCCAGGACTTAAGAACTTTTTAAAAGCTATTATTAATGCTTTTTGAGATAGTGATTTAGATGCATATCATATTTTCTTACTGAGTTAAGTATTGTATGTAATTAGTTTTGCTACAACAAGTGTATGGGACATTGGAAAAAAGTTGAATTTCCCCATGGGGATGAATAAAGTATCTATCTATCTATCTATCTATCTATCTTAAGAAGGCATAAGGCTTGATTGCCTTTATTAGTTGAGGCACTGAGTTCAAAGGTCAGGACATTATGTTGCAGATTTATAAAACTCTTGTTAGGCCAGCTCTGGAGTATTGCATACATTTTGATCAGTGCATTATAGAAAGTATGTCAAGGCTTTGGCTATTATTAAGGAGAAGGCGCTTGGGAAGCTGAAAGGAGTGGAAGTAGATAAATCATCCGGATCAGATGGAATACACTCCAGGGTTCTGAAACAATTAGCTGAAGAGATTGTGGAGGCATTCATAATGATCTTTCAAGCATCTCTGAATTCTAGAATGGTTCCGTAAAACTGGAAAATTGAAAATATCACTCCATTGTTTAAGAAGGGAGGGAGGCAGAAGAAAGGAAACTATACGCCAGTTGGTCTGATTTCAGTGGTTGGAAAGACTTTGGAGTCCATCATTAAGGACGAGGTTTCAACATATAAAATAGGCCAAAGTCAGCATGGTTTCCTTAAGGGGAAATTTTGCCTGACAAAATAACAAGCAGGATTGACAAAGGAGAATCAGTCGACGTTATGTACCTGGATTATCAGGATGCTGTTCATTGACTATAGCTCAGAGTTTAACACCATCATTCCCACAATCCTGATTGAAAAGCTACAGAATCTGGGGCTCTGTACTTCCCTCTCCAACTGGATCCTCAACTTCCTAACCAGAAGACCGTAATCTGTGTGGATTGGTGATAATATCTCCTCCTCACTGATGATCAACATTGGCATACCTCAGGGGTGTGTGCTTAGCCCACTGCTCTCTACTCTCTCTATACCCATGACTGTGTGGCTAGGCATAGCTTAAATACAATCTATAAACTTGTAGATGATACAGCCATTGTTGGTAGAATCTCAGTTGGAGATGAGAGTGCGTACAGGAGCGAGATATACTAGCCAGTTGAGTGATGTCGCAGCAACAACTTTGCACTCAATGTCAGGATGATGAAAGAGCTGATTGTGAACTTCAGGAAGGGTAAGACGAAGGAGCACATACCAATGACACAAACGTTGGAGGTGTTGTCGATAGTGTGGAAGGCTGTCAGAGGTTACAGCGGGACATTGATAGTTTGCAAAACTGGGTTGAGAAGTGGCAGATGGAGTTCAACCCAGATAAGTGTGAGCTGGTTCAATTTCGGTAGGTCAAATATGATGGCAGAATATAATATTAATGGTAAGACTCTTGGCAGTGTGGAGGATCAGAAGGATCTCGAGGTCCGAGTCCATCGGACACTCAAAGCAGCTGCGCAGGTTGAGGCTGTGGTTAGGAAGGCATATGGTGTATTAGCCTTCATTAATCGTGGAATTGAATTTAGGAGCCGAGAGGTAATGTTGCAGCTATATAGGACCCTAGTCAGACCCCACTTGGAGTACTGTGCTCTCAGTTCTGGTCGCCTCACTACAGGAAGGATGTGGAAGCCATAAAAAAGGTGCAGAGGAGATTTACAAGGATGTTGCCTGGATTGGGGAGTATGCCTTATGAGAACAGGTTGAGTGAACTCGGCCTTTTCTCCTTGGAGCAACGGAGGATGAGAGGTGACCTGATAGAGGTATATACGATGATGAGAGGTATTGATCGTGTGGATAGTCAGAGACTTTTTCCCAGGGCTGAAATGGTTGCCACAAGAGGACACAGGTTTAGGGTGCTGGCTGCAGAGGAGATGTCAGGGGTAAGTTTTTTACTCAGAGAGTGGTGAGTGCATGGAGTGGGCTGCCAGCAACAGTGGTGGAGGCGGATACGATAGGGTCTTTTAGATAGGTACATGGAGCTTAGAAAAATAGAGGGCTATGGGGAAGTCTAGTAATTTCTAAGGTAGGGACATGTTCGGCAGAATTTTGTGGGCTGAAGGGCCTATGTTGTGCTGTAGATTTTCTATGTTTCTAATCCTCATAGATGGATCAGACGTGGAGCAAGTGAGCAATTCCAAGTTCCTGGCTGTCAAGGTCTCTTAGAATCAAACATGGCCCCAACATATCGATGCACCTACAAAGAAGGCAAGACCATGCCTATATTTCATTATGAGTTTGGAGCGATTTGGTTTGTCAAATAAAACACTTAAAAACTTCAATAGATGTACAAAGGACAGCATCCAGATAGGCTACATCCCTGTCTGACATGTGGGAGCTGCTGCACAGGACCAGAAGAAGCCACAGAGAGTGATAAAATTAGTCTGCTCCATCTTGAGTACTAGTCTCCATAGTACCCAAGATATCTTCAAGGACCGGGATCTCAGAAAGGTGATGTCCATTACTAAGGGCCCCCAGGACCCAGGACATACTCTCATCTCACTGTTACTATCAGGAAGGAGATTCAGAAACCTGAAGGCACACACTCAATGGCTCTGGAATGTCTTCTTCCGCTTTGCCATTCGATTTCAAAATGGAAGTTGAACTCACTTATTAAAATATATTTTTTGCACTATTTTTAATCTAGTCAATATACATACATATAGACTGACTGTAATTTATTTATTTATTGTTCTTCCTGTATTATCATGTATTGCATTGTTCTGCTGCTGCTGCTGAGTTAACAAATCTCACGCACATGCCGGTCGGTGATAAACCCAATTCTCTTTCTCATTCTCATTCCAAATTCCAGTGAGTATAGGCCCATTAACTGGTGCACATATAGTAACTCTTTCATATCAGAATCGTTCTCAAGAACGTTCTCTGAACCCTCTCCAATACCGACACATCCTTTCCTGATAAGGGGCCCGAAACTTCTCACAATGAGGCCTCATCAGTGCGTAAAAAAGCCTCAACATCACATCTATTTAGAAAATAGTCTATGCCTTTATTCCTTCTACCAAAATGCATGACCACGCACTTCTCTACAATATATTCCATCTGCTACATATTTGCCCATGCCCCTAGTCTGTCCCAAGGCAGTGGTGCCAACACAGACCCCTGTGGAACATTACTAGTCACTGGCAGTGAACCAGAAAAGGCTCTTTTTATTCCCACTTTTTGCCTTCTGCCAGTCAGCCTCTCTTCTATCTATGTTAATATCTTTCCTGTAACACCCTGGTCTCTTATCTTGTTAAGCAGATTTAAGTGCAGCACCTTGTCAAAGACCTTCTGAAGATCCAAATAAACAACATCCACTGACTCTCCTTTGTCTATCCTGCCTGTTATTTCCTTAAAGATTTCCAACAGATTTGTCACACAAGATTTCCCCGAAGGGAGATTGCAGAAGAACTTAGACAAATTGAATATAAAAGGAAGGATGTGATGTTGAGGCTTTCTAGGCACTGATGAGGCCTCACTGTGAGACCTCACTTGGAGTATTATGAGCAGTTTTGGCCTCTTTCCTAAAAAGATATGTTGGCATTGGAGAAGGTCCAGAGGATGTTCGCAAGAATAATTCCTGGAATGAAAGGGTTAATATACAGTCTATGAAGCATTTGATGGCTTTGAGCCTGTACTTGCTGAAGTTTAGAAGAAGGGGGAGGGGGAATCTCATTGAAACCTATCAAATATTGAAAGGCCCAGATACTGTAGATGGGAGAGGATGTTTCCTATAAGGGGGAAGGTCTAGATCAGAGGGCACAGCATCAGATTAGAGGGATATACATTTAGAACAGAGATGAGGAAAAATGTCTTTAACCAGAGGGTGGTGAATCTGAGAAGAAGGCAATGCCCAGATAATAGGGGTGCTTGAAGGTAAATGTCACCTTCCTGAAATGTCATCTTTTGTAGATGGTGACATTGAAGTATCCTCAGTGTCCTTAGGGAGAGCCAGCATGGCTTTGTGGTTGACAGGGCATGCCTTCCCAATTTGATTGAGTTTTTTGACAAGGTGATGAGAAAGATTGATGAGGTTTGGGCAGTGGAAGTTGTCTACATGGATTTTAGTCAGGCGTCTGACGAATTCCCTCATGGGAGGCTCATCCAGAAGATTAAGATGCATAGGATCCATGGCTGTTTGGATTCAGAACTGACTTGCGCATAGAAGACAGGGGATAGTGGTTGAAGGGATTTATTCCAGCGGAGTTCTGTGACTAGTAGAGTTCTGCAGGGATCTGTGCTGGGACTCAAATGTATATAAATGACATGGATGAAAATGTAGATGGGTGGGTTAGTAAGTTTGTGGATGTTACCAAGACTGGTGGAGTTGTGGATAGTGTAGAAGACTGGTAAAGAATACAGCACGACATAGATCAGTAGCAGATATGGGCTGACAAATGGCAGATGGAGTTTAACCAGCTAAATGCGACATGTTGCACCTTGGTAGGGCAAAAGCAAAGAGAGAGTACACTGTTAAGGGCAAGTTTCATAACAGTGTTGCTGAACGGAGAGATCTTGGGATCCAAGTTCATAGCTACTTGCAAGTGGCTACACAGGTTGATAAAGTGATTATAAAGGCATATGGAATGCTTGCTTTGACAGTCAAAGCATTGAGTTCAAAAGTCAAGAGATTATGCTACAACTTTATAAAACTCTAGTTAGGCCATATCTGGAGTATTGCGTATAGTTCTGGTCCTCCCACCATAGGAAAGATGTTGGAGCTTTGCAGAGAGTGTAGAAGAGGTTTACCAGGATGCTGCTGCATAAACTTGGGTTGTTTTCTCTTGAGAGCTGGAGGCTGAGGGGAGATTTAATAGATATTTATAAGATTATGAGAGGCATAGATAGAGCGGACAGAGAGTATCTGTTTCCCAGGGTTGAAATGTCCAATACCAGAGGGCATACATTGAATGTGAGAGAGGGTAGATTCAAGGGAGATGTGAGGAGTAAGTTTTTTACTGAGGGAGTAGTGGGTGCCTGGAATGTGTTGTCTGGCATGGTGCTGGAGGTAAATGCATTCGAGGTTTTTAAGAGATGTTTGGATAGGTACATAGATGTAAGGAAGATGGAGGGATATGGGCATGATGTTTGGTTGTTTTTGATTTGCTTTTTAGATGGTTCGGGACAAAATTGTGGGACAGACGGCCTGTTCCTGTGATATACTGTTATGTGTTCTGATGATGGGGAGAGTTGGTATTTAACTGACTGAGTCCACCACTCTCTAACGACAAACACAAACGCTGGAGGAACTCAGCCAGTCAGGCAGCATCTATGGAAATGAATAAACAGTCGACCTTTGGACTGAGACCATATTATCCGCCATCTTAGCAGTGGATTCCATAGATGCTGCCTGTCCTTCTGAGTTCCTCCAGCATCTTGTGCTTGTTACTCTGGATTTACAGCATCTCCAAACTTTCTTGTGTTTAATGTCCACTACTCTCTGTAGCCCCTTGTATTTCTGCTCATTGGAGCTTCCATACCAGGTTCTGATACATCACTTCTCCTTCAGAGGGTAATTTTCTAAAGTCCAACCTGAGTCAAAGTTAAGCATATGGTCATCTGCACAAGTCCATGAATGCATAGCTATGATGGTGAACTCACTTTGCAGAAGCATCACCGGCACATAGCAACATTCACAAGAAAAACATGAATTAACCATAAATTATACACAGTTTTTTTCAAGTAAGGGCACAACTAGAACCAAGAAAAAAATTCCATTTTAGTGCTAAGTAGTCACAGTGTAATTAGGTGATTAGGGTTGTGCCATTTGGCTAAAGAACTGTCAACACCAGACTCCGGGTCTTCTGGCTGTCCGTTGTTTCATTTCGGCTTAATCACAGGCACCTGATTCTCATACTGGGGCTGGAATATAAGTGGCCCTGGGTTCAAATGTGGTTGCTGGTTTGTCTTGTTGGTATCCTGTCCTTGCCTCTGTGGTGTAAGTCAGGCTGTCTTTAACATTACCCTGAGACTGGACTGTTCCCTTCCTTCCCTTTGAAGCCTGGCCTGAAGCCCTGCCAGCTACCCGTGCCTGAAGCCCTGCTGGTAACCTTGCCTGCGTCCTTGCCTGTATTGCCGTCAGGTTCAGCTGCTGGAGTGAGACCGGAGCCTTGCCACGCCAGCAGAAGGAACAATCTATCATTGAGCTTGGAATTGTCTCTTTGTGTCCCTATGTTTAGTGTCTGTGTATGAGTCCTGGCCCTGAGTCCTGTCCCCAAGGAGGGGTCCTGGCTCTGTGTTCCTGTGCTCCAGTCCAAGGCTTTGAGGAGGTTCCAGTCTATGTTCAAGTCGTAGCCTAGGCCCTGAGTCCTGGTCTCGTCCAGAGCTAGTGTCCATGTACAGTTACGCCTCGCCCCACTTCTGCTTTGCTCTCCCTCGATCAAGACCTCGTCCAGCCCCGGAGTCCCGCATCCTGCCCCCATGTGCAGTCCTGTTGCCTTGCCACATCCAGTCCTCGCCTGAATCCAGAGTCCAAGCCTGAGTCAAGACCCAGGTTCTGGGTCCCTGTCCAGTCTCTGGCTCAGAGTCCTTGTCCAGGTTCCCAGTTCCTAGTTCCTTGTCCAGGTCCCACTTTCCTACTCTAGTCCTGGCCCAGGCACTGTATCCTAGTCTTGTCCAGCGTCGTTTCATCCCCACTTCCCTTGCTTTCTTGATACACCTAGTCCTCTCCCTAGTACTAGTGTCTGTGTCTTGCATTTGGGTCCGTTCCCAACGCCCACCTTATTACAAGAACTGAATGGTTGAAGGAAAGTGCAATCACAAACAAGAGAAAATCTCCAGATGATAGAAATCCAAACAACACACTCTCTCTCTCACACACTCTCTCTCTCACACACTCTCTCTCACACACTCTTTCTCACACTCTCTCACACTCTCTCACACTCTCTCACACTCACACACACTCTCTCACACACTCTCTCACACTCACACACACTCTCTCACACTCACACACTCTCTCACACACTCTCTTACACACTCTCTCTCTCTCTCTCACACACTCTCTCACACTCTCTCACACACTCTCTCACACACTCTCTCACACACTCTCTCTCACTCACACACCTGGCAGAATTCAGCAGTCCAGGCAGCTTCCATGGAAAAGAGTAGACAGGTCCTAATGAAAGGTCTTGGGCTGAAACGTGGACTATTTATTCTCTTCCATAGATGCTGCCTCGCCTGCTGAATTCCTCCAGCACTTCGTTGTGATTGTTTAAAGGGAAGTTGCTGTCTTTGATGGTGTGGGACTTCAGGCTTCTGTACTTCCTCTCTGCTGGTAGCTGTGAGAAGATGGCATGGCCTGGGCGATAGGGTTCTGTGATGGTGATGGATCTTGAGGCAGCACCTTAAGTAGATACTACCGATGGTGGGGAGGGATGTGGTATGATGCATTGCGCTGAGTTCACTACTCTCTGCAGCTTCTATTGTACCTGTACGTTGAACCTGAGACAGCCAGTTAGGATACTTCCAACATTACTCGGTAGGAGTTTGTCAGAGAGTTCAGAGAGTAATTGGTTAGTTTGGTGTTGAAATACCATGAAGTACCTACAAATATATTCTGACTGGCTGCATCACCGTCTGGTATGGGGTGGGGGGGGGCGGGGCGGTAGCTACTGCACAAGATTGAAATAAGTTGCAGAAACGTTTAAAATTAGTGAGCTCCATCAATAGCCTCCAGCCTGCATAGTATCCAAGACATCTTTAAGGAGAAGTGCCTAAGGAAGTTGGCATCCATCCCCACCTTGTTCTCTTTACACTGTTACCACCAGGAAGAAGGCACAGCTTCACCTCCTCTGCCATCCGATTTCTGAATGGACATTGAACCCATGAACACTACCGCACTACTTTTTTTATTTCTGTTTTGCTCTACTTATTTTAATGATTTAATAGACGTACATATACATAATGTAATTTTTTCCCTCTATTTATTTATCATGTAACTCATAGTACCACTGCCATAAAGTTAACAAATTTCACGACACTGCCCGTGATATTAAACCTAATTTTGATTCTGATCCTGATTCTGAAGTGTCAGGGGTTGAAACTAATTTCAATCAGGTGTTATGGGGGTAATGCAGATGAGAACCAGTCTTCAAAAAAATCACTTCACACGTAAATTGCGGTAGTAATCTGACACCATTTTCTGCAAAGAGCCATCTCTCACTGCCGTGGAGAAAGAAAGCTATTTTAAATGTGTCACTTCTGAACAAAGGTATCTGAATAGGCACATGAGAGGTGTTCTTGCCACTTGAGGATTCCTCCCTTTGTAAATCTGTATTTCCATGCAGCAACTTCCCGGCTTTCAAAATGTCAAAATAAGCTATGTAATTGTAATGATTAAGACTGTATGTAATCACCTGCTGTCATATTTGCACTTTAAGAGTATAAAAATGTGAGGTACTTTGAATTCATAGAGATTCTTCTGAGAGATTTACCCAGGGGAGAGTTTTCCATCATCTTTTCTCCTGAACATTTGCTTGTGCTGGATAAAGACAATTACATCTAGAGCTTTGTACGGTTCATTCAGTCACAACGTTAGCCAGCGATTGACTTCAGTTGTTCGAAGTTCGCAGTACGTTTATTATCAAAGTATACATACTATAGACAACCTTGAGATTTGTCTCCTTATAGGCAGCAACAATACAAAGAAACTCAATAGAACCCGTTTAAAAAAAAGACTGTCTAACACCCAATGTTCGGGGGAAGAAAAACGAATCGTACCAACAATAAAAGTAAGCAAGTAGCATGCAGAACTGAAGTTCATGAAAGTGAGTTCGCAGAATGAGGCCAGCGGGCCTGTTAATTGTAGACCACAGCTTCAGTTCAGTGCTACGATAGTTAAACCTTGCAGTGCAGCAAGCTGAACGGACCCATCCCTCACCTTCAGCCCCAACACACTAATCTCTTCAATCTGGCCCTGTGCTTGAATCATACAAACCTCAGGCCGTGCCCTGCGGCCGCACCACGTTCTCAGTAATATTGGTAATATTGCCAGAAATATAACCAGTCTAAGTGCTATTATTGGTATTGTTCAAAGGTTTAAAGGTTCATTTATTATCAAAGTATACAGCTCTCAAATTCCTATTTTTCAGATAGTCACAAAACCGAACAAGAAAGGATCGACAGTACAGTCATCAACCCCCAAATCTCCCCTCCCTGCACAAAAAATGAACCAAAATGGAACAGGCACATCAACCCCCAAATCCCTCTCCCCCCACACAAAAAACGAGAAAGATTGGGTGAAAATATAGAATATAAAAAAGCTATAGGACTGAAAAAAGTCTACAGTCCAAGTCCATATCCAAAATGCAGAAAACCTGGATAATATTCTCCAGACACAGCAGAAGGCATTTGCCTCTTTGGCAGCAGTGTGATACCCTGCAGTAAAAAGGCAACCTCCCCTCTCCGTGACAGAGCAATCCCACCAGTGATCAAAAGGCAGTCTCCCCTCTCTGTAGCAGAGCGATCACATCAGCAATCAAAAGGCAGTCTCCCCTCTCCGTAGCAGAGTGATCCCACCAGTGATCAAAAGGCAGTCTCCCCTCTCCGTAGCAGAGCGATCACACCAGCAATGAAAAGGCAGTCTCCCCTCTCCGTAGCAGAGCGATCACACCAGCAATGAAAAGACAGTCTCCCCTCTCCGTAGCAGAGCGATCCCACCAGCCATCAAAAGACAGTTTCCCCTCCCCTTACCTAATTACATCAAAATAGCACAATGGAGAAAGTAATAACAGAATAAATGCTCAGTCAGAGATGCTCTTCTGTACACCAATGACAAAACACGTGGTTATTTGAGTTAGTCACATTCCTGTCAGCTTGAACCAGTCTGGCCATACTCCCCTGACCTCTCTCATTAACGAAGTGTTTTCACCCGCAGAACTGTCACTAACTGGATGTTTTTTTGTTTTTTGCACCATTCTCTGTAAGCTCTAGAGACTGCTGTGCATGAAAATCCCAGGGGATCAGCAGTTTCTGAGATACAAAAATTCCATGGTCAGATTCATTTAGGTCACGTTTCTTACCCATTCTGATGTTTGGTTTGAACGGCAACTGAACCTCTTGACCATGTCTGCATGCTTTTATGTATTGAGCTGCTGCCACATGATTGACTGGGTATTTGCATTAATGAACATGTGTACAGGTATAAAGTGGCCACTGAGTGTGTGGTGTTGCAATTATAGAGAAAGTGCAGTGGATTTTGAGGTCAAGAGTTCAGCTTTATAGTACAGGAGATCCATTCAAGAGTCTGATAACAGTGGGATATCCTGGTGGTGTGTGTTTTCAAGCTCTTTTATCTTCTACGCAATGGAAGAGAGAAGAAGTAAGAATGGGCTATGTTGATTATGTTGACTGATATCCTGGGGTGGTATGGACTGAGTCCGTGGAGGGAAAGCTGGCTTCCATGATGGCCTCGACTGTGTCCAGATTCTTTGCAATTTGTTGAGGTCATGAGGAACTGTTGCCGTACCAAGCTATGATGCATCTGGTTAGGATGGCACATCAATAAAAATTAGTGATGGACACTGGGGTCATGCCAAACTTCATTAGTCTTTTGAGGAAGTAGAGGCGCTGGCGAGCTTTCTTGGCCACAGCATTGATGTGGTTTGGACCAGGATAAGTTATTGATGATGTCTACATCTGGCAACCCAATGTTGTCAGAGATCTTCAACTTAGTGGCATTAATACACATTAGAGCATGTGCACTGCCTCCTTTTCTGAAAGTAATAATCAGCTCTTTTTCTCTGATACTGAGGGAAATGTTGTTGTTGTGACACCATGTCACTGGGCCCTTTATCTCCTTCCTGTACTACTCATTATTAGTTGAGATATGGCCCACTACAATGGCATCGTCTGCAAACTTGGAGGCAGAGTTAGATCAGAGTCTGACCACACAGCTGTGAGTGTACACGGAGTAGAATCCACACCCTTGTGGGGCACCAGTGTAGAGGATAATCATACTGGAGGTGTTGATGCCCATCCTTCCTGATTGTGATCTGTTGGGCAGGAAGATGAGGATCCTGATGTAGAGGAGCGAGGTGATCCCTAGGTCAAGGAATTTGAAGATGCCGTTGCTTAGAATGATTGTATCAAAAGCAGAGCCTTTGGCATTTAACTGGATTCTGGTGTAGGTATCTTTGTGACTGGCTGTCCCAGCTATGCATGCAAGGACAGGAAGATAGCATCTACCACAGACCTATTGTGGCAGCTGGTCAGCTGCAATGGATTGAGGATGACCTGGAGGCTGGAGTTACTGAGTGCCACGACCAGCCTCTCAAAACACTTCAGGATGGCAGATGTCAGACCCACTGTACAGTAGTTATTAACACATGTTACCTTGTTTTCCTTAGGTACAGGTTATGACCATAATAGATAGATAGATAGTTAGATAGATAGATAGATAGATAGATAGATAGATAGATAGATAGATAGATAGATAGATAGATACTTTATTCATTTTCCAATGTCCCATACACTTGTTGTAGCAAAACTAATTACATACAATACTTAACTCAGTAAAAAAAATATGATATGCATCTAAATCACTATCT
Source organism: Hemitrygon akajei (assembly GCF_048418815.1). Lineage (NCBI taxonomy): Eukaryota > Metazoa > Chordata > Chondrichthyes > Myliobatiformes > Dasyatidae > Hemitrygon > Hemitrygon akajei. The sequence goes on along the minus strand of NC_133126.1, from coordinate 191,200,773 downwards.
CAAAAAGCATTAATAATAGCTTTTAAAAAGTTCTTAAGTCCTGGCGGTAGAATTGTAAAGCCTAATGGCATTGGGGAGTATTGACCTCTTCATCCTGTCTGAGGAGCATTGCATCGATAGTAACCTGTCGCTGAAACTGAAATAACATAGAGCTATTCACCCACTGGGTCTGCTCGGCCATTCTACCATGGCTGATTTATTATCCCTCTCAACCCCATTCTCCTGCCGTCTCCCTGTATCCTATGAGCCCCTTACTAATCAAGAACCTCTCAAACTCCACTTTAACTATACCCAATGACTTCGCCTTCACCCCATTGCTAATCAGACTTCTGAACCAATCACCGCTTTCACATCCCCTTCCCGGCAGTGATGCCACATTCTCGGGCTCATAACTCCATCTCTCTTTGTTATTCCGTTCCTATCCCTTCAGTGTTTCACGTTTAGCACCACTTCACACTGCACCTAAAACAACAGGGCACGGGTTCAAAGCGAGATGAGGCAGAGGCATGGCGGGCGTGCTGGAGTCTGAGTGGTTTGGGGCCTAGCCCCTCCCGTCAGTGCTGCTCCCCAGTGTTCGCTCCCTGAAGACAAGCTGCATTGCCTTCGTCTGCGACTGCGGGAGATGAGGAATTGCTGTGTACATGTTCTAGCAGAAATGTGGCTCAAGGACAACATCCCATGCACCATCAGTCTTCAGACCATGACACATTTGTGCTAACGTTACTATTGTGACTGTCTGTGCTATCATTACTAAATGTGATGTGTATGACTGTATGTACTGTGTTTTGCACCTTGCACCCAGAAGAATGCTATTTCTTCTAGCTGTATACATGTGTATGGTTGAATGACCATAAAATTGAACTTGATCAAAATAAATTTATTATCAAAGTACATATATGTCACCATATGCTACCCGGAGATTCATTTTAGTGGGGGGAGGGCATCCACAGTAAATACAAAGGAACACAACAGAATCAGTGAAAAACTACACACAACAAAGATGGACAAACAACCAATGTGCAAAAGACAACAAATTATGCAAATACAAAAATAATAAAAACAAACACAAAGATAGTAATAAATAAATAAGTGATAAATATTGCTGACATGAGATGAAGAGTCATTGACAGCGAGTCCATAGGTTGTGGGAACAGTTCAGTGTTGGGATGAGTGAAGTTGACTGAAGTTATCCCCCCTGGTTCCAGAGCCTAATGGTTGGGGGATAATATGAAGGAGGGGTGGGGGGTGAAGTGTATCTCTGGGGTGTTTTTTTTTAACCATTGAGTTGTTTTGTGCTGACCGTTCTATTATTACCATCTACATTGCTTACATAGTGACTCTCACACAAACGAGGAATTTCATTGCATCCTGGTGTATACGTCAATGAGCTAATCTGAATCTGAAAGATCACATGGAACCAATTCAAGGAAAAGGAAATGGTTAACCCAAAAGCGTGGTCAGTATCAGTAAAAATTATATTACATGCCCATCATCTCGTTGGTGAGTGTGAGTAAACTGAACATACATATATATATCTGCACTATATATACTGTGTATGCATATATATATTTGCACTATATACAGTATATAAACACCTAATGAAGTGGGGAGAAAGCTAGAGGAAGGGGTTAAAAATAAATCAGCCACAGTGAATTGCAGAGCAGACTTAATGGGCTGAACACCCTGATTCTACTCCTATATCTTAGAGTCATATTATCTATCTTCATAGATCTAAATCTATACTTAGTAGATTTTTTGATATACACTCAGTGGCCATTTTATTAAGCATACTCTCCTGAGTGTAGGTTTATGGTCTTTTGGTGCTGTAGTTCACTCACTTCAAGGTTCGACATGTTGTGCATTCAGAGATGCCCACACACCACTATCGTACTGTGTGGTTATCTGAGTTCCTGCTACCTTCCTGTCAGCTTGAACCAGTCTGACCATTTTCCTCTGAGCTCTCCCTAACAGGGTGTTTTTACCCACAGAGCTGATGGCCACTGGATATTTTTGGTTTCTGCACCATTTTCTGTAAATTCTAGAAATTCTAAAGACAGCGAAAAACACTACATCAGATGACATTTTTCAGATAGTCCACAAAACTTTTTCTGTTACATTTTCTCGGTCTTCTTTTTATCTTAAATGTGTTTCTGGTGCTGTTAAAGCTTGTGATCAACAATTTGAAGATTAATTTAGCGATCTGGTGCCTTGCTGTCTCTGAGAACATTCCAGAAGGCAAGCAGCCACAAGGCCTGGAAGCTAAGAGACGGGGCACAAGCCCACAATGGACTCCATTTTTTGCAGATCTTGCTGATTAAAGCATCGAGAAAGATTGAGACAGTGAGGCAAGTGCAGAAGGTAAGCGAGTTTTCAGCACAGTCTACCAGCCTCTCACTCGCTGCTGCCAGAGGAACGGGTCTGTGTGTAACAGCCTCTTGCTCGCTGCTCCAGGTGCAGAGCCCCTGCACCCGGTTGGTCTCCCTCTCTCCCGCGATGCCATCAGAGGATGGTACTGAAGTTCTGGGACTACGATTTATGGATTGGTCTGTGGTTCTCTTGGATGCTCTCTGCTTTCTGTTTTATATTCTGTGCTTTTGGCCGTACTTTCTTGTTGCGCCATTTGATTTTTGTGTGGAGGGGTGTTTGGGGTTTGATGTTCTTGTTGTCGTTTGAGGGATTCGTTTGTTTTTTTTGTGAGGGGGGTTGGGGGTTGACGTTCTTGCTGCTGTCTGCAAGATTTGCTTTTAGCGCATGGGGGGTGGTTGATGTTCTTGTTGCCCTTTGTGCTATTTTTTGCACATTTATTTTGACTACAAAAGTGTATGACCATGCATTTTCCAACATTTTATTTCATTTGCCACTCTCTTGCCCATTCTTCTAATCTGTCTAAGACCTTCTGCAGCCTCCCTGTTTCCTCAACACTACCTGCTCCTCCACCAATCTTTGCATCATCACTGTCGACCCCTGCGGAACACCACTAGTCATTGGCAGCCAACCAGAAAGGGATCCTTTTATTCCCACTCACTGCTTCCTAAAAATCAGCCAATGCTCTAACCATGTCAGTAACTTTCCTGTGCTACCATGGGCTCTAAACTTGGTAAGCAGCCTCATGTGTGGCTCCTTGTCAAAGGCCTTCTGAAAGTCCAAAATTCACTGCATCCTCTTTATCTATCCTACTTGTAATCTCTTCAAAGAATTCCAACAGGTTCATCAGGCAAGATCTGCCCTTAAGAAAACCCTGCTGACTTTGTCCTAGCTTGTCCTGTGTCACCCAGTACTTCATAAGCTCATCCTTAACTATTGACTCCAAAATCTTCCCAACTTCTGCGATCAGGCTGACTAGTCTATAATCTCCTTTCTGCTGTCTTCCTCCTTTCTTAAAGAGTGGAGTGACATTTGCAATTTTCCAGTCCTCTGGCACCATGCCAGAGTCCAATGATTTTTGAAAGATCATTTCTAATGCTTCCACAATCTCTACCGCAACCTCTTTCAGAACCCTCGGGTGCAATTCATCTGGTCCGGGTGACTTATGTACCTTTAGATCTTTCAGCCTTTTGAGCACCTTTCCCTTTGTAATAGTAACTGCACCCACTTCTCTTCCTTCACGCACCACAACATCTGACACTCTGCTCATGTCTTCCACTGTGAAGACTGATGCAAAATACTCATTTCATTAATCTGCCATCTTCTTGCCCCTGTTATTATTTCTCTGGCCTCATTTTCTAGCAGTCCTATATCCACTCTCATCTCTCTTTTACTTTTTACGTACTTGGAGATGCTTTTACTATCCACTTTGATATTATTTGCTAGCTTGCTTTCATATTTCACCTTTTCTCACCGAATGATTCTTTTAGTTGCCCTTTGTAGTTTTTTTAAAAGCTTCCCAGTTCTTCTCTCTTCCTGCTAATTTTTGCTTTGTTGTATGCCCTCTCTTTCGCTTTCACGTTAGCTTTTTCTTCCCTTGTCAGCCATGGTTGTACTATTTTGCCATTTGAATATTTCATCGTCTATGGAAAACATCTATCCTGCAATTTCTTTACTTTTCCCACGTTGCTGCTCAGCTGCCATGGCGTACTATGGGTAGAAGATTGGCTGACTGGCAGAAGGCAAAGAGTGGGAATAAAGGAGTCTTTTTCTAGTTGTCTACCCAGTGACTTTGGACGTTCTGCAGTGGTTGGTACTGAGATCCCTTCTTTTCACGTTATATGTCAATGATTTGGATGACAGAATTGATGGCGTTGTGGCAACATTTGTGGATGATATGAAGATGATATGAGAAGCATTTGATGGCTCTCGGCCCGTACTCACTGGAATTTAGAAGAATGACGGGGTTATCATTGAAATATTGCTTATTGAAAGGCCTAGATACAGTGAATATGGAGAGAATTTGTCCTACATTGGCTGAGTCTAGGATAAGAGGGCGCAGCTTCAGAACTGAGGGACATCCATTTGAAGCAGAAGTGAGGAGGAATTTCTTTAGCTAGGCAGTAGTGAATCAGTGGATTCATTGCCACAAATAGCAGTGCAGTCCAAGTAATTGGGTATTTTTAAGACTGAGTTTGATAGGTGCCAAATGTTATGGGGAAAAGGCAGGAGAATGGGGTTGAGAAGGATAATTAATCAACCATGATGGAATGGTGGAGCAGGCCCGATCGGCCTAATGGCTTAATTCTGCTCCTATGTCTTATCTCTTATGGTTTCTCACGATTTTCTGGAGTTGGAGGACTGTTCATGTGTGTGAATGGGTGAGAGGAAAGGGGTTTGTTCTACTGTTGTGGTTCTGCTGAGCACTGTGGGCACGCTATGTTGGTGCTGGAATGTGTGGTGACACTTGCAGATTTTCCCCAACACATTCTTAAGTTGTGATGGTTATTAACACAAATGACGCATTTCACTCTATGTCAATATGTGCATGTGATAAAGAAAGTATCTGAATCTGAACTGTTGCTGAACAGGCTGTGGCAGCTTCTTATCAAAGCAGGTTTAGTCTTGAGGCTTACAATGATCTGCCTTGTCCAGGCTCCATCAAGCCCATGATTGTCAGATAAGTGAACAGCGTGAGTCATACCTGCACCACCAACTCCCTTGCATCAGGCGTTCTGGAGAACTACAAAGGCACCCAATATGACACCATGCTCTCCAACTGTTAATAACTGATAATTATTCCTTCTGCCAATTGTACCTGGTGCTTTGAAGAGGAGAAACTGCATTATGTATGATCCACTGTTCATTCTGAAGCACTGGGTGAGATTAATAAAAATATTACTGTACATGGGCTCCCGACAGCAAGGATAAACATTATCAACTTTTGCACATTTAGTATCAACCACAGGATTTTGTTAATTAATAATAAAACATAATTAATTAATTGACTAGCACTCGCTGTTTATATTATTTCTCGATTTAGAGATACAACATGGAACAGGCCCTTCTGACCCAACAAGCTGCATCGCCCAGCAACCTGCATATTTAACCCTAGCATAATCACAGGAAAATGACCAATTTACATACTAACTGGTAAGTCTTTGTACTTTGGGAGGAAACCAAAATACCTGGAGCAAGCCTACATGGTCACTGGGAGAAATGTACAAATTCCTTTCAGACAGCGCTGGAATGGAACTCTGAACCCAAGCTGTAACAGCATTTTGCTAACCGTTACGCTACCATACCACGGTAATAACATACTTAATTAATTGAGTCTGGCACTGATGAGTTCAATTAACCTGGCAAACTCTTGCAGCGAAACAAGAGAACTTCTTGATATAGTGAAAACAGGATATGCTCAGCAGAACAGGTGTCATTGGATTGGCGGAGAAATGTTTTAAAGATTAAAGATTAGCTTTTTTTTGTCACATATACATTGAAACATTAAATCATAGAACGGCATGTGTCACCTGTGTTGGGGATGTGGCCCAGTACATCATGGGTAAAGCCCTCCACATCACTGAGCACATCTACATGAAACGCTGTCACAGGAAAGCAGCGTCCATCATCGGGGACCCCCACCACCCAGGACGTGCTCTCTTCTCACTGCTGCCTTCAGGAAGAAGGTACTGGAGATTCAAGACTCACACCACCAGCTCAGGAACAGTTATCACCCCTCAGCCATCAGACTCTTGAACCAAAGGGAATAACTTCACTCACCTTCACTTGCTCCATCATTGAAGTGCTCCCACTGCGCAGGAGCAGGCCATTTGGCCCAACTCATCCATACCAACCAAGTTGCCATCCTGAACTAGTCCTACTTGCTTGTATCTGGCCCAAATCCCTCTGACCTTTTCCTACCATCTCAATAGAACTCAACTACCAGACATGGAGACAATCGATGCCTTGGACACTCCTGTAATATCATTGAAGACTCATCCCTTTTTGGACACTGTCTGTTCAATCTCTTACGGTAGGAGATACCAAAACATCTCAGTCAAGACAGTAAGACTGAGAAACAGCTTCTTCCTGAGAGCTGTTGTGCAGCTGAATATCACTGCCCCCAGGCTTGCCAATAGCCTTTGAGTGTCATGGACTAACAAGGTCCACTGTTGCGTGGATGGGAATTTTTAAAAAAAATTAAACCATACCGCATGCATTGTAAATATCTGTATTTGCAGGGACAGGAGTAACACTGTAAGCTTGTTGCCTTGAGCAATGACAATAAAGTTCTATTCTATTTTATCTATGTACCTGTCAAACTAATCTTTAAAATTAGCAATTGTACCTACCGCAACCACCTCGTCAGGGTAGTTTCAGCTACCAGCCACCCACTGCGTGAAAACAATTGCCCTCACTATTTCAGGGGGAACGAGGATGTTCTGGCCAATACTCACCTGAACAAACAAGGTCATCAGAATGTTACATATAAAGCAGGAGAAGCACCCTAACAAACTCCTGTGGATGTACTATTGAAAGTATCCCACTGGTCTGGTACAGCAATTTAAATGCACGAGAATGTAAGCACCTTCAGAGAGTAGGTCTGTCCAATACCTCACAGGCCCACCTCCACCCCCACCATCAGTAGTATATACACAAGGCATTGCCTCAAGGCAACATCCATCATTAAAGATCCTCACCATCTGAGGCATGCCATCTTCTTGCAGCCACCTTTGGACAGGAGGTGCTGAAGCTCGAGGTCCTACACCATCTGAGTGAAGAGCAACTCCTTCCCTTCAACCACTCGGCTCTTGAACCAAGCTGCAGAATCCTAATCACTACTCAGTATACTAACACTATACCTCAGTATAAAAACACTTTGACCAATTTACACCACAATGGAATTTTTTGTCTTAATTATGTACATCTGTGTGAAAGTTATGTATGTTTTTTTTGTGACTGGATCTGGAATTCTTCTTCCTTTATACCTGTCCTCCTAAGGTGCTTCCTCAGGTGACTGATGCCTGGGCAGCAACCAGAAATCCATTGGCATATTGGGGTCAGGGTCCAGTGGCATGGAGTGCAAGATGACTGGAGAATCTTCACTGCCGTGACCTTCCTCGACGTTGTGATGTGTCATCAACTTCCAACAGCTCCACCGCTGAGGTCTTGGTGGATCACTCTTTGTCTAGAACCTCCCCCTTTGACGTTACAGCCATGGGTGACCCTATTAGGACCTAAGCACCAGATGGCTGAACTCCAAACGACATCGCTCTCAGGATCTCAGAAACTCACAACACTCCACCCCAACAAGGTGATGATCCTCTGAGCTTTAGTCCCTCACACTTTACACAAAAACAGGGCTTACTTTCAGAATCAGAATCAGAATCAGGTTTAATATCACCAGCATATGTTGTGAGATTTGTTAACTTTGTGGCAGCAGTACAGTGCAGTAGATAATAATAGAGAAAAAAAATTGCAGTAAGTATATATATGTATTAAATAGTTAAATTAAAAGAGTAGAAACATAGAAAACCTACAGCACAATACAAGCCCTTCGGCCCACAATGCTGTGCTGAACATGTCCTTACCTTGGAAATTACCTGGGGTTACCCATAGCCCTGTATTTTTCTAAGCTCCATGTCCCAAAAAAATAGTGTGGTAGTGTTCACGGGTTCAATGTCCATTCATAAATCAGCTGGCAGAGGAGAACAAGCCGTTCCTGAACCATTAAGTGTGTGCCTTCTTCGTGTGGCTTCTGTACCTCCTTCCTGATGGTAATAACGGGAAGGGCCCGCCTCCTGGGTGGCGGAGGATCCTTAATGGTGGATGCCACCTGTTTGAGGCATCACTCCTCGGAGACGTCCTGGATACGGTGGAGGCCAGAGCCCATGATGGAGCTGGCTAAGTTTACAACTTTCTGCAGCTTATTTCGATCCTGTGTCGTAGCCCTTCGCGCCCCTCCCCATCCCAATACCAGACGGTGTTGCAGCCAGTTACAATGCTAACGAACCGTGTTTTTATTGTAAAAAAATTATTGAATTTATGTTTATCTTATTATTACATTAGTTTAATGGTGGGTTTGAGACTGAATGGGCTGAATAGCCTAATTCTACTCGTATGATTTATGAGTATCATTGTGGGTGCAAGGGCCTGATCCTGTGATGAACTGTTCCTTTGTTCAAATCATCTGGAGGATGAGTCTGACTCCCACCATCAAACTGATGTAATTAAGTAATTAAATAAAGCTAGTACGCGTGAACATGATTCTTGAAACAACCAGACTGTGACTAAAGTATACCCAGTCTGGAAAATAGCACTGACCTCTACAAGTTGACTGTACAGGAAGTATGAATGGAATATAAAGGTGAGAGATTAATCATGCCAACTAAAATCTGAATTTACCAGCAAAGACCACATCCTGTCGGCGAACCCAAAAAGACTAAAGTTCGAAGTTCAAAGCAAATTTATGATCAGAGTACATATATGTCACCATATACAACCCTGAGATTCACTTTCTTGTGGGCATACTCAATATATCCATAATAATCATAATAGAATCAATGAAGAAAGACACCAACTTGGGCGTTCAACCAGTGAGCAACAAACAACAAATTATGCTGACGCTAGAGAATCTGCAGATGCTGGGGATCCGAAGCAACACACTCAAAACGCTGGAGGAACTCAGCAGGTCAGGCAGCACGTATGGAAATTAGTAAACAATCGACATTGCAGGCCAAGAAGCTTCATTAAGATTTCTAAGAAAGGGGGAAGAAACCAGAATAAATTCTGTATGTGTGGTGAGAATGTACTTAGTGTGTTATGTTTGGTTTGGTCGCCCTATCACAGGAAAGATGTTATTAATGTGGGAGGAGAATGGAAAATATTTGTAAGGATATTGCCAGGACTTGAGGGATTGAGTTAGAGGATGAGATTGGACAGGCTTTTTTCCCAAAATCATTGTATGTAGGAACAGAATTAGGCCATTTGGCCCATTGAATCTGCACCATTTAATCATAGTTTTTTTTGTTTCCTTTCTACCACCTTCCAGCAGCCTTACCAATCAGTTACTGCCTTAAATTCTCCTGAAGCATAAGAAACTGAGAAGTAATCTTGCAGAGGTGTTTAAAATCATGAGTAACATATAGAGAGTGAATGAGCACAGCTTTTTTCCCCAAGTTTGGGGAATCAAGAGGGTATAAGTTAAAGGTGAGATTTAATAGGAGCTTAGGGACAGCCATTTTCCAGAGATGGTGGGAGGCACTGTATATGTAATGAGCTGCCAGAGGTGGTGTTTGAAGCAGACATAATAACTGGTTGGGTGAGTTGATCTCAGATCTTGGCAATTTGCATGCAAACGTTTCATCACCATGCAAGAAGACATTGTCAGCACGCTGTTGATTGTGCTGTGTCTCCTCGCATGGTGACAAACAAAATTGCCAAGATTGGAGAACAACTCGACCCAACCATCAACTACCTGAGCTACACATTTTCCAAATTATTTCCAACAGACATAATGACTATTGGATGACCGTTGGACAAGTACAAGGATAAGAAAAAGAACTGGAATCTGAATGAGTTTCACTGTCACTAAATGTCATTAAATTTGTTGTTTTGTGGCAGCAGTACAGTGCATGACTTAAAAAGTACTGCACGTAACAAAAATAAATAGTGTAAAACCTGAATAACAGCATGGGTTTAGAGTAGGGGTTCGCAACGTGACGTCCCCTTGCTTAATGGTATTGGTCCATGGTATAATGAAGGCTGGGAACACCTGGTTTCGAATCATGTGGGCCAAATGTGAGCAAATGGGAGAGGCATCTTGGTCAGCAAGGACAAGATAGGCCCAAGTTATGTTAGGTCAATGTTATGACTGCCTTTTTGTTGGCTTTGTGGAACAGTCCATGTTCCAAGGCTATACGGGTATCCGTCCCCCTCTTTTCCTTTCCTACATCAACGACTGCATTGGTGCTGCCTCCTGCACGCATGCTGAGCTCGTCGACTTCATTAACTTTGCCTCCAACTTTCACCCTGCCCTCAAATTTACCTGGTCCATTTCCGACACCTCCCTCCCCTTTCTTGATCTTTCTGTCTCCATCTCTGGAGACAGCTTATCTACTGATATCTACTATAAGCCTACAGACTCTCACAGCTACCTGGACTATTCCTCTTCTCACCCTGTCTCTTGCAAAAATGCTATCCTCTTCCCACAATTTCTCCATCTCCGCCGCATCTGCTCTCAGGATGAGGCTTTTCATACCAGGACAAAGGAGATGTCTTCCTTTTTTAAACAAAGGGGCTTCCCTTCTTCCACCATCAACTCTGCTCTCAAACGCATCTCTCCCATTTCCCACACATCTGACCTCACCCCATCTGCCCGCCACCCCACTCGGGATAGGGTTCCCCTTGTCCTCACCTACCACCCCACCAGCCTCCGTGTCCAACGTATAATTCTCCGTAACTTCTGCCACCTCCAACGGGATCCCACTACCAAGCACATCTTTCCCTCCTCCCTCTTTCTGCTTTCCGCAGGGATCGTTCCCTACACGACTCCCTTGTCCACTCCTCCCCCCCATCCTTTCCCACCGATCTCCCTCCTGGCACTTATCCTTGTAAGCGGAACAAGTGCTACACCTACCCTTACACTTCCTCCCTCACCCAGGCAGTCCTTCCAGGTGAGGCGACACTTCACCTGTGAGTCAGCTGGTGTGGTATACTGTGTCCGGTGCTCTCGGTGTGGCCTTTTATATATTGGCGAGACCCGATGCAGACTGGGAGACCGTTTCGCTGAACTCCTACGCTCGGTCCGCCAAAGAAAGCAGGATCTCCCAGTGGCCACACATTTTAATTCCACATCCCATTCCCATTCTGATATGTCTATCCATGGCCTCCTCTACTGTCAAAATGAAGCCACACTCAGGTTGGAGGAACAACACCTTATATACCCGCTGGGTAGCCTCCAACCTGAACATTGACTTCTCTAACTTCCGTTAATGCCCCATTCCTGACATATTTAGTTGTTTGTTTTTTTCTCTCTCTCTGCCCATCACTCTGCCTGTTCTCCATCTCCCTCTGGTGCTCCCCCCACTTTCTTTCCCCCGAGGCCTCCCATCCCATGATCCTTTCCCTTCTCCAGCTCTGTATCACTTTCGCCAATCACCTTTCCAGCTCTTAGCTTCATCCCACCCCCTCCGGTCTTCTCCTATCATTTCGTATTTCACCTCCCCCCACTACTTTCAAATCTCTTACTATCTTTCCTTTCTGTTAGTCCTGACGAAGGGTCTCGGCCCGAAACGTTGACAGTGCTTCTCCCTATAGATGCTGCCTGGCCTGCTGTGTTCCACCAGCATTTTGTGTGTGTTGTTTGAGCCACTTTCTGGCACAGTTTTTAGTGGTGAGGCGAATCATTCCACTCCGCTTGCAACTACAGATTCCTCGTGCCTCTGGGCAAGGAATTACATCAGCACGGCCCAGGAATTTAGACCTGGGGCTGAGCTCATCCATTAGAACAGTTTGCTGAGCATTCAGAATTGAAGTGGACTCTAGTCTCCAGAGGCAATTACTTTAATGATACACACACAAGAACAAGATGGATATCATCAATATTCTTCATTCCAATATACAAACTCTCCAGTTTCCATCCACTCCCACCCCCCATCACCCACAATCTTTTAGTCAACATTAATGTTTCTTCCAAACTTCCTGAAAATGCTGCTGAGTTCTGAGTTCTGCCACATTAATAGGCTTAGATGAGCCCACCTAAGCATTGATCCATTGACCAGGTGAGGATGTCATGAAATGTATAGTTGTACATGGGGGCATGCCCCAATGTCAGCCACCCCGCAGAGTGTTATACGGCCAACACTCAGCTGGAGGGCTGAAGAAGCGCTATAAGGATCAGATGAAGAATGCTTTATGGAAGTGCAAGATCAGACCTGAGGACCTGGAGGATGTTGCTGCTGACCGTAACACTTGGCGACAGCTGTGTAGGGACGGGGTTCACATTCTGGAGATGGAAAGAACAACCGGAAGACAGCAGAAGAGAGCCAGGAGAAATACAGCCATGGTTGCCATCACTACCACCAGTACCACATATACATGTCCCACCTGCAATAGAGCTTGTGGGTCCAGGCTAGGACTGTACAGTCATCAAAGATCTTACTGTTAAAGGAGTGGATGCTGTCAGCGGATTCTGATGGACAACCGAAGAATAAGAGAGTTGTACAGTGCAAAGGAGGCCTTTCAGCCCAATGTGTCTGTGCTGAGCACAGGGCACTCTCTGTGCTTGATGGCAGGATCAGTCTGATTTCATAGAAACATAGAAAACATAAAGCACAACACAGGCCCTTTGGCCCACAAAGTTGTGCTGAACATATCTCTACCTTAGGAATTACTAGGCTTACCCATAGCCCTCTATTTTTCTAAGTTCCATGTACCTATCCAAAAGTCTCTTAAAAGACCCTATCGTATCTGCCTCCACTACTTTTGCCAGCAGCCCATTCCACGCACTCAACATTCTCTGCGTAAAAAACACCCCTGAAATCTCCTCTGTACCTACTCCTCAGCACCTTAAACCTGTGTCCTCTTGTGGTGATCATTTCAGCCCTGGGAAAAAACCTTGGACTATCCACACAATCAATGCCTTCAATCATCTCATACACCTCTATCAGGTCACCTCTCATCCTCCGTCACTCCAAGGAGAAAAGGCCAAGTTCACTCAATCTATTCTCATAAGGCATGCTCCCCAATCCAGGCAACATCCTTGCAAATCTCCTCTGCACCCTTTCTATGGCTTCCATATCCATCCTGTAGTGAGGCAACCAGAACTGAGCACAGTACTCCAAGTGGGGTCTGACCAGGGTCCTATATAGCTGCATCATTACCTCTTGGATCCTAAATTCAATTCCATGATTGATAAAGGCCAATACACCGTATGCCTTCTTAACCACAGAGTCAACCTGCACAGCTGCTTTGAGTGTCCTGTGGACTCAGACCCCAAGATCCCTCTGATCCTCCACACTGCCAAGAGTCTTACCATTAATACTATATTCTGCCATCGTATTTGACCTACCAAAATGAACTCACCTCACACTTATCTGGGTTGAACTCCATCTGCCACTTCTCAGCCCAGTTTTGCATTCTATCAATGTCCCACTGTAACCTCTGACAGCCCTCCACACTATCCACAACACCTCCAACCTTTGTGTCATCAGCAAACTTACTAACCCATCCCTCCACTTCCTCATCCAGGTCATTTATAAAAATCACAAAGAGTAAAGGTCCCAAAACAGATCCCTGAGGCACATCACTGGTCATCGACCTCCATGCAGAATATGACCCGTCTACAACCACTCTTTGCCTTCTGTGGGAAAGCCAGTTCTGGATCCACAAAGCAATGTCCCCTTGGATCCCATGTCTCCTTACTTTCTCAATAAGCTTTTGATGGAGTACCTTATCAAATGCCTTGCTGAAATCCATATACACTACATCTACTGATCTTCCTTCATCAACGTGTTTAGTCACATCCTCAAGAAATTCAATCAGTGTCGTAAGGCATGACCTGCCTTTGACAAAACCATGCTGACTACTCCTAATCATATTATACCTCTCCAAATGTTCATAAATCCTGTCTCTCAGGATCTTCTCCATCAACTTACCAACCACTGAAGTAAGACTCACTGGTCTATAATTTCCTGGGCTATCTCTACTAATTCTTGAATAAAGGAACAACATCCGCAACCCTACAATCCTCCGGAACCTCTCCTGTCCACACTAATGATTCAAAGATCATCACCAGAGGCTCAGCAATCTCCACCCTCACCTCCCACAGTAGCCTAGGGTACACCTCATCTGGTCCCGGCAACTTATCCAACTTGATGCTTTCCAAAAGCTCCAGCACATCCTCTTTCTTCATGTCTACATGCTCAAGCTTTTCAGTCTGCTGCAAGTCATCACTACAATCACCAAGATCCTTTTCCATAGTGAATACTGAAGTAAAGTATTCATTAAATACCTCTGCTATTTCCTCCGGTTCCATACACACTTTCCCACTGTCACACTTGATAGTTCCTATTCTTTCACGCCTTAACCTCGTGCTCTTCACATACTTGTAGAATGCCTTGGGGTTTTCCTTAATCCTGCCCACCAAGACCTTCTCATGGCCCCTTCTGGCTCTCCTAATTTCCTTCTTAAGCTCCTTCCTGTTGGCCTTATAATCTTCTAGATCTCTAACATTACCTAGCTCTCTGAACCTTTTGTAAGCTTTTCTTCTTGACTAGATTTATTAGTCTTTGTACACCACGGTTCTTGTAACCATAACTTCCCTGTCTCATTGGAACATGCCTATGCAGAACTATCCCCTGAACGTTTGCTACATTTCTTCCATAGTTTTCCCTGAGAACATCTGTTCCCAATTTAAGCTTCCAATTTCCTGCCTGATAGCCTCATAATTCCCCTTACTCCAATTAAATGCTTTTCTAACCTGTCTGCTCCTCCCTTTTTCCAATACTATTGTAAAGGAGATGGAATTATGATCACTATCTCCGAAATGCTCTCCCACTGAGAGATCTGATACCCGACTGGGTTCACTTCCCAATACCAGATCAAGTACAGTCCCTCCCCTTGTAGGCTTATCTACATATTGTGTCAAGAAACCTTCCTGAACACACCTAACAAACCCTACCCCATCTTAACCCCTTGCTCTAGGGAGATGCCAATCGATATTTGGGAAATTAAAATCTCCCATCACGACAACTCTTGTTATTGTTACACCTTTCCAGGATGTTTCCCTATCTGCTCATTGATATACCGATTGCTATTGGGCAGCCTATAAAAACAACCAGTCAAGTTATTGACTCCTTCCTGCTCCTAACTTCCACCCACAGAGACTCCGTGGACAATCCCTCCATGGCGTCCACCTTTTCTGCAGCCACAACACTATGTGATCAACAGTGCCACAACTCCACCTCTTTTGCCTCCCTCCCTGTCCTTTCTGAAACATCTAAAGCCTGGCACTCTAAGTAACCATTCCTGTCCCTGAGCCATCCCAGCCTCTGTAATGGCCACCACATCATAGCTGCAATACTGATCCATTTCACATCTTTTCTAATGAACTTGAAGGAGACTATTCGCCCCATACAATCTAAGTATCGATGTCATAGCCGAGGAAGCTCGCCAATACCTCGACTTTGCCAGGAGGGTAAAGAAATTTGGCATTTGCCCATCGACTCTTAACAATTTTTATCAATGTGCCATAGAAATCATCGTGTCTGGGTGCATGACAGCTTGGTGTGACAACTGCTCGAGTGTGACCAGAAGAAACCACAGAGAGTTGTGGACACAGCTCAGCACATCAAAGGAACCAGCCTCCCCTCCATGGACTCTGTCTACGCTTTTCACCGGCTCAGTAAAGCAAAACCCCCACCCACTGGGGACATTCTCTCTTCCTCCCCACCCCCCCATCCCATCAGGTAAAAGATACGAAACCTGAGAGCACATCCGCCAGGCTCAAGAGCAACTTCATTGTATCAGACTCTCGAATGGACCTCTTTCATGATAAGATGAATTCTTTGTCTCACAACCTCACTCATTATGATCTTGCACTCGATGGTTTACCTGAATGAACTTTCTTCGTAGTTGCTACACTTTATTCTGCTTTGGTAGTTTTACCTTGTTCTAGCTCAATGCACTGTATGAACTGTATACAAGACAAGCTTTTCATGGTATCTTGTTATTTGTGACCATAACGAACCAATACTGGATCTGTGAGTGATCCTATCAATCACAATGCTCGCTTCGAACCCAGCAATATCATATATTCATTCAGCTGCTTGACCCACTGAGTCCTGGCTAACCACTCATCTACACCAATCCCAAATTATTTTCCTCACTTTACTATCAGCTGCACACACACCCCCGCCCCCACAGTTTCTGCCCTTCACCAAAACATCAGGAGCAATTTACAACATCCAATTAATCTACCATGTCATTGGAATGTGGGAGGAAACTGGAGCACCCAAAAGAAACCTGCAGACACAGCGGGAACGTACAAACTCCACACAGACAGCAACAGCTGTTACTGACAGTGCTGAAGCAGTTCTGGTTCTGCGGGTCCAGTAAGGTTCTGTTGCTCGGAAACTCATTATTGAGAGATAACATTAACACCTCTTGTACCTAAATTAGCATTGCAGTACCCTAGTAATGATAACTAATTGGCTACACAGATTCAAACAGGGTTATGGCAAACATTAAGTGTGGCTCAGTATGTTTAAACATAAGATGGTGCCAGCAGGTCACTTTGATCTCTTCTGTGAAACAGCTTAAATTCCTCTCTTTAATGTTTCTTTTTTCCTTTCGAGGTGTCTGGGTTCTGTTGGAGACCGTGATCCACAGTTGCACTCAAACTGCGGTTCTTCATGATGGTGAATTCCCACTCTCAGAGCTCGCCGACTGGCCGCTTAGATATCTTCTGCAGTAGTCTAGAAGATGGGCACCTTCAGGGTGCAGCCTTGGGTGGCCCCTGTGGACTCAATTCTTCGCCAGTGTCACCAGTTGAAGTGATTCAGGAGGTTGGAACATTGAGACAGTGAAGATATCAGGGTCCTTTGCACTTGAGCAACCATTCTCTCTCTCTCTCTCTCTCTCTCTCTTTCTCTCTCTCTTTCTCTCTCTCTCTCTCTCTTCTCTCTCTCTCTTTCTCTCTCTCTCTTTCTCTCTCTCTCTCTCTCTTTCTCTCTCTCTTTCTCTCTCGCTCTTTCTCTCTCTCTCTCTCTCTCTCGATCAGGGTGTGGGGGGAAAATCTTCTGATTTTTGAGTCAGGTGAGCTCGAATAAGCATTAGCTTCAGACTGTAACACCAAAACAGCGACCTGTTGGTCTCCACTCTTGCTGCAGAAGAGGTGACAACTCTCTCTCCCCCGTTACTTGCTTGGTGGGTGGTGGGGGGCACTGATGCCTCCTGTTGGTGCAAGTGGGGTGGGAGAGCGGAAGTGTTGATGCTTTGCTGCTATTTGTGCATGGGAGGGGTGGGGGTGGTTTGGGGTTCTAACATTTTTCTGTCAATCATTCTTTGGAGTTTTTCCTCTGTTTTGTGGATGCCTGCAAAGAGTAAGAATTTCAGGTTGTACACTGTATACATACTCTGATATTAAATCAAACTCTCGACCATTGAAAAGAATATAGTTAGTAATGTTGACTGTACAAATATCCGATACTATCTGGTTCACTCAAACCCACACATCAACGATTTGGATGAAGGCATTGATAATAACATTAGCAAGTTTGCTGATGATACTAAGCTGGGCGGCAGTGTGACATGTGATGAGGATGCTAGGGGAATTCAGGGTGACTTGGATAGGCTGGGTGAGTGGGCAGATACTTGGCAGATAACGTTTAATGTGAATAGGTGTGAGGTTATCCACTTTGGGAGTAAGAACAGGAAGGCAGATTATTATCTGAACGGTGTAGAGTTAGGTAAAGGAGAAATACAAAGAGATCTAGGAGTTCTTGTTCATCAGTCACTGAAGGTGAATGAGCAAGTGCAGCAGGCAGTGAAGAAGGCTAATGGAATGTTGGCCTTTATTACAAAGGGAATTGAGTACAAGAACAAGGAAATCCTTTTGCATTTGTACAGGGCCCTGGTGAGACCACAACTGGAGTATTGTGTACAGTTTTGGTCTCCAGGGTTAAGGAAGGACATCCTGGCTATAGAGGAAGTGCAGCATAGATTCACAAGGTTAATTCCTGGGATGTCCAGACTGTCTTACACAGAGAGGTTAGAGTGACGGCTTGTACATGCTGGAATTAAGGAGATTGAGAGGGGATCTGATTGCAACATATAAGATTATTAAGGGATTGGACAAGATAGAGGCAGGAAATATGTTCCAGATGCTGGGAGAGTCCAGTACCAGAGGGCATGGTTTGAGATTAAGGGGTAGGTCATTTAGGACAGAGTTAAGGAAAAACTTCTTCTCCCAGAGAGTTGTGGGGGTCTGGAATGCACTGCCTCAGAAAGCAGTGGAGGCCACTTCTCTGGATGCTTTCAAGAAGGAGCTAGATAGGTATCTTATGGATAGGGGAATCAAAGGATATGGGGACAAGGCAGGAACCGGGTATTGATAGTAGATGATCAGCCATGATCTCAGAATGGCGGTGCAGGCTCGAAGGGCCGAATGGTCTACTTCTGCACCTATTGTCTATTGTCTTTTGTCATTCAAATGTAAGAACAGAAGGATGAAAAGCAGAATAGACCTTTTGGCCCCTCAAACCTGCCCCACCAATCAATCAGATCTTCACCTGGTGTTCCACAGAGGTTGGTGTTAGGACCACTTCTTTTTATGTTGTAAATAAATAATTTAGATGATCGAATAGATGGCTTTGTTGCCAAGTTTGCAGATGATACGATGTTTGGTGGGGGGGCAGGTCATGTTGAGAAAACAGGTAGGTTACAGAAGGACTTATATAGATTAGGAGAACGGGCAAGAGAGCGGCAAATGAAATACAATGTTGGAAAATGCATGGTCATGCACTTTAGTAGTAGAAATAAATGTGCAGACTATGTTCTAAATGGGAAGAAAATCCAAAATCTGAGAGGCAAAGAAACTTGGGAGTTTTTGTGCAGAACACCCTAAAGGTTAACTTGCAGGTAGATTTGGTGGTGAGGAAGGCAAATGCAATGTTGGCATTCATTTCAAGAGGTCTAGAATACAAGAGCAGGGATGTGATGCTGAGGCTTTATAAGGCACTGGTGAGGTATCACCTTGAGTATTGTGAATAGTTTTGGGCTCCTCACCTATAAAAAGATGTGCTGGCATTCAAAGGAGGTTCAGTGGAGGTTTACAAGTACGATTCCCAGAATGAAAGGGTTACCATATGAGGAACACTTGATAGTTCTGGGTTTGTACCTGATGGAACTTAGAAGGATTGTAAATGTGCAGAAGAGCATCTCTAAAACCATAACATGTTGACCCTTGATGTGGATGGGCGACAACAGCAGAAGACCATGGATATACACTCACTGGCTTCTTTATTAGGTATAAGGTATAGGATCAGAGTCATGTTATTTAGCCCATCAATCTTCTCTGCTGGTCAATCATTGCAGATTTAAAAAAAAACATTCTCCTGCCTGCTCCCTATAACCCCTAAACCCCGTTACTGATCAAGAGTCTATCAATCTCTGCCTAAAATATATCCAATGACTTGTCATTCATAGCCCTTTGTGTCAATAGATTCCACAAATTCGGTACTTCCTGTACAAAGAACTTCCATCTCATCTCCGTTCAAAAGCTACATCCCCTTCTGAGACAGTGTCGTTGAATCCCAGACTCTCCCACCATGTCCATTCTACCATAGCCTTTCAGTACTGGCAGGTTTTAATAATATCACCCTCATCTTTCTGAACTCTGTTGAGTATAAAATAAATTCAGAGTAAATTTATCGTCAAATTATATATATATATATGTCACAATATTCATTTTCTTGTGGGAATTCAGAGTAGAACAAAGAAATACAGCAGAACCAAAGAAAAACTATGCACAAGCAAAGTCAGACAAACAATCAATCAATCTGCAATTGAAGACAATCTGTGCAATTAAATAATAATGATAATAATAATAACAAAGAAATAAGTAAATAAATAATTCTGAGCTCAGTCCTTGATAGTGAGTTCATAGGTTGTGGAATCAGTTCAGATTGTAGGTGAGTGAGGTTCAGGAGCCTGTTGGTTGAAAGGTAATAACTGTCCCTAAACCTGCTGGTCTGGCATCTAAGGCTCCTGTATCTCCTTCCTGATGGCAGAGTGGCAAGAGGGCATGGTCTGGATTGTGGGGTTCCTTGATGGTAGATGCTGCTTTCTTGTGGTAGGGTTTCCTGTAGATATGTTCAACGCTGGGGAGGGCTTTGCCTGTGATGGGCTGTTTTGTAAATTTTTCCATTCTTGGGCATTGGTGTTTCCATAACAGGCTGTGATGCATACAGTAAGGATACTCTCCACAATGCATCTATCGAAGTTTGTCAGCATTTCAGATGTCATGACAAATCTGTGCAAAAATCTAAGAAGGTAGGGGCACTGGTGGGCCTTTGCTGAAAGGGCACGTAGGTGCTGGTGCCAGGACGGATCATCTGGTATGGTATCATAGAGGCCCAGAGACATCAAACACTCCTCAGATACAAAGCCTTCCATTCCTAAGATCATTCTTGTGAACCTCCGCTGCACCCTGTCCAGGGCCAGAACATCTATCGTAGGATAAGTGGAATTCTGCTTTGAATGATTCAACACTTGATAGCAATCCAGAGTATTGGAAAATAAGGAATTGGAGCAAAAGGAGACAATAAGGAAGGAAGAAATCTGACTTAATATTGGCTCCATTACATGCAGTTATGGACCTCTGCCAATCTCCTCAGCAAGAGTGGCCACTGAATTACCGTATCCTCATCCTGACATACCTTATTCATAGATTTCACTCAGGAAGGTAATCTGCCATCCTCACTCAGTTTGGTTTGTACACGACTCCAGACAGACTAACGTGGTTGAGTTTTACTTCAGTGTCAGTTCAGCAGCCGATGCTGCCATCATCGCCACATCCTGTCCATGAATATTTCGAATGTGCTTTGCCGCAGGACCATTGTGCTACAGGAAATGATTGTGGACTTCAGGAAGATGAGTTGAACCATCCCCCCTCCCCCCCGCGCGTACATGGCTCCTCTGTAGAAGAGTTAAGTGCGCCAGGTTCTTGGGAGTTCACAGCACAGACCTGGTACTTCAATATCACCTCCCAGAATGAGAAGGTATAGCAGTGCCTCCACTTCCTAAGGAGATTAAGGCTACCCCCATCCCTTCCCCATCTTAACTGAATTTTAGGAGCACCAGTGAGAGCATCCTGACAAGCTGCATCTCCACCTGGTATTGAAGCAGCAGAGCTCAATATTTAATATATTTAATACAATATTTAATTTATGCACTGTTTATTGATGCATACTTCATCTGTAAACTTTATCTTTACTTTTATAAATTACTTTGAGTTATATATGTGTTATGTGTACTACTGTTACTTACACACTGGTTCGTATAAACATTGTCTCGTTTGTCAATATACATGAATATAGTTAAACGACAATAAACTTGACTTGTCTAGAGAGGATCAAACAGATCTAGTAGGACAAAGCTTGCATTCAGGAGGTGCAGTGAAACCTGAGCAACAACTGAAATCAAAGTCAACGTCAAAGGAATTTTATTATCAAAGTGCATACATGTCACCATTTTAAACCCTGAGATTCATTTTCTTCCAGGCGTTTAGAGGAAAATAAAGAAATACAATCAAATGTTTTGAAGTATTATACATTAAGTGGAGTGTGTGGTGGAGATACGTCTCTACCAAAGGGTGTGTAAGGTGTTCCTTCTACCGCTAGCCAACATTTCACCCTTGGGCAAGGTGTAGCACCTGCTTACCCCCCCGCCCCCCGATCAGGGTCATGTCAAGCCATGGGAGCAGGCGGTGGATGATCGTATGAGCAAATGATGTAAACAAGTCCTGGTTATGCCACCACTGATGCCAGGCAGACAGTCTCTGAAGAGTATTGATAATGGCTGGAGTCACCCATCTTGTGAAGACACTGCCCAGAAGAAGGCAATTGTAAACCCCTTCTGTAGAAAAAATTGCCAAGAACAATCATGGTCATGAGACCATGATTACCCACATCATACAACATGGCACATAATGATGATGATGATACATAAATAGGGATAGAAAAGCAGCCAATGTGCAAAAGAAGACACAGTAGCATAGTGGTTAGCACAACGCTTTACAATTCCAGTGACCCGGGTTCAATTCCTGTCACTATCTGTAAGGAGTTTGCATGTTCTCCCCGTGATCTTGTCCGGTTCCCTCCCACAGTCCAAAGATGTACCAGTTGGTAGGTTAATTGGTCATTGTAAATTGCCTTGTGATTAGGACAGGGTTAAGTTGGGAGTTGCTGGGTGGTGCAGTTCGAAGGGCCAGAAGGGACTACTCTGTGGAGTATCTCAATAAAATTTTAAAAAAGACAAATAGTGCAAATCACATGAATAAATAATTAACAGTAAGAAGATGAATTGAAAGTGAGTTCATCGGCTGTGGATTCATTTCAGTGTTGAGGTGAGTGAAGTTATCCACGCTGGTTCAGGGGCTTGGTGTTTGAGGGTTAATAACTGTTCCAAAAATACATGCTTATACTTCCATGTATATCCCTCAATCTATGGATACATAGAGTTATAAAGCCATAGAGCATGGAAACAGATCCTTTGGCCAATTGGCGCTGCCTCCTGCACGCATGCTGAGCTCGTTGACTTCATTAACTTTGCCTCCAACTTTCACCCTGCCCTCAAATTTACCTGGTCCATTTCCGACACCTCCCTCCCCTTTCTTGATCTTTCTGTCTCCATCTCTGGAGACAGCTTATCTACTGATATCTACTATAAGCCTACAGACTCTCACAGCTACCTGGACTATTCCTCTTCCCACCCTGTCTCTTGCAAAAATGCTATCCCCTTCTCACAATTCCTCCGTCTCCGCCGCATCTGCTCTCAGGATGAGGCTTTTCATTCCAGGACGAAGGAGATGTCTTCCTTTTTTAAACAAAGGGGCTTCCCTTCTTCCACCATCAACTCTGCTCTCAAACGCATCTCTCCCATTTCCCGCACATCTGCCCTCACCCCATCCGCCCGCCACCCCACTCGGGATAGGGTTCCCCTTGTCCTCACCTACCACCCCACCAGCCTCCGGGTCCAACGTATAATTCTCCGTAACTTCCTCCACCTCCAACGGGATCGCACTACCAAGCACATTTTTCCCTCCCCACTCTTTCTGCTTTCCGCAGGGATCGCTCCCTACGCAATTCCCTTGTCCACTCATCTCCCCCATCCCTTCCCACCGATCTCCCTCCTGGCACTTATCCTTGCAAGCGGAACAAGTGCTACACCTGCCCTTACACTTCCTCCCTCACCACAATTCAGGGCCCCAGACAGTCCTTCCAGGTGAGGCGACACTTCACCTGTGAGTCGGCTGGTGTGGTATACTGCGTCCGGTGCTCCCGGTGTGGCCTTTTATATATTGGTGAGACCCGATGCAGACTGGGAGACCGTTTCGCTGAACACCTACACTCGGTCTGCCAGAGAAAGCAGGATCTCCCAGTGGCCACACATTTTAATTCCACATCCCATTCCCATTCTGATATGTCTATCCATGGCCTCCTCTACTGTCAAAATGAATCCAAACTCAGGTTGGAGGAACAACACCTTATATACCGGCTGGGTAGCCTCCAACCTGAACATTGACTTCTCTAACTTCTGTTATTGACCCCCCCCCTCCCCTTCTTACCCCATCCCTGACATATTTAGTTGTTTGTTTTTTTTTCTCTCTTTGCCCATCAACTCTGCCTGTTCTCCATCTCCCTCTGGTGCTCCCCCTCCCCCTTTCTTTCTCCTGAGGCCTCCCATCCCATGATCCTTTCCCTTCTCCTGCTTTGTATCACTTTCGCCAATCCCCTTTCCAGCTCTTAGCTTCATCCCTCCCCCTCCTGTCTTTTCCTATCATTTCGCATTTCCTCCTCCTCCCATTACTTTCAAATCTCTTAGTATCTTTTCCTTCAGTTAGTCCTGACGAAGGGTCTTGGCCCGAAACGTCGACAGCGCTTCTCCCTATAGATGCTGCCTGGCCTGCTGTACTCCACCAGCATTTTGTGTGTGTTGCTTGAATTTCCAGCATCTGCAGATTTCCTTGTGTTTGCCCCAGAAAGAGGCTGTCTGTATGATGCAGGTCATTCGTTAAGGATGGGTCTACCCTAAACAGAAGACAATGTGAGAGAATTAAGTCTTCTACTTTATGGAAAACAGGCACCCATGGAGAGGGTGGAACACGTCATGACAGACTATTGTTCCAAGCAAACACATCACCAAACTCCTGTCAGAAGGGATTGACCCAAATACAGGACGCAGACACTGAAGTACTAGGAACAGGATGGGATGAAACAGGGCTGGGGATGCAGACAGGGCTGGGGATGCAGGACCAGGACGAGGGACTGGGAACAAGGAGCCTGGGGTGGACTCCGAGCTCGAGACTGGACACAGACCCAGAGCCTGGGCCTTGACTCGGGCTCGGACCCCCAAACCAGGCAAAAGCGTGACAAGGCCTGGGTTCTAGGAGTTGGAGACTGGGAGACTTCGGTTCCTTGAGCTCTTGGAGAGTTGAGTTCTTGGAGTTCTCAGAGGCTTGGAGTTCTAGGGAGCCAGCCTCCTGGGCGGGCCGCGGGACTCCTGGGCAGGAAGCTGGACACAACCCGACAGATGCAAGGGACAGGAAGAGACAGAACCAACCGCAGGGAAACAGCAACCAGCCTGGCTTACCCGATGGAGGCGAGGGACAGGAAGGGAGCTCGGTCTGGGGTGGCTCCAAGACTCGAGGCGGCCGGTAACCTCGGCAGGCTCCGGAACAGCCAAATCCATAATCCACTGAATGAACTAGCCTTCCACCGGTGGGTTATTCCAAGCAGAGGCTGACAAGACAACACCCCAACTACACTCAATCCCAGAGCCACTTATATTCCCAGCCAACAAGATGAGCATCAGGTGCAAATGCTTGAGTCCAACTGAAACAAGGGACAGTCGGAGGACCCGGAGTCCGTAGTCCGCGGACCAGAACATGATCCGGAATGCGTACTTCAGACCGGACCGTGACAACTCCAGATCCTGGGAGTCAATGTCACCCTCTGTCACAAACACGTCAAACTTCAGAATCCGGTTCAGTATCACTGGCATTTCTTGTGAAATTTGTTGTTTTGTGGCAGCAGTACAGTGCAGTATATAAAAAGAAACTATAAATTACAGTAAGAAATATACGGTATATTAAATATATATATATAAAATATATATGAGTTCATCCGCGATAGGGTTTCAATTGCAGCCATTATTTTTAATGAATTGGTACGTTCTTCCTCTGACCATCTGGGTTTCCTCCGGGTGCTCCGGTTTCCACCCACATTCCATAGACGTACGGGTTAGGGTCAGGAAGTTGTGAGCATGCTCTGTTAGTGCTGGAAGCATGCTAACACTTGCGGGCTGCCCTCAGTACATCCTCGTTCGGTGATGCAAATGGCACAGTTTACTATATGTTTCCATGCATATGTGACAAATAAAGCTAATCTTTAACCTTTAATCAATTTTCTAAATGTCTTTTACACATAATTCTACCAAAGGAGGTTTAATGTGCTCCCTCCATCCGCTAGCCTACAGGTCACCCTTGGGCAAGGTGTAACACCTGTTTAGCCCCCCCATCAGGATCATGTGAAGTCATGGGAGCAGGTGGTGGACGGTGGTATGAGCAGCTGGTGCACATCACAATTCCTGGTTATGCGACCACTGACACCAGGCAGAGAATCTCTGAAGAGAATTGATAATGGCTGGGGTCACCTGTTTTGTAAAGACACGGCCCAGAAGAAGGCAATGGCAAACTATTTCTGTGGGAAAGTTTGCCAAGAACAATCATGCTCATGGAAAGACCATGATGGCCCATGTCATATGACATGGCGCATAATGAACGAAAAAATTTACCACTTCCTCTGACACCTTGTTCCATAGATTCCAACCCCCCCCCCCCCCCCCGAGTGAAAACATTGTTCCTCAGATCTCCTTTAAATTTTCCCCTCTCACCTAAAACCAGTGTCTCTGGTTCTAGACTCTGCTACCCTGGGAAAATAAAAAGTCTGTAACCATCCGCCTTAGCACACACAAAATGCTGGAGAATCTCAGTAGGTTCGGATGAAGAGTCTCGGCCTGAAACATCGACTGTTCATTTTCCTCCATAGGTGCTGCCTGACCTGCTGGGTTCCTCCGGCAATTTCTGTGTGTTCATCCAGATTTTAGCATCACCATTGTGTGGCTATCCACATTATCTATGCCCCACTGGACTTATAAACCTCTGTAAGGTCATTCCTTAGCCTCCTTTCCTCCTGTCCCACTCCATCCAACCTCTTATGAAGCTCTCCAGTCCAGGCAACATTCTTAAGATTATTTTCCACACCCACTCAAACTTTATCATATCCATCATACAGTACTGAGAACTTCAGATTACACCGAGGGAAGAAACTCCCCCCCACCCCCCCGCCACCCATCAAAACCTCCTGCCCATCTTCAAAATTGATGTCGCTGCCAAGAAAGCTCACCAACGGCTCTGTTCCTCAGGAGGCTCGAAGAATTTGCTATGTCCCCATCGACTCTTACCAATTTTTATCAACGCTCTATAGAAAGCCTTCAGTCTGGATGCATACCAGCTTGGTGTGGCAACCACTCCGCATGTGACTGTAAGAAAAGGCTTACAGTTGTGGACACGTCACAGGAACCAGCCTCCACTCTATGGACTCCGTCCATACTTCTCACTGACTCAGTAAAGCAGCCAGCGTAATCAAAAGCCCGATCCACCCCGGACTCTCTCTCTTCCCCCCTCTCCAAATCAAAAGTTTGAAAGCACATTACCCTCAGGCTCAAAGACAAATTCTATCCCATTGATATCAGACTCTTGAATGGACCTTACGCACAATGATGGACTCTTGGCCTCACAATCTACAACTTTTTATTTACCTGTTTTTATTCTTCTAAGTTTAAATTTAATTTATACTCAAAGTATGTATATGTCAACCATATACTTGCAACCTTGAAATTCATTGTCTTGCAAGCATTCACAGTAGAACAAGGGAATACAACAGAATCAATAAAAAACTACACACAAACAGAGACAGGCAATCAATAAATGTGCATGTGCAAAAACAATAAATTAGTAATAAATAAATGGAAAGATAGATAGATAATTCTGAGAATGTGAATTATAAAGTCTTTGAAAGTGAGTCCAAAGGTTGTGGAATGTTCACTGGTCAGTGAGGTTATCTACAAGGTTCATAAGACCATAAGACTATATGACATAGGAGAAGATTAGGCCATTCAGCCTATTGAGGCTGTTCTGCCATTCCATCATGGCTGATCCGGGATCCCCCTCAGCATTATACACCTGCCTCATTGCCAAATCCTCTGATGCCCTGACCGATCAGGAAGTGATCAACTTCCGCCTTAAATCTGCACACAGACTTGGCCAGTCTGTGGCGGTGCATTCCACAGATTCACCACTCTCTGGCTAAAAAAATTCCTTCTTACTTTTGTACTAAAGGGTCGCCCGTCAATTTTGAGGTTGTGCCCTCTAGTTCTGGATACCCCCACCATAGGAAACATCCTCTCCATGTCCAAGCTATCTAGTCCATTCAACATTCAGTAAGTTCAGGAGCCTGATGGTTCACGGGTAATTGCAGTTCCGGAACCTGGTGTCAGGGTTGGCCACACAGTTTCAGATGGTGTTTCCATGGTAGCTGTGGACTGCAGCTTTAAGCTTCAGTGTATATCGGTGAGGAAGGAAGAGAGCAACGTGTGACTGCTGGCATTGTCAGGTGCACTCCTAACTGGGGGTTGTTAATGTCAATGCTTCACAGAAACGCCTGGCAGGTCTGACAACACCAGGAAATGATTGTCAGCACAGCCTACACAGGCTGAACTGATTCCTGTGCGATTTGCCCATTAAAAAAATCGGTGATAATACATTCATTTTCCAGAAGTAAGTATGGCCTTACCATGTCTGTGCCAACAATTATGCTAATGTCAAATAATCGTATGTTCCTGCATATGGTTTCTGTTTCTCCATTCTCCACTTGCTCATGTATCTGTCTAAATGCTTCTTAAACATTCACTGTTCTGTCTGCTGCCACCACCTCCCCTGGTAAAGTGCCCCAAGCACCTACCAACCTCTGTGTCAAAGAGAGTGGCTTGTTCACAGTCCTGTCTCACTTTGCGACTGACCACAGTTTTTCACAAAATTAGAACATAGACAACAGAACAGTACAGTGAAGGAGCCGGCCCATCTGCCCACAGTGTCTGATAACAAATTACGAAGGTAGTTTAACTATTAGAGTTTTTCGAGGAAGTTACCAGGAAAGTGGATGAAGGGAAGGCAGTGGATGTTGTATACATGGACTTCAGTACGGCCTTTGACAAGGTCCCGCATGGGAGGTTAGTTAGGAAGATTCAGTCGCCAGGTATACCTGGAGAGGTAGTAAATTGGATTAGACACTGGCTCAATGGAAGAAGGCAGAGAGCGGTATTGGAGGATTGCTACTCTGAGTGGAGGCCTGTGAGTAGTGGTGTACCACAAGGATCAGTGCTGGGTCCATTGTTATTTGTCATCTATATCATTGATCTGGATGATAATGTGGCAAATTGGATCAGCAAATTTGCTGATGAAAAAAAAGATTGGAGGTGTAGTGGACAGTGAGGAAGGTTTTCAAAGCTTGCAGAGGGATTTGGACCAGTTGGAGGAACGGGCTAAAAAATGGCAGATGGAGTTTAATGCGGATAAGTGTGAGGTATTGCACTTCGGAAGGTCAAACCAAGCTAGAACATACAAGGTAAATGGTAGGACACTGAGGAATCTGGGAGTACAGATACATAATTCCCTAAAAGTGGCGTCACAGGTGGATAGGGTTGTAAAGAAAGCTTTTGGTACATTGGCCTTTATAAATCAAAGTATTGAGTATAAATGGTGAGGTTGTATAAGACATTGGTGAGACCGAATTTGGAGTATTGTGTGCAGTTTTGGTCACCTAATTACAGGAAAGATATTAATAAGGTTGAAAGAGTGCAGAGAAGGTTTACAAGGATGTTACCAGGACTTGAAAAACTGAGTTACAGAGAAAGGTTGAATAGATTAGGACTTTATTCCGTGGAGCGTAGGAGAATGAGGGGTGATTTGATAGAGGTGTATAAAATTATGATGGGTATAGATAGAGTGAATGCAAGCAGGCTTTTTCTACTGAGGCTAGGGGAGCAAAAAACCAGAGGTCATGGGTTAAGGGTGAAGGGGGAAAAGTTTAAAGGGAACATTAGGAGGAGCTTCTTCACGCAGAGAGTGGTGGGAGTGTGGAGTGAGCTGCCAGATGAAGTGGTGAATGCGGGCTCACTTTTGACATTTAAGAAAAACTTGGACAGGTAGATGGATGAGAGGGGTTTGGAGGGATATGGCCCAGGTGCAGGTCAGTGGGACTAGGCAGAAAAATGATTCGGCACAGCCAAGAATGGCCAAAAGGCCCGTTTCTGTGCTGTAATGTTCTATGGTTCTGTGGTTCAACAGGGGCTTTTCCCTTTGGAGTGGAGGATGATGAAAGGTGATAGAGATATACAAGATGATAAGAGGCATAGATAGAGCGGAGAGCTGGAATTTTTTTTACCCAGGATGAGGGCTCATAATTTTAAGGTGATTGGTGGAAAGTATGGGGGAGTTATCAGAGGTCGTTTTTTTACACAGAGAGTGGTGAGTGCATGGAATGTGCTGTCAAGGGAGTGGTAGATGCAGATTCATCAGGAACATTTTAAAAACTCTTAGACAGGCTCACGGATGATAAAAATATGGAGGGCAATGTGGGACAAAAGTGTTAGATTAATCTTGAGTGGGTTAAAAGGTGAGTACAACATTGTGGGCCAAAGGGTCTGTGCTGTACTATAGTCTTCTGTGTTCTATGTTCTATTTCTGAATGACTCAATAGGGCCATTGTAAGCACATATCAAATCGTTCACTACAGAAACCTTGCTCTGTTAATCTGTGCTTGAATCACAACAAAATGAGCTAATTCATGCTCAATGGTTAAATGTTTTCAGAGGTCTCAGATGCAGAATTTTCACTAGAATGAAAATAAAGAAATTTGTAGGTGACAAAAATAATGGATCTACAAGCTGAAGTATTAATTATACTTCTCTCTCCACAGATGCTGCCAAATCTGCTGAGTGTTTCCAACATTTTACTTCAGACTTTATTCTCATTTCCTGCTGTAATCAAATGTTTGGGATTGTGTCTACCCTCAAATCAACATTGTAGCCAGAAGTGAAGTTAAGCCAGTTATTGTACGTTGACAAGAAATGTCAATTTGAAAAGCGTAGACAGAGTGGAGATCCTTCCAGCAGTGGGAGAGTCTAGGACCAGAGGACACAGCCTCAGAATAGAAGGGCGTCTCTTTAGAACAGGAATGAGAAGGAATTTCTTTAGCCACAGAGTGGTGAATTTGTCAAATTTACTGCCATGGATAGCTGTGGAGGTTCTATTGGGTTGATAGGAGCGTAATTGATAAGGGCATCTAAGGTTATGGGATGATGCAAGAGAATGGGGTTTAGAGGGGAAATAGATTCAAGAATCAAGATTCAAGATTGCATTTTCAGCACTTGAGTGAAAAGGAGAATAAAATACTGTAAATGTTACTCCGGATCTGATGCAGCATAAAAAAAACACAATAAGCATAAAAAAGACAATTAAAATTTTTAAAAAACACAACAAATTTAAATATAAAAACAATCCTATAAATACAATGTATAAGTAACTTCATATGCCTTGATTGTATGTACACTAGGTGATGTGTATATAGTGGTGGTGGAGGGTGTGGAGGGGAGAGTTAGTGGGTGCAGATGTTGATCAGCCTTATTGCTTGGGGCAAGTAACTGTATTTGACACTGGTTGTTTTGGTGTGGATGCTACGTAGCCTCCTCCATGTCGGGAATGGGACAAACAGTCCATGAGCAGGGTGGGTTCGATCCGTCATGATATTGCTGGCCTTTTTCCAGCACATTTATGATTATAAGGCCTTGATGGCAGGTAGGCTGGTGCCGGTGATGTGTTAAGCAGTTTTAAATACCTGTTGTAGAGCTGTAATCTGTCATGATGGAATAGCAGAGCAAAGTCGATGGGCTAAATGGCCTGATTCTGCTCCTATATCTTATGGACTTACGTTGCTTGTCTTTTATGTTTTTAAAATATGTTCCTAAATCAGGTGCAGTTCTGGTTAGTAAATTGTTAAAGTACGATAGTAAATTAGTTTATAATTATCACAAGTATACATGGCATTGACACGGATCGTCTCAATACAACAGTGCATCGAGTAGTTCAAGATAAAAACAACAACAGAATGCAGAATAGAGTGTTACAGTTATAGAGAAACTGCAAGGGCCATAATGAGGTCAAGGATTCATCTTACTGTAGTAGGGGACCATTCAATAGTCTTACAACGGTAGGATAGAGGCTGTCCTTGAGCCTGGTGGTACGTGGTTTCAGGCTTTTGCAACTGCTGCCTGATGGGTGGGGGGAGAAGAGAAAATGCCCAGGAGGGGTGAGGTTTTGACTATGCTGGCTGCTTTCTGAAGGCAGCAAGAAGTATCGGCAGAGTCCATAGAGGGGAGGCTGGTTTCCGTGATGTGCTGAGCTGTGTCCAAAGCTCTCTGTAGTTTCTTGTGGTCTTGGGCAGAACAGTTGCCTTACCAAACTGTTTACTTTGATTAAAAATTGTGAGCGTCAAAGGGGACTTGGCAAACCTCTTGAGGAAATAGAGGCTGTTGAGATGTTATGTGCTGCTCTGATCTCCCCGTTACAGGAAGGATGTGGACGCTTTGGGAAGGGGGCAGAAGAGATTCGCCAGGATGTTGCGAGTACAAGCTGCAGGAAGAGGTTGGATCAACTTGGTCTGTTTCCTCTGGACTGCTGGAAGACCTGATAGAGATTTAAGTTCAAGTTCAACTATCATTCAACCATCCATGAATATAGCCAAATAAAACAAGGTTCCTCTTGGCCAAGGTGCAAAATGTAATTTATAAAAGTGTTAGGGGAATTTATACTCTGTGGTAACTTTATGTGGAACCTTTAAGGTTCGACGTGTTGTGCTCGATGTTGTGCAGAGATGCTCTTCTGCACAACACTGTTGTAACATGTGGTTATTTGAGTTACTGTAGCTTTTCTGTCAGCCTTAATCAGTCTGGCCATTCTTCTCTGACCTCTGTCATGAACAAAGTGTTTTTACCCACAGAACTGGGTGTTTGTTGCTCTTTACACCATTCTCTATAAACTCTAGAAACTGCTGTGCATGAAAATCCCAGGAGATCAGTCGTTTCTGAGATACTCAAACCATCCTGTCTGCCACCAACAATAATTCCACGGTCAAAGTCACTCAGGTCTCATTTCTTCCCCATTCTGATGTTCGTCCAAACGACAACTGAACCTCTTGATCATGTCTACATGTTTCTATGCATTGAATTGCTGCCACGTAATTGCCTGATAGAAATTTGCATTAATAAGCAGGGATGCAAGTGGACTCCGGAAAGTGGCCACTGAGTGTAAAGGGTCGATAGTCAGAGCCTTTCTCCAGTGTCAAATTCTAGAAAACAGAGCTAAAATATGAGAGGGGAGAAGTTTGAAGGAGCGGTGCAGGGGAAGTATTTTGGACAGAAGTTTCAAAGATTCAAAGTATATTTATTATCAAAGTACGTACACAAAATACACTCTGAGATCCGTCTTTCCGCAGACAGCTACGAAACAAAGCAACACCATAGAACCTGTTCAAGAAAACATCAAACAGTGAATGTGCAATAAAAGCAAATAAATAGTGCGAGCAGCAAAAAAAGTGAGTGAACAACACAGAGAAAATCAAACATCTAACCCGTAGTATTCGGTTTAGTTCAGTTCAACACCGCGCCACTAGCCAATGGAGGCTACCGGGAAATTCTTGGACAAAGCGACCCAGTCCACCTTCATCGAACAGCTCAAAAACAGCAAAACGAAGAATAACCAGAATCCAGAAATGCATGTAGCACGAACCCCAAAGTCCCCCAAAATGAATCCATAGCCTAACTGATTAATCCTGACAATGCAGATCCCAAAACTCCTGCACTTTCCTCCGACAGCAGTTAGTGAGAAAGAGACGAAGACTGACCAAACACAGGCAGATGGTGCCGAACACCCGGCCGTCCTCCACTCTCTAACTCGTCAACTTCAGCCTCAATCAGACAGAAGCAAAGGAGTCGATCATGGGCTCATGCCCTTGACGCCTCAATCCTCGTCTCCAGGCTTCCAAGCCACCAGGCCACACCCTCCGCTCCAAACCTCACCAAACTCCTGGGGGGAGGGGGACAGCAAAGCGCAAGATCGCTCAATCGGCCCCAAAACATACCATCAAAATGTAAATCACAGTTTCCAATTTCTTGCAGCTTAGTTGTAGTCTATGTCAGGGCCTCCAGACTCAAAAGCCATTTCTTCCCCTGATCCGTAAGGCTGTTCAATATCTCCAGCCACTAACTCCACCAGTATTTTATCATTTCCTGCCTTATGTACAGACCAGCGTCACTTTATGAACATGCAACCAATCTATATATGAAAGCTATTTTACGTATGTGTATTTATTGTGTTCTTTATCTTATTGCAATTTTTCATTATAGCAATTATTTCAGTCTCCTTTACACTTGTGTGCAGGAAATGACATTAAGCAATCTTGAATCTATATTTAAAGTGGAGGAGAATCTATATTTATAGGTCCTTGTTTAGTAAGGGTGTCAAAGGTTATGGGGGAAGGCGGAAGTATGAGGTTGAGCAGGAAAATAAATCAGCCATGATGGAATGGTGCAGCAGACTCAATGGGCCAAATGGCCTCATACTGCCCTTATGTCTTATGGTTGTACCTACGTGCCTGTGCTGCTACAAACAATCTTTCATTCTACCTCTACCTCACCCTACTGCGGGCACAACACAATAAACTCAATCATAGGGTGAGGGCTCTTAAAGGGTTAATTTATGAGGCCTGTGTCCAGCAGTGAGGCCTTGTTGTCCCTGGAGATTAGAAAGACAGAAAGGTGATCTGATGTGAAAAGATAAAAAGCTTTGACAGGGCAGCTAAACTGCAATTAGTTCATTTGGTTGGAGAATCTAGGGCAAGGGGATGTAATCTTTAAATTAGTGTTGGGTCACTCAGGAGGGAAATCAGAAATTTCTTCAGCACACAATGGAGAGGAGCAATCTGGAGCACTCTGCCCCTTAAGGCTGTGGATGCTGGGTCAACCGGAGCTCTGAAGGCCGAGACTGTGAGATTTCTATAACGATATCAAAAATAATGTGGTTCAGGCATGAGATCACTGAATGATGGAGTAACCTCCAGCAGTTCCTATCAACCAAATAATCCAATTATTCGCAGAGTTACCTGTGATAATGTGATGAAGTCCTCTGGGCAAATAATGACAGTTTTTATCAGCATCAAACTCCAGGAAAGCCTCTCACTCTGCCTTGAGACAGATCAGGGCAGTGGAAACACTTTCCTGAGAGTCTGGCTCAAAATCAGAATCAGAATTAGTATCATGTTTAATATCCCTGAATTATCTTAATATTGTGAAATTTGTTGTTCACAGGGCTCGGCCTCATAACATTCGAACGGGAACGATGAGGAATTTCTTTAACCAGAAGGTGCTGAATCTGTGGAATTCATTGCTACAGGCATCTGTGGAGGCCAAGTCATTCAGTAATTTAAGGCAGAGTTTGATAGGTTCTAGATTATTCAGGGCCTAATGGGCTCTGGCGGAGAAGGCAGAAGACTGGGGCTGAGAGGGAAAATGGATCAGCCATGATGGAATGGCAGAGCAAACCTGCCATTTACAGTATATATTTTTATATATTTTTTTTCTCACCTCTTATGAATGGTGTGAATGTGTATTTTTCCCTCAGTCTCAGCTCCTCTACCAGAGGCCTGGGAGCTTGAGGGTCCGACGCAGTATCCGTCCTGTTCCTAGTAGTGTGCGCTTCTGGACTGAGATTTCAGATGCTGTTCCCAGGATTTGTTGGAGCCACTCTCCCAGTCCAGGTGCCACAGCT
This sequence comes from Hemitrygon akajei, assembly GCF_048418815.1. Lineage (NCBI taxonomy): Eukaryota > Metazoa > Chordata > Chondrichthyes > Myliobatiformes > Dasyatidae > Hemitrygon > Hemitrygon akajei. The sequence goes on along the minus strand of NC_133126.1, from coordinate 191,165,684 downwards.
CCAAATGCTCCTGGTCACCATTGGTTTTACTTGAACCTTCCACATCCTTTCTGTCTGTTCTTTCAAGCCCTGGTATTTCTCTAGCTTCTCATATTCCTTCTTCCTGATGTTACTGTCACTCGGGATTGCCATTTCTATTACTATTGCTTTCTTCAGTTCCTTGTCCAGTATTTCTATGTCTAGTTGGTTGGCCAGTACCTGCTTATCAGTCTGTATTTGGAAATCCCACAGGACCTTATATATATATAAAAACAACAAAAACAACTCCCTTTTTCTGTATGTAAAAAGAGAGCAAAAGTCGTGAGCTGGTTTTCATGGTGGTTCATTAGGGGAGCAACTTTGGGTTCCATATTCAGGGAAAGATGTGCTGGCCCTGGAGAGGGTCCAGAGGTGGTTTACAAGAATAACCCCAGTAATGAAAGGCTTAATGTATGAGGAGTATTTGATGTCTCCGAGTTTGTACTCTGTCTGTCTGTAGCGGCTGCAATGGCTCTCTGGGGAAAGATCACAGTTTATGGTTCTCCTGCCAATGCACAGTGAGGGATGGGAGGCCACATTAAAACAATTCAGTCTCTTTACTTAAGGAATCTGTGCGAATCAGAATCAGAATCATAATCACAGTCACAATCAGGTTTAATATCACTGGAATGCGTCGTGAAATTTGTTAACTTTGCAACAGTAGTAAAATGCAGCACATAATAATAGAGAAAAACCTGCAAATTACAGTAAATATGTATATATACACACATATTAAATGGGTAAATTAAAAAAGTAGTGCAAAAAAATAGAAATAAAAAAAAGTAGTGAGGTAGTGTTCAAGGGTTCAATGTCCATTCAGAAACCGGATGGCAGAGGGGAAGAAGCTGTTCCTGAATCGTAAACACAAAGTACAGTGCAGATGCTGTGGTCAAACCAAGACGTAAATCGATGTGTGTGCGCCTCCAGCTCCTGTACCTCCTTCCTGACAGTAACAGTGAAAATTACACTGCCGCATCCGCTCCTGCTCTCTCACTCGCCCAAGACGTGTGGGTTGCCAGGTTAATTGGCCGCTGTGTAGGTGAGTGATAGACCTAATGAGAATTTAGTGGAGAATAATGTTGGATTATCAGAACTGGAATCAGGTTTATCTTTATTGACATGTGTCGTGAATTTTTTTTTGTCTTGCTGCACCAGTGAGCTGCAGTCGCTCAGCGATTCAGGAACAGCTTCTTCCCCTCTGCTACCTGATTCCTAAATGGACACTGAACCCATGAGCACCACCCCACTATTTTTTAATTTCTGTTATTTTGCACTAAATTTTTTAACTTAACTACGTTATAGACATATATATATATATATAATTAATATAACTCAGTTTTTCCCTCTGTATTTATTTATCATGTATTTCTCTGTGCTGCTACCACAAAGTTAACAAATTTCATGACATATGCCAGTGAAATTAAAACTGATTCTGATTCTGTGGGCACCTTGCTAATGTGAGAAGTCAGAGGAGACTGGTTCAAGCTGACAGGAAGACAACAGTAACTCAAAGAGCCACACATTACAACAGTGATGTGCAGTAAAGCATCTCTGAATGCACAACACATCAAAACTTGAAGTGGATTGGCTACACAGCAGAAGATCATAAACACACACTCAGTGGCCACCTTATTAGGTACAGGAGGTATGTAATAAAGAGTCCACTGAGTATATATTGTGCACACGGTATTTTGTAAGTAACATAAAATTTTAATGAAAGGAATTAGATCATTGTTCTTGGACATCTGGAAGTGGCATCACAGGCAGACAAGGTGGTGAAGAAAGCATCAGGTACTGGCCTTCATCAGTCAGGGCACTGATGACAATGTGGAGCGGAGAGCAAGTTGGTAAATCTGGCGGGAGCGAAGGGTGTTGGGAATGGTAGGGGTGGAACACCAGGGGAGGGGTGTGGGACAGGGGGCAGGGAAGGAATCCCACAGGCGGGGGATCAACGGGTGCAGACAGACCCTACCCTGAGACACTGGGTAAGGTCATTTGATTCCAAATAAATGGTTTATTGATCATTACAGAATGACTCGCTGGTCCCTCTCATTCCCTCCCCTTTCCCTTGCCCTTTTCCCAACCATGATTCCCCTCTCCCTGCCCACTTCCCACTCTCAGTCCACAATAGAGACCCAGATCAGAATCAACTTTATCATCACTCATGTATGACATGAAATTTGTTTTGTCTGTGGTAGCAGTAGACTGAAATACATAAAATTACTACAGTACTGTGCAAAAATCATAGGCACCCTTGTGATATATATATAAAAAATCAGAATCAGGGTTATTATCACCAGCACGTGACGTGAAATTTGTTAACTTAGCAGCAGCAGTTCAATGCTATACAATATATATATATGACTTTTGCACAGTAATAAACAGTAACAACATTAAAGCATCACTTGGTCAGGTACGTGGATAGGAAATGCTTAGAGGGATATGGGCCAAACGCAGGCAAGTGGCATTAGCTTAGATGAGCATCATGGTTAGCATCGACAAGATGGGCTGAAGAGCCTGTTTCTGTGTTGTATGAGTCTATGATTCTATTACGATAATTTCCTGCAACCGGACGGTAAAAGGTTAAATGGATCATACCAGTGAAGTGAGAATGTACAGAGGCTTTATTTTACACTGCACAATAAACAATTCCCATCAGAGAGTAAGAAAGTAAGATATTGACTGGAAAGTGTTTTGCTCCGACGTTGTAGCTCTGGGGATTCTAAATACCAGATCAAAACCACCTAAAAAGTGGTGTTTCTGCAGAATTTGCTCTCATTTAGAAATAAAGTAATGAGCTGCATTTTTATAGATCCTATCATGGCCTCGTGATTCCCCCCAGCACTTTGTAGCCAATGAAATACATTTGACATGAAGTCATGGTTTTCATACAGGAACTGTGACAGTCAATTTATGCAGAGCCAGTTCCCATAAACAGCAGGGCGATGCAGGAAAATACCAGTGAGCATGAGACATTAGTTATAATGAACAAAAACTCTACTGTAGCTTGAAACTGGGAGAGGGGGAAATCAGAAATTAATTTTGTATACGTAAGCATACAATAATGACGTGTATTTCACTTTTCTTTGCAGAAGTCCTCACTGACTGTTTTTTCGTGCCATCTGTCACTAAGGACCCTCATCGTCTGGAATATGCCCTTTTCTCATCAGCAGCCTGAAGACACACACTCAACATTTTAGGAACAGCTTCTTCCCCTCCGCCAGTACAATTCTGAATGGATAATGATCCCAAGAACATTTCCCTATCAGTCATTTTTTATGGTACAAAATATTTATTTTGTAATTTATAGTAGTTTTATGTCTTTGCACTGCGCTGCTTCAGTGAAACAACAAACTTCATGTCATAAAAGTCAGTGATAATAAATCTGACTCTGTATCCGTGGTACTCTGTAGATTGGCCACTTTCAGTCTATGATGTCGGACATTTTGTTTGGCTTGTTTGTACTTCTTGGACTCTTCACAAACTACCTTATTTTGCCCTTGCACCTGATTGTGAGCCTGGACATGCACTTTCTTCATAAGTGTAATGGTTTATTCTTCATTCTGAAATTGTTTCTCCTTGTACGACCTCGTGGCACTGATGTGATGAGATGATCTGTACAGATGGTAAGCAGGACAAGGTCTTCCATTGTACCTTGGTACATGTTAAGTCAATGTAAAGTAAAGTAAATTTAAAACAACACACACAAAATACTGGAGGAACTCAGCAGGTCAGGGAACATCCATGAAAAGGAATAAACAGTCAACATTTCTGGCCAAGACCCTTCATCAGGAAGGGCTATGCGGTAGGGAAATTCCAGGCAGTTTCTAGAGTAGGCTACATGGTCGGCACAACATTGTGGGCTGAAGGGCCTGTAATGTGCTGTAGATGTCTATGTTTCTATGAACGGCCTTGGCCTGAAACATTAACTGTTTATTCCACTCCACGAAATGGTGTCCACTCATTCCGGAACCATTTGTTAATGGAGCGACTTCAATCTGTTTGACCCTTTTCGAGATTGTCTCAGATCAAATTCATTTATTTAGTCCTGGTGAAGGGTCTTGGCCTGAAAAGTTGACTGTTTATTCATTTCTGAAGATGCTGTCTGACTCACTGAATTCCTCCATCATTTTGTGTGTGTTACTCTGGATTTCTAGAATCTCTTGTGCTGACATCTTGTGCCTTTCCCTGCACATGAAACTAGTGTCATCCTACACAACAGTAAGGTTACAAGATGTTACATGCCGGGCTGCTAAGAGATTGACATTACTTTCAATGGTAGGGTAGGGCACTTCATCATGCTTCACCCTTTATTCAGAAACCAGCCACTCTTGTCAGCGGTGCCCTCAGGAAAGGAAGGGGGAAGACTGACTATTTTTGTCCAATGCTCCCCAACTTGTATGCAAGAATCTTTGGTTTGTTACCATGCCATTTCTGTGGAATTGCAAGCTTTAGCAGAAGGAATTTAATTTATCTTCCAGCAATCTTGCACTTCCTCACCAGATTGCAAGCCTGGGCACATTATCTCAAGAGGCATAAACACAAGAGAATCTGTATTTGCTGGAAATGTAGAGCAACACACGCAAAATGCTGGAGGAACTCAGTAGGCCGGGCAGCATCAAGGGAGCAACATTGAACCTTTATTCCTCTCCATAGATGCTGCTGTGTTCCTTCCTGATTTTTGAAGTATATTGTCTCAGGGATGTTGTAACAGGCAGAAAAAAAGAACAATCCTTTCAAAAAACCTTGTAGAATGATTGAAGAAAAAGTTCTGAGGCAAAGGGTGGCTCTTAGTTGTACAGTACCTTGCAAACGTGGAGAAGAGAACGAGCTTGTAAATTTGGCAGGAGCAAAGGATGATGGGAATGGCAAGGGTGGAGTGCCGCAGGTCGGTGTGTGGGATAATTGACAGAGAAGGAGTGTCAGGGGCGGAGAGTGGTGTGAGTGCAGACGCACCCAGCACTGAGGGCATTTGATTCCAAACAATTGGTTTATTGGCCGTTACAGAATGTCTCTCTGGTTCTTCCCATTCCCTCCTTTCTCCCTTCCCTTTTTCCCAGGTGCAGACAGACCCTGCCCTGAGACACTGGGTAAGGTCATTTGATTCCAAATAAATGGTTTATTGATCATTACAGAATGACTCGCTGGTCCCTCCCATTTCCTCCCCTTTCCCTTGCCCTTTTCCCAACCATGATTCCCCTCTCCCTGCCCACTTCCTACTCTCAGTCCACAATAGAGACCCAGATCAGAATCAGGTTTATCATCACTCACATTTGTCATGAAATTTGTTTACTTTTTGCGGCAGCAGTACAATGCAATACGTAAAATTACTACAGTACTGTGCAAAAGTCATAGGCACCCTAGTGATATATACGTGCCTGAGACTTTTGCACAGTACTCGTATATCTCGAGTCTGGGGTCACCTACTGGTTGAACACATAAGATTTCCTTTCTGAAAGAGAACAATGAATCTTAATAGTAATTAGGTTGATTGGAAACATTGGTCACATTGGTCAGATCACGTTTGGAATGTTTTGAGCAATTTTGGGCCCGGTATCTCAGGAGAGAAGGGTTGTCCCTGGAGAGGCTCCAGAGCAGGTGTAGAAGAATGAAGCTGGGAATGAGGGGCCTGGCAGCTGAGGAGTGTTTGCCGGCTCTGGGCCTGTACTCAATGGGCTGCAGAAGGATGAAGGTGGAAGCTAACTGAAACCCACTGAATACCCAAAGCAAAACACACAAAATGCTGAAAGAACTCAGCAGGTCAGGCGGCATCTGTGGAAATGAAGAAATTGTCAACGTTTTGAGCCAAGACCTTTCTTCAGAATTGGAAAAGAAGAAGGAAGAAATGGTACTTTCCCCCTTCCCTTCCAGTCTTCAAGTGCTGACTGTTTGTTCATCCCCATAGATGCTGCATGAACTGCTGAGTTTCTCCTCTGGATTTCCAGCATCTGCAGAATTTCTTGTGTTTATGATTACCGGAAGGCCTAGGTGGACTAGACATTAGAAGGAGAGTTCAAGATTGGAGTCACAGCTTCAGAATACAGGGATGACCCTTTAGAACTGAGATGGGGAGGAACTTCTTCAACCAGAGGGTAGTGATCTGTGAAATTTATTGTCACAGATGACTGTGGAGTCCAAGTCATTGTGTATATTTAAGGTAGAGATGGATTGGTTCTTGATTGGCAGTGGAGTTAAAGGTTATGGAGAGAAGGCAGGAGAACAGGGCTGTAAAACAATCACGATGACTAAATGGCAGAGCAGACTCAATGGGCTGAATGTCAGATGGTGCTCCTATGTCTTAAGCTCTTGCACTAATTGTTACTATTGCTCACTTTCAATTGCCGATAGTTTATTGGATAATATTTAGAGTCCTGGAGCTGTAGATCTACACAGCACAGAACCAGGCCCTTGGTCCCAGCAGGTCCATGACAACTAAGATGCAGATCTAATCTAGTTCCATTTGCCAGTGTTTGGCCCATATTGTTCAAAACCTTTCCTGTTCTTTTACCTGTCTCAGTGTCATTTAAATGTTGTTAATGTACCTACCTCAACCACTTCCTCTGGCAGCTTGGTCCATGTGCAGAGCTACTTCTGGATGAAAGAAATTGCCCTCAGGTTCTTTTTAAATCTTTGTCCACTCATCTTAAACCTATGACTTCTAGTTCTGGGGAAAAAAACTGTGTGCCTTCATCCTATCGATGACACTCATGATCTCATATATCTCTATGAAATGATGACAGAATATAGTATTAATAGTAAGACTCTTGGCAGTGTGGAGGATGAGAGGGGTCTTGAGGACCAAGTCCATAGGACACTCAGGTTGACTCTGTGGTTAAGAAGGCATACGGTGCATTGGCCTTCATCAATTGTGGGATTGAATTTAGGAGCCGAGACGTAATGTTGCAGCTCTATAGGACCCTGGTCAGACCCCACTTGGAGTACTGTGCTCAGTTCTGGTCACCTCACTACAGGAAGGATGTGGAAACTATAGAAAAGCTGCAAAGGAGATTTACAAGGATGCTGCCTGGACTGGGGAGCCTGCCTTATGAGAATAGATTGAGCTAACTCAGGCTTTTTTCCTTGGAGCGGTGGAGGATGAGAGGTGAGCTGATAGAGATGTACAAGATGATGAGAGGCATTGATCACGTGGATAGTCAGAGGTTTTTTCCCAGGGCGGAAATGGCTAGCACAAGAGGGCACAGGTTTAAGGTGCTGGGAAGTAGGTACAGAGGAGATATCAGGGGTAAGTTTTTTACGCAGAGAGTGGTGAGTGCATGGAATGGACTGCCAGCCAAGGTGGTGGAGGCGGATACGATAGGGTCTTTTAAGAGACTCCTCAGCAGGTATTTGGAGCTCAGGATAATAAAGGGCTATGGGTAACCCAGGGTAATTTCTCAGGCAAGGACATGTTCGGCACAGCATTGTGGGACGACGGGCCTGAATTGTGCTGTAGATTTTCTATGTTTCTATGTCTCCTACATTCCAAAGAATAAAGTCGCAGCATGTACAGTCTGTATGGTATAACTCAGTCCTTCAATTACTGGCAACATCCTCATAAATCCTCTCTGCACTCTTTCCAACTGAACAGCTTCTTTCCTCTAGCAGGGTGACCCAAACTGAACACAATATTCCAAATGCGGCCTCACTGATTTCTTGTACAACTGCCATATAACATCCCATCTGCTATCATCAGTGCTCTGATTGATGAAGGCCAGAGTGCTAAAAAGCCTTCATCTACACCTGTATTAAAAGGTAAGGAATTTGGGTCATTTTTTACCCTAATGTTCTTCTACTGGTTAGGCTCATTACTCAACACCATACCCAGAATGGCCCATCATAGAGGCACTGAGTCAAGCACTTCCCCGAAGATCGTTGTTTTGTCGCTGCGGAGAGACCTGAGAGCTTCTGAGACCCCGAGAGCGATGTCCTCTGGAGCTTAGCTCCTGGTAGGGTCACCCATGGCGGTAAGGTCAGTGGGAGGTTCCAGACCAAGGGTGATCCAACCATGACCTCGGTGCTGAAGGTGGAAGATGATGACTTGTCATAGAGGCAGTGAAGGTGAAGCAGAACAGCAGTGGTGAAGGGACCCCAGGTGACTTCTGCTGATCTGCCAAGGACCGTGTGGTGGCTGTCCGTCCATCAGCCTCCACACAGAGTCACGGGAATAACAAGTTAGGAGAACACCATACCCGACTGGCATGATTGCACTAAGAGTCATACAGCTCAGAAACCAGCTCTTCAGCCCACCATGACCATCCAGGCTGGTCCCATTTGCCTGTGTTTGGCCCATACCCGTTAATCATTTCCTATCCACGTACCTGTCAAAGTAACTGACCAGCCTTTCAGGGAACCATTTACTTGTACTCCTCTAACCCACTGTTCTGCAGTGGTCCGGGGTCCGTTCATTCACTGCGAAAGTCATACCCTGATTTGTCTCCCCAAAATCTAATACCGTGTGCCTTTATCATGCGAGTGAAAATGCTGGAGAGACTCACCTGCTCAGGTAGCACCCATGATTATGAACAACAGTCGAGGTTTTGGGCCGAGGCCCTTCTTCAGGACTGGAAAGGAAGGGGGAATGTGCCAGAATAAAAGGTGGGGGAAGTATCGACTGTTGATTACCATGGGCGCTCCCTGACCTGCTGAGATCCTCTGGCATTTGCATTCACACATTTGGCACTGATTGCACTGCCCGAGCTGTTCTGTGCTCATCCGAGTTACGTGCTCCTCCTCGCGGTTGGGGTCAGGGGGCAGGCTGCGTCTGGAGGAGGGATGATATTCACTCAGAGGGTGATGTAGGTACAAATGGGCTACCAGATGATGCGTTTCTCACCAAAGACTTTGATAAATTTCTATAGTTGTACGTGGAGAATTTTCTGACAGGTTGCATCAATGTCTGTTACGAGGGCTCCAATGCACAGGTTTGAAAGACAGTCCACCAGCTCAATTACAAGGACAACCCTTCCCACCATCGAGGACAACATCTTTTATTAAAGATTAGCTTTATCTATCACATGTTCATCGAAACATACAGTGAAATGTGTTGTATACTTCGAAGACCAGTACAGTCCATGAGTGGTCCACTTCCTGTGCCAACATTAGAGTGCCCACAACTTCCTAACCCTAAACGCTACATCTCTGAACTGTGTGGGAGGAAACCAGAGCACCCAGAGGAGACCCACAGGGTCACTGGGAGAATGTACAAACTCCCTGCAGACAGCGGCAGGAGTTGATCACTGGCTCTGGGCAGCACTATGCTACCTCACCACCCCTTCAAGAGCAAAGAAGACAGCATCCGTAATAAATGACTCCCACCATCCATGACATGCTCTCTGTTCATTGCTACCATCTGGAAGGAGGTACAGGAGGCTGAAGATCCACTCTCAAAGTTTCAGGAACAGCTTCTTCCCCTCCCTCAGATTTCTGAATGGTCCATGAACCAATGGACACTACCTTTTTAAAATGTATTATTTTGAGATACAGCATGAAGCAGTCTTCCAGCCCACTGAGTCACACCTCCCAGCAACCCACCTATTTAATAGTGCCCTAATCACTGGACAGCTTACAATGGCTACTAACCTGAGCACCTGGACGAAACCCACGTGCTTCATGATGACGAACGTACAGACTCCCTCCTGAACCCCAAGTTCTGGAATGCCCTGAGCTGTAATAGCGTCAAGCTAACTGTTGCACTACCATGGCACTGGGGTGCCTAAGGCTTTTGCCAGTGCTGTACTCGTCAAGGTGGAGCGGAGAGCGAGTTTGTAAATCTGGCAGGAGCAAAGGATGTTGGGAATGGCGAGGGTGGAGCTCCGTGGGAGGGGTGTGGGACAGGTGGCAGAGAAGGAGTGCTGGGATGGAGGATAGCAAGGGTGCCGATACACCCAGCCCTGGGACACCAGGCAAGGTCATTTGACTCCAGACAGCTGGTTTATTGATCATTACAGAATGTCCTCTGGTGCTTCCTACTCCCTCCCCTCTCCCGTCCCCTTTTCCCAACCATGATTGCCCCCTTCCCACTCTCAGTCCACAATAGAAACCCATATCAGAATTAGGTTTATCATCACTCACATATGTCATGAAATTTGTTCTGTTTTCTGTAGTACAGTGCAATGTATAAAATTACTACAGTACCGATGAAAAGTGTTAGCACCCTAGTTATATATATGTGACTAACACTTTTGCACAGTACTGTATTGTCATTGTATCTTACAGTAATTTTTTATGTGTTGCACTGTACTGCCATTGTAAACCAGCAAATTTCATTGCATATATCAGTGATAATAAATCTGATTCTGATTCTGTAAATTTGAGTGGGAAGCGTTTAGAAAGGTGTGGTCCAGGTGCACGTTGATCAGACTAGGTAGAAGATCAGGTCAACATGGACTAGATGGGCTGATGGGCCTGGTTCTATGCTCTGTGAATCTAGGACTGTTGTCGTCCAGGTGACATGCAATGACTGGTTCCGTTAAACTATGAGTTATAAAGTAGATCCTCCGCCAGCCCTCAACACCCTCAGTGCAACTTACTGCCTTCAGGGCAGGAAGGAGAATCAGCCTCGCAAATTGTGGGGTCCCCCTGCCAGTCCTTTGAAATTACAAAAATCCGCTCAAGGAATTCCTCGCTCGTCCAAGGCGTTTGAACTTCCCCACAGGGCTGCAAGCCCAGGCACATTATCTTTTACAAGCCCCCGCACCAGACAGGAAAAAGGAGTTTCCCTCTCCAAAGCTTCTGCCGTATAATTAAACAGAAGTTATGTGGTGTTTTAAATGCAGAGTGGGACATGCCCTGAAGCGTGCAGCCTTGCAGATTAAACAGACCACCGGCCACAAGTTGCAGCATCTGAAACATTCTGCCAATGGGTATTTTAGCGGCCTGCAAGCCAATGGAAGCATGCAGCCTGAACAGTCTGCATTAGACGCTTCAGACGCAGACACAAAGCATGCTATCCAGCCGGAGACCTGGTATCTCAGGAAATGATCATCACTCTTTATTGCTTCTCTGTGCCAGGGCCCGCTGCAGTAACAATTTGCTGTAAGGTGACAAATGTTCAGATCCCATAAAAGTTCCCCAATCAAAAGAGGCAGATCAAGGCATGACGTCGCGACCAAGGAAGCTCACAACCTTCCTTAGAAGCAATGGCCAAATCTGTTGCTTTCCAATAATCCTGGGCGCAGGATAAGTACAGAGTCAGGCAGTCTAGATGCAAAAACTTCAGCCCAAGGACTCTACACCTACCAAGAAACATTCTTCATTTTGGAGCAGACGGACAAGAAAACTCATCAAAGACTCTAACTTCTTCAGGAGGCTAAAGAAATTTGGTGTGTCCTCATCGACTCTTACCAAATTTTATTGACCAGAACACCATAAGATTTAGGAGCAGAATTAAGCCATTTGGCCCATCGAGTGTGTTCTGCCATTCCATCGTGGCTAATCCGTTTTTCCTCTCAGCCCCAGTCTCCTGCCTTCTCCCCGTATCCTTTCATGCCCCAAATAATGAAAAATTTATCATCCTCTGCCTGAAGTATACCCCATGAATTGGCCCCTACAAGTGCCTGTAGCAATGAATTCCACGTATTCCACTCTGAAATTCCTCATCATTTGCATTCTAGGTCCAGGTGCACGTTGATCAGACTAGGTAGAAGATCAGGTCAACATGGACTAGATGGGCTGATGGGTCCTGATGAAGAAGCAGAGGCTGTGTCCTCTGGTTTTAGACTCCCCCACCATAGGAAACATCCTCTCCATATCCTCATCTATTGATGCACCATTGAAAGTGTTGTGTCCGGATGCATAACTCTTTACAGGCAGTGGTGGGAATTGAACCCTAGTCAGTGATTGCTGGTGCTGTGAAGCAATTGCACCAACTGCTATCCTACTGAGCTGCCCCTATTCTGCTCCTGTGTCTTATGGGATCTGCTTTGCCCAGAAAGAGGAAAGTACTCCGAATGCACTGCAGGAGCAAGTAGTGGAAGCAGAGTTGTGGTAGATTTTAGAGGGTTCTAGACAAACATTTGAATGTTTGGGCAAAGGGGGCTATTGGCCAAGTGCTAGGAGATTGGATCATGACGAAGAGTACTCATTGGTCAGAATGGACAAACTGGACTGAATGGCTTATTTTCATGCCATTTTCTTTACAAAACCATCAAATACCTGAAATACAAATATAAAATATTTACATTCCCAGAAATCTCCCATGGTAAATGCATGCTCCCTCTCCAAGGACACCTGGGCACGAATGAATCCCTGGAAGAGGGCAGGCAGTTAGCCCTCATCTGCCCTCCACCTGGACCTGCAAATGGGCATCAGGCATCTTGGCCAGTCTCAGAAGCAAGCCCACCAGTAGCTCCTCCAAGTGGCCTGCAAAACCTCCCCTCACCCCCTGAACTGCATATACTGGGTGCACATATATTGTAAGACCATAAGACATAGGAACAGAATCAGGCCATTTGGCCGATTGAGTCTGCTCTACCATTCAGTCAAGGCTGATCCTTTTTTTTCTATCTCCTCCTCAACCCCAGTTCCCAGCCTTCTCCCTGTAACCTTCAATGCCATGACCATTCAAGAACCTATCAATCTCTGCCTTAAATACACCCAATGACCTGGCCTCCACAGCTGCCCGTGGTAACAAATTCCACAAATTCACCACCCTTTGGTTAAAGAAATTTCTCTGCATCTCTGTTTTGAAAGGGCGCCCCTCTATCCTGAGGCTGTACCCTCTTGTCCTGGACTGTCCCACCATGGGAAACATCCTTTCCACATCTACTCTGTCTAGGCCTTTCATTATTCGAAAGGTTTCAATGAGATTTCCCCTCATCCTTCTGAACTCCAGCGAGTACAGACCCAAAGCCATCAAACGTTCTTTGTATGATAACCCTTTCATTCCGGAAATCATCCCTGTGAACCCCCTCTGGAGCCTCTCCAATGCCAGCACGTATTTTCTAAGATGAGGGGCTCAAAACTGTTTACAATACTCAAGGTGAGGCCTCACCAGTGCCTTATAAAGCCTCAGCATCACATCCCTGCTCTTGTATTCTAGACCTCTTGAAATGAATGCTAACATGGCATTTGCCTTCCTCACCACTGACTCAACCTGCAAGTTAACCTTCAGGGTGTTCTGCACAAAGTCTCACAAGTCCCTCTGCCTCTCAGACTGATGGATTTTCTCCCAGTTTAGAAATTAGTCTGCACATTTATTTCTACTACCAAAGTGCATGACCATGCATTTTCCAACATTGTATTTCATTTGCCACTTTCTTTCCCATTCTCCTAATCTGTCTGAGTCCTTCTGCATCCTACCTGTTTCCTCAACACTACCTGCCCCTCTGTCAATCTTTGTATCATCTGCAAACTTGGCAAGAAAGCCATCTATTCCATCGTCTAAATGGAATTTGATTAATAGCTTGGCATGGAGTAGATGGGCCGAAGGACCAGTTTCTGTGCTGCAGTGCTCTGTGACTCTGAAAATCTGCCCCGAATTCACTCAGATTCAGTTTCAGAGTTATTTATCGCATGGACATTGAAGCTGCTTTAAAATATGTTGTCTGCGTTAACAACCAACACAACGTAAGGAAGTGCTGGGAGCAGCCCACATATTTAGCCACACATTCTGGTGCCAATATACAGTAGCCTGCCCACAATCCATCCTTAAAGCAAAAGACCATAAGGCATAGCAGCAGAATTAGGCCGTTCAGTCTGCTTTGCCTTCCATCATGGCTGATCCTTTTTCCCCCAGTTTGAAGTTCCAAGTGGTCTATTCCCTACTTTTATTTTTCAATGATTATGGCAATTTGTTTATGTTTTTAAGAATAGGAGAGCCTACAAATGTTAGTGGATCTGGCCTAGTCCATCACTGGTAAAGCCCTCCCCACCATTGATCACGTCTACAAGGGGCACTGCCACAAGAAAGCAGCATCCATTATCAAGGCCCACACCATATACGCCATGCTCTCTTCTTGCAGCTGCCATCGGGGAGATAGTACAGGAGCCTCAGGTCCCACACCACCAGGTTCAGGAACAGTCAACCATCAACCCCTCAACCCTGAATAACAACCCAAGGACTCACTTTTAAGGAATCTACAACTCATGTTTTCAGTTATATTTATTTACTTAGCTATTTATTACTTCTATTTATTTGTATTTTGCAATATGGTTGCTTGTCTGTCTTGGTGTGAAGTTTTTCGTTAATTATAAGACCATAAGACAATAAGACATAGAAGCAGAATTAGGCCATTTGGCCCATCGAGTCTGCACCACCAATCGATCATGGCTGATCCATTTTCCCTCTCAGCTTCAATCTCCCGCCTTCTCCCTGTATCTCTTCACACCCTAACTATCTATCAACCTCCGCCTTAGATATACATGAAGATTTAGCCTCCACAGCCACCTGTTGTTGTGTTCTTTATACGTACCATGGGTTTCTAATAACAAAACCTATTCTGGAAGAATAGAGCTAAAACTTTTATTTACAACAGCAACAACTACAGGTGTGTCTGACAGCACCATGCTTCTTGATGTTTCTAGATCTTTCATAGATTTCTGCGCATGCTCCGAACCCTGTCCAATCATGTTCTGATACATGATATCACCACATCTTCCCTTCCTTAACATTAATCAAATGCATAATTTAACACATCTCTATCAGTCTCTCTGGGGGTTTACGAACACGAGTAGACCTTCTAAGTGGTTCACACAGTTCTTGTGTTTCGTTGTTATTTCCATGTTTTGTCTGGTCTACATCAGTTAACTGAAACTCTGAAGTTGGCTCTTTCTTGAGGTCTTTGCGATTTCTTCTTAACACTGCTCCTTCTTCTGTTTGGACCATGTATGATCTAGGTCGTACTTCTTCAAGAATTCCTTCCACTTCCATTTGTAATGAAATACGAATCTTCTTTTCTTCATCCAATTCATTCATTAACTGTGTAATCTCTTTTTTACGCTGAGACTTCATCATTTCAATAAAACTTCTCAGTTCCTTCACTTGTGCTTTCATTTCTTCAATTGGATCCTGATTCTTGTTACTCTTTGGCTTCAGATCAGTATTGTACTGTACCGGCAAGTTTGGTTTAGGTGGCAATGTTTCGCCAGGTGCTGGTAACAAAGGGATGGCTCTGGGATCTTTCTTTATGACTTCTTTTCTTTTGCTGCATTTGAATCAAATTCTGTTCTCTCTCACTTTTTCATCAAGTCACTCTATTCTGACTCTGTGTCACTGTCCAGGACTAAGACTCTTTTCACCAAATTCAGTCTCTCACAGGCAGATAAACCCAGTACTGACTGTACATTCTTTGGCACGATCACAAATGAAAGCGTGTGCACAATATTTTTGTGTGATACATTTGCCACACATGATCCTTTAACTGGAATGTCTGCACCTGAATACCCAGTCACTTTTATATTCATCTGATGTAACTTCAGTCTTGGCTTTAAAACACTAAACTCAGATTCTGCAAGAACAGTTACTTGTGCTCCAGTATCCAGTTTAAACAGAATATTGTTTTGATTCACTTACAATGGAAAAGTCCAGTCACTCTTACTTTGTTTCCACAAAGCACATCTAGATAAAACTCCTCACGTTCATCTTCAAGCACTGCATTTATTTGTTTTATTTTCTTTCTACTTCTGCAACGGTGTGAAAAATGATTGCTCTTACCGCAGTCATTGCACATTTTTCTGACTTTTAGGTCGGTGCTCCCATCCACAGCGATCACAAAGTTTTTCCCTTTCAAACGACGTCTTGCTCTCTGTCAGTTCCGTTGTCGCTTCATTATTTTTTCTAATGGGTTCACGCTTTACAGTGTCTATGTAGCTCTCAATAAAAAGCTCTTTAGCCTGCGACGTCACAGATTCCGGAGCTTTGCAGAGAATCAAAGCTTTTTCCAAATCCACGTCTGGTTCTCTTAATAGTCTTCCTCTCAGACCATTATCCAGAATGCCGCAACAATTCTGTCTTTAATGAGAGAGTCCATCAGCTCTGCAAACTCACATGTTTTACTGTGGTTTCTCAACTTGGTAACAAATTGATCAATCGTTTGACCAGCTTCTGCTGACAGGTAAAGAATTTGTACTTTTCCTAAATCACATTGCGCTTTCGGTATACAAAATGCTTCAAACTTGTCCAGTATCGCTTTTAGATTCAAACCATCTCCATTCTCAAAAGTAAAATGGTTATATACCTCAACTGCATCATCCCCTATTACGTGGAGTAGGATTGCTGCTTTCGTTTTTTCCATTTTATTTCCTGCTCTGATTGCCGATAAATAAATTTCAAAATGCTGTTTGAATTCTCTCCAGTTTTCAGCTACGTTCCCAGTCAGCTGAAGTGTTTTCAGAGGTTGCAGCCCTTCCATTTGTAAAGCTGTTAGCAAACCCTAAAAACGTTTGCGCTCTTTTTTTCCGATTATCTTCACTTCTCCCGTGTTTAGCAAACGTATTATTCTTCCAGACTGACTTCTGGCACCACGTTGTGTTCCTTAAACATACCATGGGTTTCTAATAACAAAACATATTCTGGAAGACTAGAACTAAAATTTTTATTTACAGCAGCAACAACAACACATGTGTCTTACAGCGCCATGCTTCTCAATGTTTCTAGGTCTTTCATAGATTTCTGGGCATGCTCCGAACTCTGTCCAATCACATTCTGACACGTGATATCGCCACATCTGTGGCAATGAATTTCACAGATTCACCATCCTCCAGTCAAAGAAATTCCCCCTCGTCTCCGTTCAAAAAGGACACCCCTCTGTTCTGAGACCATGTAGTCTGGTCTTAGAGTCTCCCACCATAGGAAACATCCTCTCCACATCCACTTTCTCAAGGCCTTTCACCATTCAATAGGTTTCAATGAGGTCACTCCTCATTTACCTGAATTCTATTGAATACAGGCCAGAGCCATCAAACGCTCTTCATATGACAAGCTGTTCAGTCCTGGAATCATTTTTGTGAACTTCCTTTGAACCCTCAGGTTTCAGCACATCCTTTCTAAGGTAAGAACCCCAAAGCTGCACACAATACTCAATATTTTGTTGTACTTCTTTCCTTTACCGAGAATGCCTGTAAGGAAATAAGTCTCAGGGAAATATATGGTGATGTATACAGTAAATACACTGATAATAAATTTATTTTGAACTGCATCAGTGACTCTCTTTCTAACACTCTCTCTCAGGCAGTGTGTTTCATGTACACATAAGTATGAGTAAGTAATCTCTCTCAACTTCACTTTGCCCCATCATTGAACTATCCCATGACCTATGGACTCACTTTCAAGGACTCGTCATCACAGGCTCTCAATATTTATTGCTTATTTATTTATTATTATTATTTCTTTCTTGTTGTGCTTGCACAGTTTGCTGTCTCTTGCATGTTGATTGAATGCTGTTTGTTGGGGTCTTTTATTCATTTTATTACGGTTATTATTCTATTCTGCATTTATTGAGAGGATATGGTGAGAGGGCAGGTGTATGGGTTTGAGTGGGACCCAGGATCAGCCATGATGAAATGGTGGAGAGGACTCGATGGGCTGAATGGCCTACTTCTGCTCCAAAGTCTTGTAGTCTTATAGATACATAGAAACATAGAAAATAGGTGCAGGAGTAGGCCATTCGGCCCTTCGAGC
The DNA here is from genome assembly GCF_048418815.1 of Hemitrygon akajei. NCBI lineage: Eukaryota > Metazoa > Chordata > Chondrichthyes > Myliobatiformes > Dasyatidae > Hemitrygon > Hemitrygon akajei. The sequence goes on along the minus strand of NC_133126.1, from coordinate 191,148,049 downwards.
CTGTACCACCATTCAGTATGATCATGGCTGATCATCCAACTCAGAACCCTGTACCTGCTTTCTCTCCATACCCCCTGATCCCTTTAGCCACAAGGGCCATATCTAACTTCCTCTTAAATATAGCCAACGAACCAGCCTCAACTGTTTATACATACATGGATGCATGAGAAATGGAGGGAAGTGCTAGAACGATGGTGGAGTAGGTTTCTATGATTCATCAGCACATTGTGGGCTGAAGGGTCCATTCTGTGCTCTACTCTTCTATGTTCTACCAATTTACTAAATGTCCTCCTGTGTATCACCCATATCCTCCCATTCCCTTCATGTTCATGTGCCTATCTAAAAGTCTTCTAATGTCCACCAAATTGCTTGCTTCCACCTGGTATTACTCTCTGTGTAAAAGACACTGCCCTCACATCACCGTTCAACTTTGCCTCTCTAACCTTACCTCCATCAGTAAGGACTCCCAACACCCAGGTCATGCCCTCTTCTCATTGCTACAATCAGGGAGGAGGTACAGGAGCCTGAAGACACACACTCAACGATTCAGGAACAGCTTCTTCCCCTCTGACATCAGATTTCAGAATGGGCACTGAACTCACGAACACTATCTCACTACTCTGTTTTTCTCTTTTTGAATTGTTTATTTAATTTAACTTTGTACACATATTTACTGTAATTTACATGTTTTATTATTTGGTACCACGTAACAAATTTCATGACATATGTTGGTGATATTAAACTGGATTCTGATTCTGGTGTTAGACATTTCTACCCTGGCAATAAGATTCTGACCCCAGGTTCTCTTCACAACTGAAATGATCTACCACAAGAAATATCCTAGTGGATCTCCAGTACTCTCACAAACTTAATCTATCCTGTTGCCTTTCCCGTTTGCTGAAGTATCTTTGTCAGTGGGCGGGACAGTAGTGTAGTGGTTAGCACAACGTCATCCAGGTTCAATTCCCTCCACGGCCTGTAAGGAGTTTGTATGCTCTCTCCGTGACCGTGTTGGTTTCCTCTGGGTGCTCCGGTTTCCTCCTGCAGTCCTACGATGTGCCAGTTAATAGGTGAATTGGTCATTGTAAATTGTCCTGTGATTAGTGTAGGGTTAATTTGTGGCTTGTGGAGTGGTGAGGCTCGAAGGCCCATTCCACGCCGTATTTCAATAAACAATGAAAATGAATAAAATAAACATGCAAAAAGACTCAAATTTCCATGAAGCAACTCCCACACTATTCAGGGTAATAACTGGAAATTTTTTAAAGCTTTGTTTGGGGTAAAACCATCAGTTAAGACTTTGAAAAGAATTCACCCAGTTTGATCTAAAATAGCGCGGTGGGACTATTTCTACCTGATGGTGGATTTAGTCAGCACCTTCACATGTACCATATGACTTAGCGTTAACTGTTCTCAAATTACTTCTCAAATGTTAATTGCTGGAATTAAACAGTCCCATTGTCCCACATCTCTTTAAACTAAAGTATTTAGAATGAGGAATGCGGAACTGACAGTAGAATAACTTTATGTACGTCTTCACGCAAGAACATCGGCAAGTGCTACCAGGAATACAGGTGAACCAAGACTCACGAACTCAGAATCAGAATCAGATTTACTATCACTGAGTCAGATGATTGTTTACTTGTTGTTTGCTGTTGCAGCATTAAATTTATGTCAGTGACAAAAATAAAAATAAATCGCACAAGGTAGTGTTCATGGATTCATAGAGCATTCAAGAATCTGATGGAAGCAAAGAAGCTGTTTCTCAATCGTTCTGATGTGGGTCTTCAGGCTCCTGTGCCTTGGTAGTAATGATTAGAGTGATTGTCCGTTATCCCGGATGGTGAGGGTCCTTAATGATGGATGCCACCTTCTCTTGAAGGTGGATAGTCAGAGGCTTTTTCCCAGGGCTGGAATGGCTAACACGAGAGGGCATAGTTTTAAGCTGCTTGGAAGTAGATACAGAGGAGATATCAGGGGTAAGTTTTTTACGTAGAGAGTGGTGAGTTTGTGGAATGGGCTGCCGGCAACAGTGGTGGAGGCGGATACGATAGGGTCTTTTAAGAGACTCCTGGATGGATACATGGAGCTTAGAAAAATAAAGGGCTATAGGTAACCCGAGGCAATTTCTAAAGTAAGTACATGTTCGGCACAGCATTGTGGGCCAAAGAGCCTGTACTGTGCTGTAGGCTTTCTATGTTTCTATGTTCTTGATAGTGCAGTGGGTTGTGCCCATGATGGAGCTGGATGAGTTATAAACTTCTGCAGCCTCCTGTACATTGGAACTTCCCTACTAGGCTGTGATGCAACAGATCAGAATTCTCTCCACTGTATATCTAGAGAAATTTACAAGTCTTTTGGAGATCTATGATACCACAATGGCACTTGACAGCGATTTTGTTGAGCGAATCTGCAGAAACAGCTTAATTTCTACCTTTAATGTCTCACTTTATCTTTTTCAAAATGAATGAGGTTCTGTCAAAGACCCTGACCTAGAGTTAACACGCAAACTTCAGTTCTTTGCAGCGATAAAACCCGCTCTTTGGCTCACCCACCGAGCTGTCTTTTGATATCCCAAGGATGCGGCCTAGAAGATGAGCACAGCTTCAGGGTTCTGAGGCTTTGCAGCCCAGGGGAATGAACTGATTCTACACCAGCACCACCGAACGAAACATCGCGGGTGAAAGCAGAGCATCGGGAACAGCGGATAAGCTGTCGGAGGCTCTGTACTCACCAAATCACACGCTCTCCCTCTCTCTTTCTCTCGTTGGTGGGGGAGAGTTTGTTGCCGATTCTCGGGTCGGAGAAAGGTGACATGGCAGACTTCAACACCATGAATCAATGAGTTGTTTTGTTTTGTTGGTCTCCCCGCTCACTGTGAAATGGTGACATCCCTCTGTCCCTTTGTTTTTGGGACAGAGAGCCCGTGGCATGTCAAATTGTCAGGTGAATGGTAAGTCTTTGTTGCACTGAAGATCATGGTCTATCTTGGGGGCTTTGCTGTTGCTTGATGGGTGGTGTGGGCTGATGCTTTTTGCTGAAATAAGTGGGGAGGGGGAGGATGGATGCATTTGTGCTGCTTGTGCGTGAGAGGGGGAGTGGGGGACTTTGGGTTTTGAACACCTTTGCTGTCACTCATTCTTTGGAATACCCTTCTGCTTTCGAAGGCCAGAAATCTCCAGTTGTATAATGCGTACACTCTCTGACATTAAGTGCATACACTGAACTATTGAACGTGCCAAATGTCCCGAATCTCCTACTGAAGTAGAGTCACTGCTATGCCTTCTTCATGATTGCAGCAACGTCAAAGAAGTACGGAAAATAAGTATTAATAAAACAATACAGTCCAAAAGTGCTTGGTGATGCCAAAAGCCAATAACTCCCAGTGATCTTCATCACAAATTCTTGAGAGAGATGGCTGAAGAAAAATGGTATATGATGATGCTCACCTTCTGGCATTCATTAGTTTCAGGAATGAACAGTACAGCGCAGTGCAGGTTTCTTAGCCGACGATGTTGTGCCGACACTTTAACCTACTCTAAAACCCAATCTAACTTTCTCTCCCTCAAGCCTTCCGTTCTTCATTCTTCCACATGTCTATCCAAGAATCCTCTAGCTGTCTCTAATGCGTCTGTTTCTACTGCTGACCCTGTCAGTGCATTCCACGCACCCTCCACTCTGTGTAAAAAAAAAACTACCACTAATATCCCCCTATGCTCCCCTACAGACACCTTAATGTTATGCCCTCTCATATTTTGTCCTGAGAAGTCTGGCTGCCCACTCAATCGGTGGCCCTTATCATCTTGTACACCTCTTTCAAGTCAGCTCTCAAGCTCCTTTGCTCCAAAGAGAAAAGCCCCAGCTCACTCAACTTATCATCGTAAGACATGCTCCTTTATCCAGGTAGCATCCTGGTAAATCTGCTCTAAAGCTTCCATATCCTTTCTGAAATGAGGCGACCAAAACTGAAAACAATTCTTGAAGTATGGTCTAACCAGTTTTATACACTCCTAAATAGCCCATAAATGCCCATTTTTCTTTTATTCATGTGCCTATCTAAGAGTTCTTTAAATGCCCCTGATTTACACTCTGTGGCCACTTTATTAGGTACACCTGTACACCTGAGTGTTAATGCAACTATCTAATCAACCAAACATGTAGCATCAACTCAGTGCTTAAGAGCATGCAGATATGGTCAAGAGGATCAGTTGTTGTTCAGACCAAACATCAGAATAGGAAAGCAATGTGATCTAAGTGATTTTGACTGTGGTGCCAGATGGGGTGGTTTGAGTATCTCAGAACCTGCTGATCTCCTGGGATTTTCACACACAAGAGTCTCTACAGTTCACAGAGAATAGTGCAAAATCAAAAAGAAATCAAGTGAGCAGCAGTTCTGTGTGCAAAAACATTTTGTTAATGAGAGAGGTCAGAGGAGAATGGCCAGACTGGTTTAAGCTATCAGGACGGTGACAGCAACTCAAATAACACATAAAACCTTGAAGTGGATGGGCTACTGCAGTGGAAGAACACAAACATACACTCAGTATTAGGTACAGGAGATAGTTAATAAAGTGTCCACTGAGTGCAGAGCACAACATTACTTCACTGCTCTTGAATTCAGTCCCTCGATTAATGAAAGCTATCACATCACGCACTTTCTTAACCATCCAATCAACTTGCACGGTAACCAGGATCCTGCTTATTACGTCTGCTCCAGTTTGCCTACTGAAACAACGGGTTCACAGCAGATGCCATCTCATTGGCTCTTCACTCAACCCTGGAACATCTGGAGAGCCAAGATGCAGGCATCAGGAAGCTCTTTATTGACCACAGCTCAGCATTCAATACCATTATCCCCTCAAAACTAATCAATAAACTCCGAGACCCATGGCCTTGATACCTCCTTGTGCTATTTGATCCTCAATTTCCACACTTGCAGACCCCAGTCATTTTGGAATGGTAAAAACATGTCCTCCACGATATCCATCAGCAGAAGTAAACCACAAAACTATGTGCTTAGTCCCCTGTTCTAGTCGCATTACACTTATGTCTGTGTGGCTAAACACAGCTCCAATGCCATATTTAAGTTTGTTGATGACACCACTGCCATACAGCAAATCAGAGGTGGTGATGAATCAGCATATGGGAGGGAGAATGAAAATCTGGCTGAGTGGTGCCTCAGCAACAAGTTCTCACTCAACGTCAGCAAGACCAAGGAGCTGACTATAGACTTCAGGAGAAGGAAAACAGAGGTCCATAAACCAGTCCCCATTAAAGGATCAGCGGTAGAAATGGCAGCAACTTTAAATTCCTATGTGTTATTACTTTGGAGGACATATCCTGGGCCTGGCATGTAAATACTTCCTTAGGAGTTTGTGAAGATTCAGCAAGACATCTAAAACTTTGACAAACTTCTATAAGATGTGTGGTGGAGAGTATATTGACTGTCTGCATCACAACCTGCTATGGAAACACCAGTGCCCCTGTTTAGAAAATGCAACAAAAAATACTGGATATGGCCCGGTCCATTGCGGGTAAAGCCCTCCTCACCATTGAGCACAACTATACAAACACTCTCACAGGAAAGCAGTATCCATCATCAGGGACCCCTGCCACATAGGACATGCTCCCTTCTTGCTGCTGCCATCAGGAGAAGGTACTGGAGACTGAGGTCCTACACTTGCAAGTTCAGGAACAGTTATAACCCCTCATCTATCAGGCCTTTGAACCAAAGGAGAAAGCTTCACCCTACTTCACTTGCCCCATCTCTGAGCTGATTCTACAACCTATGGATTCACTTTCAAGGACTCTTCATCTCATGTTCTTGATATTTATTGATTATTTATTTTTAAATTATTCTTTCTTTCTTTTTGTGCTTGCAAAGTTTGTTGACTTTTTACAGACTGGGTGAAAGCCCAAGTTGCTGCCGTATTTCATTGATCTAATATGTTTATTCTATTATGGATTTATTGAGTAAGCCCATAAGAAAATGAATCTCAGTGTTGTATATGGTGACATGTATGTACTTGGATAATAAATTAACTTTGACAGCAACTTTCACCTTGATAAAAGAATAGGGAACATCAACCTGTCAGCTAATGTCATTTTCAGGTATGTGCTGGCATCTGTAATTAATATTGTAATAACAGGCACTTTGAAAAGAATTGCTGGAATATCACATTTGATTGACCTGTATTTCCTTAAGGATGTAACAGATAGAATAGAGAAAGGTGAACCAATAGATACAATATATATTTGAATTTTTTAAAGGTTTTTAATCATCCAAATAATATTATTAATAGGAATAATGACTTATTTATAGAGGACTTTCCATACAGATGATGTTGTTCGAAGTGCTTTACAGTGGGATAAAGTGTAAATAGGAAAATAAAAGACAAAATGATGCTAGTTAAATTCAAGGTGAAACGAATAGGTTTTGAACTGGTGTTTAAAAGTGGCAACCGAGTCTACTTCCCTTGTAGTTTTAGTTACTGAATTGCACAGCTCAGGAGCACAGTTCAGAAAAGCTAACCTGCTAATTATCTTTTGGGGGAGATTGTTTAAGAGACCGGTGGAAGATCTGAGAGCTCGTGCAGGATTATAAACCAAAAACTATTCTGTGATGTACTTGGTCCCAGACTATTAAGGGCTTTAAAGACATGTAAGAGAACTTTAAATGCAATTCTACAAGATACAGGAAGCCAATGCACAGTAGGCAGGATGGGAGTGATAAGTTTCCTCACCCTAGTTTTAGTTAAAAGTCTAGCAGTCATGTTCTGAATGAGTTTAAGTTTGTCAATAGATTGCTTTGGAAGGCCCAGTGAAAAAGTTCACATCAGAATCAGAATTTAAATCATGTTTAATATCATTGAGATATTAGAAGACACTAGACACTAGAATACTGCAGTACAGTACAGGCCCTTCAGCTCTCTATGTTGTGCCGACCCATACATTCCTTAAAAAAAAGTGCTAAACCCACACTACCCCGTAACTCTTTATTTTTCTTTCATCCATGTGCCTGTCCAAGAGGCTCTTAAATACCCCTAATGTTTTAGCCTCCACTACCATCCCTGGCAAGTTGTTCCAGGCACCCACAACCCTCTGTGTAAAAAACTTACCCCTGATGTCTCCCCTAAACTTCCCTACCTTAACTTTGTACATATGCCCTCTGGTGTTTGCTATTCATGTCCTGCGAAACAGGTACTGACTATCCACCCTATCTATGCCTCTCATAATCTTGTAGACTCTATCAAGTCCCCTCTCATCCCCTCTCATCCTCTCTCATCCTCCAAAGATAAAAGTCCCAGCTCTGCTAACCTTGCCTCAGAAGACTTGTTTTCCAATCCAGGCAACATCCTGGTAAATCTCCTCTGCACCCTCTCCATAGCTTCCACATCCTTCCTATAATGAGGTGACCAGAAATGAACACAATACTCTAAGTGTGGTCTCACCAGAGATTTGTAGAGTTGCAACATGACCTCTCTGCTCTTGAACTCAATCCCACTATTAATGAAGCCTAGCATCCCACAGGCCTTCTTAACTATCCTATCAACCCATGCAGCGACCTTGAGGGATGTATGGATTTGAACCCCAAGGTCCCTTTGTTCATCCACACTGTTAAGTAACTGACCATTAATCCTGTACTCAGACTTCTGGTTTGTCCTTTCCAAAATGCATCACCTCACACTTATCCAGACTGAACTCCATTTGCCATTTTTCTGCCCAACTCTGCAGCCTGTCTATATCCTCTTGTAACCTTCCACAAGCTCCATCCACAACTCCTCCAATCATCATGTCATCCGCAAACTTACTCACCCATCCTTCTGCCTCTACATCCAGGTCATTTATAAAAATCACAAAGAGCAGGGGTCCCATGACAGATCCCTGTGGCACTCCACTAGTCACCGGCCTCCAGGCAGAATACTTCCCTTCTTCTACTACCTTCTGCTTTCTTCCTGTAAGCCAATTTTTTATCCAAACAGTTATCCAACACTGATCCCATGCCTCATGACTTTCTGGATGAGTCTCTCGTGGGGGACCTTGTCAAATGCTTTTCTAAAATCCATGTAGAACACATCTACTGCCTACCCTCATCAATTTCTTTTGTTACCTCTTCAAAAAACTCAATTAGGCTTGTGAGACACAACCTTCCCTTCACAAAGCCATGTTGACTTTCGTTGAGTAGACTGTACTTCTCGAAATGCTTGTAGATCTTATTCTTAAGAATATTTTCCAATAATTTGCAGACCACCGACATAAGACTCACCCGTCTATAGTACCCAGGATTCTCCCTGTTACCTTTTTTAAACAAGGGAACTACATTTGCTATTCTCCAATCCTCCAGCACCTCCCCTACAGCCAAAGAGGATTCAAAGATCATATCTACTGCTCCAGCGTTCTCTTCACTCACTTCCCACAGCAACCTGGGGTATATCACGTCCAGCCCTGGGGACTTATCAATCTTAATGTTTTTAAGAAGATCCAACACTTCTTCCTTAATCACATTGTCCAGCACACAGGCCTGTTCTATTTCGACCTCACCCAGATCAAGGTCCTTTTCACTTGTGAATACTGAAGCATAGTATTCATTTAGGACTTCCCCAACCTCCTCTTCTTCCAGGCACATGTTGCCTTCTTTATCTTTAGCAGCCTCACCTTCATTCTTGTCATCCTCCTATTCTTCACATAAGCATAGAATGCCTTGAGGTTCTCCTTAATCCTACATGCCAAGGCTCATGCCCCCTTCGAGCTCTCCTAAGTCCTTTCTTAAGCTCCTTCCTGGTTACCCTATATTTCTCATGAGCCCCTCCTGCTTCCTGCTTCTTATATCTAACATAGGCTTCCTTCTTCCTCTTGATGACTTGCCTCACATGTTTCGTCAGCCACGGTTCCCTTGTCCTACCATTTTTACTTTGTCTCGGTGGGACAAACCTATCCTGAGCCCAGCTCAAGTGGTCCCTAAACTTCCTCCCCATTACTTCTGCGCTTTCACCCTTTGAACATCTGTTTCCAATTTACTCTCACTAGTTCCTGCCTCATCCCTTCATAGTTAGCCCTTCCCCAGTTAAGCACTTTCCCATTTTGTCTGTTTTTATCCTTTTCCATAGCTATGCTGAAGCTAAGGGAGTTGTGGTCACTCTCACCAAAATGCTCCCCCACCAAGAGGTCTGCCACCTGACCAGGTTCATTACCCAGAACTAGATCCAGTATGGCCTCTCCTCTCGTCAGCCGGTCCACATACTGTGTCAGGAACCCTTCTTGAACACACTGACAAATTCAGCCCCATCTATCCTCCTCTGTCATGAAATTTGTTGTTTTGCGGCAGCAGTACATGCAATACATAATAATAAAAATTTCTAATTACAGTAGGAAGTATACATATATAAAATAAAGAAAATGCTACATGTAATGCAAATCGAGTGGGAAAAAATGCTGAGGTAGTGTTCATGAGTTCAGTGCCCATTCCAAAATCTGATAGCGGAGGGGAGAAACTGTTCCTGAAATGTTAAGTGTATGTCTTCAGACTCCTGTACCTCCTTCTTGAAGGTAGCAATGAGAAGAGGGTGATGGGGTCCTTAATGATGGGTGCTGCTTTTTGAGACATTCCCTTTTGAAGATGAACTCGATTTGAGGATGGGGAGGCTAGTGCTGTGATGGAACTGGCTGAGTTTACAACTTTCTTCAGCTTTCTCAGACCCTGTGCATGGCCCCTCAGTGCCAGATGGTGATGCAACCAGTTAGAATGCTCTCCATGTTTACATCTGTAGACATTTGTGAGTGACAAACCTAATCACCTCAAACTCATAATGGTATATAACTGCTGGTGTGCCTTCTTTGTAATTGCATCAATATGTTGAGGCTGGATAGATCTTCAGACAAAACGATACCCAGCAACTTGAAACTATTCACTTCTGATCCCTCGATGAGTACTGGTTTGTTTTCCCTCAACTTCCCCTTCCTGAGGTCCACAATCCAAATCCTTGATCTTACTTATGTCGAGTGCAAGGTTGTTACTGCGACACCACTCAACCAGCTGATACATCTCGCGTCTGTATGCCTCTTCATCACATTTTGAAGTTCTGTCAGCAATAGTTGTGTCGTTGGCAAATTTATAGATGGTGTTTGAGCTGTGTTTAGCCACACAATTGTGGGTATAGAAAGAGTAAAGCAGTGGGTTAAGTACACATCCTTCAGGTGTGGCAGTGTTGATTGCCAGCAAAAAGGACATTTTATTTCTAATCTACACAGACTGTGGTCTCCCAATGAGTAAGTTCAGGATTTAGTTGCAGAGGGAGGTCCAGAGGCCCAGGTTTTGGAGCTTGTTGATTATAAATGAGGGCATGATAGTGTTGAATGCTGATCTATAGTCAATAAACAACAGCCTGATGTAAGTATTACTATTGTCCAGGTGATAAAGGGCTGAGTGGGGAGTCGATTTGATCTAAATATAATTAACTGATCTCTAAATATTAGAGATAATCTAGTCTATTTGATATAAAAGTGTGGATTATATAAATGAATTACATTAGTGAGAGGAAACATAACTGGTCTTCAGTTCACTTTGGATAATACTGTGTGTAGCTGTTACTTGTAAAACAAGTCAAATTCACGGAGAGACTGAATGAGGGACTCGACACATAACTGAGTTCTGAGTTGAAAGAAGTATGTACAATTCTTTATTATGAAACAAGCAAAGACCAAAAGACCATAAGACATAGGAACAAAATCAAGCCATTCAGCCCATCAAGTCTGCTCTGCTATTCCATCATGTCTGATGCCAGATCCCACTCAACCCCATACACCTGCCATCTTGCCATATCCTTTGATGCCCTGACCAATCAGGAAACTATCAACTTCCACTTTAAATATACTTACGGACTTGGCCTCCAACACAGTCTATGGCAAAGCATTCCACATATTTACTTCTCTCTGGCTATGAAAGTTCTTCCTTACCTCTGTTCTAAAGGGTTGCCCCTCAATTTTGAGGGTGTGCCTTCTAATTCTGGATATCCGCACCATAGGAAACATCCTGCCCACATCCACCCTATCTAGTCCTTTCCACATTCGGTGGGTTTCAGTGAGATCCTCACGCATTCTACATCAGGCTGTGATATCATAATCAGCTGTCAACAAAAAATATTCATCTCCTGCTCAGTCTCTATTTCTAATTAAACTAATGACACAAAGGGTAAATACACAATTGCACTCATTCTTTTAACATGCTCCAACCCATGTGACAAATTACCATAACCCATAATAAAACACGCGACAGAAAATACAAGACAGACAGAAAATAGATACATTGTGATGTAGAAATAAATTTTGCTTTGTTATTTACAGGGATTACAGTCTAATAAGAAAAGATGCATTGATTTAATTATTTGTTTAATGACATAGTTAAGTACTCCATTGTGCTAGAACATAGAACAACACAGGAAAAGGCTCTTCAGCTCATCACGTCGGTGCTGACCATGCCAATCTAAACTAATCCCACAGGGATTCTCCCAACAAACACACACAACAAACTATCCACTGATGAAGTATCTAGCACTAGTGGCTTTCCACAGGGGTTGCTGTTGGGACTGCTTCTTCTCATGTTATATGTTAGTGATTTAGATGACAGAATTGATGGCTTTGTGGCTCGGTTTGTAGATGATACAAAGAGAGCCGGAAAGGCAGGTAGTATTGGGGAGGCAGGGAATCTGAAAAAGGAATTAGATAGATTGAGGGAATGGCAAAAAAGTGGCAGATGGAATGTAGTGCAGAAAAGTGAACGGCTATGCACTTTGGTAGAAGGAGTAAAGGCGAAGACTATTTTTGATACAGGGAGAAACTTCAAAAATCAGATGCAAAGGGACTTGGAAGTCCTTGTGCAGGATTCCCTAAAGGTTGACTTGTAGGTTGAGTCATTGGTAAGGAAGGAAAATGCAATGTTGATTTTGAGGGCACAGGAATATAAAAGCAAGGATGTAATGCTGAGACTTTATAACACTTAGTGTATTATGAGATGTTTTGGACCCTTTATCTGAGAAAGAATTCGGCATTGAAGAGAGTCCAGAGTAGTGTCATGAGCATGATTCTGCGAATGAAAAAGTCAACGTATGAGGAGTGTTTGATGCCTCTGGGTTTGTCCTTGCTGGGGTTAAGAAGAATGAGGGAGGGATCTCAGTGACACCTGTCGATGTTAGGATGCAAGAAGTTGGGGTTGGCATGTCAACATGGTTTGAGAAGAGGTTGTGGAACGAATGGATGATCCTCAAGTTGGGCAGCATGTGCCTGACAGAGTAATGGAGGGAGGAGTGGCTGGGCCACAGCTACTTTCAATCCATACTAGTGATTAGACTGAGGAACAAAATGCCATATGTTTCCAATGTTTGCTCGGATTGCAAGTAAAGAAAATGGAGTAAAGAGACATCTGTATGGTTGATACTGGAAACCCTTTCCAGTGTTCACCTTCCCATAAACAAGGTAAAGTGAACTTATGATCAAAGTACGTAGATGTTACCATGCAGGAAAATAAAGAAATAGAATAAAATTTATGAAAAACTGTACATACCCAAAGACTCCAAGCAACCAATTTACAAAATTGAATTGAGCTGAATTGACTTTCTTACTTACATCCTTCACATGCAGTACATGAGGAGTAAAACCTTTACATTAAGTCTCCGTCTAAATGTGCAATGTGCAATTTATAGTAATTTATAATAAATTGTATGTACAGCAAGTCAGACAATATAGCATAGAAATACAATTGTATCAGCATGAATTAATCAGTCTGATGGCCTGGTGGAAGAAGCTGTCCTGGAACCTGTTGATCTTGGCTTTAATGCTGTGGTACCGTGGCAGCTGGAACAATTTATGGTTGGGATGACTCGGGTCCCCAATGATCCTTCACGCCATTTTAATCACCAGTCTCTGTAAATGTCCTGAATAGTGGGAAGTTCACAGATGTGCTGGGCTGTCCATACCACTCTCTGCAGAGTCCTGCAATTGAGGGAAGTACGGTTTACATACCAGGCAACGTTGCAGCCAGTTAAGATGCTCTCAATTGTGTCCCTATAGAAAGCCCTTAGGATTTGGGGGCCCATACCAAACTTCTTCAGGTGAAAGCACTGTTGTGCTTTTTTCACCACATACCCAGTATGTACAGATCACGTAAGATCCTTGATGATATGTATGCGGAGGAACTTAAAGCTGTTCACTCTCTCAACCCCAGATCTGTTGATGTCAAAAGGGGTTAGCATGTCTCCATTCCTCCTGTAGTCCATAACCACCTCCTTTGTTTTTGTGACATTGAGGGAGAGGTTGCTTTCTTGAGACCACTGTGTTAGCATGATGACTTCTCTATAGGCTGCCTCGTTATTATTTCAGATTAGGCCAATCAAAAAAAATAAATCTGTGTAAATAAACAATAAAACTGTAACACAGAGAACATGAATTGTAAAGTCCTTGAAAGTGAGTCTATAAGTTGTGGAATCAGCTCAGAGTTGTGACGACTGAAATTATCCGTCCCAGGTTCAGGACCCTGATAGTTCCACCATTGAGCACATCTGCAAGGAATGCTACCAAAAGAAAGAAGCACCCATCATCTAGGACCTCCACCATCCAGGCCACGGCCCTCTTCTTGCTGCTCCCTTTGGACAGGAGGTACTGGAGCCTCAGGTCCCACACCACTAGGTTCAGGAACAGTTATTACTCATCAATCATCAGGCTCCTGAACCAACGTGGATAACTTCACTCACCTCAACTCTGAACTGATTCCACAGCCTATGGACTCACTTTCAAGGACATGACACTCATGTTATCATATTATTTATTTACTTTTTGATTTTTTTTATTATTATTGGGACTGTGTGTCTCCTTTTGTACATTAGTTGCTGTCGGTCTTTTTGTGTAGTTTTTAATTGGTTCTATTGTATTTCTCTGTTCTACTGTGAATGCCTGCAGGAAAATAAATATCAAGTAATATATCAATGATAAACAAGAGAAAATCTGCAGATGCTGGAAAACCTCTATCACATCTCCCCTCAGCCTCCCCCACTCCAGAGAAATCAATCCAAGTTTGAATTAGAATTGGATTTAATATTACCGAGGTATGTTGTGAAATTTGTTGTGATTTGTGATATGCACCAGCTGCTCATACGACCATCCACCACCTGCTCCCTTGCCTTCATGAGGGGGGTTAAGTCAGGCTACATCTTGCCCAAGGGTGACAGGCAGGCTAGAGGACAGAAGGAACACCTTACACCTCCTTTGGTAGAGACCTATCTTCACCCTGCCACCCGAGATATGAAGTTAAGGTGGGTAAATGGGATTAGTGTGGTGCAGTGTAATGCAGACATGTCAGGATGCGCCTAGTTGGTGAAGGACCTGTTTCTGTGCTGTATGAGTATGAGTTTAAGAGGCTTCAAGACAATATGAACTGGCTGAAAGTGGGTAAGAATTCAGCAGAGGGATTTAGCTTGGGAAGTGTGATGTAATCCACTTTGGCGCATTCCAAGGGGCAGCACAGTAACATAGCAGTTAGCGTAATGTTGTTCCAGTGCCAGCAAGCAGTGTTCGGTTACCTTGCTGAGTATAATGAGTCTGTCTGGTCTCCTCATGACTACCTGGGCTTCCTCCAGGTGCTCCGGTTTCCTCCCATATCCCAAAGACATATGGTTTATTGTAACATGGGTGTAATTGGGTGGCGTGGGCTCATTGGGCCTGAAAGGCCTGTTACTAAGCGGTATCACTAAATAAACAAATAGATAGAGATAATGGCGGCTTTGTTACATGCTGAGTGTTGATGTTCTCAGCAACTTCATTGTGCTTGTACACAAGTTTCTGAAAGAGCACAAGCTGGCGTACACAAGGGATGATTGTGTATTGGCTTTTGTTGAGGGAGGACTCATGTACAGGACTAAAGATGTAGAGTACAGTGCAATTATACAGGACCTTGCAGAGACCACAAATATGATGCAAATAGCAAAGAAAGAGTGCAGTGAAAGCTCAAGGGCAGAGTCTATCCTGTTAGACCATAAGAGACAGGAGCAGAATTAGACAATTCAGCCCATTGAGTCTGCTCCACCAGAGCTGATTTATTGCCCCTCTCAACCCCATTCTCCTCTCTTTTCACTATAACCTTTGACACCCTTACTAATCAAGAACCTATCAACCTCCCTTTTAAATATACCCAATGGCTTGGTCTCCACAGCCATCAGTGGCAATGAATTCCACAGATTCACCACTCTCTGACTAAAGAAATTCCTCTTCATCTCTGCTCTAAAGGAATTTTTCTTTTTTTTCTGAGGCTGTACCCTCTGGTACTAAAATCTCCCCCCATAGGAAATACTCTCTCCACTTCCGCTCTATCTAGGCCTTCCACTCTTCAGTAGGTTTCAGTGAGATCCCCTTCATTCAGAATCTGAATCAGGTTTAATATCAGATTCAGATTCAGATTCAGTTTATTGTCATTTAGAAACCACAAATGCAATGCAGTTAAAAAATGAGACAACGTTCCTCCAGAATGATATCACTGCCATATGTCATGAAATTTCTTGAAATTTGTTTTAAGAGCTCATGGTATTACAAGAAAGTTATTCGCATGGTTGGAGCATTGGCTGATTGGTAGGAGGCAGCGAGTGGGAATAAAAGAATCTTTTTCTGGTTGGCTGCCAGTGACTACAGGTGTTCTGCAGGGATCAGTGTTGGGACCGCTTCTTTTTGTGCTGTATATCAATGATTTAGATGATGGAATAGATAATTTTGTTGCAAAGTTTGCAGATGATACGAAGATTGGTCATGCACTTTGGTAGAAGAAATAATTATGCTAACTATTTACTAAATGGAAAGAAAATCTAAAAATCTGAGATGTAAAGGAACTTAGGAGCCCTTATGCAGAACACCCTAAAGGTTAACTTGCTGGTTGATTTGGTGGTGAGGAAAGCAAATGGCATGTTAGCATTCATTTCAAGAGGTCTAGAATACAAGAGCAGGGATGTGATGCTGAGGCTTTATAAGGCACTGGTGAGGCCTCACCTTGAATATTGTGAATAGATTTGGGCTCCTCAGCTAAGAAAGTATGTGCTGGCATTGGAGCGGGTTCAGAGGAGGTTCACAAAGATGATTCCAGGAATGAAAGGGCTATCATATGAGGAACGTTTGATGGCTCTGGGCCTGTACTCACTGGGATTCAGAAGGCTGAGAGGAGATCTCATTGAAATCTTTTGAATGTTGAGAAGCCTAGACAGAGTAGATGAGGAAAGGATATTTCCTATGATGGGGGAGTCTGGGACAAGAGGTCACAGCCGCAGGATAGATGGGCATTCATTTAAAACAGAGATGCGGAGAAATTTCTTTAACCAGAGGGTGGTGAATTTGAGGAATTTGTTACCACAGGCAGCTGTGGAGGCCAGGATATTGGGTGTATTTAAGGCAGAGATTAATAGGTTCTTGATTGGCCATGGCATCAAGGGCTATGGGGAGAAGGCCGGGGAGGAAGGGGGAAGAAAAGAATCAGCCATAATTAAATGATGGAGCAGACTCGATGGGCCAAGTGGCCTAATTCTGCTCTTATGTTTTATGACGTTATGGTCTTATTGACTCTGCGGCAATAGCACAATGCAATATATAACAATAAAGATAAAAACTGTGAATTACAGTATATATATATATATATATATATATAATGGTTAAATTCAATTGGTAGTGCAAACACAAAAATAAAAAGTAGTGAAATAGTGTTCATGAGTTCAATGTCCATTCAGAAATTGGATGTTAGAGGGGAAGAAGATGTTCCCGAATCATTGAGTGTTTAGCCTTTCACTTCTGTACTTCTTTCCTGATGGTGGCGATGAGAAGAGAGCATGTCCTGGGTGATGGGGGTGATGCCACCTGTTTAGGGCGTCACTCCTTGTAGATGTCCTGAATACCATGGAGGCTAGAGCCATGATGGAGCTGACTGAGACTACAACTCACTGCAGCTTATTTCGATCCCGCGCAGTAGCCGTTTCCCCCCCCCCCCCCCCCACCCCAATCCAGAAGGTGATGCAGCCAGTTAGGATGCTTTCCACGGTACATCTGTAGAAATTATTGTGTGTTTTTGAAGACGTACCAAATCTTCTCAAACTCCAAATGAAATCCCAATGATATCGCCTCCAAACTCATTTGAAATCGTTCCTTAGCTCTTGAAGTAGCCTGCTGTAAGTTGTACGTGGCTGCCTTGTACAGACCTGGGTCATCAGACTTGACTGCCACAGATGTAGCCGTCAGCAGACAACGAACCTCCTGGTTCATCCACGGCTTTTGATCTGGGTATGCAGAGTTAGTTCCCGTGGACACAAACTCATCTACACAAGCACGGTGAGTACAGGCCCAGAGCCATCAAACGCTCCTCGGTCACTGAACCATTCACTCCTGTGATCATCCTTGTGAGGCCAACTCTAACAACATCCTGCTGCTATAAAACTAATCCATCGGGCTCCTAGCACAATGAGGTGGAATCTCGACCTCACAACCTAGCTGTGTAGAAACTTGCTCCTTATTGGCCGCTTGCAACGCATTTTGTTGAAACTATAATACTTCATTTTGCATTCTGTTATTGCTTCTCCTTTGTACTAACTCAATGCACTGTTGTAATGAAGTAATCTGCGTGGATGGCGTGAAAAGGTTCTCCACTCTATCTCTGCACAGAACATAGAGTATAAAACCGTACAGCACAGGAACAGGCCCTTCAGCCCACAATGCTGTGCTGAGCCAATTAAATTAGTAATCAAATGACCAGCTAAACTAATCCCTGCCGCCTACACAATGTCTGTATCCTCCCACTTTCCTCACATTCATGTGCCTATCTTGCTGTCTGTTCAAAGTCTCTAATGTTTCTCTAATGTGTGGAACGAGCTTCCAGTAGAAGTGCTAGAGGCAGGTTCGGTATTGTCATTTAAAGTAAAGTTGGATAGGTATATGGACAGGAAAGGAATGGAGGGTTATGGGCTGAGTGCGGGTCAGTGGGACTAGGCGAGATTAAGCGTTTGGCACGGACTAGAAGGGCCGAGATGGCCTGTTTCTGTGCTGTAATTGTTATATGGCTTCTGCCTCTACCACCACCTCAGGCAGCACATTCCAGGCATCCACCCCTCTTTGTGTAAAAAACTTACCCCTCACATCCCCTTTGAACCTACCCCCTCTCACCTTAAGTGCATGCCCTCTGGTATTAGGAATATTAACCCCGCGGAAAGATATTGTCTTTCTACTCTATCCATGCCTCTCATAATCTTATAAACCTCTATTATAAACATCCTCTACATAGCACCATCCAGAGACAGAGAAGCAGTTTCAGCGACAGGTTACTATCGATGCAATGCTCCTCAGACAGGATGAAGAGGTCAATACTCCCCAATGCCATTAGGCTTTACAATTCTACCGCCAGGACTTAAGAACTTTTTAAAAGCTATTTTTAATGCTTTTTGAGATAGTGATTTAGATGCATATCATATTCTTTACTGAGTTAAGTATTGTATGTAATTAGTTTTGCTACAACAAGTGTATGGGACATTGGAAAAAAGTTGAATTTCCCCATGGGGATGAATAAAGTATCTATCTATCTATCTATCTATCTAGATCTCTCCTCAGCCTCCTCCGCTCCAGAGAAATCATTCCAAGTTTGAATCAGAATTAGGTTTAATATCACCGGCATGTGTATATGAATATATATAAAACAGTTAAATAAATAGTGTGGTTGTATCCATGGGTTCAATAGCCATTCAGAAATCCGATGGCAGAGGGGAAGAAGCTGTTCCTGTACTGCTGACTGTCTGCCTTCAGGCTCCTGATGGTAGCAGTGAGAAGAGGGCACATCCAGCCTCTCATTAGAACACATGCCGTCTAATCCAGGCAGCATCCTGGAAAACCGCTTTTGCACTCTCTCCAAAGCCTCAACATCCTTCCTATAGTGGGGTGACCAGAACTGTATGCAGTACTCCAGATGTGGCCTAACTTGAGTTTTATAAAACTGTAACATAACTTCCTGATTTATGAGCTCAGTGCCTCAACTAATAAAGGTAGCCATGCCGTATGCCTTCTTAACCATCACTTTCCGGGAGCGATGGACTTGGACCCCAAGATCCCTCTGTGATTAATGCTGTTAAGGGTCTTGCCCTTAACAGTGCACTGTCTTTTTACATTTGACCTACCAGGGCAACAATAATAAGTCAGTAACACCACTTAGACTGATTTACCCTACGAGGAGAGGTTTATTTATTTAGAGATCCAGCATGGAACAGGCCCTTCTGGACCAACAAGCCACCCCGCCCAGAAAACCACCCATTTAACATTAGCCCAATCACAGGACGATTTATAATAACCAGTTAGCCAACTAACTGGTAGGTCTTTGGACGGTGGGAGGGAACCCTGGCAGTCAGGGGAACTGCTGACAGACGGTGCCGGAAATGAACTTTGAACCCAGCATTGCCCCAGCTGTAATAGTGTCGCACTAACCGGTATGCTACCCTGCGTGTACTCTCTGGAGGAGATCTCACTGAGACTTGGAAAATTTTTATGGCTCTCATTAGAGTGGATGTAGAAGGGTGTTTTACCTGTCTAAGGTGTGTTGGACCAGAGAAAATAGAACAGTATTTTATGAGTCAGACCAGTTGACTTACTATTTCCATACTGGGCAGTGTTAATACCATATGTCAGCTTTGACCAATTGCCTTCTGTACCTTGGCAATTCAAGTGCTTGACTGGAAACTTTTTAAATGCTGTCAATGACTCACACAGTGAGCAGTAGGGCACTGAGGAGTGTGGTAGAACAGAGGGATCTGGCAGTACAGATCCATAATTTCTTGAAAGTGATGTCGCAGGTAGATAGGGAGGTAAAGAAAGCTTTTGGCGCATTGGCCTTCATAAATCAAAGCGCCGGATGCAGGAGTTGGGATGTTCTGCTGAAGTTGAATAGGATGTTGGTGAGGCCTAATTTGGAGTATTTTGCAGTTCTGGTCACCTACCTATGGGAAAGATACCAATAAGTTTGAAAGAGTGCAGTGAAATTTACAAGGATAAGGCTGGGGCTTGAGGACCTGAGTTATAGGGAAAGATTGAACTTTACTTCCTGGAGCGAAAGAGAATGGAACAAGATTATGAGGGGAGCAAATAAGATAAATGCATGCAAGTTTTTCCGCTGAGGCTGGGTGAGACTAGAGCGTGAGGTCATGGGTTAAGGGTGAAAGGTGAAATCTTTACGGGGAACATCAGGGTGTGGTGAGAGCGTGAAATGAGCTGCCAGCACAAAGTGGTGGATGTAGGTTCGATTTCAACATTTAAGAGAAATTTGGATAGGTACGTGGATGGAGGGCCATGATTCAGTGCATATCATTGGGACTAGGCAGAATAATAGTCTAGTATTACTAGATGGGCTGAAGGGCCTAATTTTGTGCTGTAGTGTTCTTTGACTCTGTGTTGCACCAACCTTGATGCCAGTTTATACTAAATATACCAATTGATACTTCCTGTTGTTCACAGTCTCAGTGCAAAGAGAGATGGTTTGGGACTGATACGAAGTGTTATTTCTCCACACTGAGGTGGTGAATTCTCTCTCCGTGGACACTCAGTCACTAAGTTTAATTTTGCTGACTAGGGATGGTCAGATATCTGGATATTAAACAACATGAGGATGATGCAGAAAAATGTGTTGAGGCGGCCAGGTGTTTTAATTCCGATTCCCATTTCCATTCTGACACGTCGGTCGCATGGTCTCCTCTTGTACCAAGATATGAACAAGTTTCACAACATATGCCGGTGATAGTAGGGTTAGGGTTAGGGTTGTGTCTTGTGTCTGTTGCTTTGGATTTCCAGCATCTGTAGACTTTCTCATGGCTGTGTTGAGGTATATGTCTGGAAATGTCTTCTGTCAGACGGTGGAGAATCTCTGGAATTCTCTGTCCCCAGAGGGTGAGAAACAGACTAATAGAAATATTTCAGGTGGACTTAGCTAAATATTGGAAAGATCTTGGGGTGTGATGAACTGGCTCAGAATTAGGCCTGCATCGATCAGCCATATCAGAATGGTGGGCCAGGCTGAAGAGGCCGTGCCCTATTCCTGCTTTTATTTTCCAGTGTTTATATATTTATGATGACTGTATATTGGCATTGTTTGGTATGAAAGGGCCAATGCGCAGGATTGGAAAAGGCTGCAGAGGGCTGTTAACTCAGCCAGCTCCATCAATGGCACTAGACTCCCCACCGTCGAGGACACCTTCAAAAAGTGGTGCCTCAAGATTACTGGAAACTCTGAGCACCAATCTTCCTTCTAATTTGTAATGACCAGTGTGCGCTAAACTCTTGTGCTGCGCAATTTTTTTGCCCAGTGACAACAACATGTGCATGCTGAATTTTAAATAGAGAGGTATTCATTTTAACAGCTAGCAAAACACTGTCAATAGGAACTTTCTTTTCCAGTGGGTTGGTCATTTTTGCTTGCTAAATGATGCCTTAAAAAGTCAAGTTTTCAAATATCTCTCTGCCTCTTCCTACTCGCAAATTGTTCATCAACTTTTGTATCATGACAATACACGCAGGTAACTCCCGTTTCTTTTCTTTACATAAGCATTCCTTGTAGCTGTGCGTTCCCGATCTCACGTGCTTTCGGTGTAGCACTTTCTACTGCTTCATTAAGCCATTCTGCTAGCAGCTCTTTTGCGCTTCATACCCTTTGCTTCTCTGGAATTCAACATAGTAAATCAATAATTTCTTCAATTAAAAACAGTATAAATAAGCCAGTTCTGACATCTGCAGACAAACCATCGCCAACTCCACACCGTCCGCATCAGAAACCAAAAAAGGAAACGTGATTGTGTACGATCGTGGAATATACTTAACACGCCAACGAGGTAGAGAGTGGCAACCTTTTGTGTACTGCATAAATTACTTTGTGCACGTGCACATGCGCACATCTTAGAGGGAACGTTGGATGCAGAGGATTGTAAACTCGGCAATCTCCATCAAGGACACTAGCCTCCCCACCGTTGAGAACTCCATCAAAAAAATTATGCCTCATTAAGAACCCATGGCACCATCATCAGTACAGAAGCCTGAAGACCCAGACCCAATGCTTAAGGAACAGTTCCTTGCTTTCTACCCTCGGATTTCTGATTGGTTCTTTAACCCATGAACACCACCTCATTATTTTACTCTCTTTTTGCACTATTTATTGCTATTTTAAAATTTATTCTTGCTGTAATTTATAGTGATTTTTTTATGCATTGCGCTGTACTGCTGCCAGAAACCAGCAAACTTCATGACATATGTCAGTGATAGTAAACCTGATTCTGATTCATCAGCCACCTCCTCAAAACTGGATCCCCCCCACCCTCCACCTCGCAGACAGAGTCAGAAATTAAACTGACATAGTTGCAATTGTGATTCTGTGACTCACCCACAACAGGAAGTCTGCTGCAAGTCCGCCCTTCCTGTTCAGCTCACCCACAAACTCAGCCTCTTGCTGAAACCTGGATCTGTTTGGCAAGAGGTGCATTCCCATTTCAAACCGGAGCTGCCTGCCTGGACTAGATCCAGAATCACAGGCCAGCTCTGCGATCAGCACCCTTCGCTTCCCCTCAGAAGCAGATCAGCACATGACGTGCCTCACAGGTGCTTTCTGCTCTGGCAGGAAAGAAACAAGTTTGCTTCTCCTTTTTATACTCTCCATTTCCACTTTTGCCCCACGCAATCAAATAGATAAGCCCTTCAGCAGAAAGGAGTCAAACTGATCAAAGGTCCACTTTCAAGCATCAGCTTCATTCGCTATACACGTTTACATCTATTAGAAATTTCCTCTGCTGTGACACACAACACGCATTTATAAACAGTCAACATTTCAGGCCAAGGCCCTTCATTTGAACCTTTTAAAGTTTGTTTGTTTGTTTGTTTATTTATTTAGAGATACAGTGTGGAACAAGCCCTTTCTGCCCAATGAGCCTCAGCGCCCAGCAACCCACCTATTTAACACTAGCCTAATCACAGGACAACTGACAATGTCCAATTTAACCTACTAACTGGTATGCCTTTGCACTGTGGGAGGAAACAAGAGTTCCCGGAGGAAAACCACACAGTTTACGGGGAGAATGGACAAGAGACAGAATTGAACTCTGAACTCCGTAACGCTCCGATCTGTAATAGTGTTGCGCTAACCACTACATTACATTAACAACATTTAAAAGGCACTTAGACAGGTGTACAGTACATGGATCGGAAAAGCTTAGAAGGATAGAGGCAAATGGAGCCGCTTAGATGGGAATCTTGGTTAGCTCAGACCATTTGGGCTAAAAGCCTGTTTCCATGCTGAATGATGATACCTCTGTCACATCTCACCTCATTCTCCTGTGCTCCAGGGAATAAGGTCCTAACCTACTCAACCTTTCCCTATAACTCAGATCCTCAAATCCCAGCAACATCTTTGCAAATTTTCTCCACACTCTTTCAATCTTATTTACATCTTTTCTGTAGGCAGCTGACCAGAAATGCACACAATACTCCAAATTAGGCCTCACCAACATCCTATACAACTTCAACAGAACATCCCAGCTTCTGCACTCAACACTGGGATTTATGAAAACCAATGTACCAAAAGCTCTCTTTAATGACCCCGTCTAACTGTGTCGCCACTTCAAAGGAAATGTAGATCTGTATGTCGCAGCATTCACTAAGTCCTACTCTGGTTTGTCCCCCTGGGTAGGACTTAAACTTTTCTAGCACCAGTGACTTAGTAACTTTGAGGTTCGGTGAAATGGAACCATCCTGTAAATGGGTGAAAACTTCAAGTTCCTAGGGTAAGTATCACCATTAATTTGTCCAGGTCCAGACACATAGATGCTGTGGTCAAGAAAGCACACAGATGCATCTATTTGCTGAGGAGAGGAAGAAAATTCAGAATGTCTCCAATGACCCTCACCATTTTTTACAGAGAGCGTCCTAACTGGATGCACTACTGATTGCTATGGCAACTACTCTGCCCAAGATGGCAAGGGTTTGCAGAACTATGAGCGCAACCCACTCCACCAGGGAAACCAGCCTCCCCTCCATGGGCCCTGTCTACACCTCACTGCCTCAGGAAAGCAGCCGACATAATCAAATGCTCCTCCCATCCTGGTAATTGACCATCTCCCCACTTCCCAAGAGTTTGAGAACGTGCACTACCAGGCTCAAGGACAGCTTCTATGCTGCTGTCATAAGACTATTAAATAGACGTGATGTACAATAAAGATGAATTCCCCATCTCTCAGTCTATTTTTTCCAGCCCCTGCACTTTGTCTACTTGTACTGCAATTTCCCAGTAAGTGTAACGTTATACTCACTATTCTTGTGTTGTTTTTCTTTTTGTACTATGAGCCTCAGTGGACTTGTGCTCAGTGGCATCATTATTAGGTACCTCCTATACCCAATAAAGTGGTCACTGAGTGTATGTTCCTCGTCTTCTGCTGCTGCAGCCCATCCACTTCAAGGTTCGACATTTTGTGCATTCAGAGATGCTCTTCTGCACACCACTGTTGTAATGCGTGGTTATTTGAGTTACTGTCACCTTCCTCTCAGTTTGAGCTAGTCCGGCCATTCTCCTCTGACCTCTTTCATTAACAAAGCATTTTCACCCACAGAACTGCCACTCACTGGATGACTGGGTGTTTTTTTTTGTTTTGTTTTTGCACCATTCTCTGTAAACTCTAGAGACCATTGTGCATGAAAATCCCAGAAGGCCAGCAGTTTTTGAGATACTCAAACCACCCCGTCTGGCACCAACAATCATTCCACAGTCTAAGTCACTTAGATCACATTCCTTCCCTCATTTTGATGTCTGGTCTAATCAATGGAACATGATTGGCTGAGTAGGTATTTGCATTAACGAGCAGATGTATAGGCGTGAAGTGGCCACTGAGTGTTTAATTCCCTGAGTGTGAATAAGTGAAGAGATACTGCTTGACCTGCTGATTTCCTATACCAGATTGTTTGACGCTGTCCTTAAACACCTCTTATCAACTGGTCCCAACAGGGCCATGGAGTCAAAGAACACAGGAGCAGGTCTTTCAGCCCATCTAGTCTCTGGTGACCTATTAATCTGCCTAGTCCCATCAACATGCACCTGGAACATAACCCTCCATACCCCTCCATCCATGTACCCATCCAAACTTCTCTTAAACACTGAAATCAAACGTGCATCCACCACTTGTGCTGGCAGCTTGTTCCACACTATTACCACCCACTGAGTGAAAAAGTTCCCCTTAATCATTTCACCTTTCATCCTTAACCCATGACCTCTTGTTGGGTGAGTTTCACCCAACCTCTGTGAGAAAAGCCTGATTGCCTTTAACCTATCTATATACCTCATAATTTTACATGCCTTTATCAAATCTCCCCTGAATCTTTTACATTCTCTGGAATAAAGTCCTAATCTATTCAATCTTCCACAATCTCTCGTTGTGGGAGCTAGAGCCAGATTCAGTGCTTGGATCCTCCTAAATTCCCTGGTGATTATTTAACAGCATAAATGCCAAAGTCTCCCAAATCTTCTCCACACGTACCCTATCAAACCTTCCCATTATTTAGGTCAGCCTCTAGTCTTCTGCTTTGTAGAGAAAAGGGGAACCAGGCAGTGCACTTCCTCGATCTCTCACCTGTGGGGGTCCATCTGGTAAAACTCCTCTGTCTCTTCTCCACCACCACTGTGGACAGCTCTCTCAGTGTGGAGACGTGACCCTCCGCAGGGTCTCTACACCGTGTGACAGGTCAGGAGTAGTCCTGTCAGTGTAGTACAGCAACAATGTTGTGATTCTCTGAAGTGCTGAACTTCACCGATATTGAGTTTTTCTCTTGCACTGGCACTTCCCTTGGGTTTGGGGAAAACGTGCTCTCAAACCAGTTGTGAGAATTGCAAGACAAAGTGGAATGCGTCTGTGTGTATTTAGTGTTTGTGCTTGAGTTTAAGTGTGTGTGTGTGTGTGTGTGTGTGTGTGTGTGTGTGTGTGTGTGTGTGTGTGTGTGTGTGTGTGTGTGTGTGTGTGTGTGTGTGTGTGTGTGTGTGCGCGTGTGTGTGAGTGAGTGAGTGAGAGAGAGATAATAAATTTACCTTGACTTTGACTTTGATTTCAGGTCCCACTGCACTTCCTGGATGCAAGCTTGTCCAACCAGATCTAATTGATTGATACCTCGGTTGTGCTGCACAAAGTATTCTATTGCTGAGCAGTACATTGATAATAAATTAGTTTTGATTCCGTGTGTGTGTGTTTGTGTGTGTGTGTGATTTGGAATCAGGTAATCCTCACTGATTACTGTGTTACAACAAAAACATAAATAAATAGTGCAAAAATGAAAGTGTTCATGGGTTCATGGACTGTCCAGAGGTCTGATAAATGTGCATGTGTGTCATGTACATGCTTGTGTGCGTATATTTTGCTATCAATGATATTTATTGCTTATTTCATTTTTTCTTTCTTTTTGTTCTTGCACAGTCTGTTGTGTTTTGCACACAGAGTATTTGTCCGTTCTGTTGGAATTGGTCTTTCCTTAATTCCACCGTGTTTCTTGTGGATCCTTAAATTTGTCGGGGAAGTGGGGAGGTAGTGGAGATAATCTCCCACTACCTTTTAAATGCCCCGAATGGCATGCATCTTAAATAGACTGACAACAAAGTCCATCTCTTGGCCTTCATGTGTGGCTCAGCCACTAAACCCAGTGGAACAGTTCCTAATACCAGGAGAAGGAGCAAAGGCGGCTTACTGGTGCCCCAGATAACCAGTCGCTTCAGGCAGATGGGCTGTCAGTCGTGGCTGGCAGCTCATCTAGGAGAAGGAAAACTGTTTATATTTTACTGCCCTGGCTCGCGTATCACATAGAAAGCTAAGGTGCAACGTTCATGGTTGATCCTGACCAATGGTGGAGGTAATTGTGTTTCTTGTATTTACTGTGAATGCCCACAAGAAAATGAATGTCAGGGATGTTTGTGGTGACATCTGTACACTTTGTTGAAAAACGTACTTTGAACTTTGTGTGTGTGTGTGTGTGTGAGTGTGTGTGTGTGTGTGTGTGTGTGTGTGTGTGTGTGTGTGTCTGTGTGTGTGTGTGTGTGTGTGTGTGTGTGTGTGTTTGTGTATGTCTATGTTTATGTCTCACGTGTGATATGTGTTTTAATGTATACACATGTGAGCTCATGTATTTGCTTCTGTGTTTGTGTGTGTGTGTGTGTGTGTGTACACGTCTGTGTGAATATCTATGCGTGCAACTATGCGTGCAAGTTTTATGTGTGTGCATATGTGTATATCTGTGCCTGTATTTGTGCACACCCACTTGTTCTGTGCAGCAGTGATCTGGTCTCCAGTCATCCTGGATTTCCCTGCCTTTGGACCACAAACACTCTCTGTAAGCCCCTGTAGCAGACATGCCAATCCTTGGCAGGTGACACACTGCATCTGGCAAACCAGAGAGCTGCCCCAACAACCTTTATCTGTGGGCCAGAAACACCCAGTACAGAAATCACTGATATTATGGGATAAACGTGGGTGGACAGGACAAACTCACAGGGCAACACAATCGGCATGGTCAAGGGTGAGATTTAGTTAGTTCAGACATTCCTTTGTCAAGTCCATGACAATCATTTTCCTCCACAGTACTCAACGTTCCAACTAAGGTTTAAAAATAAATGTTTCTGACATTGAAGTAAAGAGATAATCAGCATTGACTGGGCTCAGAAATGTTGTTCCAGTGGCCTTGGCTACAGAATGATTCTATTGTCAGTGTTACAGAATCATGAAATAGACTGGCTAACAGCAAAGAGTCACATGGCAATTATTGGCATGAAAACTCTCAGATAAAACTTTTGCAAAGAAAACCATGGAACATAGAGCATCGAACTCTGTAGCACAGTGCAGGCTATTTGGCCCACAATGTTTTGCAAACATTTTAACCTACTCTAAGATCAATCTAAATCTTCCTTTCTACTTTGGGCACTCAATTTCTCTATCATCTATGTACCTATCTTAAATTTCTCAAATGCTGCTAATGTAACTGTCTCTAGCACCGTTCCATGCGAGGCATTCCATGCACTCACCATTCTCTGTATAAAAAAGCTTCTCTCTGAGAGCTCCCCAAACAGCTTCAAATTATGCCCCTTGTATTAGACATTTCTACTCTGGGAGCAAGTCTCTGGTTGTCGATTCTGTCCATGCCTTTTATAATCTTATACACCTCTATCAGGTTGCTTCTTATCCTTCTTGTTCCGAAGACAAAACTCCTAGCTTGCTCAAACCTGTTCCTCATAAGACATGCCCTCCAGTCCAGACAATGTCTTCTTAAATCTCCTCTGCACCCACTCTAAGGCTTCCACATCCTACAATGAGGAGACCTGAACTAGACATAATACTCCAGTTATAGTCTAACTAGGGTTTTATAGAGCTTTAACATTATCTTGTGGCATTTGAGACTACAAAATGACTTTCAAACTTTAGGTTGTCCTGGAGTGCTAAACAACAAAAATCCCTTTCCTTGCAGCATTTTTTCTAGGAGGAGCGTTATCACAAGAAAGTAGCATCCATCATTAAGGACCCCACCATCCAGGCCATGCTGTTTTCTCACGGCTGCCATCAGGAAGGAGGTACAAGAGCCTTAGGTCTCACACAACCAAGTTCAGGAACAGTTATTACCCTTCAACCATCCGGTTCCTGAACCAACTCGGATAATTTCACTCACCACAACACTGAACTGACTCTGCAACCTATGGAGTCACGTCCATGTTCTCAATGTTATTTGCTTACTATTATTATTATTATTATTATTACATTTACACAGTTTGTCTTCTTTTGCACATAGGTTGTTTCTCCGTCTTTGCTGAGTGTGGTTTTTCATTGATTCTATTTTGTTCACTTATTCTACGTAAATGCCTGCAAGAAAATGAATATCAGGGCAGTATATGGTGACGTAGATATTCAGTGGCTACTTTACCTATACATCTGCGTATTAGTACAAATATCTAATCAGACAATCATGTGGCAACAACTCAATGCATAAAAGAATGCAGACATGGTCAAGAGGTTCAGTTGGTGTTCAGACTAAACGTCAGAATGGGGAAGAAATGTGATTGAAGTGACTTTGACCTTGAAATGATTGAAGGTGGTTTGAGTATCTCAGAAACTGCTGAGCTCCTGGGATTGTCACGCACAACGGTCTCTAAAGTTTGTAGAGAGTGGTGTGAAAAACACACTGTGAGTGACAGTTCTATGACAAAAACATCTTGTTAATAAGAAGGATCAGAGGAGAATTGTCGGACCGGTTCAAGCTGACAAGAAGGTGATAATAATTCAAATAGCCACATATTACAACAGTGGTGTGCAGAAGAGCATCTCTGAATGCACAACATGTCAAACGTTGAAGTGGATGGGCTACAGCAGCAGAAGACCATGAACATACACTCAGTGGCAACTTTATTAGCTACAGGAGTTCCTTTAATAAAGTGACCATTGCGTGTACATACTTTGATAATAAATCTACTTAGAAATTTGAGCAACACACACAAAATGCTGGTGGAACACAGCAGGCCAGGCAGCATCTATAGGAAGAAGCACTGTTGACGTTTCGGGCCGAGACCCTTCGTTAGGACTAACTGAAGGAAAAGATAGTAAGAGTATCTAAAAGATAGTAAAGTGGGGGGGGTGAGGGGGAAATCGGAAATGATAGGAGAAGACCGGAGGGAGTGGGGTGAAGCCAAGAGCTGGAAAGGTGATTGGTAAAAGGGATACCGAGCTGGAGAAGGGAAAGGATCATGGGACGGGAGGCCTAGGGAGAAAGAAAGGGGGAGGGGAGCACCAGAGGAAGATGGAGAACAGGCAAAGAGTGATGGGCAGAGAGAAAAACAAAAGGGGGGAAACAAATAAATCAGGGATGGGGTAAGAAGGGGAGGAAGGGCATTAACGGAAGTTAGAGAAGTCAATGTTCATACCGTCAGGTTGGAGGCTACCCAAACGGTATATAGGGTGTTGTTCCTCCAACCTGAGTGTGGCTTCATCTTGACAGTAGAGGAGGCCATAGATAGACATATCAGAATGGCAATGGGACGTGGAATTAAAATGTGTGGCCACTGGGAGAAATTTGAATTTACTTTGAACAAAGTAATCACCCTCACGACATCAGAAACAAAGCATAGAGAGGCCCCACAAAAAAAGTGACTTATCAGGTTATCTGTATTTGGTGATGTTGGCTGAGCAATAAATACCAATCAGAACAATAGTTCGAGACTTAATTATGGCTTTCTGCCTCTATAGTCCAGGGTACTTCAACAATACAGAGTTTGCAGACAATTATAGCTAACGATTCAGCAGGCACGGAGAGGGTGCAGGCACAGAGAGTGTGAAGGCACATCTGTCTTTTTCCCAGAGAGGGGGTTGCTAAATACAAGAGGACATAGGCTTAAGATCAGAGGTGAGACATTTAAAAAGGACCCCAGACACAGCTTCTTCAAGCAAAGTCTGATGAGTATTTGGAATGAGGTGCCAGAAATCCGTTGTTCAGGTGGAAACATTAGAGAAGTGCAAGGATAGGAGAGGTCTAGAGGTCTAGAGGTCTATGGGCCAAGGTCAGGCAGATGGGACCAGCTCTCCGGGAAACACAGTTGTCATGGCTGATTTGGACCGAAAGGCCTGTTTCCATGCTGTACAGTTCAAAGTCAAAGTCAAGTTTATTGTCATCAGCACAAAGTTTCACATATGCACAGGTGGAATGACAAACCTACTTGCAGGACCATCGATTTAAAAGAAACATATAAATTAAACAAAAATATGCTCAATATTTTACCCCAAAAAAAGCACAGTTAGAACAAGAACAAACTCTATTTTGGACTCTATTGCTCTAATTCAGTTCAATTAGGGGCACCATGGTCACATAACATTTAGTTTGATGCTGTTACAGCTCTGTTCCTTGGTGTTCAAAGTTGAACTCCAGAACCTTCTATAAGCAGTCTGTATGTACTCCTTGTGACCACATGGGTTTCCTCCCACAGGCCAAGATGTACCAGTTAGTAGGTTAATAGGTCATTGTAAATTCTGGATGAACTCAGTAGGTCAGGCAGCATCCGTTGAAAGAAGCAGTCAACGTTTCGGGTCGAAACCCTTTGTCAGGACTGAAGAAGGAGGGGGCAGGGGCCCTATAAAGAAGGTGGGGACAGGGTGGAAAACCAATCAGAGGAAAGATCAAGGGGTGGGGGAGGGGAAGTGAGCGGCAACCAGGAGATCCTGTCTCACTTCAACTCTCCCTCTCATTCCCATTCGGATATGTCCATACATGGCCTCCTCTACTGCCATGATGAGGCCAAACTTCGGTTGGAGGAACAACATCTCATATACCATCTGGGTAGTCTCCAGCCCCTTGGTATGAACATTGAATTCTCCAACATCTGGTAAATCCCTCCCTCTCCCTTCCCCATCCCACCTCTACTCTGTCTCCTCTTCTAGCTGCCTATCACCTCTCTCATGATTCTGCCTTCTTCTACTATCCATAGTGCTTTCCCCTTAGATTCCTTCTTCACCTCTCCTGCCAATCCCCTCCCTGCTTCCCCTCCCCCACCCCTTGATCTTTCCTCTGATTGGTTTTCCACCCTCTCCCCACCTTCTTTATGGGGCCCCTGCCCCTTCCTTCTTCAGTCCTGACGAATGGTCTCGGCCCGAAACGTTGACTGCTCACTTCAATGGATGCTGCCCGACCTGCTGAGTTCATCCGGCTTGTTTGTACATCTTGATTTGACCACAGCATCTGCAGTGCACTTTGTGTTCATTGTAAATTCTTCTGTGACTATACCAGGGTGAAGTACATGTCTTGCTGGGCAGTGTGGGCCCGTTGGGCTGGAAGGGTCTGTTCTACACTCGATATCTAAATAAGTAAACTCCCTTAAGTTGCATTCAAATCCAGCAATAACTGCAACATCACAATGAGAATATTCTGCAAGGAAATGGTGTTCTCCTTAACAAAAGAAGAAGGAGCAGATTACATAGAACTGGTTGTCGATGTGGGTTTGATCTCAACACGTCGGTGAAATTTGGATAAGTACGTTGGATGGGAGGATTATGGAAGGCTAAGGTCCGGGTGTGAGTTGATGGGACCAGGCAGGGTAATATTTTGTCACGAGCAAGATGGGTCAAAGGGCTTTCTGTGCTGTAGTGTTAGATGACACTATGGCTCAAACTGAACTGACAAGATTCCCCCTCCCTTTGAAGGTGCTGGACCCTTAGGCTTCTGTTCCACAGGGCAGCCCTGGAGGCATTCTGACACTGACTGCATTCATATGTGGAACTGGTAGGCCAGAGAGGGTTGTAGATTCAGCCAGCTCCTTTACAGGCTCACCCTTCCCAGCACTGAGGAAATCCTCAGGAGACAATGCCTCAGGGATGAAGCATACAGTACAAAGGCCCTCTTTGAGTTACCTCCACCTGATATGAGGGGCATGTTTTTCATACTGAAGGTGATGTTTATGTGGAACGAGGTGCCCGTGGAGGTGGTAGAACTGGACACAGTAAGACATTATCTGAATCTGTTCGAGAAAGTGATTGAAGCAAGTAAAATAGCAAGCTTTAAGGGATATTTGGACAGGTGTACAGACAGGATGAAGCTGCTTAGCAAGGTAAGAGCCCATGAAAGATATTAGCATGGAGCGAGCATTGGCTGATTGGGAGGGGCAAAGATTGGTAATACAGGTAGAACAAAGATGAAGAGAAATTTCTTTAGCAGAGAGTGGTGAATCTGTGGAACTCATTGCTGCAGGCAGCTATGGAGACCAAGTCACTGGATATATTTAAGGCAGAATTTGATAGATTCTTGATAAATCAGTGTGAGAAAGGTTACAGGGAGAAGTTAGGGGAACAGTGTGATCAAATAATGGATCAGACTTGATAGGCCAAGTGACTTAATTCTATTCCAATGTCTTACGGTCTTATTTAGAAGGATATGGGACAAATGTGGACAATTAGGACTAACTTGGATGAAAATCTTGCATAGCATGAACCAGATGGGCTGAAAATCTTATTTCCATGCTGTAGGACTTTAAAAGGCATTCGGACTTGGATAGGAAAAGCTTAAAGGGATTTTTATTTTATTTATATAGAGATACAGCATGGAATAGGTCCTTCTGGCCCAATGAGCTGCACGGCCAAGCAACTCACATATTTAACCCTAGCCTAATCACAGGATAATTTACAATGACCAATTAACCTACTAACCAGTATAACTTTGGACTGAGAGAGGAAACAAGAGCACATGAAGGAAACCCACGCATTCACGGGGAGAATGTACAAACTCCTTACAGACAGCACCGGAATTGAACTTCGACCTCAGAACTGCAATAGCTGTAGAGTTGTAATAGTTTTGCTCAAACCACTATGCTACTATGATGCCCAAAAC
This sequence comes from Hemitrygon akajei, assembly GCF_048418815.1. NCBI lineage: Eukaryota > Metazoa > Chordata > Chondrichthyes > Myliobatiformes > Dasyatidae > Hemitrygon > Hemitrygon akajei. Next base: position 191,114,650 of record NC_133126.1, on the reverse strand, counting down.
TAAGAACATAACTTGTCAAATTCATGAAAGTGAGAAAGAATGGGAAAGGAAGTTAGCAAGTAAGGTAGGGGTTGAACCTATAATCTTCAGTTCCGTAGTCAGACGTTACCCATTGTGCCATTGGCCCACTAGGGTACAGGCCTAAAGCGGGCAAGCAGGATTAGCATAGATAGATATTAAGCATATCTACACGAAGCGTCGTCAGAGGAAAGGAGCAAATGAAAGGGGTCCCCGCCACCCAGATCGTACTCTCTTCTCACTGCTGCCATCAGGAAGAATGTACAGGAATCTCAGGACTCACAGCACCAGGTTCAGGAACAGTTATTACCCCTCAGACATCAGGTTCTTGCATCAGCTGGGATAACTTCACTCAACTTCACTGAACAACCTATGTATGATTGCACATTGCACATTTAGACGGAGACGGAGACGTAGCATAAAGATTTTTATTCCTCATGTTTGTGACGGATGTAAGAAATAAAGTCAATTCAATTCAATTCAAGGACTCCATCTTATGTTCTCAATATTTATTTGCTTATTTACTTATTATTATTTTATTTATATTTTTCTCCGCTTCAGCTGGTAAAACCTGAGGTACAGGCATAGTCAAGCAGTTTCATTTCTCAATCGCTAGGAACTTTTGGACTATTCAGGTGGTGTTTGGTATTGTGGCTTTCTGTAGATTAACATAGATATTGCTGTGTATCCCTAATTGTTTAATGCTATTGTGTAGTGCCTTGGCAATGATACCAGTTGTAGATGTTACTACCGGGACATGTATACGCTGTTCCTGTTCCAAAGTCTTTCAATTTCCTCTTTTAATTCATCATACTTCTGGTATTTTTTTATTTATTGATTTATGTATGTTATGTGTGTTTGAAATGGCTATATTTATTAACTAAGTTGTTCTTGCTTGTTTATCATGTATTATATCAAAACTGTTATTATGGGCTGTCCTATCTGTAATAATATAATCAGTCATAATATAATTTGTGGGATTTTACCTCTAAAACTCGATCAGGCTTGTATTTATACCAAGATATGATTTCTTTTATCAGTTTATATTTTAAAGGAAGATTTTGGTGAATGATGTTTGCCATTTGATTGTGCCTATATAAGTAATCAGATTGAATTAAACTGCTGCAGGATCCTGTAACGTGTTGGATTGTTCCTAGTTTCCCTTGGCATTTTCTGCACTCATCATCTTGAATCTGTTTATTATATCTTTTTGATCATTTTTTCTGTTAGCTGCTGGGTCCAGTATGGCCACAAGGAACCTGGGGAGAGGTCTCCAAGTCTGAGCCAGGCGTTAGACACTTCCTTGTCGACATCTAATCTGCTCAGACCATGGGGATGTCTTCCATGGAGGGTCATGATCTTCCATTGGTTAATTTTTTCTTCAATAGTGATAATTTCTTCATTCTTCTGGGCTGTGGTGTCATTAAAGTTTAGTGGAGTGTACTTATCAGGATTGCATATGTTCACATGGAGTGCCAAATCCTTATTATTATTATTATTTCTTTTTCCATTTTTTACAGTTTTTTGCACACTTGTTATCTACCCTGTTGGTGCAGATTTTAATTGATTCTGTTATGGTTATTGGATTTATTGAGTATGCCCGCTAGAAAATGAATCTCAGGGTTGTACGTGGTGACGTACTGTATATGTCCTTTAATAATAGATTTACATTGAATATCACGGTCAGTATGGATGAGGTGGGCCAAAGCACCTGTCTCAGTACTATTTGATTCTATGTTTGTCTCACACTGTACTTAAGGAATTTCTCGTAATTGCAGTCATCAATAGCTAACCTCTTAACTACCAATTACAAACCGTTAAGTGTTTTTGAGAAGTCTTGTGGTTATGAGGAAAAGATCCCCAAAGCAGTGGAATGGTGAACAGCCCATAAATGCAGAGTGTTCTCAGCATTGAAGGGGTTAGTAGTTTAGCTCCAGGCTAACGCTCACAATGCCCTCGCTGTGTGATATCAGCATCAGACTTGACAGTGCCTAATGACAAAGTCTGCCTGTTAACACAAGGCACTTTTGTGCATTTTAGTCATTACCAACACAATGGACAGTAAAAGGAAATCACTCTTCTTTAAAATAACATTTCAATGGGTGATGTTGAAGACAATGACCGAGGCAGAAGCTCAGAGCTCTGCTGTGTGACCTCTGACCCATGCAGGATATGGACCAACTTACTCGACGTGGCTGTGAACGGCACTGATTGTTTAGCGTGTCTCTTCCTGCCTGACACTGGCTCAGTCTGATCAATTACAAGCTCAAGATGGTGATCTTAAACATTAAATGATTATGCCTGGATTAGGAGTAGACTGCTTGCTCTTTATATCCAGGACTCTTCCCCCTCCATCCCCCTGCCATTCTCCACCTCCCCCTCCCTTGTGACTGCCTATCACTCACTGGGGAAATCCGCCTCAAAGTAAAAGCAAAAATACGTAGATTTATACTTCACAATGTGCTTCTTTTTAAAGAATATTTGTGACCATTTTCTGAAACATTTTCAATCACAAGGCCAAAAGACATAGGTGGAAAATTAAGCTATTTGGCCTATTGAGTCTGTTCTGTCATTCCATCATTTATTTTCCCTCTCAAACCCATTCTCCTGCAGCCCTGACGAAGGGTCTCGGCCCAAAACGTCGACACTGCTTCTCCCTATAGATGCTGCCTGGTCTGCTGCGTTCCACCAGCATTTGGTGTGTGCTGCTCTTGCTTTCTCTTGTCTCCTTTGAAAAGGGACGGATTCAAGTGTCACCTGTACAAAAGGGATGGGTTGCACTTGAATCTGAGGTAGACCAATATTCTTGCAGGCAGATTTACTAGAGCTGTTGGGAGTGGTTCAAACTAATATGGCAGGGGGATGGGAACCAGGATGATAGAGCTGAGGGTGAGCCAGCAGGTTTATAAGTGGATGATGTAATATATGTAATATGAATGTAAGGAAGGACAAGCCAATGATTGCGTACAACTGCAAACAGAACAAAGTGTTAAGTTGTACCTCAGAGGCAAAATTCATAAGGGCAAAGAATGCAGGACTGAAGGTGCTGAATTTAAATGCCCATAGCATTTGGAATAAGATGGATGAACTCGTGGCACAATTAGAGATTGCTCGGTATAATGTTGAGCCATGGCTGAAAGAAGGTTGTAGTTGGGAGTTTAACATCAAAGGATATACTTTGTATTGAAAGGACAGGCAAGAAGGCATAGGTGGTGGTGTGGCTCTATTGGTAAGAGATGGGAGTACACCTTTAGAAAGAGGTGACACGGGGTCAGAGAATGTTGAATCTTTCTGGGTGGAGTTAAAATGCAAGGGTAAAAAAAACCATAATGGGAATCATATATAGGCCTCCAAATAGTAGCCAAGATGTGGGGTTGAGATTGTAAGGGGAGCTGGAAAAGGCATGTAATAAGGGTAATGCCACAATTGTAATGGAGGACTTCAATATGCAAGGTGATTTGGCAAAATTAGGTTGGTGTCAGATTGCAAGAGAGGGAATTTGATGAATGCCGACGAGATGGCTTTTTAAGAGTAGCTTGTGCTCGAGCCTACCGGGGGAAAGGTTATCTTAGATAGGATGTTGTGTAATTATCAGTCAGCTAAATGTAAAGGAACCCTGAAGAGGCAGTGATCATAATACGATTGAATTCATACTGCAGTTTGAGAGGGAGAAGCATAAGTCATATGTATCAGTATTGTGATGGAATTAAAGGGAATTACAGAGGCATGAGAGAAGACCTTGCCCAGGTGGATTGGAGGAGGATACTGGTGGCGATGACGGCAGAGCAGAGACGGCTGAAGTTTCTGGGAATAGTTCACAAGGCACAAGATAGATATGTCCCACAGAAGAAGTTCTTGATGGCAGGGCTGACAAAGGAAGTTAAGGACTGCATAAAAGCTAATGAAAGGGCATATAAAGTAGCAAAAGTGGGTGGGAAGTTGGATGATTGGGAAGCTTTTAAAATCCAACCGAGGCAACTAAAAAGCCATAAGGGAAATGATGAAATAAGAGGAGAACATAGCCAATAAAATAAAACAGGATACCAAACGGTTTTTCAGTTATATAAAGAATAAAAGAGAAGTGAGATTTGATATTGGACCACTGGAAAATGATGCTGGTGAGGTAGTAATGGGGGACAAAGAAATGGCAGATGAATTTAATAACTACTTTGCTTCAGTCTTCACTGTGGAAGACATTAGCTGTTGGCCACAGGTCCATGAGTGCCAGGGAGCAGGAGTGAGTGTCATTGCTATTACAAAGGAGAAAGTGATAGGCAAACTGACAGAGCAAAGAGTAAAGTTATACTACAGAGTCTTAAGGTGGATAAGTCACCTGGGCCAAATGGACTACATCCCAGAGTCCTGAAAGAGGTTGTTGAAGTGATATTGGATGCATTGGTCATGATTTTTAAAGAATCACTTGATTCTTGCATGATCCCAGACGACTGAAAGATTGCAAATGTCACTCCACTTGATAAGAAGGGAGGAAGACAAAAGAGAGGAAATTTGGCCAGTTAGCCTAACCTCAGTGGTTGGGAAAGTGTTGGATTCCATTATTAAGAATGAGGTTTCTGGGTACTTTTAAACTAATGATAAAGTAAGTCACATTAGCATGGTTTCTGTAAAGGGAAATCTTGCCTGTTAGAGTTCTTCGAGGAAGTAACAAGCAGGGTGGACAAAGTTGAGGCAGTAGATGTCATTTACTTAAATTTTCAGAATGCATGGCTGACAGGTAGGAGGCAGCAAGTGGGAATAGAAGGGGCCTTTTCTGGTTGGCTGCTAGTGATTAGTGGTGTTCCTCAGGGGTCATAGAAACATAGAAAATAGGTGCAGGAGTAGGCCATTCGGCCCTTCGAGCCTGCACTGCCATTCAGTATGATCACGGCTGATCATCCAACTCAGAACCCTGTACCTGCTTTCTCTCCATACCCCCGATCCCTTTAGCCACAAGGGCCATATCTAACTCCCTTTTAAATATAGCCAATGAACCGGCCTCAACTGTTTCCTGTGGTAGAGAATTCCACAGATTCACCACTCTGTGTGAAGAAGTTTCTCCTCATCTCGGTCCTAAAAGGCTTCCCCTTTATCGTTAAACTGTGACCCCTCGTTCTGAACTTCCCCAACATCGGGAACAATCTTCCTGCATCTAGCCTGTCCAATCCCTTTAGAATTTTATACGTTTCATTAAGATCCGCCTCTCAATCTTCTAAATTCCAGCGAGTATAAGCTTAGTCAATCCAGTCTTTCTTCATATGAAAGTCCTGCCATCCGAGAAATCAATCTGGTGAACCTTTGTTGTACTTCCTCTATGGCAAGAATGTCTTTCCTCAGATTAGGGGACCAAAACTGCACACAATACTCCAGGTGTGGTCTCACCAAGGCCTTGTACAACTGCAGTTGTATCTGCATGCCCACTTTCAATGACTGGTGTAGAATGACACCCAGGTCTCGTTGCACCTTCCCTTTTCCTAATCGGCCACCATTCAGATAATAATCTGTTTTCCTGCTCTTGGAACCAAAGTGGATAACCTCACATTTATCCACATTAAGTTGCATCTGCCATGAATTTTCCCCACTCACCTAACCTATCCAAGCCATCCTGCATCCTCTTAGCATCCTCCTCACAGCTAACACTGCTGCCCAGCTTCGTGTCATCTGTAAATTTGGAGATGTTGTATTTAATTCCCTCGTCTAAATCATTAATATATATTGTAAACAACTGGGGTCCCAGCACTGATCCTTGTGGTACTCCACTAGTCACTGCCTGCCATTCTGAAAAGGTCCCGTTTATTCCCACATTTTGCTTCCTGTCTGCCAACCAATTCTCTATCCGCATCAATACCATACCCCCAATACAGTGTGCTTTAAGTTTGCATACTAATCTCCTGTGTGGGACCTTGTCAAAAGCCTTTTGAAAATCTAACTATACCACAACCTCAGGTTCTCCCCTATCCACTCTACTAGTTACATCCTCAAAAAATTCTCTAAGATTCGTCAGACATGATTTTCCTTCCACAAATCCATGCTGACTTTGTCTGATGATTTCACTGGTTTCCAAATATGCTGTTTCCAAACACCACTTCCCTACTAGCATGTATTTCCCTCATTTCGTCCATCTCACTAGACCCTCGGTCACCTACTATTTCCAGAAGATTATTTATGTCCTTCTTAGTGAAGACAGAACCAAAGTAGTTATTCAATTGGTCTGCCATGTCCTTGTTCCCCATGATCAATTCACCTGTTTCTGACTGTAAGGGACCTACATTTGTCTTAAACAATCTTTTTCTTTTCACATATCTATAAAAGCTTTTACAGTCAGTTTTTATGTTCCCTGCCAGCTTTCTCTCATAATCTTTATTCCCTTTCCTAATTAAGCCTTTTGTCCTCCTCTGCTGGACTCTGAATTTCTCCCAGTCCTCAGGTGTGCCGCTTTTTCTGGCTAATTTGTATGTTTCTTCTTTGGACTTGATACTATCTCTAATTTCCCTTGTCAGCCACGGGTGCACTACCTTCCCTGGTTTATTCTTTTGGCAAACTGGGATGAACAATTTTTGTAGTTCATCCATGCGATCTTTAAATGCTTGCCATTGCATATCCACTGTCAACCCTTTAAGTATCATTTGCCAGTCTATCTTAGCTAATTCACGTCTCATACCTTCAAAGTTACCCTTCTTTAAGTTCAGAACCTTTGTTTCTGAATTAACTATGTCACTCTCCAACTTAATGAAGAATTCCACCATATTATGGTCACTCTTACCCAAGGGGCCTCGCACGACAGGATTGCTAACTAACCCTTCCTCATTGCTCAATACCCAATCTAGAATGGCCTGCTCTCTAGTTGGTTCCTCGACATGTTGGTTCAGAAAACCATCCCACATACATTCCAAGAAATCCTCTTCCTCAGCACCCTTACCAATTTGGTTCACCCAATCTATATGTAGATTGAAGTCACCCATTATTACTGCTGTTCCTTTATTGCACGCATTTCTAATTTCCTGTTTAATGCCATCCCCAACCTCACTACTACTGTTCGGTGGCCTGTACACAACTCCCACCAGCGTTTTCTGCCCCTTAGTATTATGCAGCTCTACCCATATCGATTCCACATCCTCCAGGCTAATGTCCTTCCTTTCTATTGTGTTAATCTCCTCTCTAACCAGCAACGCTACCCCACCTCCTTTTCTTTCCTGTCTATCCCTCCTGAACATTGAATAACCCTGGATGTTGAGCTCCCATCCTTGGTCACCCTAGAGCCATGTCTCTGTGATCCCAACTATGTCATATTCATTAATAACTATCTGCACATTCAATTCATCCACCTTGTTATGAATGCTCCTCGCATTGAAACACAAAGCCTTCAGGCTTGTTTTTACAACACTCTTAGCCCTTATAGAATTATGTTGAAAAGTGGCCCTTTTTGATTTTTGCCCTGGATTTGCCTGCCTGCCACTTTTACTTTTCACTTTACTACTTTTTGCTTCTACCCTCATTTTACACCCCTCTGTCTCTCTGCACTTGTTCCCATCCCCCTGCCACGTTAGTTTAAATCCTCCTGAACAGCAGTAGGGTCAGTATTGGGACTGCTACTTTTCACATTGTTTGCCATTGATTTGGATAATAGAATAGATGGCTTTGTGGCAAAATTTGCAGATGATATGCAGATCGATGGAGGGATAGGTAGTGCTGAGGAAACAGTATGATTGCAGCAGGCCTTAATGAGCAAAAAGATGGCAGTGGAATACAGTGTTGGGAAATGTTTGACAATGCATTTTGGTAAACGGAACAATAGTGCAGACTATTATCTAAATGGGGAGAAGGTTCAAACATCGGATGTGAAAAGGGACTTCGGAGTCCTTGTGCAAAACTCCTAGAAGATTAATTCACAGGTTGTGTCTTTGGTAAAGAAGGCAAATGTAATGTTGGCATTTATTTCAAGAGAAATCACATCTAAAAATAAGGTGATAAGTTTTATGAGACACTAGTCAGGCTGCACTTGGAGTATTATCAACAATTTTCGGCCCCTTATCTCAGAAAGGATATATTGTCATTGGATAGAGTCCAGAGCAGGTTACTGAGGATGATTCTGGGAATGAATGGGGTTAACATATGAGGAGTGTTTGGCAGCTTTGTGACTGTACTCACTGGAACTTAGAAGAATGTGGGAGATCTCATTGAAACCTACAGAATGCTAAAAGGACCAGATAGGGTGGATGTGGAGAGGATGTTTCCTATGGTGGGGTAACCAGAACTAAAGGGCACAGACTCAAAATTGAGGGGTGACCTTATAGAACAGAAGTAAGCAGAAATATTTTTAGCCAGAGTGGTGAATCTGTAGAATGCTCAGCCACAAACTGCAGTGGAGACCAATTGCATGGGTATATTCATTGCAGAAGCTAGTAGATTCCTGATTGGTTAAGGCATCAAGGGATATGGTGAGAGGGCAGGTGTATTGGGTTGAATGGGATCCAGGATCAGTCATAATGAAATGGTGGAGCAGACTCAATGGGCTGAATGGCCTAATTCTGCTACTATGTCTTGTAGTCTTATAGATACATGGATGCATGAGAAATGGAGGTAAGGGTTAGAGCGATGGTGGAGTAGGTTTCTATGATTCATCAGCACATTGTGGGCTGAAGGGCCCATTCTGTGCTCTACTCTTCTATGTTCTACCAATTTACTAAATGTTCTCCTGTGTATCACCCATATCCTCCCATTCCCTTCATGTTCATGTGCCTACCTAAAAGCTCCTAAAGTCCACCAAACTGCTTGCTTCCACCTGGTAATCTATTACCCTCTGTGTAAAAACACTGCCCTCACATCACCGTTCAACTTTGCCTCTCTAACCTTACCTCCATCTGTAAGGACTCCCGACACCCAGGTCATGCCCTCTTCTCATTGCTACAATCAGGGAGGAGGTACAGGAGCCTGAAGACACACACTCAACTTTGTACACATATTTACCGTAATTTACATGTTTTATTATTTGGGAATGCAATGTACTGCTGCCATAACAAATTTCATGACTTACGTTGCTGATATTAAACTGGATTCTAATTCTGATCCTGGTGTTTGACGTTTCTACCCTGGGGATAAGATTCTGACCCCAGGTTCTCTTCTCTTGTGGTCTTATGATTTAATGGACACCCTTACTAATCAAGGATGATCAACCTCTGCTTTAAATACTAGACTGAATGAGTTGGCATTTCAGCAATGAACTCCACAGATTTACCACTCTCTGGCAAAAGAAATTCATCCTCCTTTCTGTTTAAAGCGATGTTCTTGTATTTTCCATTTACCATGGGCAGCAACATAGCTTAGCATCTAGGGCAATGCTTCATAGTGCCAGAGATCAGTGTTTAATTCCTGCTGCTGTCTGTAAAAAAAAAAATTGTACAGTCTTCCTGTGATCATGTGGGTTTCCTCCGTAAGTTCCACTTACTTTCCGCGATCCAAAGCACTGTGGTTTAGGGTTAGGGTTAGTGAGTGATGGACATGCTATGTTGGCACCAGAAGCAGGGCGACACCAGCACAGCCTCGGATGCATGTCACTGTACGTTTCGATGTATATGTGACAAATCAACCTAATCTTTAATCTCACTAGAGTAATAATTAGCAAGTGCTAAGATCACTTTATGCTACTTCTCTCAAGCGGCTGTAAGCCTCCTTCACTGAAGGCATTGACACAAAACAGCAGTTTGAAGAGAGAAGGCCTGATTCTATTACTCCAGGAGGGAGTGGTGAGACCATTCGAGTCGAGTATGATGTTCTTCAAAAGGGGTTGCCTTTTGCTGTGTCCTCTGGTGGCTGTAGAGGCTGATCCGGGGTCCACATTAGGTTGGATTCCCTGAATGGTGAACACCTGTGCATGACTTCGCTTAGGGTGGGGAAGCTAATTCACCGGCAGTCACCACGTGGTCCTTGACAGATCGGTGCCAGGGTCCAGAGGCATGGAATGCAAGATGAGTGCTGATCCTCTACTGCTGCAGCCTTCCTCCACTTCCACTCCCCTGTGATGTTTTATCATCTTCCACCAGCTCCACCACCGAGGTCGTGGTTGGACCACTCTTTGTCTGGTACCTTCCCTCAACATGGCTGACCCAAACAGGAGTTAAACACCAGATGCCATTGCTCTCAGGATCTTGGGATCACTGTCTTCCAAACATCAGTAAATTCAGTAATGATGTCTACGGGCTGAACAAGTGTTAGGTCGATAGGTACAGACCACTCTACACAACCTTCATAGTACAGAAGCTTGTAGAAGCAATAATCAGATACAATATCAGCAGTTATTTAATGAGGATCAGAATCAGGTTTATTACTGGCAGTTCTACAGTGCATAGTAGGCCAGAGGACCATCAGATACAGGAGCATAATTAGACCATTTGGCCCATCAAGTCTGTTCCTCCATTTCATCATGGCTGATTTATTTCCCGCTCAACCCCAATCTCCTGCCTTCTCCCCATATCCCTTCATGCTCTGGCTAATCAAGAACCTATCCACCTGTACCTTAAACATACCCAATGACTTGGCCTCCACAACCACCACAGCCCCCACAGCATGAATTCCACAGATTCACCACTCTCTGGCTACAGAAATTCCTCCTCATCTCCATTCTAAATGGATGTCCCTCTATTCTGAGGCTGTGTCCTCTGATCTTAGATTCCACCCCCCCCACCCACCATAGGAACCATCCTCTCCACATCCACTCTATTGAGGCCTTTCAACATTCGATAGGTTTCAATGAGATCCCACCATCACTCTTCTGAATTCCGATGAGTAGAGGCCCAGAGGCATCAAACTCTCCTCATATGATAAGCCTGTCAATCCCAGAATCTACACAAACTACACAACAAAAAATGCAAACAAATCCACCATCAAGAACATTGAAATGAGATTATATTTATTTGTCACATGCACATCGAAACATGAGCAACATGACTGGGTAGACAAGTCAGAATCAATTTCTCAGGACAGGGGAGTCTCGAGCTAGAGTAGATGGGCCGATCGGCCCTGTTTCTGTGTTGTAATGTTCCAAGACTCTATAATTGCTTAACACAGAGGCAGATCCACCTCATTTATACCAACCATGATGCATTTCTACTCTAACCCTCTGTTCGCCCGATGCTACATAAACACGGAAACAGACTTCAGCCCATCACTCTATTCTACTTTGTTATTATGCAAAGCTCCATTGACTTGCACCTGAACCATCGTCCTCCACACCCCTCCCATCCATATACTTATCCAAACTTCTCTTAAAAGTTGTAAATGAACCTGCATCCACCTGACAGCTTGTTCCACACTCTCACCACCCTCTGTCCTTGATGATGGAGGCTGCTTTCCTGGGACAACACTCTGTGTAGATGTGCTCAATGGTGGGGAGGGTTTTACCCGTGATGGACTGGGCTGTATCGGCCTCATTTTGTAGGATTTTCCTTCCAAGAGCATCAGTCTTTCCGTACCATGCTGTAATGTAACCAGAAAATATACTCTGCACCACATATCTATAGAAAGTCTGCCAAAGTTTTAGATGTCACGCCAAATCTTTGCAAACTTCTCGGGAAGTAATAACCTATTCAACCCTTCCTTGTAACTCAGACCCTGAAGTCCCAGCAACATCATCGTGCATTTTCTCTAAACATTTTTAAGCTTATTGATATTTTACCTGTAGGCAGGTGACCAGTGATTCTCTGAACAATCTGCAGTTCGAAAACCAAATCACCTCTGCCTTAGGTTGCGATATCAAAGGGATGGGCACAAAGATATAGTCTGCCAAATGAGACACAACAGAAGGCCCTGTTGGTTAATTGTGTAAGGTGCGATGATCCGTGGCCTCACTGAATCTCTGTAATTCTCCCAAGTGATTCTGAACATTTCATCTCTCAGACAACAGAGAGGGTCAAGCTTTGATGGAAAGAAGGTAGACTCAATAAATAGCATAAAGTATTGACACTTTACTCATTTGAAAAAGAAGAAAAAGGTGTTGTTCGAATAGTACAGTGACTTCCTGCCATTGTGTTGACCATAACACTATAATTCATAGCAGTAGAATTATGCTATTTGATCCATCGAGTCTGCTCTGCCGTGTTAGCACAGCTTATCTGTTATCCCTCTCAACCTCATTTTCCTGTTTCCTCTCCTGACTAATCAAGAACCTATCAAATTCTGCATTAAATATACCCAATGACTTGGGCTCTACAGCTGTCCATGGTAACAATTTTCACAGATTCACCACTCTCTGGAAAAAGAAGGAGGGAGTGATAGTCTGCCCATTGCCTCTTTCCCTCTACTCCATTCTTCTCTTCCATCAGAATCCTTCTCCAGCCTTCTACCACCCATTACATCCCAGCTTCTTACATCTTCCCCCTCACCTGGCTTCACAACCTGCCAACTTGTACTCCTTCCCCACCTTCTTATTCTGGTTTTTGCCCCCTTCATTTCCAGCCTTGATGAAGGGTCTTGGTCTGAAACTCTGACTGTTTATTCCCCTCCATAGACGCTGCAAAGTTCCTCCTGCATTTTAATATAATAACTATCAGCTGGAAGAATTCAGCAGGTTGAGCAGCATCTGTGGGAGGAAAGAAATGGTCAATGCTTTGAGTCGAAACCCTGCCTCAGGACTTCAGACTAATTCCTTTCCTTCCACAGATGCTGTTTAACCCATTGAGCTACCCCAGCAGATTGTTTGTTGCTCCAGATCCCAGCATCGGCCATCTCTTGTGTCTGGAGGAAATATTGCAGCCAAGTTACACTGAGCAAGTTCCCACAGACAGCAAAGGGAGAAAAGAAAGTGAGGTGTGCAGGATCGTGGGTGATTAGAATCAGAGGCACAGTTAAAGGACAGCTCATTTTACAGTACAGTACCCCTCAGTACTGCACTGGAGGTGTATAAGGTGATAAAAAGTTCGAGAGCCAGTGCCTTTTTCCCAGGGCAGAAATGGTTAATACAAGACGACATAATTTTAAGGTGATTGGAGGAAAGTATGGGGGGGTGTATGTCAGAGGTAGAATTTTTATGCAGTGGTGGGTGTGTGGAATGCCCTGCCAGGGGTGGTGGTAGAAGCAGATACAATAGGGACATCTCAGAGACTCTTGGACAGGCACATGGATGAAAGAAAAATGGAGGCTATGTGGGTGGGAAGCGTTAGACAGATCTTAGTGTAGGTAAAAAGGTCGGCATCACAGCATGGGCCGAAAGGACTGTATAGTGCTGTACCATTCTACATTCTAAAAAAAGCATGATCTTAGATTACATCTAAGATTAGTCCATGCAGGTACCAATGGGTAGGACGAGTGATGAGCTTCAGGGAACTAGGTAGTAAGTTAAGGGGCAGGACTTCCAGGGTTCTGATCTCAAGATTGCTACCCGTGCCCTGTGCTAGAGAGGATAGAACTAGGAAGATTGTACAGATTAATATCTGGCTAAGATGCTGGTGTAGGAGGGAGGGCTTAAGATTTTTGGATCGTTGGTGTCTCTCCTCCAGAGAAGGTAGGACCTGTACAGAAGGGGTGGTTTGAACCTGAACTGGAGGTTGGGGGGTGTCTAATATCCTAGTGGGACGCTTTGTTCATGATGGGGTTTAGACTAGAGTTGCAAAGGAATGTGAACCAGATGTGGGTAAGATCTCAAACAAAGTTGGGAATCAAGAGGTTGAGTACGGTGTGACAAAATCGAAAAAGGAGAATACAGGACTGAAGTTGTTCTATCTTAATTGCGTGCAGCATACAGAATAAGGTAGATGAACTTGCAGCACAGTTTCAGATTGGCAGGTATGATGATGTAGGCATCACTGAATCATGACTGGATTATAGCTGGTAGCTTCACGTCCAAGGATACACATTGTATTGAAAGGACAGGCAGGATGGCAGAGGGGACAGCTTTGTTCTGGTGATAAAACAATGAAATCAAATCATTGGAAAGAAGTGACAAAGCGCTGGAAGGTGTTGATTCATTGTGGATAGAGCTCAGGAACTGCAAGGGTAAAAAGACCTTGATGGGAGTTGGATACAGACCCACAAATGGTATTATGAATGTTGCCTACAAATTACAACTGGAGATGGAAAATGCATGCTAAGAGTGCAATGTTACAGTCGTCATGGGGGAACTACAATTTGCAGGTAGATTGGGAAAATCAGGTTGGTGCTGGATTACAGGAGGGGGAATTTCCAGAGAGCCTATGAGATGGCTTTTTAGACCAGACGATCAACTATTCTAGATTGGGTGTTGTGCAATGAACCAGAATTGATTAGAGAGCTTAAGGTAATAGAACCCTTAGGGTAGAGTGATCACAATATGATTGAATTCACCCTGAAATCTGAGAAGGAGAAGCTAAAGTCAATGTATCAGTGTTACAGTGGAGTGAGGGGTATTACAGAGCCATGAGAAAGCAGTTGGTCAGAATTGATTGCAAAAGAACACTGGTAGGGATGATGGCAAAGCAGCAATGGCTGGAATTTCTGGAAACAATTTGGAATGAACAGGATATATACATCCCAAAGAGGATGAAGTATTCTAAAGGAAAGATGACACAACCGTGGCTAACTCAAGAAGTCAAAGCCAACATAAAAGCCAAAGGGAGGGTAAGATTACTGGGAAGTTAGAGGAATGGGAAACTTTTAAAAACCAACAGAAGGCAACTAAAAAAGTCATTAAGAAGGTAAAGTTGGAATATGAAAGTAAGCTAACCAATAATATTAAAAAGGATACCAAAAGTTTCTGCAGATGCATAAAGTGTAAAAGAGAGGTGAGAGCAGATATTTGACTGCTGGAAAACCATGCTGGAGAAGTAGTAATGGGGGACAGTGAAACAGCAGATGAACTGTATTTTGCATCGGACTTCACTGTGGAAGACATTAGTACAGGTGTCCCCCGCTTTACGAGTGTTCGCTTTACGCCGCTTCACTTTTACAAAAGGCCTACATTAGTAACCTGTTTTCGCATTACAAAGAGGATTTTTGCTTTTACGAAAAATGTTCCCATATAAATTAATGGTTCTTCGCTTTACACCATTTCAGCTTAAGTAAGGTTTCATAGGAGTGCTCTACCTTTGTAAAAGAGGGGACACCCGCAGTATGGTGGAAGTTCCGGGTGTCAGAAGGCATGAAGTCTGTGAAGTTACTACAACAAGAGAGAAGGTTCTTTGGAAACGGAAAGGTCTGAAGGTAGATAAGTCACCTGGATCAGATGGTGTACACCCCAAAGTTCAGAAAGTGGTGGCTGTTGAGATCATGGAGGCATTAGTAGTGATATTTCAAGAGTCTCTAGTTTCTGGAATAGTTCCGGAAGTCTAGAAAATTGCAAATGTCACTCCAGTCTTCAAGAAGGGAGAGAGGGAGAAGAAAGGAAACTATAGGCTAGTTAGTCTGACCTCAGTGGGTGGGAAAATGTTGGAGTCAATTATTAAAGATGAGGTCTTAGGTAACTTGGAGGCACTTTATAAAATAGAAATTCTTTGATGAAGTAATAAGCAGGATAGACAAAGGAAAATGGGTTGATGTTGTGTATATGGATTTTCACAAGGTGCCGCACACGAGGCTGCTTAACAAGCTATGGGCCAATGGAATTGCAGGAAAGATTCTAGCATGGATAAAGCAGTGGCTGATTGGCAGGAGGCAAAAAGTAGGAATAAAGGGAGCCTTTTCTGTCTGGCTCTCGGTGACTAGTGGTGCTCCACACAGTCAATGTAGGGACTGATTCTTTTTAAGTTGTATGCCAATGATTTGGGTGATGGAATTGATGGCTTTGTTGCTAAGTTTGCAGGCGATAGGAAGATAAGTGAAGGGGCAGGTAGTTTTGAGGAAGTAGAGAGGCTAAAGCAGGACTTAGATTAGGATAAAGTTCACATAAATGACAGACAGAATACAGTGTCAGGAAGTGTATGGTCATGCACTTTGATAGAAGAAATGAAAGAGTTGACTATTTTCTAAATGGAGAGAAAATACAAAAACTTGAGACTTGGGAGCCCTTGTGCAGGATCCCCTAAGGGTTAATTTGCAGGTCGAGTCTACGGTGATGATGGCAAAAAAATATTAGCATTGATTTCAAGAGGACTAGAATATAAAAGCAAGCATGTAATGTTGAGACTGTATAAAGCACTGGTGAGGCCTCACTTGGAGTATTGTGAGTAGGTTTGTGCCCCTTATCTTAGAAAGAAAGTGCTGAAACTGAGAGGGTCCAATGGAGGTTCACCAAAATGACTTTAGGATGGAATGGTTTGTCGTATGAAGAGTTTCTGATGGCCCTGGCCTTTATTCACTAGAACTCAGAAAAATAAGATGTGACCTCATTTCAACCTATCAAATGGTGAAAGGCCTTGATAGAGTGGATGGCTCCTAGGGTGGGAGAGTCTAAGACCAGAGGACACAGCCTCAAAATAGAGGGGCGTCCTTTTACAACAGAGATGAGGAGGAATTTCTTCAGCCAGGGGGTGGTGTATCTGTGGAATTTGTTGTCTCAGGAAGCTGTGGAGGGTAAGTCACTGGGTATATTTCAGACGGAGGTTGATAGATTCTCGATTAGTCAGGGCATGAAGGGATATGGGAAGATGGCAGAAGACTGGGGCTGAGAGGGAAATGGATCAGCCATGATGAAATGGCAGAATGGACAATGGACAATGCTCCTATTTCTTATGGTCTATATGAGGGATATCAGAGGTAGGTTTTTTCCAGAGTGGTGGTTGCCTGGAACGTACTTTTGGGTATGGACATCAAGAATGATATATTATGGATATTTAAAAGACACCTAAATAGGCGCATAAATGAAAGAAAAATGGAGGGTTATGCGGGATAGTAGGGTTAGATTGACCTTGAAGTAGGATAAAAGCTCAGCATAACAACATGGGCCGAAGGGCCTATACTGTTCTATTTTCTATGTCCCATGGTGGATCAGCTTGGATTTTTATGTCGAAGTCCCCAGAATTAGAGTGGGCACCATAATAATGCCCTTCAGCTGACACTTACCCCAATGGCTAGAATGTGTGATAGACCAGAACCCCTTTATCCATGAGCCACTGCTCATCATAGATCGAGGACTGTATGACTTCTCTCCATGGGAGATAAGGCAGCAGTGCTGGTATGCACCCAGAACATTTCAGGCTCTGTCTAGTCCAGTGAGTGTACACTCTGTTTACATTCCAGTTTCAATGAAAGAGAAAGTGAAAGATATTTCGAGAGAGAACATGAGTCAGGAAGCTATGTTGGAGCTTTATAACACTCCAGTTTTTATTGATTTAGAAATACAGCACAGTAATGTTCCTTTCCATTCCAACAAGCCCGCACCTACCAATTACACTCGTGCAGTGGAGATTTACCAGGACACTTCCTGGACTAGAGTTCAAATTTCAAAGTAAAAATATTATAAAAGACCATATAAACACTGCCTATAAAATGTATTCACCTCCTCCCAGAAGTTTTCATGTTTTATTATTTTCCAACATTGAATCACAGTGGATTTAATTTGGCTTTTTTGAAACTGATCAACAGCAAAAGGCTCTTTCATGTCAAAGTGAAAACAGATCTCTACAAAATGATCTAAATTAATTACAAATATAAAACATGAAATAATTGATTATTCACCCCCTTCAAGTCAGTATTTAGTAGATACACCTTTGGCAGCAATTACAGCCTTGAGTCTGTGTGGATACGTCTCTACCAGCTTTGCACATCTGGACACTGCAATTCTTCCCCATTCTTCTTTACAAAACTGTTCTAGCTCTGTCACAAAACATGTGGATTGTGAGTGGATCACCCTTTTCAAGACCAGCCACAAATTCTCAATTGAATTGAGGTCTGGACTCTGACTTGGCCATTCCAGGACATTAACTTTGTGGTTTTTTAAGCCATTCCTGTGTTGCTTTAACTTTATGCTTGGGGTCATTGTCTTGGCGGAAAACAAATCTTCTCCCAAGTCAAAGTTCTCCTGCAGGCTGCTTTATGTTTTCCTCCAGGATTTCCCTGTATTTTGCTGCATTCATTTTGCCCTCAACCTTCACAAGCCTTCCAGGGCCTGCTGCAATGAAGCATCCCCACAGCATGACGCAGCCATCACCATGCTTCACAGCAGGGATGGTGTGCTTTTGACGATGTGTGGTGTTTGACTTACAGCAAACATAGTGTCTGGTCTTATGGCCAAAAAGTTCAATTTTTGTTTCATCACACCATCGAACCATCTTCCAGCTGACTTCAGAGTCTCCCACATGCCTTTTGGCAAACTCTAGCCGAGATTTCATATGAGTATTTTTCCAACAGCAGCTTTCTCTTTGCCACTCTCCCATAAAGCTGTGACTGGTGAAGCTCCCGGGTTAACAACTGATATTTGCGCAGTCTCCCCCATCTCAGCCACTAAAACTTGTAACTCCTCCAGAGTTGTCATTCGGTTTCTCAGTGGCCTCCCTCACTAGTCCCCTTCTTGAACGGTCACTCAGATTTTGAGGATGGCCTTCTCTAGGCAGATTTACAGCTGAGCCATATTCTTTCCATTTCTCGATGATTGACTTGACTGTACTCTAAAGGATATTCAGTGACTTAGAAATTTTCTTGTAACCATCTCTTGACATGCTTTCAATAACCTTTTCGCACAGTGGCTTGGAGTGTTCTTTTGTCTTCATGGTGTAGTTTTTGCCAGGATACTCACTTGTCAGCAGTTGAACTTTCCAGATACAGGTGTATCTTGAAACACCTTGGCAACACACAGGTCTCCAAAAGCAGA
The DNA here is from genome assembly GCF_048418815.1 of Hemitrygon akajei. NCBI lineage: Eukaryota > Metazoa > Chordata > Chondrichthyes > Myliobatiformes > Dasyatidae > Hemitrygon > Hemitrygon akajei. Next base: position 191,095,926 of record NC_133126.1, on the reverse strand, counting down.
CCTCCATTTAACTAATTATGTGACTTCTAAAACCAATTGGCTGCACCAGTGAGGATTTGGTGTGTCATATTAAAGGGGGTGAATATTTATGCAATCAATTATTTAGTGTTTTATATTTATAATTAATTTAGATAATTTGGTAGAGATCTGTTTTCGCTTTGACATTTTTTTCTGTTGATCAGTGTCAAAAAAGGCAAATTAAATTTACTGTGATTCAATAAAAAAAACATGAAAACCTCTGGGGGAAGAGGAGGGGTAAATACTTGTAATAGGCACTGTATCATGATATACTACCCTGACATTAACTTTCTTGCAGGCATCAGAGTAGACCCAAAGAAATACAATGAAATCAACAAAATAAACTACACACAAAGACAGACAAACAATGTGCAAATACAAAAGTAATAAATAAATGAATAATACTTTATAGAATATTAGTCGTGGATTCCTTGAAAGTGAGATCATAGGTGCTAGGCAACACACAAAGTGCTGGAGGAACTCAGCAGGTCAGGAGCATCTATGGAGGAGAATAAACAGTCGACATTTCGGGCCGAGACCCTACATTAGGAATGAAAAGGAAGAGGGAAGATGCCAGAACAAGAAGGTGGAGGGAAGGGGAAGGACCATAGCTAGAAGGTTGATTGGTGGCAACAGGCGGGTGGTGGAGAGGGGAAAAAGAAAGAAGCTGGGAGGTAGTAGGTGGAAAAGATAAATGGCTGAAGAAGAAGAAGAAGAAATCTGATAGGAGAGGAGAGTGGACCACGGGAACAAACAAAGGAGGAGGGACACCAGGGAAAGGTGATAGGTAGGTGCGGAGAAGAGGTAAGAAGAGGGACAGACTGTGGAATGAAGAAAAGTGAAGAGGAAGGGGGGAGAGGGGAAATTCACCAGAAGTTGGAGAAAACAACGAGCATGTCATCAGGTTGGGAGCAACCTCGATGGAATATAACGTGTCACACCTCCAACCTGAGAGTGGCCTCATCGTGACAGAAGAGGAGGCATGAATCGACAAATAGGACTGTGAATGGGGATTGGAATTGAAGTAGGTTTTGGAATTAGTTCAGTGTTGAGTTGAGTGAAGTTACGCACGCTGGTTCAGGAACCTGATGGCTGAGGGGTAATAACTGTTACTGAACCTGGTGGTGAGGGACCTAAAGCTTCGTATAAGCGAGAAGGGAGCATGCCCTGGATGGTGCAGGCCCTTGGTGATGGATACTGCTTTCCTGCAACAGCGCTCCTTATAAATGTTGTTCACTGATAGAGCATAAGAACAAGACCCTTGTGAACTTCAGGGGAATGTGGGAAAGAGAACCAACTGCTTTTCAAGAAAATGGAGTCCTCGTGATTTTAAAGGGAACACTAGAACCAGGGACTTAGTGTGATTAAAGGGACAGGTGGCCTAGATCTACAGTATGTAGAAGCACGCAGGAGAATTTTGAAGCAAAGGAGGATGAGAAATGAAATGACAGGAGTGTATAAGTTTATAAGAGGAATAGACAATGTGGACCTCCAGCATCATCTTTCCAAAGCAGCAGTGGCTACTACCAGAGGACAAACATTTAATGCTGAGTACAGGAGTGTTGAGAGAAGATGCAAGAATTTGCTTTTTTTTCACACTGAGAGTGGTGAGTATGTGGAATGCAGTGCCGAGGGTGGTGGTAGGGACAGATACACTCAGTGGCCACTTTATTAGGTACCTCCTGTACTTAATGAACAGGCCACTGAGTGTACGTCCATGGACTTCAGCTGCTGTGGTCAATCAACTTCAAGATTCAACATGTGGTGCATGCAAGGATACTCTTCCACACACCGTTGTTGTAACACATGGTTCTTTGAGTTACTATCACCTTCCTGAGAACTTGAACCAGTCTGGCCATTCTCCTCTCTCATCAAGAAGACATTTTCGCCCATGGAACTGCCACTCATTGGATGATTTTTTTTTGTTTTTCACACCATTCTTTGTAAACTTTAAAGACTGTTGTTTGTGAAAATCCCAGGAGATCAGCAGTTTTTGTGATACTCAAACCACCCCACCTGGCACCAGCAATCATTCCACAGTCAAAGTCACTGAGATCACATTTCTTTCCCATTCTGATGTTTGGTCTGCCTGTTTGGTCTGAACAACAACTGAAGCTGTTGACCATATCTGCATGCTTCTAACAGTAAACCTAGCAATTATAGGCCTGTCAGTTTGACGTCAGTGGTGGGTAAATTAATGGAAAGTATTCTTAGAGATGGTATATATAATTATCTGGATAGACAGGGTCTGATTAGGAACAGTCAACATGGATTTGTGCGTGGAAGGTCATGTTTGACAAATCTTATTGAATTTTTTGAAGCGGTTACGAGGAAAGTTGATGAGGGTAAAGCAGTGGATGTTGTCTATATGGACTTCAGTAAGGCCTTTGACAAGGTTCCACACAGAATGGTAGTTAGGAAGGTTCAATCATTAGGTATTAATATTGAAGTAGTAAAATGGATTCAACAGTGGCTGGATGGGAGATGCCAGAGAGTAGTGGTGGATAACTGTTTGTCAGGTTGGAGGCCGGTGACTAATGGTGTGCCTCAGGGATCTGTACAGGGTCCAATGTTGTTTGTCATATACATTAATGATCTGGATGATGGGGTGGTAAATTGGATTAGTAAGTATGCAGATGATACTAAGGTAGGTGGTGTTGTGGATAATGAAGTAGGTTTTCAAAGTTTGCAGAGAGATTTAGGCCAGTTAGAAGAGTGGGCTGAATGATGGCAGATGGAGTTTAATGGTGATAAATGTGAGGTGCTACATTTTGGTAGGAATAATCCAAATAGGACATACATGGTAAATGGTAGGGCATTGAAGAATGCAGTAGAACAGAGTGATCTAGGAATAATGGTGCATAGTTCCCTGAAGGTGGAATCTCATGTGGATAGGGTGTTAAAGAAAGCTTTTGGTATGTTGGCCTTTATAAATCAGAGCATTGAGTATAGGAGTTGGGAGGTAATGTTAAAATTGTACAAGGCATTGGTAAGGCCGAATTTGGAGTATTGTGTACAGTTCTGGTCACCGAATTATACAAAAGATGTCAATAAAATAGAGAGAGTACAGAGAAGATTTACGAGAATGTTACCTGGGTTTCAGCACCTAAGTTACAGGGAAAGATTGAACAAGTTAGATCTTTATTCTTTGGAGTGTAGAAGATTGAGGGGGGACTTGATAGAGGTATTTAAAATTATGAGGGGGATAGATAGAGTTGACGTGGATAGGCTTTTACCATTGAGAGTAGGGGAGATTCAAACAAGAGGACATGAGTTGAGAGTTAGGGGCAAATGTTTAAGGGTAACACGAGGGTGAACTTCTTTACTCAGAGAGTGGTAGCTGTGTGGAATGAGCTTCCAGTAGAAGTGGTAGAGGCAGGTTCGGTATTGTCATTTAAAGTAAAATTGGATAGGTATATGGACAGGAAAGGAATGGAGGGTTATGGGCTGAGTGCGGGTCAGTGGGACAAGGTGAGAGTAAGCGTTCGGCATGGACTAGAAGGGCTGAGATGTCCTGTTTCTGTGCTATAATTGTTATATGGTTATATACAGGTGTACCTAATAAAGTGGCCACGTTATGTACGTCAGTGGCATTTAAAAGACTCAGGTGCATGGATAAAAGGAAAATGGGCACTTACGGACTGTTTAGAAGGGAAGGACTAGATTGATCATGCACGGTAACGTAACAGCTCGCATAGCACTTCATAGCACCAGTGATCGGGACTCAATTCCGGCCGCGGTCTGTAAGCAGTTTGCACATTCTCCCCGTCACCGAGTGGGTTTCCCCCGGGTGCTCCAGTTTTCTCCCACATTCCAAAGACATACATTAGGGTGGGTAAGTTGTGGGCATGCTATGTTGACCCCAGCAGCGTGGTGACACTTGCAGGCTGCCCCAGCGTATTCTCGTACTGTGTTGGTTGTTGACACAAGTAACACACTTCACTCTATGCTTCAATGTACATGTGATAAATATATCCAAACTTTCTAGTTTAGATCAAAAGGCTGGCACAACGCTATGGGGCCAAAAGTTCTGTAATGTGCTGTACTATTTATGCTCTATGAAATAGCACTGGCAAGCCAGATGCTGAACCATCAGGGTGTCTGAATGGTCTGATATTGGATTGTTGGAGTTTCAGATAAACCATCCTTGGACTCAGTTCTGCCACTCCACTTATCTTTCAATCCCTCTCGCTTCCACAAGTCCTTCTTCTGCTCCTTCCCTTTCTTTGCAACTTAAAATCATTTTTAGTTCATTTAGCCCTCCCCACCACTAAGCACATCTACATGAGCACTCTCACAGGAAAGCAGCGCCCATCAACGAGAACCCCCACTAGCCAGGTGATCCCAATCAGGATCAGGAACAGTTATTACCCCTCAACCATCAGGGTCCTAAGCCAGTGTGGGTAACTCCACTCACCTCGTCACTGAACTGATTCCACTACTGATGAACTCACTTTCAAGGTCTCAAGCAACTCATGTTCTATTATTTATCACTAACTTATTTATTATTATTTTTTTCTTTTTGTGTTTGCTTTTGCGCATTGGTTGCTTGTCCGTCTTTGTGTGAAGCTTTTCATTGATTTTATAGCATTTCTTTTTAGTTACTCTGACTGCCGACAAGAAAATCCATCTCAGGGTTGTAAATGGTGACATCAATGTACTTTGAAAATAAATTTACCTTTAAACCTTTAAAATTTTCAACGTGCTGATGAAAAGTTGCCGACCTGAAACATTAACAGGTACTTATGGAATCAGAGGTGTTCGGCACAGAAACTGGCCCTTCAGCCCACCTTCTTTATGCTGACCACCATGTCTGTGCCTAACTACATATATATTAACTGAAAGCATGCACGCGGGAGATGGCTTTAACTGGTGTGTTCACAGTGCAGTGAGAGAGAGAGAACAATGCACATGGGTAGACAACAGCACATGCACAGACAACAGATCAATACATAGAGCTGGGTGGGGGTGGTCATTGCTCTAAAAGAAATAGATCCATACATTATACTTCCTCCCCCTTTAGATTAATGCAACGTAAAACTGTGTGTGTACAAAACATTGAATTTTCCTTTCATAAACCCATATTCCGAATAATCAAGCTTTCACAATAACAGTCCGTAACTGACTTCAAAGTTCTATAGGCTCAGTCTTTTGGGTGGTGGTCTGATTCTTTCAGGATGGTGTCTCTGGACCTGTGGTGTGGGATTAGGTTTGGTAGGGGTCTTGTCTAAGACAAAGTTCTTGGTTTCTGGTGTCACATTGCCATCAGTGACATGATCATCACTGAGAGGTAAGTCTGGTGTCTTGTTGGATGCAGTAGACTCAGGGGTGTTCTTCAGCTGAGCATCCAGTATATGGGACATGTGACATTTCCATGTCTGATCTCCAACATCCACTGTGTACATCAATGGTCCAGTTCTTGTAGTTGTCCTATCGGGTGTTCACTTGTCTTCTGGGTAATCACACACAGGGACTTCCTGTCCAAACTCAACGCTCCTTGCAGCTTCACTTGGCAACTGGCTGAACTGTTCTCTCCGTAGATCTCAGATTCCTGTTATGAACAGCATTGCAGACGTTTAATTTGTCTTCGCACGAACAGAGTTCCAATACACAAAAAGGAAGTTGTCCACCTTGTGCTGAAGAGAAATAACTTCCTCGTCCATCATCTTAATAGACTTGTTGAAAGCTTGTACAAATCTTTCAGCTATCCCAATCATTGCTGGGTAGTGAGGAGCTGACTTGAAATGTCTGATGCCATTTTGTTTCAAGAACAGTTGGAATTCTTCTGACATGTATTGTGGTCCATTGTCACTCACGATTCGTTCTGGTAGGCTGTTTCTGGTGAAAGTCCTCAGACCGGAGACAGTCTTTGCTGATGTGTTTGATTACATTGGTATAACCTCCGACCACTTCAAATGGGCGTCGACGGCAATCAGAAATGTGAATGGCCCAGCAAAGTCAATTTGTACTATTTGCCATGGTGAAGACGGCCACTCCCACAGGTGTAATGGAGCCTGTGGATGTTGCATTTGAAGTTTTCATCATCCCAGACAGCTTTTGGCAAAGTCTTCAATCTGTTTATCTATTTCCGGCCACTGCACATAGCTCCAGGTGAGACCCTTCATCTTGACTGTACTCAGGTGTACTTCATGCAAGTGCTCTAACATTTTGGTGCACAGTTTAGAGGGAACCACAACAAGAGATCCACACATCACCGTTCTTTGACATACAGACAGTTAGTCTCGTCTCACTGAGAACTCTGGAAACACAGGGTCACTGTGAGCTGACCATCCTTGCATGGTGATTTCCTAGACTTTTGACAATGTCGGGTCATTCCTTGTTTCCCATTGTATTTCGGAATTTGTTACCGGCAACTGGTCCACCAGTGTGGTGTGGAGCACTTCTGCTGGGTCACAGTATGAAGACTTTTCTTCTTCAGTTGCCAATAGTGGAAGACATGACAAGCCATCAGCTTTGGTGTGTTGTTTGGTACCTTTGAATTCTCTGTCACAAGGGTGGGCTCCGAGGAATAGTGCCAACATTGTAACCAGGTAGCGGTCATCACTGGAATTCCCTTCCCGGGATTGAAAGTGGACACAACGGGCTGGTGATCTATCACTAACATAAATTTTTGTCTGTCAGGGTAGTGGTGGAACTCCTTTATTCCCCATACTAGACTAAGGATCTCTTGGTCGATCTGAGCGTAGGTGCATTCTGCGCTCGTGAGTGGTCTTGAAGCAAACGCAATTGGCCATTCAAATCCACCTTTCATAATGTGTGACAAGATGACTCCAATGTCATAAGGGGACGCATCATAGACCAGTCTAATGGGCAGGGATGAGTCATGATGAATGAGCAGTTCATCGGATGTTATTAGTCTCTTTCTTTATTTCCTTGAGTGCTTTTTGATATCTTTGATCATTCCTACTTTGCTCCTGTCTGTAACAGTGCATTCAATGGACGAAGCACTGTGGCAAGGTTTGGGAGAAATCGGTAGTAGTAGTTTACAAGGCCCAAATATGACCTGGGTTGTGAAACCTTTTCCGGTTTGGGTGCCTGTAGCACTGCTTCATTCTTCTCTTGTGACTTATGTAAGCCATGATTGTCAATGACACGTCCACAATAGGAGATTCATTCTTGAAAAGCTCACTTTTCCCTCGCTTTACACGCAGACCACTTACCAGGGTTCTGGAAGTGCTCTTCATCATTTTTGTCAGTCACGATGAAGTCATCAAGGTAACATTGTGTTCCAGGGCTATCTTGGAGCACTTGGTCCATTGGTCTTTGCCAAATTGCTGGAGCTGATGTGACGCCAAAGTCGAGATGTTTATACCGGACGTGCTTTGTGGAATCTTGGTGTTGCTGTTTACATCAAGTTTAATTCTGGCCCTCATGCCTTTGAGTTTACCAATCCATACATTACAATGTCTATCTATAGTAGTCCCATTTGCCCACCTTAGGCCCTACTCCCTCACTATCCAATCACCCTCCCAAATGTATTTTAAACGTAGTAATCACATCTCTCTCCACAGATGTTGCCTGACCAGCTGAAATGTTCCAACCGCTTCCTGTTTTTTTAAATCTCAGATTTCCTGCATCTGCAGCTTTTTGCTCATGAAAGGAGTTCTGGTTCCCTGTTTCAATATGCGGGCTGGTGCCGCTGCCTGTGCGTGCGCAGCTCTGAGCAGAAATGGCACGATCGTCTCCCCACTCTGATCTGCTGCAGGAAGCCTTTTGTTGTCACCCGGCACACTTACCAGGGCCGCCCTGGTGATGATATAGGAGGACAGCGAGTTCCACAAGCGTAAGGCAGGCTGCTTCATTCTTAAACCCTCTCAGCACAGTTTGCCGTGTTTTTCTTTCAGTGACTACTCCATTTCCTTCTCGAAGCCTCAGCTGAGTCTGCTCGTGATCTGTTAGGTAATACATCACAGATCCAATCCGTGCTCTCTATTCAGAAGTTTAGCCTTATGTTATCTAAAATTCCCTTCGCCTTGAATCTACAATCTACAATCTACAATCGCCTTGAACCCACGACAGCCACTTTGCACCAGAGGAAATGCCTTATTGCTCAGAACCTGGCTTTCCCATCCTCTCAACTGTCGATGTTTTGGACCGGGGCGTTTCATCAGGGAAAGTCAATTGTTAATTCACTTCCCTAGATGCTGACTGACCTGCTGAGATCGGCCTGCATTTCGCTCTGGATTTCCAGCATCTTCCAATCATCTCTCTGGCAGCATGATAGTGTAGAAGTTAACATAATGACTTACAGTGTCAGTGACCGGGCTCAACTCCCACCATTGTCTGTAAGAAGTTTGTATGTTCTCCCCATGGCCATGTGGGTTTCCTCTGGGTGCTCTGATTTCCTCCCACATTCCAAAGAGGTATGGGTTAGTAAGCTTTGGGCATGCTATATCGGTGTGAGAAGCAAGGAGACACTTGCCGGCTGCACCTCGGACTGTGCTGGTCATTGACACAAAAGGATGCATGTCACTATATATATTGATGTACATATGACAAATGAAGTTAATCTTTAGAATTAATCTCTTTAGCCAGAGGGCGACTAAAGAGGGTCCTTAGGCCCCCTGACGGTAGAGCTTTTCTTAAATTTATTGCCTTAGAGAGCTGTGGAGGCCAAGTTTAAAGCAGTGGCTGATAGGTTCTTAATATGTAAGGGCATCAAGGGTTACAAGGAGAAAGCTGGAAAGGGGTCGATAGGAATAATAAATCAACCATGATGGAATGGCAGAGCAGAGTTGATGGGCAGAATGGCCTGATTCTGCTCCGATATCTTATGGTTTCTCTGCCTTCTCCCCTCTAAGGAACAGCAACATATTAGTAGAACACAAACAAACAAGGAAGCCTCCTTTGAGGCTACTTTGCCATAGAATTAGAATCCGAATCAGATTTATTATCCCTGATATGTGAGATGAGAGATTTGCTGTTTTGAACAGCTGTACAGTGCAAACAGATAAAAATCCATCAATTTCAAACATAAATAAATAGTGCTAAAATAAATGGATTAGGGAGATAGTGTTTACGGGTTCACGGATGGCTCAGAAATTGGATGTCAAAGGGGAAGAGGCTGTTCCTGAATCATTCAGTGTGGGTCTTCAAGTTCCTGTACCTCCTCCCTGATGATAGAAATTTATTAAGATCATGGTCAATCTTCTACCTCAGTGGCAGTTCCTTAATACCCAAGAAGCTATGGATATTTGTATCAATTGAACTCTCTGACTGAGCCTCCTCATTCCCCAAGGGTAGAAAACTCGAAAGATTCCCTCTGCAACTCGATCCTCAACTTCCCGACCAACAGGCTGCAATTAGTAAGGATAGGCGGCAACACCTATCCACAACACTGGTGCCCCACAAGGCTGCGTCCTCAGCCCCCAACTCTACAGGCTGTACGCTCATAACTGTGTGGCCAGATTCAGATCGAACCCCATCTGCAAGTTTGCAGATGATGATGCCACCGTAGTGGGTCATTTCGTTAAGGTTGTCATAGCCAGGAGAGGTAGTGAGGATAATCTCCAACTAACTACTAAAAGCTCCCAATGGCGTGCATCTCAAATAGCCTCTAGCAACCAAGTCCAGCTCCTGGCCTTCATGGGTTCCTTAGCTACTAAGCCCAGCGGAACCATTTCTAATTATAGGAGAAGGGGCAAAGGTAGGTTACTGCTACCCACCTTAAAACTAGTCGCTCCGGGCAGATGGGGCTCGACAGCCGTAGATGGCAGCTCACCTAGGAGAAGGAGAAGTCTGATCTCAAACCTCTGCTGCTTTGTGGCTATACCCACTCATGGGGAAGGCTTCACGAGTAAGCCCGAGGAGTTCCTAAAGCTGACCCCTCCATTGGAAGTATCTCAAGAACATAAGAAATAGGAGCAGGGAGTAGGCCATCTGGCCTGTCAAACCTGCTCCACCATTCAATAAGATCATGGCTGATCTGGCCATGGATTCATCTCCAGCTACCTGCCTTTTCCCCATAACCCGTAATTCCCCTACTATGCAAAAATCTATCCAACCTTGTCTTAAATATAGTTACTGAGGTAGCCTCCACTGCCTCATTGGGCAGAGAATTCCACAGATTCACCACTCTCTGGGAAAAGCAGTTCCTCCTCATTTCTGTCCTAAACCTACTCCCCCGAATCTTGAGGCTATGTCCCCTAGTTCTAGTCTCAGCTACCAGTGGAAACAACTTTCCTGCCTCTATCTTATCTAACCCTTTCAGAATTTTATATGTTTCTATATGACCTCCTCTCATTCTTCTGAATTCCAGTGAGTATAGACCCGGGAAACTCAATCTCCCCTCATCTCTGGAATCAACCTGGTGAACTTCCTCTGCACCGCCTCCAAAGCCTGTATATCCTCCCCTAAGTAAGGAGGCCAGAAATGCACACGGTTCTCCGGGTGCAGCCTCACCGGTATCCTGTACTGTTGCAGCATAAGATTCAAGATTCAAAAACTTTGTCATTCTAACCGTATATCAGCTCTGCAGGGCAGAATGAGACAGCGTTTCCCAGGAGCAGTGCAATCATAACATAACAAATGCAACACTAAATAATAAACACAACAATAAATAGTAAAACACAACAGCCACATGTCAGTTAAAAACAAGTTATAAGTGTCCAGTGCAAGTTAAAAGTGTCCAAAGCAGAGTCAGGTAGAGCAGCTATTTAGCAGTCTGACTGCCTGTGGGAGGAAGCTGTTTAGTAGCCTTGTGGTTTTAGTTTTGATGCTCCTGTAACGTTTACCTGATGGCAGAAGAACAAACAGTTCATGGAGAGGGTGTGAGGGGTCTTTAATGATGTACCGTGTCTTCTGGAGGCATCGACTCTGAAAGAGGTCTTGGACAGAAGGTAGGGAGACCCCAATAACCTTCTCTGCTCCCCTAACCACCCTCTGCAAGGCTTTTTTGTCAGCAGCACTGCAGCTGGAGTACCAGGTTGTGATGCAAAAGGTCAGCACACTCTCAACCACGCCTCTGTAGAATGTAGTTAAGATGTTAGTGGGGAGTGATGCTTGTTTAAGCTTCCTCAGAAAGTGCAATCTCTGCTGGGCTCATTTCACAATCCCAGTGGTGTTCCTGGACCAGGTGAGATTGTCTGAGATCTGCACCCCAAGGAGCTTGATGTTTTCCACTCTCTCCACTGTGGAGCCGCTGATGCTGAGGGGTCTGTGCTCAGGCTGAGACCGTCTGAAATCGACGATCATCTCCTTGGTTTTGGTGACGTTAAGCATCAAGTTGTTGTCACTGCACCAGCTCTCATAACCTCTCTGCTCTTAAATTCAATCCCTCTAGCAAAGAAGGTCAACATTCCATTTGCCTTCTTGACAGCCTGCTGCACCTGCAAACCAACCTCTTGTGATTCATGCACAAGCACTCCCAAGTCCCTCTGCACAGCAGCATGCTGCAAATTTTTTACTATTTCAACAATAATCTGATCTTCCACTTTTCCTTCCAAAGTGGACAAACTTGCGTTTACCAACATTGTACTCCATCTGCCAGACACTTCCCCATTCACACAACCTATCCATATCTCTCTACAGACTCTCCATATCTTCTGCACAGTTTGAGTTTCCACTCAAAATAACGACGAGTCAGAGGAGATAAAGAAAGGAGATAGAGAGCCTAGTGGCATAGTGTCATGACAAACCTCTCCCTCTATGTCACCAAAAGAGCTGGTCAATTACTTCAGAAGGGGGGTGTGCACTTGCTTCTGTTTGCATCAACAGTGAGGTTCAGAAGGTTGAGAGCGTCCAACACTGAGGAGTGAACATCCCCCAGTAGCCTGTACTGGTCCAACCATTGTCAAGAAAGCATGCCAATGACTTTAACATTCCTCAGAAGGCGAAAGAAACTTGACATGTCTCGGTCGCCCTCACCCATTTTCATTGAAATTCAGATTCATTTATTTATCACATGCATCAAAATATACGTGAAATCTTGATTGGTCAGGGCATGAAGGGATATGGGAAATGGCAGGAGACTGGGGCTGAGAGGGAAGTGGATCAGCCATGATGAAATGGTGGAGCAGACTTGATGGGCTAAATGGCCTAATTCTGCTCCTATATCATATGGTCTTATGGAAATGTTTTGTTTGTGTTAATGACCAACACAACATAAGAATGTGCAGAAGCCGACAATTCTGGTGCCAACGTGCCCAATATGTTCTCAGAACAGCACAATCAACAACAAGAGAACAGCAAAACAAGCCCTTGTTTCCCTTGCACTCCTCCACAGATGGTTCTCCGGTCAGACTATCTTTGGCCTCCAGCCTCAAGCCGACTCGGACATGTAGACTTTGGCCCTTCGACTTTCCCAGTGGCTAAACCGGACTCCAGCATTTTGAGCTTCAACATCCAGACTTTGAACATTAGGGCTTCAATCTTCAATATCTACTCAGATGACAATGAGATGAATAAGGACTCTGAACTTCAGGCCTTGAACGCCAACTCTCTGATGACTGAGACCTTGAACACTAGGCCTCGAACTCAGATGATTTATCAATGTGCTATAGAAGGCCTCCTACCTGGATGTATCATGGCTTGATATGGCAAAATAATAAATCAATTCCAATAATAAACAATTCTAATTCCAATTCTTTCGTGTGAAGAATTTATTTTCTCATCTGCCTTAACTAGTCTATCACTTATTTTGAAAACATGCCTCCTATTTATAGACTCCTCAGACAGGGGAAACATTCTTCCTGCATCATTACATTGTCTCTAATGGCACAGGGGTTCCCCATCTGGGGTCCACGGATCTCTCGGTTAATGGTAGTGGTCCATGGCATATAAAAGGTTGGGAACCCATGGTCTAGGATGAGAGCTCCGGAATTTACATCCTGTATCTGTCCATATATCCATTTCACTCTCCTCTGTAATATGGCTCCAATTCTTTAGTAAATCTGGCATGTCTTATGTGCCTTCTTGCATAAAAACAAATGCAAATGTTTTAAATCCTCTTCCATTTCCTTATTACCTTATATAAATTCAGCGGCCACTTTATTAGATACCCCCTGTGCCTAATCATGTGGCCACTGAGTGTACGTTCATGGTATTCTGCTGCTGTAGCCCATCCACTTCAAGGTTCGATGTGTTATGCATTCAGAGATGCTCTTCTGCACATCACTATTGTAACATATTGTTATTTGAGTTACTGTCACCTTCCTGTTAACTTGAACCAGTCTGGCCATTCTCCATTAACAAGGCATTTTCGTCCACAGAATTGCCACTCACTGTTTCTTCTTTCTTTATTTGTTCACCTGTCTCTGTAAATTCTAGAAACAGTTGTGTGTGAAAATCCCAGAAGATCCGCAGATACTGAGATACTCAAACCACCCCATCTGGCACCAACAATCATTCGATGGTCAGTCACTTAGATCACATGTCTTCCCCATTCTGATGTTTGGTCTGAACAACAACTGAACCTCTTGACCATGTCTGCATGCATTTATACATTGAGTTGCTGCCTCAAGATTGATGGAATAGATATTTGCATTAACAAGCCAGTGTACCTAATAAAGTGGCCACTGAGTGTATTACCACAGCAATCCCAACTGCTGTCCTTTGGCAATGTAAAAAGATAATTAGACATTTACAGCCTTTAGGATCTCTCTGTGCAGATAGCTGCTGTTGTGGAGAGGGGTATCAGTCTGTGTTATAAGCTCATCTGTGCTCAGTTCTGATCATTTATTAGAGGAAGGATGTGGAGGCTTTGAGAGGGTACAGAGGTTTACCAGGATGCTGGCTGGATTAATTTGAACTTGCTACAAGGTGAGACTGGGCAAACTTGGGTTGTTTTATTTTTCCCCTGGGATGGTGAAGGGTGAGAGGAGATCTGACAGAAATTAGGAAGATTATGAGGTATAGATCTTTTTTTACCTCAGGCTTGAATTGTCTAATACCAGAGGGCATGTTTGGAGGTTGGAGAGGGCAAGTTGAAAGGAGTTAAAAGTTTTCCTTTACCCAGCGTTGTTGGTGCCTGGCATATGATGCCAAGGTTGGCAGTGGAATCAAACATGAAAGGAGTTTTTAAGAGGCTCTTCAGTAGGCACTGGATGTGTATGAAATGGGAAGGTATGAACACTAATTAGTTTGGTTGAACAACTGATGACTAATTTAACCGGTTCGGCACAATACTGGCGGGCCAGAAGGCCTGTTTCTGTGCTGTACTGGTCTATGTTCTATGTACTTATCTGTCCATCATAGAGAGAAACATTGGCTATGGTGAGCAAAAAAAAAGCCTCCATTGTCCCAATCTGCACGATAGGATTTGGTCAGAGCATCCACACAAAGAACTAGAGCACCGTGCCCCGTCAAAGTTCCACGCACCCTCTATAAACCACACACCATGTGCCCGTGCTGCTGCCCTGTCACAGGCCAGGTGTCACCCCCTCCTTCTCTGACCCACACCAAGTTGTTCCTGGCCTGGGAGCCAATTTCTTAATTGCTTCCTGGACTTCCAAATCCCTCCTCTGACCCACAATTACTGCACTCACTGAAGTCCAGCTTTGTACCTGCTGGGTATAGCACTGTGCATTCAAGTAGCCCCAGGCTTCCCGTGTTGGAGTTCCCTCCTTAAACCTCCATGACTTCCTTTAAGGTGCACTTTATAACCTTTCTCAGTGAATAAACCCTCGAACACCTTCACCGTTGTCCCTTTTATCTGATCCATAAGCACTTGATTAAGTTCCAGTGAAACACACTGGGTCAAAGAACTGAAGGAGATATTATAAACACATCCAAAATATATATAGGAGCACCAGGAAGTCGGCACACCAGTCCTCAAGCCTGAGCTAGAGCTGCATTCAGTCCGAACATCCCTTCAGATCTACTCTCTTGCCTGTTCTCCACAACCCCCGATTCCCCTGTAACACACAAATCTCAAACCAGCCAGTGGTGTAGGGACACCCGCACCGGACCTCGAGGTGAATGGTTCCGGGTTCGAATCTGGCACGCTTTCCACCATGCTGTCGAGCAAGCAACTCAGCCTCGTAAAAAAAACAGGTGCTAAAAAAAAACGGCAAGGTTCTTGCCACAAGGTGTGGAAAGGAACTCAAAAACCCCTCAAAGACCTTAATCTATTTGAGATGGCATAATAAAAAATCCCCACCCACCCCGGACATTCTCTCTCTCTCCCTTCCAAAAGCCTGAAAGCATGTACCACCAGGCTCAAGAGCAGCTTCTATCCCGCTATTACAAGACAATTGAATGGTCTCCTAGTACGGTAAGATCTTGACCTTGCAGTCTTCCTCATTATGGTCTTATAACTTATTGTTTTCCTGAGAAAGAAAAAGAATTCTAACTCTTTATTCTGTTACTGCTTTTGCTTTGTACACGCTGAATGTAGCGATGCAATGAAATGATCTGTACAGATGGCACACAAAACAGGGGTTTTCCCAGTACCCCGGTTCATTTGACAAGCATAAACCAATTTATTGATTTGCATAGTCAGAGCTTTCTGAAGCTGAGAATTCCACAGCACACTGAGAGACGTCATCTTGCATCATCGACCTTTGGAGCACACATCACATCCTAAATCTACACTTCCTGGCTCTTGATGTGCCCATCATGGGTAATATCCCTTTGGCGTATGTTCTACCTATGGGAATATGAGAAAGAGTTTTCTAAACTGCTGGGACTCAGAGCAACCCACAGCACCTTAGCACAGGCATATTCCAGGTGAGCTTGTCATGTGACCTCCCAACTCCAATCACAACTCTACTCTCGGTCACCTGACTTGCTCATCTTCCCCTTCCCCACCATCCCACAGGCAACTGGAAAAAATGCTTCCACCTCCAACCTCAAAAGGCATTGTCCCTCACTTGTAATAGTTTCTGAAGGAATCAATGCTTGTTCCTATATCTCACTCTCTTGGGATTGGCTTATTATTGTCACATGTACAAAGATACAGTAAAATGCTTCTCTTGCATCACATTGCATTGAGCTAGAATATGGTAGGGCAATAACAATACAGAATAATGTGTCAAAGCCACCATCAGGCTTTTGAACCAAAGGAGATAACTTCACTTGCCTTATCATTGAAGTGTTTTCACAACCAATGGACTCACTTTCGAGGACTTTTCATCTCATGTTCTCAATATTTATATATTAATTGGTATTCTTTCTTTCCTTTTATCTTCTGCACTCTGGTTGAATGGCCAAGTTTGGCGGTTTTCATTGATTCTGTTATATATATTATTGTATACATTTATTGAGTACGCCTACAAGAAAATGAATCTAAGGGTTGTATATAGTGACATATATGTACTTTGATTATAAATTTAGTTTGAACTGTTAAACAGTTAAGCTATTAAACTGTTAACAGTGTGGTACAGTTAAATGATAAAATGCAGTATCACAGCAAGGAAGATTGTGAGGTCGAGAGTCCATCTTATCGTACAAGAGGTCTGATAACCGTGGGATTAAAGCTGTCCTTAAGCTAGCTGGCATCTGCTTGCAGGCTCTTGTATCTTTTGCCCAGCAGGATGTGAAGGAGAGAAGAGAGAATGTCTGGGGTGAGTGTTTTTTCGATTATGCTGGCTGCTTTAAGACCATAAGATATAGGAGCTGAATTAGGCAATTTGGCCCATTGTGTCTGCTCTGCCATTTCATCATGGCTGATCCTTTTTCCCTCTCAGCCCCAGTCTCCTCGTACCCTTTAGGCACTGATCAATCAAGAACCTATCAACCTCTACTTCAAATATACCTAATGACTTAGCCTCCACTGCTGCCTATGACAACGCACTCCACACATTCACCACTCTCTGTCAAAAGAAATTCCTTATCATCTCCACACTAAATGGACGTCCCTCTATGCTGCGGCTGTGTCCCCAACTCCCCTACCATGGGAATCATCCTCTGCACATGCACTCTATCGAGGCCTTTCAATATTCGACAGGTTTCAATGAGATTTCCCCCTCCCTCTCTCAATTCTTCTGGATTGTAGCGAGTACGGTACATGCTTTACTGAGGTAAGCTGAAGTATAGACAGAGTCCATAGAGGAAGGATGGTTCCTGTAATGTGCTGAGCTGTGTTCTCAACTGTCTGCAGTTTCTTGTGGTCACGTTCAGAGCAGTTGTCATACCAAGCTGTTATGCAACCGGACAGAATGTTTTTCATAGCGCATTGATATAAAATAGTAAGTAAGAGTTAGTGGAGACCTGCTGAATTCCTGTAGCTTGCTAAGGAAGTAGAAGCGTTGGTGAGTTTTCTTGGCCGTGACGTCAACATGGTTGGACCAGGACAGGCTAAAGACTCTGGGTTAATCCCAGAGGATGGCCGTCCCAGGTACATGAGCCAAGTAGACTTCCCAGCTAAGGTAATGATTGAGACTGCACCAGGAAAGTAAAACTGAATATACTGGAAACCTGGAGAGCAGAAACACTGACCAGAACTCTGGAAAGACAACCAGTTATAAAACACCATATGGTAGGCCATTCAGCCCATCAAGCCTGCTCCACCATTCCATCATGGCCAATATATTAACCCTCTCAACCCCATTTTCTTGCCTTCTCTCCGTAATCTTCGATGCCTTTACTAATCAACAGCACATCAGCCTCTGCATTAAATATAACCAATGACTTGGCAGCTACAGCTACCTGTGGCAACGGACTCCACAAATTCACCACTCACTGGCTAATAAAATTCCTCCTCATCTCTATTCTAAATGGATGTCGCTCTATTCTGAGGATGTGCCATCTCGTCCTAGATTCCCCATCATTAGGAAACATTCTTTCCACGTCCACTCTGTTTAGCCTTTTCAATATTCGATAGGTTTCAATGAGATTCCCTGCCACCCCTCCCACCCCCCATTCTTCAAAACTCTAGCAAGTACAGGCCCAGAGCCATCAAACACTCCTCGTACTCTTTCATTCCTGGAATCGTTCTTATAAACCTTCTCTGGACGTTCCCCAAAGCCAGCCCAACATCGTTTCTTGAATAAGGACGACCAGTGACCTTACAAATAGAAAGGAGGAGTCAGGTATCCAGGCTGATTTGCTGCCCGTTCTCAGTTCTGCTGAAGGATGCCAGACTTCATCAGAACTAAGAGCAAAAGGTTACTTTCTGTTTCACTTTCCACAGATGTTGCCTGAACTGTTGTGTTCCAAACCCCCCACCCCTGCATTTTGCTATCCTACTGCAGAACAAATCTACTTCTGTACTTATTGAAACCCACAACAGAACCAGTCCCATTGAATGAAAAGTTTATTTTTAAAAAAACACAATTTGATCAAACAGCATTGCAAGTCATCACACGATCCTGCACGAGTAGACACCCACTGTCAGAGGAAGATCTGATGGTAGATATCACCCCACCCAATACCACACGCATCTTATCTGACACCTACTTTCCATCACAATTCATTCGCTCTAGTTCCGTTAGCAAGAGGTAACAGCCATCTGCCCCAGTTTGAATGGACTCTGGCACCGAGCTGAGCCAATTTGGTGTACATCCAAAAAAACATTCAGAATTATTATATATAAAGTAGAAAAAAAAGCACTATCTAGCTGTGAGTGCTACCTTGGCAACCAGCCTCGGGAAAAGATGCTCAGCATCTCTGTTCGTACGCCTTGTTTTCTCTCATCTCCTCACTCACATTGCACGGTGTCCTGTACAATGTGAGTCACTCTCCTACACTGCTGACAGCAGGCATGGACTACAGGACAACACACGGAGGAACCTAGCGGGCCAGGCCGCACCTATGGAGGAGAATCAAGAGTCAGCAATTCAGCTGAGACCCTTCATCAGGACAGGAAGCGAAGGGGGGGAGGAAGGAGGGGGAGTACACACTGGCAGGCAGTAGGTGAGGGGGAAGGCGTGCGGGTGGAAGGGGAGAGGGGGATGGTAGTGGTAAGTGAAGAACATATTGAGGGAGTGTAGGACCCGAGGGCAGAGTCTCAGAATAGAATGATGTCCCTTTAGAACAGAAATGAGGAGCAATTTATTTAGCCAGAGGGTGCTGAATCTTGAATTTATTGCCTCAAATGCCTGTGGAGTCCAAGTCATTGGGTATTTTTAAAGTGGAGGTTGATAGGTTCTTGATTCATAAGAGCATCAAAGGTTATGGAGAGAAGCTAGAAGGATAGGGTTGAGAGGGATAATACATCAGTCATGATTTATGCAGAGCAGACTTGATGGGCTGAATGGCTTAATTCTGCTGCTATGTTTTAATTTATGCCAGATGAAACAGCTGTTTCCATTTGCTACACCTCAGCCGGTGAAGCATCTCTACCTCGGACCAGCGTGCAGCAAAGCATGCATCACATTCAGGCACGGGCTGATGTGATAGATAACAATTCACACCACTGCAATTCCAGGTAGTGACAGCCTTCAACAAGAGCCAGCTGTACCACCCACTCAGTCCTAATAATGTCCTGTGGAGGGTGGGGAGATACCAGCGATCAATGAACCAGACAGACATGTGAAAATTGCGAGGGCTGGGCATCCTGTAGTGAGGGTCCCACCTTGCAGAATCATAGAGTTCCCCAGCAGAGAAA
Organism: Hemitrygon akajei; assembly: GCF_048418815.1. NCBI lineage: Eukaryota > Metazoa > Chordata > Chondrichthyes > Myliobatiformes > Dasyatidae > Hemitrygon > Hemitrygon akajei. The sequence continues at coordinate 191,076,401 of NC_133126.1, read as the reverse complement.
CAGGCCCTTTGGCCCATCTAGTCTATGCCAGGCCAGTCTTCTGATACTTGCCTAATGGGTGCAGATCCAAAAACACCCACTGGTTTCCAGGCATAGTTACAACACTCTACAGCACAGAAACAGGCCTTTTGGCCCATCTAGCCCATGCCAGCCTCATCTTCTGCACTCGGAACATAGCTCCTCCCACCCAAGCTGTTATAACTGGGCCCACATCTACCTCTTCCACTGGCAGCTCACTCCATCCTCTGAGTAAAGAAGGTCCCCCTCAAGCTAACCTTAAATATTTCACCTTTCACCCTACACCCATGACCTTTGGTTCTAGTCTCGCCCAGCCTGAGGAGAAAAAAGCCTGCAAACGTTCACCCTATCTATACCTGTCATCATTTTGTATACCTCTGTAAGATTAAGGTCAGCTTCAATTGCCACTTGTGCATCAAACAATCCATTGTTTGCATCAATGGCCAGCACAGTCCAGCGATGTGCTGTTGGCTTCTCACAGGAGTCGCCATGCTTCCGGTGCCAGCATAGTATGACCACAACTCACTAACAACCCGTACATCCTTGGAAAGTGAAAGGAAACCAGAGTGCCCAGAGGAAACCCAGACGGTCATGGGGAGAACCTACAGTACAATCTCCTCTCAGTAGCAGGAATTGACCTCCGACCTTGCAGCTGGCGCCGTAAAACATGGCGGTGACCGCTAGGCCCTCGATCTCCCCTCATTCCCTTGCGCTCCTAACCCATTCCCTAGTGTTCAACACCACCGAGGACTAGACAGCCAGTTTGACCAACGTCCTCTCCACCGCCTGGAAAATTCACTCCGAACAACCGTCACTGCTGCGTCACCTACAAAAGCACGCCACAGTGATTCTGATCGCGTCTTCCGAACCAGTGACCCTGACCAGCAGGTAAAAGGGCAGAAGGAGCGGGGGAACACCACCGCCTGTAGGTTCCCCTCCACCACACACACCTTTCCTTCAAGGTCGCTGTGTCGAATTCCAGGACCTCCCCTCCTCAACAGCACAGCGGAACCACAGCATTTCAAAATTAGATATTAAGGATTAGGTTTGCTTATCAGATGTAGATTATAAAGGGCGGTAGTGTAGTGGTTAGTACAATGCTTTACAGTACAAGCGGACTGGGTTCACCTCCTGCTACTGCAGTTTATATCCCCTCCCTGTGACTGTGTGGGTTTCCTCGGCTGCTACCATTTCCTCCCACAGTCCACGGACGTACCAGTTGGTCAGTTAATTACTCATTGTAAGTGGTCCCGTGATTACGCTAGGATTAAATTGGGCGATTGCTGGGCGCTGCATCTCGAAGGGCCGGAAGGACCTATTGCATGACGTATCTCTCAAAAATATAAATAAACGTGACAGCAACCAACAACACAGCATGCCCACAACTCACTAACCCTCATCTGTAAGTTTCTGAACTATGGGAGGAAAGCTGCAGTCATCGGGAGAATGCATAACCTCCTTACAGAATGTGATCTTCGGTGGTGCCGCGTGCCTACGCTACTGTGCCAAGGAGGCAAACTCAGTACCACATGCTCAAGGTCAGTTAGAGATGGGCAGTGAGTGTGCTCCCAACCTGAACAATTAATTTAAAACAAAAGCAAGCTCATGTAAGGATCTTTATTGCGCGCATTTTGAGGGCTATACAAGAATCGGGTGGTTTCAGCTCACTGGTTGTAAAGTGCTTTCAGAGGCTAAGGATCCAGTCATAGAACACTTCAGCAGAGAAGACTTTCGGCCCATCTAGTCCATGCCAAACTAGTAATCTGCCTAGTCCCATCGACCCAGAATATCCCCCTCCCATCCAAGTACCGATCCAAATTTCTCTCAACTGTTGAAATCAAACCCACATCTGCAATCTCTGCTGGCAGCTCGTTCTGAAAAAAAATTGCACACAAGTTTGATTGGCTATAGCTTAACACTGTTACATTGCCAGCAACTAGGTTCAACTCTGCCTGTGTCTCTGGACGGTCTACACGCTCTCCCCGTGATCACGGAGGTTTACTCCAGATGCTCCTGCTTCTTCCTACATTCCAAAGACGTACGAGTGAGGTCACATGGGGGTAACTGGGCGGCGCGGGCTCACTGGGACAGAAGGGCTTGTTACCATTCAGTATCTCATTTATCATATCAGAAATAAACTCTTTTCTTAAATAAGCCCCATGGTGGCATAGCCGTTAGCGTTCCGGAGCTCGCAGTTCAAATCCAGTGGCTCTGTACGCCCTCCCCAGGAAATGTGTGGGTTTTCTCCAGATGCTCCCGTTTCCTCCCACAGGCCAAAGACTAGGTTAATTGGTTATTGTAAGTGGTCCCATGATTAGGTTAGGGTTAATCAGGTTTATCAGGGGTCGCTGAAGTAGTCTGGCTCAAAGGGTTGGAATGGCCTCCTCCACGCTGCCCACTAAATACATAGCACCAGCCCACCGTTCCAAGACTTGTGAGAAAATGTAAAAGGGTTTTCCCTGAAGTCTAAAAGGATTCATTGTAAATAAATAATGCATGGGTTAGAATTTCCTTCCGAAACTAACACCAGGACGGACTTCAAGAAAACTGCAGCACCTACCCAACTCAAGAACGATGGGCTTTCTACTCAGAGACCAACTTGAAACTATATCACCGTTAAACAGCTGAATTCAGAAGACATTGGAAAATCACTCAGTGGCCATTTTTTTGGGCACACCTGAACGCCTGCTCGATAATGCAAATATCTAATCAGCCAATCGTGTGGCAGCATCTCAATGCATAAAAGCATGCTGACATGGTCAGGAGGTTCAGCTGTTCTGACCAAACATCAGACTGGGGAAGAAGTGTGATCTAAGAGACTTTGATTATTGGTGCCAGATGAGGTGGGTTAAGGATCTCAGAAATTTCTGATTCCCTGGGATTTTCATGAATAACAGTCTCCAGAGCAGGGGTTCCCAACCTGGGGTCCACAGATCCCTCGGTTAACAGTAGGCAATCCATGACATAGAAATGTTTGGGGACTCTGCTCTAGAGCTTACAGAGAATGATGCAAAACAAAAACAAAAACATCCAGTGATTGGCAGTTCTGTGGGTGAAAACACCTTATTAATGAGAAAAGTCAGAGAATGGCCAGAACAGTTCAAGCTGATTGAAAGGTGACAGTAACTGAAATGACCACGCTTTACAACAGCGGTGTGCAGAAGAGCATCTCTGAATGGGCAGCACATTAAACCTTGGAGTGGGTGAGCTACAGCTGCAGAAGGCCACAATCATACACTCAGTGGCCACTTTATTAGGTACAGGGGGTACTTAATTAGAGGTCCTTCCGGTCCAATAAGCATGTGCCACAAAATTACACCCATGTGAACAATTAACCTGCTATCCCGTACGTGATGTGGGAGGAAGCTGTAGCTGTCAGAGGAAATCCATGCAGTCACAGGGTGAATGCACAAACTCTGCACAATCAGAAGCAGCAATTGAACCAGGTTTGTTGGCGATGTTATAGTGGTACACTAACCGCTAGGCTACCGTGCTGCCCCTAGTGGTTACTTGCCGCATTTGCAGTACCCGAGGTTGCCATGGATACTCAGAGAAATTGTCTCCCGTGTGTTAACCCCTGGTTGTTTTCAACAATCAACACTTTACTGACAACTTGATCCCAGGCCCACCAACTGAAATTCCCAGCAGCTCATTCAATCCCTCTACAGCCTGAACCCTCTCCTTCTCAGAGATTTCCTCCATACCTCCCAGATTTCTCCTTGATCACCCCCCTCACTCCACCCACCCATCCCCAACCCTCAAATGTGTCTCCTGAACAACCCTGCCATTTTATCTACTAAGCTGCCTAGGCCCCAAACCCTTGCATTCTCCTCCCCAATGTAACACACATTCAAAAGGCCTAGACAGAGTGGACATCGAGAGGATGTTTCCTATAGTGGGGATGTTAAGGACCAGAGGGCACAGCTTCAGAATAGAGTGACATCCCTTTAGAACTGTAATGACGAGGAATTTATTTAGCGAGATGGTGGTGAATCTGTGGAACTCATTGCCACAGCCAGCTGTGGGGGCCAACTCATTAGGTATACTTATAGTGGAGGACGATAGATTTTTGATTTGTAAGTGTGCCGAAGGTTATGGGAAGGGAAGGCAGAATGGGGTTGAGATGGATAATAAATCAGCCATGACAGAATGATGGAGAAGACCTGATGGGCCAAATGGCCTAATTCTGCTCTTACTTCTTATCATCTAAAATGCTGAAAGAGCTCAGCGGAACCAGCAGCAGCCATGGAGAGGAATAAACAGTCGACATTTCGGGTCAAGACCACGATGAATTTCTCCACTCGGACCTGCCTAGCGGCATGGGAATCTGGATTTTAAGTCTGCAATGCGTGGTCCCAAGCCCAGCTGCCAAAGCAGGAGGGTTGGATATGGGGCTAGCATCTCCATCTTGTAAAAACTACAGAAGTTCCAAAGGGCTCATCGATGGGAGAGGAAAGGTCTTCACCTAGAAGACATGGGAAGTTGTGTGGTGAGAGTGGGCTAATCTATCCCCCCTCCAGGACAGAGGGCTTTAGTGAAAATGCTGCTGGCTGCCTAGTGCCCCGTCGGACTTTAAAACCACTGGACTTCCAGCATCTGCAGAATCGCGTGTTTATCAGTCTCCTCTCCACCCTCTCTCAGTATTCACTCCTCATCTGCAAAGCTCCTCTGCCTTTAACAGCCTGTACCAATGTCCCTTTTTGCGGCTCGACAGCAAGTTCCTCTTGTGTACAGGGCAGTCTATTACATAAGACACAGAGCCCTGTTGTCTTGGTGCTGCAGCCCCTAAGAATTTGCTTAAAATCACAACCTGAGAATCCATTAGAACGCCTGAGGCCTTAACTCACCCCTGACTGCCAGATTTGTCATTCCTCCCATCTTACTTGCCGGAGTTTGCCTGCACATGCCTATGCCGATGAGTGCGTGCCTACACAGGAAGGTGAGATACTGCATCACAGGGGAGAGAAACAGAAATGACAGAACTAACAGCAGCAGTCCAACGCAGTTCCATACACCCACAAAGCAAAGCAGAACAAGTCTTTAAATCAATAAATCTTTTTACATGCAAATTCTGTTCAGTCAGCTTTCTCCCACATGGACCTTAACCCTCGCATAGCTGCAGACTGAGTCATCAGAAACACTCTCCTAGACTGCTTACATGACGCAGATTTGCATCCAGTTCCCCTCCCTTTCCCTACAGGATGACCTGGCAATGCTCGACGGGCATCCCCCAGGGCAACAAAAGCTGCAGGTGCTGGAAACCCGACTTTAAACTAGGAGCACACACGCGGAGGGAGTTAACAGTTAACGATTCAGATGCCACACTCTCTGCCAAAGCTGAGAAGGGGTCTGCAGGGCCATATGATATAGGAGCAGAATTAGGCCATTCAGCCTATCCACTCTGCTCTGCCATTCAATCATGTTTAATTTTTTTTCTTAATTCCATTCTCCCTGTAACCTTTAACCCTGTAGCAATCAAGAACCTATCAATCTCTGCCCTAAAAACACCCAGTGATTGGGCCTCCACATTCCTCTATGGCAATTAATTCCACAAATTCACAGCCCTCTTGTTGAACATCTCATGTCAGTTCTTCTGAGATTGTGTCCTCGACTCTCCAACTAATAGAAACATCTTTTCCACATCCACCCTATCCGAGTCTTTCTGTATCAGTCAGATCCTTCACTTCCACCATCCTTCTGAACATCAAATACAGACTCAGATATCAAACACTCCCCGTACATCAACCCTTTCATTGCCGGGATCATTCTTATGAAGCTCCTCTGGTCCCTCTCCGTGGCCAGTACATCTTTCCCTTAGACACGGGGTCCAGAACTGCTCGCAGTATTCCCTAACCGCAAAACATTAACAATTTCTGTGTTCTCAGATGCTGCCTGACCTGCAGAGTAATTTAACCCTTTCCTGTTCACAGTTTTTCCAAAAAACAAGGTGATGAATGCTACACAAGCCACGAGGACTTTTTGATGGCACCTTCCAAAGGCATGAACCAGCCATCCAGAAAAACAAGAGGAGCAAGCGCATGAGAACAGTCACCTTAGAGTATCCGACCACCCCCCCCCAGCCCCATGGGCTGATGGGGGGCACGTTTTAGTTGTAGCTTCATCATCTGCTGGCTGAAATACCTAATACTGGAAGGGCATCTATTTAAGATTGAGAGGAGACAAGTTGAAAGGAGATGTGCAGGACAGATTTTATTTTACACAGAGTGGTGGGCGCCTGGAATGCACTGGCTGGGGGGGGGATGGTGGAGGTAAATAGCACAGGGGCATTTAAGAGACTCTTCAACAGATACATGATTGTGCAGGGAATGGGGGAGGGGGGTATGGACATCGTGCAGGTAGAAGGGATTATTTTAGGCCAGGCGTTCCCAACCTTTCTTTATGCCATGGACCAACATCATTAAGCAAGGGGGTCCAAACACCCCAGGTTTGTTACCCCTGGTTTAAGCTGATATTTACTTACTAATTTAATCAATTTGACACATTGTTGCGGACCAAAGGGCCTGTCCTTGTGCTGTACTGTTCCATGGTCTTAAAATCCTTGAATTCACAAGCAACACAACAGCTTCAATTCATGGACTGCAGTGGTTCAAGAAAAGCAGCTCGGCACCACCTCCTCAAGAGCCAAGTCACAACAAACAATCTTACCACTAATTACCATGAGTCAACTTTTAAGAAAATGTATCTCTATGCTGTACGGATTATTTCCCATGCACAGAATGACCACATAGCTACTCATCAGGCAGAGAGACACAATTTCATGGAGCAAGGAGATGGAGGAGGGTGGGGGTCCGTCACATCTCCCTTTGCTCACCAAAGGCTCATTCTCACTAGCTTCCACACAACACCCCATTGCACAGCCATATCATTTTCATTAGAATTTACTGTGAATACGGCACCTCTTAAACACTCGAGTCAGAACAGCAAAGCAAGCTACCGCTTCCTTCCAAAATGGGTCACGGGTTCACAAAAAAATTATTTCCCTGCACAAGTGGCCACGTTAAACCGCACACTTTTAAACTATAAACAAATTCAGCAGGTTACAATGTACGAAACAGCTTATGGCAATGTATAAAATATACAATCAGGTTGACAAAAAGGCCACTGGTTTTCAAGTAATATTTGAAATGGCATTATACAATAAAACACCCAACGCTTAATATCATTTTGTTTGTTTTTATATATAAAAAAATGCTTTTTGTATTAAAAGTCTTGGATCAGGCAGACAGCTGTTAAATGCACGTCTGGTTTTGCAACATACAGAGGACGTTAGAATTCCTTGATACGCCAGAGTAAAGCTCCAGTGTCACATCCCCTTTTCCCCCCTTTCCCTCCCTACCTCCCTCTCCCCTTGCCCTCCCATCCTTACCACTGCTGGGGAATATTAGATTAGCACACGGAATACCAAACTGAGGACAGACAGTTCCTTTGGAAACAAGGGAAGAAAGGTGACTTCTTGAACAGCCCAAAACATAGGCAAAAAGCGAGACTTAAAATACAAAAGGACTATGGAGTCAGTCAAGGAGAAGCTCAGAGAAGGTTGCCATGATTTGTGCGGGAACATTTGAAGAAGAAATTTGAGTACTTTTTTTTCTTGTTAAGTAGTGTGGAGGCTTTGACAAATTGGCACAGAGTCTCAAAGGCACTAGACACAAGAGTGGATGTTAGCCTGTCTTTGACAGGCTCATGGACCACAGCACAGAAGTCAGTCATTGCCTAAAACCCTCTGGGGTTTTACTGTTCGTCCACTACTTTCCCTCCCCACCCCCTCCCAATAAAACCCCCATCCACACCCCTTGCCCCTTGGTTTGTACAAGTCTATGGTTGTGGCAGTCACATCACAGTTGAAAAAAAATACCACTGTTGCCTTCCCCTCCCCCTCCCTCCGCCAATCCCCCAACACTGTTTTTTGTAAAATATATTTGCTGTCTTTGCCCACTTCTGGGGTGGGGAGGGGAGAGGAGGCTAAAAAATAGACACTACAGCAGTTCAGCAACGAAAAAAATGTACTTCCTGCCCCCACCCAATGAGCAGAATTGTAGTTATGATGAAGCTGTTAATCCACTCTGTAGCTTCTCTGATACAGTCTCCAAGTTTAGCTGGGCGCCACATTGTTATGGTTTCCAGATATCCACACTTCCAACTTTGCATAGAAATTCTGTGCCTGTAGAAAGGGGGAAAATATTGCTATTAATCTGGAATTCAGCAAAACTTCTAACCCACCCCTGCCTGCAGTGAATACGTTGGCCTTTTAATTCGACGGGGTGGCCTGCACATCGGAAATTAGATCTTACATTGAAAGAAATGTCCTCGCTTTTCCGCAGCTCTTGCGGTTAAGAATTTGGGGACACCAATCTGATTTAGACTCCGTCCCTTCCTTCAGAACTGCATATTGTACATACGGATGCACAGGAGACACGAGGAGGCGCCTGCAGTTTAGCCGCCCCACCATTTTAAGACGGAGACTTTTTTTTAAACTGGTGTTGAGAGATAAGCTGTTGGTTTAAACTTGTCTTCCTAGAAGTGAATGGAGGGGAGGGGGTTGAACCCATCTTCCCATCCCCCCCCTCACAGACCCTTCACAAGTGCCTCATCTTTTTACCTCCCCTCCTTATAATTACGAAAACAATTCTCTCGCTCGCAGTGTATTAAAAATTTTTTTATATTAATCCCAACTAAGTTAGCTGAAAGCACGTCTTAAAAGCCTTACCTTCGATTTATAATGTATAATATATATTTATATAGAAATCTATCACAGCACCACACACGAGGAACAACACTGATCGTCTCCATTAGGCTGGGATACATAGTTCATCTGTCGAACGATCTCTGCAAACAATTCGTCTACTGAAATTTTATTCTTGGCAGAGGTCTCCATAAAAGGGCAGTTCCATTCATCGGCCAGGGCTCTCCCCTCGCTGTAATTCACCTCTCTCTCCCCTTCCAGATCCACCTTATTGCCCACCAGAAGCAGGGGTACCCTCTCGTATCTCTTCACTCGAATGATCTGATCGCGCATCGGCCTGATATCCTGGAAAGACTGCTGGTTCACCAAACTGTAGACGAGGATGAAGCCCTGACCGTTCTTGATGTAGAGGTCTCTCATTGAGGCGAACTGCTCCGTGCCTGCCGTGTCCAAGATCTCCAGCACCGACGGCGACGAGTCCACCTCGATCTCCTTCCTGTAGAAATCCTCGATGGTGGGGTCGTACTTCTCGATGAAAGATCCCGTAACGAACTGGACGGTCAGGGCAGATTTGCCCACTCCGCCGCTGCCCAGCACGACCACTTTATATTCTCTCATGGTTTGACAGCAGCCACTTTCTCTTCCCCCTGCAGGGCTGGGGTGTGTGTATGTGTGTGTGAGTGTGCGTGTTGCAAATCAGTGAATCTTCGTCCACATGAAGGGCGATCTGAAAACACGAGCGGTGGAAATTGATCCGAAATTGCAATCCCACGGGCAAGGGCGACCTGGAGGGAGGGGGGGAGGGTTATAATAATAAAAAAAATCCTTTTCCTTTCCTCTCGCTGCCTTGCACCCGCCTGCACGTTTGTTTTAGATCCGGTGCTGGGTATAGGCCCTCTCCAGGGTTGCAGGGGGCTCCCAGCGCTCGCTGCACACTGCGGCTCGCCGGTGCGCTCTCTCCGTTCGGTCAGAGTGCCAATCTGACGCGGCGCGGCTCTCTCCCACGCTCCCTCCCTTCCTTCCCATTGACACCAGGCTTTTGCAGGGCGTGAACGAGGCGACTTCAGCCTCAAGCTTCGCTGCTGCGGGAGGAGGAGCCAGACTCTTAAAGGGGCAACGGCGGGGATGCGGGCCCCATCAAAAGTTCAAAGTGAATGACAATTGGTTATCAGAGTATTTATATGTCACCATACGCTACGCTGGGGTCCATTTTCTTGCAGGCATTCACAATAGAACAAAGAAATACAGTAGAGTCAATGAAAAATACACAGAAAAGAACAGACAACCAATGTGCAAAGTAGATAGATAAAAAGATAGATCTATAGATAATACCAAGTGCATAAGCTGTGGAATGTTTGAAACTCAGTTCAGAGTTGAGGTGAGTAAAGTTATCCACTCTGTTTCAGAAACCTGATGGTTGAAGACTAATAGCTGCTCTTGAATCTTAAGCCCAAGATCTTAAGGCACAAACTAACGGAGATGGGAGTAGACTCTCACATGGTGGATTGGATAGTGGACTACTTGACAGATAGACCTCAGTATGTGCGGTTGGGAGACTGTAGGTCTGACACGGTGGTCAGCAGCACAGGGGCGCCGCAGGGAACCGTACTCTCTCCGGTCCTGTTCACCCTGTACACATCAGACTTCCAATATAACTCGGAGTCCTGCCATGTGCAGAAGTTCGCTGATGACACGGCCATAGTGGGGTGTGTCAGGAATGGACAGGAGGAGGAGTATAGGAAACTGATACAGGACTTTGTGATATGGTGCAACTCAAACTACCTGCGTCTCAATATCACCAAGACCAAGGAGATGGTGGTGGACTTTAGGAGATCTAGGCCTCATATGGAGCCAGTGATCATTAATGGAGAATGTGTGGAGCAGGTTAAGACCTACAAGTATCTGGGAGTACAGTTAGACGAGAAGCTAGACTGGACTGCCAACACAGATGCCTTGTGCAGGAAGGCACAGAGTCGACTGTACTTCCTTAGAAGGTTGGCGTCATTCAATGTCTGTAGTGAGATGCTGAAGATGTTCTATAGGTCAGTTGTGGAGAGCGCCCTCTTCTTTGTGGTGGCGTGTTGGGGAGGAAGCATTAAGAAGAGGGACGCCTCACGTCTTAATAAGCTGGTAAGGAAGGCGGGCTCTGTCGTGGGCAAAGTACTGGAGAGTTTAACATCGGTAGCTGAGCGAAGGGCGCTGAGTAGGCTACGGTCAATTATGGATAACTCTGAACATCCTCTACATAGCACCATCCAGAGACAGAGAAGCAGTTTCAGCGACAGGTTACTATCGATGCAATGCTCCTCAGACAGGATGAAGAGGTCAATACTCCCCAATGCCATTAGGCTTTACAATTCTACCGCCAGGACTTAAGAACTTTTTAAAAGCTATTATTAATGCTTTTTGAGATAGTGATTTAGATGCATATCATATTTTTTACTGAGTTAAGTATTGTATGTAATTAGTTTTGCTACAACAAGTGTATGGGACATTGGAAAAAAGTTGAATTTCCCCATGGGGATGAATAAAGTATCTATCTATCTATCTAATCTGGTAGTGTGGGACCTAAGGCTCCTGTACCTCCTTCCCTACGGCAGCAACGAGAAGAGCAAGGAGATGTATTATAGAGTTATACCGCAGGTAAGTCGACCTTCGGCAGACAACGATTTTCAAGGAGAGTGGCGATCTGAGAAAGCTTGTCTTGAACATTGTTCCTACGGATCAGATCTTTACATGGTGCATTGAGGTAGTACAAGGGGAAACAGTGACAGGATGCAGAATAAAGTGCTGTATTTACAGAGAAAGTGCAGTCCAGGCAGAAAAGGGCCATAACGAGGCAGATTGTGAGGTTAAGATTCCAAGTCTTCATTTAAAGGAACCATTCAATAGCTTTCTAACAGTGAAGTAGAAGCTGTTCTTGAGCCCGGTGGTACCTGATTTCAGATTTCTATATCTTCTGCCTGATGGAGAAAAGAGAGGAAATGTTGGAAATCTGGAGCGACACAGCAAAATGCTGGAGGAACTCAACTGGTTAAGCAGCATCTGTGAAGGGAAGTGGCCAGTTGACATATACTGGGCGGAAATATCCACCGACACTTTTCCGCTACAGATGCTGCCTGACCTGCTAAGTTCCTCCGGTGTTTTATAGGTGTTGCTGTAAAAAATCTAGACCTGATTCTGAACTTGCCCATGACAAACTAGATGTCAAGCAGCATCTATGGAGGGGAAGAGATAGCTGACGTTTTGAATAGATAAAACGAACAGCCAGTGTCTTTTTCCCCAGACAGGAGTGCAGGAGGACATACTTTTAAAGTGAATGGATACAACCTAGAGAAGATGTCAGTGGTACCATTTTTACACAGAGAGTGGCGAATGCACGGAATGTGCCTCCAGGACGGGTGGTAGAAGCAGATGCATTAGGGACATTTAAGAGCCTCTTAAGTAGGCACATGCATGAAAGAAAAATGAAGGATTATGTAGGAGGGAAAGGTTAAATTGATCTGTCTCTCTCTCTCCCTTCCTTTCTGTCTCTCAATGCTCTCACCCAATATCTCTCTCTCCCATTCTCACCCACTCTATTCCTCCCTTCCTCTCTTGCCCTCTCTCTCTATTTCCCTCTCTTGTTCCCCTCTATCTCCCTCTTATTTACACATTTACCCTCTCTATTCCTCCCTCTGTCTATTGCTCTGTTTCTCTTTTTCTTGCACTCTTGCCCTCTCTGTTCCTCCCTATCTCTCTCACCCTCTCTCTGTGTCTTTCCCTCCCTCCCTTCTCTCACTCTCTCTGTCTATCTCTCTTGCCCCTTCCACTCTCTCTATCCATTAAGGAACTACCTTTGTTCTTGTTTTGTGCCAGAATAAAATGGGCCCAATTGCTTGGTCATTGTAAAGAAAAACCTGGCATGAAGTGTGACCATTGTGGGTGTGAGGAGATGTAAAAAATACAAGTTGCTTGCAGTAGTTGGCTCTTGTGCCATCAGCCACTGAGTCTCAAAGCTCTTGAATTCTCTCTCCAAACATCTCCAGCTCCTTCCTTCTTTTAGAATGTTGCTGAAAGCTTTCCCATTGGTCACGTGACTTAATATCTCCTCACATAGCTGGGTGTCACATTGTGTTTAGTGACCTTACTGTGAAAGATGTTGAGATGCTCAGTTGAAGATAGCATATCAAAGCTTAGAGTTGTAATGTTGATACTCTCGTCTAAATGTGGGGAACTGGCCATTTGGGGAAAGTTTACCCAACCACATTAGTGAATCAATCTGGTTCCAGCTGTATATTTGCACTCCTTTCCAACTCCAGTAGGGGTCACTGGCTGAGTGACATCAATGGCAGCACCTAACTCAAGGTAATGTTGGACTTCAACAACAGTTCAAAGTTCAAAGTAAATTTATTATCGAATTGCATCTACATCACCACATACAACCCTGAGATTCATTTTCTATACATCTTCAGAATAATAACCATGAGTATCAATGAAAGACTGCCCAATCTGAGCATTCAGCCAGAGTGCAGAGACAACTGTGCAAATTCAAAAAGAAATAATAACAGTAAGGAAAGGAACTATAAACATTAGAAGATGAGATGAAGATTCCTTGAAAGTGAGTCTATTGGCTATGGAACGTTTCAAGGATGGGACAAAAAAAATTGCGTGAAGTTCAAATTTTGTTCAAGAAAATAATGTATATAAGTGGAGAAATTTTCCTCCAACTTGACAAAATTTTGGTGCTACCACAATGTCATTTCAGCCTCTTTTCATTACCACCATCAGACAGGAGGTACAGGAGCTTTGACCAAAACTCAATGTTTAGGAACAACGTTTTTCCCTCTGCCATTAGGTTTCCAAATGGCCCATGACATTACCTCACTATCCCTCTTTTGCATTCTTTATTAACTTATCTATTGTGTTTATAGAGAGTATTATGTTTCAAACTGTACTCACTGCACAAAACAACACATTTCCTATTATACACTTGGTCCAACTTTAATAGTTACCTCCTGTACTTCATAAACTGGCCACTGAGTGAGTGTATGTTTGTGGTCTCTGCTGCTGCAGCCCATCCACTTCAAGGCCGATGTGTTGTACATTCAGAGATGCTCTTCTGCACACCTCTGTTGTAATGCGTGGTTGTTTGAACTAGTGTCGCCTTCCTATCAGCTTCTCAGAATGTCTTCCCTTCTCCTCTCCTTCTTGCAAAAGAGCTGAGACTCCTGTGATGCTCTGGTACACTCCTATATCATCAACAGCACCCTCCTCACTTCCTCTGGCGTCGTCCTGGTAAGCTGTGAGGAAGCGGTCAAGCTATCTTTTATTCTTAGGTAATGAAAGAACATTTGAAATATGTTTCATTCAGCCCCTCCCACTGCTTAGTCATTCAGTATAAGTAGGCCTGACCTTAGGCTCAGTTCCATCTCCCTGGAATCAACGCACACCTCTTGGTTCCCATAATCAGTGGCTACTTTATTAGTGCTTAATAAATTGCTACTGGGTGTTTGCCCATGGTCTCCTGCTGCTCTACCCCATCCACTTAAAGGTTCAATGTGTTCTGCGTTCAGGGAAGCTCTTCCATTGTAATGTGTGATTACGTGAATTACTGTCACGTTCCTGTCAGTCTGGCCATTCTCCTCTGAACTCTCTCGTTAAGAAGCCACAGAACTGCCTCTCCCAGATTGTTTTTGTTTTGCTTTCCTGAACCATTCTCTGTAAACTCTAGAGACTGTTGCACGTGAAGATCTCACAAGATCAGCAGTTTCTGAGATACTGAACCACATGATCTGGCACCAACAATCGTTCCATGATCAAAGTCACTTAGATCACATTTTTTCCCAATTCTGATATTTGGTCTGAACAACAACCTGAGCCTCTTGACCTTGTCTGCATGCTTTTATGCAGTGAGCTGCTGCCATATGATTGGCTGATTAGATATTTGCGTTAGTGAGCAGGTATGCAGGTGTACCTAATGAAGTGTCCACTGAGTGTAAGCCTGTGATTACAAACCTGATCCTGATTTTGGGCTAACTTAAGGAGGAGTGAATTTACATTCAAGGCAGTAGAGACATGGTTAATTCAGGTGATGAACAACTGGGTCTATACCCAAGTGAAAAGGGGTGGGATTCTGAAACTTTACTCTGGTGAGTTCTGACAAGAAGGGGTGGTAAAATTACTGATAGACTCAAGATTCTGAGGTGGTGAGAAGATTGTGCAGAATCTAGAATTGGCTTGGTATGGCAACCGCTCTGCCGGTGACCACAAGAAACCACCGAGAGTTGAAGGAGTAAGCTCAGCATATCACAGGAACCAGTCTGCCCTCCATGGATTCCAGCTACACTTCTCACTGCCTCAGTAAAGCAGTTAGCACAATCAGACACCCCACCCACCCGGACATTCTCTATTCTCCCCTCTCCCACCAGGCAGAAGATACAAACACCTGAAAGAAAGTTCCACCAGGTTCCTATCCCACTGTTATCAGACTCTTGACCAGACCTAATATATGAATAAGATGAATTCTTGACCTCGTAATCGACTTCGCTATGATCTTACACTTTATCGTTTACCTGCGTGCACTTTTTTGGTAGCTTTACACTTTATTCTACATTGTTATTGTTTTACTTTATTCTAGCTCAATACACTATGTAATAATTTGATCTGTATGAATTGTAGACATGCCAAGTTTTTCACATGTGACAATAATAAAGCAAAACCTATAATAACCCAATACCAACTAGGGCGATGTTTTCAGAATAAAAAGGTCATATGCTTAAGACAGAAGCGAGGAAGAATTTTGTCTTTCAGAAGGTTGTGAATCTTTACGATTTTCCATTTCAATGGAGCTAAGTCACTGAATGCGTTCTGACTGAGAGAGGCTTATATTGGATTAATAAGAGAATCAAGGGTTTCAGCAAAGCAGTCAAGACTCTGAAGAATCTGAAGAGACTGTCACTGATTGTTCCATCAGGTTGAAGAGTGAATTCTTCGCTCTTTCCCCTACACCTTATCTTCTCATGAATGAACAGCAGGAATCTTTACAGATCTGTCCTTCTCCCAGTTCAAGGACTCTGAGGATAGTCACCTGACTGGAACCCTTTTCTGATGGTTGATGAGCTTAAAGCACAGATTGTCAAGTACAGTCATCTAAGACCGGAGGCACAGCCTCACAATATAAGGATGCCGATTTTGTTCAGAGGAGAGGAGTACTTTCTTTCGCCAACGGGTAGTGAATCTGTGGAATTCTTTGCCACAGATGGCTGTGGAGGCCACGTCCTTAAAGCAGAGGTTGATAGGTTCTTGATTAGTAAAGGCACCAAGGCCATGGAGAGAAGGCAGAAGAATGGATAAAACTGGACAATAAAGATTTTGCTTCCTGAATACTTTTGAGTATATCTTATGGCTTTTGGCTGCTGATCATGAAAATCACTTTGAAAGTTCCCTATCATGCACCATTTAAAAAAAAAATCTCCTCTATTTGTTATTTCAATTCATAATTCAAGTCAAAATAAGATTAAGGAAGGAGGTTTTGTTGGTCCACAAATCAAGTAGGTCATTAATGACAGGCAATTCGAAGAACTTCTAGTGGGAGCAGAGAAAATCGCATGGAAATTTTCTTGGCAACTACAAAACACCAAACTATGTGCAGCTGGTTGACAACATGTTTCAAGCATAGAAAACTATGAAGTGCAGCTTGTCACTAAATATTAATTTTCTGCATTCCCATTTCGACTTCTTCCCTGTAAATCCTGACACTGTCAGTGATGAGCACGGTGAAAGGTTTCACCAGGACATTGCAGTCATAGGGAAACAAGGAAGAAATATACAAATTAGCCAGAAAAAGCGGCACACTGAAGACTGGGAGAAATTCAGAGTCCAGCAGAGGAGGACAAAGGGCTTAATTAGGAAAGGGAAAAAAAGATTATGAGAGAAAGCTGGCAGGGAACATAAAAACTGACTGTAAAAGCTTTTATAGATATGTGAAAAGAAAAAGATTGGTTAAGACAAATGTAGGTCCCTTACAGTCAGAAACAGGTGAATTGATCATGGGGAACAAGGACATGGCAGACCAATTGAATAACTACTTTGGTTCTGTCTTCACTAAGGAGGACATAAATAATCTTCCAGAAATAGTAAGGGACCGAGGGTCCAGTGAGATGGAGGAACTGAGGGAAATACATGTTAGTAGGGAAGTGGTGTTAGGTAAATTGAAGGGATTAAAGGCAGATAAATCCCCAGGGCCAGATGGCCTGCATCCCAGAGTGCTTAAGGAAGTAGCCCAAGAAATAGTGGATGCATTAGTGATAATTTTTCAAAACTCCTTAGATTCTGGATTAGTTCCTGAGGATTGGAGCGTGGCTAATGTAACCCCACTTTTTAAAAAAGGAGGGAGAGAGAAACTGGGGAATTATAGACCGGTTAGCCTGACATCGGTGGTGGGGAAAATGCTAGAGTCGGTTATCAAAGATGAGATAACAGCACATTTGGAAAGAGGTGAAATCATCGGACAAAGTCAGCATGGATTTGTGAAAGGAAAATCATGTCTGACGAATCTTATAGAATTTTTTGAGGATGTAAGTAGTAGAGTGGATAGGGGAGAACCAGTGGATGTGGTATATTTGGATTTTCAAAAGGCTTTTGACAAGGTCCCACACAGGAGATTTGCGTGCAAACTTAAAGCACACGATTAGGAAAAGGGGAGGTGCAACAAGACCTGGGTGTCATTGTACACCAGTCATTGAAAGTGGGCATGCAGGGTACAGCAGACGGTGAAAAAGGTGAATGGTATGTTGGCATTCATAGCAAGAGGATTCGAGTACAGGAGCAGGGAGGTTCTACTGCAGTTGTACAAGGCCTTGGTGAGACCACACCTGGAGTATTGTGTGCAGTTTTGGTCCCCTAATCTGAGGAAAGACATTCTTGCCATAGAGGGAGTACAAAGAAGGTTCACCAGATTGATTTCTCGGATGGCAGGACTTTCATATGAAGAAAGACTGGATCGACTGGGCTTATACTCACTGGAATTTAGAAGATTGAGGGGGGGATCTTATTGAAACGTATAAAATTCTAAAGGGATTGGACAGGCTAGATGCAGGAAGATTGTTTCCGATGTTGGGGAAGTCCAGAACGAGGGGTTACAGTTTAACGATAAAGGGGAAGCCTTTTAGGAGCGAGATGAGGAGAAACTTCTTCACACAGAGTGGTGAATCTGTGGAATTCTCTGCCACTGGAAACAGTTAAGGCCGGTTCATTGGCTATATTTAAAAGGGAGTTAGATATGGCCCTTGTGGCTAAAGGGATCAGGGGGTATGGAGAGAAAGCAGGTACAGGGTTCTGAGTTGGATGATCAGCCATGATCATACTGAATGGCGGTGCAGGCTCGAAGGGCCGAATGGCCTACTCCTGCACCTATTTTCTATGTTTCTATGAGACGGTATCAGAGCAACTCGAGTCCATCAGTGATTACTGATTATTGCTGGACACTTAAAGTGAGAAGCCTCAGACACTGAGTACAAATGAAAATCATCAACAAGACATTTTTGCTTAATTGAACTACTGCAAAGTGTCAGCGCTGTTATGCATTGAAAAGTATTACATTCAATAAAAGTTAATTTCTTGTTTCTCCAAATTCCTACATGATACAAGTTGTCTGAAATTATATTTGTGTTCAGCTTCAAGCAGTCTATCATAAACAAAACAAACAATTCTGAGGAAGCAACCCGTTTGAAAAAATGTGTGGTCGGGTGTAATAAATCAGCCATGATGGAAAGGTGGAGCAGTCTTGGTGGGCCAAATGGCCTAATTCTGCTCCGGTGTCTTGTGGTTTTATGGCAAGAACATCGTTGCACGTCAGTTATTCATACACAACAACTGATAATGATAGAGGATTATAATGAGGAAATCCGTCGGTAAGGTGGTCAACAGAACAGACTGCAGAGGACAACGTTTAAAATATCGGCATCGAAGGAGGTTGAAGGCACATATGTTGGTGTGGGCTGGGAGAGGAACTTAAATAGCTAGACACTGGGAGCTCAGGACGGCCAAGGCAGACGGACAGAGGACTAATCCGAGAGATAGGGGCCACCAATGGAACCGCACAAATTTACAAACTGACAGCAGGAGAAGGCCATTCGGTCACCAAGCACCTGTTCCACCATTCAACAAGATCATGACAGATCTAACAATGCCCCCAAAGCTTCATCCTTGACCACCCACGGTAACCTTTCACCCACCTCACACCCCCCCCGCCCCCATTGTTCAGGGATCTGTCGAAGGAAACGTAAGAGACTGCAGGCACTGGAATCTGGAGGTACAACAGGTCAGGCAACATCCATGGAGGGAATCGGGCACTCAAGATTCCTTATCTGTTAACTTTTGCCTTAAAGATAGAGAGACTTGCATCTGTCTCCTTTGGAGGGAGGGAGTCCCAAAGTATTGCAAGATTAAAAACAAAAACATGTAGTAGGTACAAGAGGTCAGAAGAAAATGGTTCAAGGTGACAGGAACTCAAATAACCACTTGTCACAACAGCAATGTGCAGAAGAGCAGTGCTTTGAGCCTCGAAGCGGATTGGCTACTGCAGCAGAAGACCATGAACCTGCACTCCGTGGCCAGTTTATTACGTAGAGGGGAAGTGCCGAGTGAAGCGGCCACTGAGTGAAGTGAGAGACAAAAGCAAGACTGTGCAAAAACAAGGCTTCATTGCAAAAAGAGAAAGACTCAATCAGAGGCAAGTTCATGGAAGTACAAGATGTGGTCCGTTATGCTCCACTTTATGATCGAGAGTAACACAAAGTCTGCATTGTAATTCAGGGCCACCATGCCTTTGCAGATGACTGAGCAATGATCTAAAGTGACCTCTTGTATTATATTCTTGTTCCCTGTTCTGAAGATGAGGTTAATACATTTTAAACAATGATTGAGCTCTGAATCAATGAGCAATGCCATAAACATGCAACCATTCATTCTCACTTGTGACTAACAGAGAGGGTAAGCCCTTGTAGTTGCTGTTTATAAATAAAGGTTTCAACCATTGTAGACAATGTATAATTGTATAATAGATATTCTGTGTGTAGTCTGTACCTACCTGCCTGTGATGCCTCTGCAAATGAGAATTTCATTTGTACCTGTTCCTCGCCGTACCTGACATGACATTTGACATTAAACTTTGCTTGACTTTAATAGTAGATCCAGGAATTGTAGACTGCTCAAGAGTCTATTGCATCCCTCCCAAAAATTTGACAGACCTAGCCAATTAGTTTTATACACTCAGTGGCCACTTTGTTAGTTACACATGAACACCTGCTCGTTAATGCAAATATCTAATTAGCCAAATGTATGATAGATAGATAGATAGATAGATACTTTATTCATCCCCATGGGGAAATTCAACATTTTTTCCAGTGTCCCATACACTTGTTATAGCAAAAACTCATTACATACAATACTTAACTCAGTAATAATATGATATGCATCTAAATCACTAACTCAAAAAGCATTAATAATAGCTTTAAAAAAAGTTCTTAAGTCCTGGCAGTTGAATTGTAAAGCCTAATGGCATTGGGGAGTATTGACCTCTTCATCCTGTCTGAGGAGCATTGCATCGACAGTAACCTGTCGCTGAAACTGCTTCTCTGTCTCTGGATGGTGCTATGTAGAGGATGTTCAGGGTTTTCCATAATTGACCGTAGCCTACTCAGCGCCCTTCGCTCAGCTACCGATGTTAAACTCTCCAGTACTTTGCCCACGACAGAGCCCGCCTTCCTTATCAGCTTATTAAGACGTGAGGCGTCCTTCTTCTTAATGCTTCCTCCCCAACACGCCACCACAAAGAAGAGGGCGCTCTCCACAACTGACCTATAGAACATCTTCAGCATCTCACTGCAGACATTGGCAGCAACTCAAAGCATAAAAGCATGCAGACATGGTCAAGTGGTCCAGTTGTTGTTCAGATCAAACATCAGAGAGGGGAAGAAATGTGATCTAAGTATTATACAGATTTCATGACATATGTAAGTGATAATAAACCTGATTCTGATATGGGACTGTATTGTACTGAGAGTAGGAAGAGGGCAGGGAGAGAGGAATCATGGTTGGGAAAAGAGAAAAGGAGAGGGGTAGAAGTGGGAAGCACCACAGAGACACTCTGTAATGATCAATGAATCAATTGTTTGAAATCAAATAATCTTGACTGGTGTCTCAGGGCTGGGTGTGTCTGCACTGTACCATCCCCACTCCTGGCACTCCTTCTCTGCCACCTGTCCCACACCCCTCCCATGGCACTCCACCCTCAAAATGCCCAATATCCTTTGCTTCTATCACCCTGCCAGATTTACAAACTCTCTCTTCGCTCTATGTTAACAAATAGAGTACTGTACAAAAGTCTTAGGCAATCTAGCTTGGGAGTTTTGCACAGTCCTATATATATGTATATATATAGAGTATATATAATTATAATTTATAATATATTTTACATTGAATTTGGATTTGCATTTGCATTTGGAATTGAATTTAGGAGCCGAGAGGTAATATTGCAGCTATATAGGACCCTGGTCAAACCCCACTTGGAGTACTGTGCTCAGTTCTGGTCGCCTCACTACAGGAAGGATGTAGAAACCATAGAAAGGGTGCAGAGGAGATTTACAAGGATGTTGCCTGGATTGGGCAGCATGCCTAATGAGAATAGGTTGAGTGAACTCGGCCTTTTCTCCTTGGAGCGACGGAGGATGAGAGGTGACCTGATAGAGGTGTATAAGATGATGAGAGGCATTGATCGTGTGGATAGTCAGAGGCATTTTCCCAGGGCTGAAGTGGTTGCCACAGGAGGACACAGGTTTAAGGTGCTGGGGAGTAGGGACAGAGGAGATGTCAGGGGTAAGTTTTTTACTCAGAGAGTGGTGAGTGCATGGAATGGGCTGCCAGCTACGGTGGTGGAGGCGGATATGATAGGGCCTTTTAGGATGCTTTTGGATAGGTACATGGAGCTTAGAAAAATAGAGGCTTATATGTAAGCCTAGTAATTTCTAAGGTAGGGACATGTTCAGCACAACTTTGTAGGCCGAAGGGCCTGTATTGTGCTGTAAGTTTTCTATGTTTCTATTGCACAGTACTGCTGCTATAAGACAATACATTTCACAATATAAACCAGAGATAATAACCCTGATTCTGATTCTGATGGGCCTCACCACCATTTTGTACAACTGTAATATAGGATCACCATTACCAATCAGATTATTAATCCAAATTTAAATTCCATAGCTGTCATGGTGTGATTTAAACTCTGAATTGTTGGTTTGCGACTCTGGATTAGTAGGGCAGTTTAACCACTAAAGCATCACTATATCCATTACAACATCACAACCACAGTTCCTATCCTTTATAAATCATGCTGTTAGATTGCTCCCACACCTGGAAGGCTCATATCAACACTGGGTAGACCAGGACAAAGCAAGAGCTGTCAAAAGAAGCTGGGGAAAAGGAAAATAAAATAGCAAATGGAAAAGTCTCTAAACTTCTGGCAATTTCTCCCCTTCTCCTTCCTTCTTCTTCCATTCCCTTCTTATCCTCACCTGGCTATCACCTCCTCCTGGTGCCCCTCCTCCTTCCCTTTCTCCTATGGTCAGCCCTCCTCATTCATCAGATAGTTTCGTCTTCAGCCCTTTGCTTTTTCCACCTATCACCTCTCAGCTTCTCACTTTATCCCCCTTCTCCTCCCACCTACTTCCCCCCCTCATCTGGTCACACTTATCACCTGCCAGCTTGTCTCCTTCCCCTCCCCCACCTTCTTATCCTGGCTTCCTCTGTTCCTTCACATCCTGATAAATATTGACCAGTTATTCCTCTCCACAGATGCTGCCTGACCTGCAGCGTATAGCCAGCACCGAATTGAGTGTTGCTCTGGATTTCCAGCATCTGCAGAACCACTTGTGTTTATAATGAAAAAAGTATTTAAAAATGTACTTATAACAAATTCTCCTGTGTTATTTCTCCTTTAATTTCATCTCAAAATATGACTTTCCTGCTCCTCTCCTTCTTGTAAAAGAGCTGGGACTTTTCTATGATGCTCTGGGCTGCTCCTTTATCACCAACAACACCCTTCCCACTTCCTCTGGTGCCTCCCTGGCAAGTAGCAAGGAAGTGGTCAAGCTATCTTTTATTCTTAGGTAATGAAAGAACATTTGAAATATGTTTATTTCAGCCCCTCCTACTGTTTAGTCATTCAGTAGAACTAAGCTGAACTTAGGCCGCTACCTAGCTGAACCCAACACACATCCCTTTATTCTCACAACAACTACATATGGTGGTCACTTTATTGGATACAAAAGGTAAAGTGGCCACTGAATGTATGTTCATGCTCTTCAGGGTTCAACGTGTTCTTTATTCAGAGGTGTTCTTCTGCACAGCACTGGTGTAACACAGGGTTATTTGAGATTTTGTTACATTCCTGTCAGCTTGAAAGAGTCTGATCATTTTCCTCTGAACTCTCTCACTAACAAGGCAAAGAAATGCTGCTCACTGCATGTTTTTTTTGTTTGTTTTTCAAACCATTCTCTGTTTGATGTGCATGAAAATCCCAGGAGATCAGCAGATACTCAAGCCACCCCATCTAGCACCAATGATCATTCCACAGCCAAAGTCACTTAGATCACATTACTTCCACACCTCATGTTTGGTCTGAACAACAGCTGAACCTCTTGACCATGTCTGCATGCTTTTATTCATCTCAAAATATGTCTTTCCTGCTCCTCTCCTTCTTGTAAAAGAGCTGGGACTTCTATTATGCTCTGGGCTGCTCCTTTATCACCAACATCACCCTTCCCACTTCCTCTGGTGCTACCACGTCATTGGCTGATTAGATATTTGCATTAACCAATGGGCTGAGACATCTCTGGGTTACCTGCAGGAAAGGCAGAGGATACAAAAACCTCAAAGCACACACCACCAGGCTCAAGGACAGCTTTTACCCTGTTATTATTGGACACTCGATCGGACCTTTTGTACAATAAGATGGACTCTTGACCTCACAAAACCTGGTTATGATCTTGTGCTGCACTTTCTCTGTAGATGTTCTGCACTGTTATTGCTTTACCTTATACTACCTCAATGCACTGTGTGATGATTGTGTGATTGTGGGAGATTTTAATTTTCCACACACAGACTGGGAAGCCCATACTGTAAAAGGGCTGGATTGTTTGGAGTTTGTAAAATGTGTGCTGGATAGTTTTTTGCAGCAATACATAGAGGTACCAACTAGAGAAGGGGCAGAGTTGGATCTTCTGTTAGGGAATGAGATAGGTCAGGTGACGGAGGTATGTGTTGGGGAGCACTTCGGGTCCAGTGATCACAATGCCATTAGTTTCAATATAGTTATGGAGAAGGATAGGACTGGACCCAGGGTTGAGATTTTTGATTGGAGAAAGGCTAACTTTGAGGAGATGCAAAAGGAGTGGATTGGGACAATTTGTTTTATGGGAAGGATGTAATAGAGAAATGGAGGTCATTTAAAGGTGAAGTTTTGAGGGTACAGAATCTTTATGTTCCTGTTAGGTTGAAAGGAAAGGTTAAAAGTATGAGAGAGCCATGGTTTTCAAGGGATATTGGAAACTTTGTTCGGAAAAAGAGAGATATCTACAGTAAATATAGGCAGCATGGAGTAAATGAGGTACTCAAGGAATATAAAGAATGTAAAAAGAATCTTAAGAAAGAAATTAGAAAAGCTAAAAGAAGATACGAAGTTGCTTTGGCAAGTAAGGTGAAAATACATTTTGTCATTTGTATTGTCATTTAAAGTAAAATTGGATAGGGATATGGACAGGAAAGGAATGGAGGGTTATGGGCTGAATGTGGGTCAGTGGGATTAGGTGAGAGTAAGCGTTCAGCACGGACTAGAAGGGCCGAAATGGCCTGTTTCCATGCTGTAATTGTTATATGGTTATATGGTTATAAATCCAAAGGGTTTCTGCAGTTATATTGATAGCAAAAGGATGGTGAGGGATAAAATTGGTCCCTTAGAGAATCAAAGTTGACAGCTATGTATGGAGCCAAAAGAGATGGGGGAGATTTTGAATAATTTCTTTTCTTCGGTATTCACTAAGAAGAAGGATATTGAATTGTGTAAGGTAAGGGAAACAAATAGGGAAGTTATGTAAACTATGATGATTAAAGCGGAACAAGTACTGGCGCTTTTCAGGAATATAAAAGTGGATAAGTCTCCTGGTCCTGACATGATATTGCCTAGGACCTTGAGGGAAGTTAGTGTAGAAATAGGAGGGGCTCTGTCAGAAATATTTAAATGTCATTAGAAACGGGGATGATGCCGGAGAATTGGTGTATTGTTCATGTGGTTCCATTGTTTAATAAGGGTTCTAAGAGTAAACCTAGCAATTATAGGCCTGTAAGTTTGACGTCAGTGGTGGGTAAATTAATGGAAAGTATTCTTAGAGATGGTATATATAATTATCTGGATAGACAGGGTCTGATTAGGAACAGTCAACATGGATTTGTGCGTGGAAGGTCACGTTTGACAAATCATTGAAATTTTTGAAGAGGTTACTAGGAAAGTTGATGAGAGTAAAGCAGTGGATGTTATCTATATGGACTTCAGTAAGGCCTTTGGCAAGGTTCCACACGGAAGGTTAGTTAGGAAGGTTTAATTGTTAGGTATTAATATTAAAGTAGTAAAATGGATCTCCCTCTTGGCTTTCCACAGCACGTCTGCCCAGGCCGCCACCTTCCGGGGGTCGCTGGAATCTGCGTCGGCCAGCAGCAGATGTATGTCCTCGGGCAGTTGCTCTAGGAACACTTGCTCGAACATGAGGCAGGGCTTGTGTCCATCAGCCAGAGACAGCATCTCGTTCATCAATGCTGACGGCAGTCTGTCTCTCAAACCGTCCAGGTGAAGCAGGCGGGCACCCCGCTCACGCCGTGAGAGGCCAAAGGTCCCAATGAGCAGCGCTTTGAATGCTTCATATTTGCCTTCTTCCGGGGGCGACTGTATGAAATCCGCAACCTGGGCGGCCGTCTCCTGGTCAAGGGCACTCACCACGTGATAGTAACGCATGGAATCAGAAGATATCTGCCGAATCTGGAACTGGGATTCTGCTTGGCTAAACCACACGCGTGGTCGCAGCGTCCAGAAAGTCGGCAGTTTTAGCGAAACTGCGTGAACAGATGAAGAGTCGGTCATCTTTTGTCCAAATCCCGTTTGGACCGTTGGGGTCACCAATGTAGCAATGTATTACATACAGAGCTAAGGACAACGACATGCAGTCGGTAAGTCGTTTCGAGACTTGTTTATTCAAACTTCACGGCACTGGCATTTAATTCCTAGCGCCCGCCCTCTCCAGGTGGAAATAACGTCAGAGGTGCATTACCAAAGTCTCTCCCCGCGCGCTGGCTATTTGTGAGCCGGTTCGCCTGCGCAGAAAGTGGGTCGCCACAGCATTTCCTGTATGCGATTCTGCTGTGATATACCATGAGATTCCTGAGCAAGCTAAATGATTCAACATAGAACATGGGAATCTATAGCACATTACAGGCCCTTTGGCTCACAATGTTGTGCTGACCACGTAACCTAGAAGCTGCCTAGAACTTCCCTACTGCAGAGCCCTCTATTTTTCTAAATTCCGTGCACCTATCTAAGAGGCTCTTAAAAGACCCCATTGTATCCGCTTCCACCACCACCACCGGCAGTGAATTCCATTCACACACCACTCTCTGTGTGAAAAACGTACTCCTGACATCCCCTTGGTACCTATTTCCAAGTACCTTAAAATTATGCCCCCTCATGCTAGCCATTTCAGCTCTGAGAAAAAAGCCTCTGACTATCCACACGATCAATGCCTCTCATCATCTTATACACCTCTAACAAGTCACCTCTCATTCTCTGTCGCTCCAAGGAGAAGAGGCTGAGTTCACTCAACCTATTCTCATAAGGCACACTCTCCAATCCAGGCAACATTCTTGTAAATCTCAAGGTAAAAACGTTTGGCAGGACTGTTACGGCTAAATCCTGGTCTGTATTGCGACTGAGCAAGCTACTCAACCCAAGAGCAAAGGATGGACAAGATTACCACAGCTAGATCCTGAAAAAAATGTATCAATAACATAAATGGGAATATAGGTTACAAAGAAATGCACAATTTAAAACAACACATACAAAATACTGGAGGAACTCAGCAGGTCAGGCAGCATCCATGGAGAGGAGAGAGGACCTTGACAGGACTGGCATGACATGTCGACTGTTTATTCTTTTCCAGTGATGCTGTCTGATCTGCTGAGTTCCTCCAGAATTTTGAGTGTGTTGCTCTGGATTTCCGATATCTTGTGTTTTTGTGCACAATTTTAAAAAAAACACTTCTAAATAAAGATGTTGCCCTTTTAAGATACACCGTGATCGCAACTTCAGGAAATGGGCTTTTAAAAGTCTCATTATCACTGTTATATTTATAATAAGTCAAGTGTTATTAATGCAACAGTATAGAACCAATATAACTTGCAGTGTAATTGGCTGCAGTAGCTAATCTTTCTGTGCCTGCCTTGCAGTGATGGCAGTAGACGTTGGAATGAATGAAAAATTCGCAGATACAGTAAATGTGAAAATAGAAAGTGCTGAAAAACATTCAGCGGCTCAGAAAAAGAGTTATCTTTTAGGTCAAAGAGTCTTCTCCAGTGAATTTGACTTGAGACATTAATTCTGTTTCTCTATCTATACAGCAGATGCTGATTAGCCTGCTGAGTACTTTAGAATTCTTTCTGTAGTTTTGTTGAAGTTAAGTTCAAGTTCAAGTTTATTGTCATCTGCCTGTACATACATACAACCAAACAAAATAACATTCCTCTGGACCACAGTGCACCCACAATGCATATGAAACCCCATTGGTTTTTTTGGCTGCGTAAGCCTGGGGAATACACACTCCAGTTCCGCCAAACCTGGGAGATTGAGGCAGCTCTCCCACCCCAAACCCTGGCTTGTGTGGGTGCTGTGTAATTTGCTTCCCTGTTACAACTCAGTGCCAAGAAATAACAGACTGCACACTGCATACAATTAAAGGAATTATATTTATGAATCTTAACTTATGGGTTGGTAAAGAAAGGAAAGAAAAATGCAAAAATTATAATTAAACAGTCAAAAGTGCACAAGTTGGAGCTCAACTCTTCCAGAAGTAATACTCACCGATCCTCAGTCATGTGTGGAACCTTGCTCCATCGAATCACGGTCCCCCACCGGGTTGAATCCTACAACTGCTTCTCTCCAGCATCTTCCCTCTTCATGTCCCACCAAAAAAAAGACCCCGCCCATGTTCCAAAGCGCCCATTATCTCTAATCTTAACCCAAACACGGCTTCTACAGAAAGAATATGATGTTAGCAGTGAAACCCTTCCCTGTGAGTTACACATATATCATACACAACACATAAACCAAAATATTACCATAAATAAGTTAATAAAATATAATTCAAAATACATGCGAAGTATGCAGCAGAGGTGAACAGTAAATAGTAAACTTTCCTAGTGACGAGACATTGGTGCTGGCAGGGTATTCATTAGTTTCACAGCCTGAGGAAAGAAGCTGTTACCCAGTCTGGCAGTTCTATTTCTGATGCTCCTGTACCTCCTTCCTGACGGTAGTGAGATGGTAGTGGGTCAAAGAGATTGTGGGATGGGTGGTAGGGAACCTCAACAATGCTTCTGGCTCTTCATATACAATGCTTTTGGTCAATGTTGCAATTTAAGGTGAGGAAGACACTGATGATCTTCTCAGCTATAATTCCTGGTCTGGCAAAATTCCAGGTGATCAAATGTGATTCCAGGTGATCATTTGAAATCTAGCTGATCCCATGAATTTGTTCCCCGGCTTCCCTAACTGTAGGGAAACTTTGGGTTTGTGTGGGAAACTAAAGAGTGTTGGGCTCTGAGGTTTTTAAGAACACCTGAACTGGTTAATTGTTGTTTTATAAGAGTTGTTAATTATTTAGAGTTGCTTGTGTTTTTTTTCTCAAATGACTGGCTCTTTGTAATGGGGTCTCCTGGTGTTTTCTGTTTAAATTTATTAAGTTTATTCTGACAGGCTCAGGGGTTCTGTGTTACTTGTTTCACTTAAGCGGATGCCTGATTAGCACTAATCGCGGGGTCCAAGTTTTGAGACTGTTATGTCTTGCAGTGTCACTCGGCCGGGCCACCGATATTCTGTTGGAATTCTTCTGAATAAACTTTGGTCACCACCTCTACATCAGAGTCTGTCTTTCCTCCGCCCTTGGTTCTGACATTGCGAAACACAGAGCGTGCCACTAAGTTGAATTACAGAGAGAATCTGATATGATGAAAATGGTTTATTATTGTACAGAAATTCAGTGAAAATTTTTGGTTTTGCCTGCCATCCATACAGACCATTTCATCACTTCAGTGCATCGAGGTACTACGGGGAAAACAATAACAGACTGCAGAAAAACAAACACAAACGGAAGGGGGGCGAATGCAGAATAAAGTGTTACACTTACAGAAAAAGAGCAATGCAGGTAAAGAATAAAGTGCCAGGCTGTGACAAGAAAGATTTTGAGGTCAAGAGTCCATCTTGTTGGGACTATTCAGAAGCCTTATCACAGTGGGAGAGAAGCTGTCTTCGAGCCTGGTGCTTTCAGGCTTTCCTGTCTCTGCCTGATGGGAGAGGGGAGAAAACAGACTGTCTGGGATGGCTGGGGTCTTTGATTATTGCAACTGCTTTACCGAAGCAATGAGAAAGGTAGACAGAGTCCATGGAAGGGAGGCTGCTTGCCGTTTCTTGCCGCCATGGCAGAGCAGCAGCTGAACACGACGCATGCAGGTAGGATGTATTCTCCGGTGCATCTATAGAAGTTGGTGATGGCCAACGGGGACATGCTGAATTTCTTTAGGCTCCTGAGGAAGTAGAGAAGCAAATGCACTTTCTTGGGTGTGGCACCAGCGTGGTCGGACCAGGACAGGCTATTGGTGATGTTCACTCCCGGGAACCTGAACCTCTCAACCCTCTCAGCGTCAACACTATTGATGTGGACAGAAGTATTGTGCACCACCTCACTGCCTGTCTATGTCCCTTATACACCTCTATCATGTTGGATCGCAATCTCCCGCGTTTAAGGAGTAAAACTCCAGGTCGATGCAACCTTTCCTTGTAATTCAGGTCCCCAAGTCAGGCAATGTCCTGGCAAGTTTTCTGAAAACAATAACTGGCACAGCTTGAATGACTGATTTAAAATCGGAGACTGAGTGATCGATGTTTACTAAAAGCAATAGTACCAATAGATGTACGGAAAAGACAGGTTTCGTTTTATTTTTTATACTTACTTTTATTTTAGAGATACAGCTCGGAAACAGGCCCTTCCGGCCAAACCAGCCCATGCTGCCCAAATACACCGATGTGACCAATTAACCTACTAACTCGAATGTCTTTGGAACGTAAGAGGAAACCAGAGCACCCGGAGGAAATCCACATGGTCACAGGGAAAACGTACAAAACTTACAAGCAGTGGGAAGAATTGAACCCTAGTCACTGGCACTGTAATAGCATTACACTACCAAGCCATCCTGAACTTAGATTTGTGGAGTTCAGATTCATATCCATCAGAATCCTATCGAAGGGTTGGATGGTCTCCTCCTCCAGTTCCTATGTTTAGTATCACAGGCCAGTTGTAGGCAGCACTACCAACTCTTGAATAGCAGCTCATCATATGGCGGGTGGGTGGAGTGTGAGATGTTCTGATCTGCTGCGGGATGCAAGGAGGACCGGCTGTCGAAGACTATTTTGGCTGCTAAATTAGCATTTTATTCAGAAAAGCAAAAAAAGGAGCAGAAGGCAGAGATCTGAAATGAAATCAGCAAAAAGCTGTAAATCAGGTCGGGCAGCTACTGTGGGCAGAGGAACCAACTCAGCCACTTCAGGTCTATGACCCCTCAAGGGTGATGTTTCCGCTGAGTGGGATGTCAAAAAGCAAAGGTCAGCCTCTCAGGTTATTGGAATGTGAGGTCAGCCTATTCAGGACATGGATGGCCATTTGATAAAGAGGAGGTTCCCAGGATATAGGAAACCTCCGTCCTTTCCACAGTCTCTGCAGAGTCTAGAGAGGATGTCTCCCAACATCCTGTTCCTGCCATGTTCAGTTTCTCCAGCGTTCTGTGGGTCGTTCCATACATAACAATACTGAGGCTGAACACCGAGACGTTCGGGCTGTTGATTGCTTCAGACTCCCTGCTAGAGGCAGGTTGCTGATCCTCATGCATTCCTTCAGATTCGGAATCAGAATCAGATTTATTATCACCGTCTCAGAAGGTGTGAAATTTGCTGCTTTGCAGAAACAGTTCAGTGCAAAGACTATAAAGTACAAAAAAAAGAACAGTTTAAAAAAAAGAACTGAGGTTGTGTCATGGGCTGATGGACCTTTCCGAAATCTGATGGAAGAAGTAGTTTCTGAACTATTGAGTGAGGGTCTTTGGGCTTCTGTATTTCCTCCTGAATAGTAGCAATGAGAAGAGGTCATGTCCCAGGAGGTGAGGGTCCTTAGTCAGGCATTGCTTCTTGAAAGTGTTCTTGAAGGTGGGGAGGGCTGACTCTACAATCCTCAGCCGACTTTTGCAATCCTGTGCACTGGAGCCTTCACACCAGGGACCTCTGCCTTCAGAGATTTGTAGAAATGGTGACACGGTATGGTAGCATTATGGTTAAGGGGATACTTTACCGTGCCAGTGATCGGAGATCAGGGTTCAAATCCTACCGTTGCCCGTACGGAGTTTGCATGCCTTCCCATGACCGTGTGGGTCTCTTACGTGTGCTCCAGTGTCCTCCTACATTCCAAAGATGTATGGGTTAGGGTTAGTAAGCTGTGGGCATGCTATGCTGGTGCCAGACGTGTGGTGACTCTGTGGGCTGACTCCAGCACACACTCCCACTCCGTTGGTCATTAACGCAAACAGTGCATTTGTTTTGATTTTTTGATATAAATGTGATAAGTAAGGCTAATCTTAACCTTTCTTTTATACTAATGGAGCTTCCTGTTTTGGATCACTATACATTTGTGGTTAATGATTCTCATCAAGCCAGTTCTGATTCTTATGTGTAGAGAAAAATGTTATGAGAAAAGGTCTTGGCCAGAAAAGTAGGCTTTTTATTCCTCTCCAAAGATGGTGCCTGACCTGCTGAATTCCTCCAGCATTTTGTGTGTTAAGCTGGATTTCCAGCATCTGTAGAATCTCTCTTGTCAGTGAATAGGGTTTCGCAGATTTGATCAAGAACTGAATAGTTGAAGGAAAGTCGCTGTTCATGAATTTCAGGCTTTTGTATCCCCTACCTATGAAACAGGAAATAAAGTCTTGAAAAAGGGTCTTGGCCCAAAACGTCAACTATCTACTCATTTCCATAGAAGCTGCCTGACCTGCTGAGTTGCTCCAGCATTATGTGTGTGTTGCTGAGAAAGATTTGTATTTATTTAGAAATGTTCATCACCAAACTCCTTGCAGCTGATGAAGTGTGAAATGTGTCTATTAATATTGGAAAAATAACAGAAAATCTGTGCACAAACAGAGGTAGGAAAATTTCCATGTAATCCACCAATGTTGACGTTGACTGAGGTATATATATTGACTGAGTTTACAAAAATACCCACAGGTATTTCCTTAGAATTATGGTCTGGCATCTTTGTCCTTACATGTGGAATGAGAGGAAAGTGGATGAGAAATATATTGTTTCCACATTTCAAAAGACAAAGGGCCTTAATTTATTATCTCCTCCAAAGTAGAATCATCTCTTGCAGAGAACCATCCCTTCAGCCTGGGTCAAAGGCTCATTAAGGCTATAAGACCATAAAACATAGGAGCAAAATAAGGCCATTTGGCCCATCAACACTGCTCCACTATTCCATCATGGTTGATTTATTATCCATCTCAACCCCATTCTCCTACCTTCTCCCCGTAACCTTTGATGCCCTTACTAATCAAGAACCTATCAGCCTCCACCTTAAATATGCTCAGTGACTTGGCCTCCACAGCTGTGCGTGGCAATAACTTCCACAGATTTACCACACTCTGGCTAAATAAGTTGCTCCTCATCTCTGTTCTACGGCGATTTCCTTCTATTCTGAAGCTCTGCTATATGGTCCTAGACTCCCTCATTATAAGAAACATCCCCTCCCCATCTACTCTATCTAGGCCTTTCAATATTTGATAGGTTTCAATCATATCCCCCCGCCCCCATCCTTCTAAACTCCAGAGCGTACAGCCAGAGCAATCAAACACTCCTCATATGTTAACATTTTCATTCCTGGAATCAATCTTGTGAACCTCCTCTGGACCTTCTCCAATACGTTAACTCTTTCATTCCCAGAACCAAACTTGGGAACCTCCTCTGGAGCCTCTTCTATGCCAGCACATTGTTTCTTAGGTAAGTGGCCCAAAATCGCTCCAAGAGCCATCTGACAGATGTCTTTTTAAGCCTCAGCATTACATCCTTGCTCCTATATTCGAGTTCTTTAGAAACGATTTGCACTTACCTTCCTTGTCATTGCTTCAACCTGCATGTTAACCTTCAGGAATCCTGCGCAAAGACTCCCAAGTCCCTTTGCACCCCTGATTTCTGAATTTCCCCCCCATTTAGAAAATAGACTTCCTTTTATAAAAGTGCATGACCAGACACTTCCTTGAATTACATTCCATCTGACACTTTTTTGCCCATTCTCCAATTCTGTATAAGTCCTTACAGACTCCTTACTTCCTGAGCACCACCTGTCCCTATATCTATTTTCATATTGTTGACAAAGCCATCAATCCCATTATTCCAATCATTGACATATAATGTGAAGAGAAGCAGTCCCAACCCCTGCGGAACACCACTTATCACCATCAGCAAACCAGAAAAAGCCCCCTTTGTTCCCAATCTTTGCCTCCTGCCAGTCAGCCCAATCTTCAATCCATGCTAGCATCTTTCCTGTAGTGCCATAGTCTCACGTCTTGTTAATCAGCCTCACGTGCGGCATCTTGTCAAAGGCCTTCTGAAAATCGAAGGAGACAATGTTCACTGACTCTGCTTTGTCTATATTGCCTGTTATTTCCTCAAAGAATTCCAACAGATTTGTCAGGCAGGACAGAGGGGCGGTATGGTTGCATAATGGTTAGGGTGACACTATTACAGTTGTCACCTGTAGTATTGGGATCAATTCCCACTGTTGTTTCTAAGGAGTTTGCACTTTCTACCTGTGGACTGTGTGGGTTCTCTGGGTGCTCTGGTTTCCTCCCATATTCCAAAGATGTGCTTGTTAGAGTTGTGGGCGTCCTACGCTGGTACTGGAAGCAAGGCAATGCCTGCCCAGCCTAATCCTTGTTGATGCAAGCAATGCATTTCACTGCATGTTCCAATGTACACATGACAAATAAGCTAATCTACTCTTTATCGTTAATGTTTCAGGAAAGATTTCAATAAGCTTGAAAGAGTACAGAGAAACTTTGCAGTGGTTTTCCTGTGACTGGATGACCAGAGTAATAAGGAAAGGCTGAATAGGTTAGGACTTTATTCCCCGGAGAGCAGGAGAATGAGCGATGATTTTACTGAGGTGTCTACAATTATGAGGAGAAAAGAAAGGGTGAATGTAAGCAGGCTTTTCCCCCTTAGGTTGGGCGAGACTAGAACTAGAGGTCATAGATGAAGGGTGAAAGGTGAAATAATTAAGGAGACTATGAGGGGGAACCACTTCACTCAGCGGGTGGGGCATGTGGAACAAATTGCCAGCAGAAGTGGAAAATGTAGGTTCAGTTGTAACACTTAAGCGAAATTTGGATGGGTACATGGATGAGAGAGCTATGGTCCAGATGCAGGTAGATGGGACTTGACAGAAGACCAGGTGGGTATGGACAAGATGGGCTGAAGTGCCTGTTTCTGTGCCATAGTAGTCTATGACTCTATGAATGGGAATCTCAGCCTATCAACATCTGACTCTGTCATGAGGTTCTTGAATGAAGAGAAGCAAAGACTTGGGAGAGATAGAGAGGTTGTGCGCAGAAAGGATGTGCCGGCTTTGGAGTGAGTCCAGAGAAGGTTCATGAGAATGAAAGGGTGTTTACTGGAGTTTAGAAGAATAAGAGGGAGATCTCATTGAAACCTATCAAATATTAAAGGGCCTAGATAGAATGGACATGGAGAGGATGTTTTCTGTAGTGAGGATCAGAGGGCACAGCCACAGCATACAGAGATGTCCATTTAGAACTGAGATGAGGAGGAACTCCTTTAGCCAGCGTGTAGTGAATCTGTGGAATTCGTCGCCACCAATAGCTATGGATGCCAAGTTATTGAGTATATTTAAAGCAGAAGTTGATAGGTTCTTGATTAGAATGGGTGTTGAAGATTGAAGCAGGAGAATGGGGTTGAGAGGGGTAATAAATCAGCTGATGGAATAGCAGAGCAGATTTGATGGGTCAAATGGCTGAATTCTGCTCCTATGTCTTAAGGCCTTATGGAGAGCTATGCTCCCTTAGGACATTACCATTTTATAGAAGGCCTGATGACAATACTGCCTCACACATGGCAACACTGTGGTGAAAATGTTTTAGGCCATATGTTAAAAGAAAACTGCAGTATTATGTAACAGAGTGTTTAAGGTAATTGAATTAGTCATAGAAAGAACCAGGCTCTTTGTCAGCCAGCAACCCACCCATTTACACTAATCTCACACTAATCCCATTTCAGTCTCCCCATATTCCCATCAACTCCCCCACTCACCCACAGGGAGGTAACTTATGATGGCCGATTAACCTGCCTACCGACATGTCATGTGGTGTGGGAGGAAACTGGAGCCCCCAGAAGAAATCCAGACAGTTGCAGAGAGAAGTTCAAAGTTCAGAGTAAATTTATTATGGGACTATGTTTTTATTACCTGAAGTTCATTTATTTGCAGTTATACACATTAGAACAAGAAATACAATCAAATCAATTAAAAAAACTGCACACTAACGAGGCCTGGCATAAAGCCAATATGAAAAGAAGACAAACTGTACAAATACTAAAAAAAACCAAATAATAATAATAAATAAATACAGTACTGTGTAAAAGTCTTAGGCACACATATATTGCTGTTGTGCCTAATACTTTTGCACACTACTGTAGTGATTTTATGTATTGCACTGTGTTGCTGCCACAAAAAAAAAGTGATAATAGTTGAAGAATAGTGAGTGATGATAAACCTGATTCTGATCTGGGTCTCTATTGTGGACTGAGAGTGGGAAGGGGGCAGGGAGAGGGGATTATGGTTGGGGAAAGGGGAAGGGAGAGAGCAGGGAGCAGGAAACACCAGAGAACCATTCAATGATGTTTGGAATTAAATGACCTTGCCTGGTGGGGCTGGATGTGACTGCACCTGCAGCATCCCCCCCGCCCCCAGCAATCCTTCTCTGCCACCAGTTCCACGCCCCTCCCGCGTCTCTTCACCCTCAGTATTCCCAACATCAATTGCTCCCGCCAGATTTACAGATCCACTCTCCACTCCACGTTGACAAATACAGTGCTGTGCAAAAGTCTTAGGCACCCTGACGATATCTTTGACTTTTGCACAATGCTGTGAGTAAATAAATAATACTGAGAACAGGAACTGTAGCATGCTTGAAAGTGAGTCCATAGGCTGTGAGATCAGTTCAGTGAAGTGACCCAGTCTGGTTCAAGAACCTGATGGCTGAGTGGTAGTGACTGTTCCTGAATCCGGTGGTGTGGGACCTCATTCCAACGGCGGCAGCTAGAAGAGAGCGTGGCCTGGATGGTGGGGGGGGGGGGGGGGTGCCTGATGATGGAACGTGCATCTTCCACAGGGTCAGGATTGCATCCCGGTCTGTGGTACTGCGAGCCTGCAGCTCTGCACCGTTCCACATCGCCTGCCCCTCCTGAGAAGGAGCTTTAACCTCGGTGCTAATGCCAAGTTAAAATCCTCACATGGATTCTAATTGCACGTTGTGTCTATTCTGAGCATCTGCTAAACAACTCAAGGTGTAGAGCTCTGACATATATAGGTTATTTAAACCTTACTCAGCCTCTCTCAACCTGATAGTAATAAGGAGCTACTGTATTAACATAACACGCTACACCAGCCGTTAGGAATGTCAATGGATTCGAATCAGAATCAGGTTTATTATCACTGACATGTGCCATGAAGGTACTGTTTTGTGGCAGCAGTTCAATGCAAGACATAAAAAATTACTTCAAGTTACAATAAAATGTAAAATAAATGAATAGTTGGAGAGTAGTGAAATTGTCCATTCAGAAATCTGGCAGCAGAGGGAACAAAGCTGTTCCCAAAATGTAGAGTGTGGATTTTCAGGCTCCTGTGCTTCCTCCCAGATGGTGGTAATAAGAAGAGGGAATGTCCCGGATGGTGTTGGATGCTGCCTGCTCGAAGCATCGCTTTTTGAAGATGTATGCGATGGTAGGGAGGGCTGAGACCGTGATGGAGCTGAGCTGAGT
Source organism: Hemitrygon akajei (assembly GCF_048418815.1). NCBI lineage: Eukaryota > Metazoa > Chordata > Chondrichthyes > Myliobatiformes > Dasyatidae > Hemitrygon > Hemitrygon akajei. The sequence goes on along the minus strand of NC_133126.1, from coordinate 191,039,232 downwards.
CTGTAAGCCTCTGCATCTGCTTTCTATCCTGTACATTGGAGCCAGTGGTGATGCAACCAGTCACAATGGACTCCCTTGTACAACTAGTGGAATTTGAAAGTGTTTAAGGTGACACTACTTACCCCTACTCTACCCCTTGGTTGCCACTTTCCCATCTTACAGTAGCATCTAGATTTCAGGAAAAGATTTAATTGTGTGAAAGAAATGTTGGGTCGTCCTGAATTCAAGAATCTGTTTTCATAGAACGTAGATCAGTACAACACAATACAGGCCCTTCAGCCTTTGATGTTGTGCCAATCGTTTAACCTACTCTCAGATCAATCTAACCCTTGTCCTCTATTTTTCTGCCATTCCTGTGCTTAAATGTCATTAACATATCTGCTTCTATCACCACCCCTAGCAGGGTGATCCCACCTTTACTTTCCTCCAATCAGCATAAAAATATGCCCCCCTTGTATTAGGCATTTCTGCCCTGGAAAAAGTCTCTGGCCATCCATTCGGTCTATACCTCTTATCATCTTGTACATCTCTAACGAGTCGCCTCTCATTTCCTTCGCTCCAAAGAGAAAAGCCCTAGCTCACTCGACCTAACCTTATAAGGCATGCTCTCTAATCCAGACAGCATCCCGGTAAATCTCCTCTGCACCCTCCCTGAAGCTTTCACGTCATTCCTATACAGAGTAGACCAGAACAAAACACAATATTCCAAGTGTGGTCTATCCAGGGTTTTATAGAACTGCGACATTACCAGTGGCCTTTGAACTTAAGGCACTCAGTGACCACTTAATTAGGTACCTAAAAAAGTGGCCACTGAGTGGATGTTTGTGATCTTCTGCTACTGTAGCTCATCCACTTCAAGATTCAAAGTGTTGGGTATTCAGAGATGCTCTTTTGCACACCACTGTTAAAACACGTGTTACTGTTGCCTTCCTGTCAGCTCAAACCAATCTGACCTTTCTCCTCTGACAAGTCTTATTAACAAGATGTTTTTGCCCACACAACTGCCACTCACTAGATGTTTTTGTTTTTTTTACATCATTCTCGCTAAACTCTAGAGCCTCTTGTGCATGAAAATCCTAGGAGATCAGCAGTTTCTGAGATACTCAAACCACCCCGTCTGACACCAACAATCGTTCCATGGTCAAAGTCACTTAGATCACATTTCTTTCCCATTATGATGTTTGGTCTGAACAACGGAACCTCTTGACCATGTTTGCATGCTTTTATGCAATTGAGTAGCTGTCACATCATTGGTTGATTAGATATTTGCATTAACAAGCAGGTGTACAGGTGTACCTAATAAAGTGACCACTAAGTGTATACTGTTTTAGGTTAAAATTACTTCTGAGTGTCATTGATATGGGATGTGTACCAAAACCTGAGGACTGTTTCTGCCCAGTGATTCTCACAGGTATATGAGTCATTTATTTTCTTGTGACACTGCCATGTTATGCAATGCCAGGCATATCTGGTGAATATTGCGAAATAGAGAGCCGGAAGGGTTGGAACAGCGCAGATGATTAATCAGCAGTTGAAAAGAGAAAGCACAATATTCAGATTGAGGCTCTATGTAAGAGATATCAGTGTCATCTGTTTGCAGGAAATCTGTCTCCAACCACTTCGCCTGGAGTGCTATTTGCTTAAGACAATATCGCACCTGCTTTGTGACATAGGCTGAGTCGCGAAGAGATTTCAAACTCTAAAACTGACAAGCTGCGATGATGCATCAACAGGTCCCCAGACTGTTATGAAATTTGTGTGTATTTGAGGAAATGTGTTGGTGCTTGAACAAGCGATGACACAGAGGAATTCACCAACTAATTAAATTTAACTCTCTCCTGACCAAATCGCTACTGGCATTCCCAACTCCAGACTCACTTTCAAGAACTCACAGGTCGATTGGATCGTAAGAAGTGCTTATGGCACGTTGGCCTTAATAAATTTCAGTATTGAGTAAAGGAGCTGAGATACTAAGCGCTGGACCAGATTGAAAAGGTCGAGGTGTCGGGCTGGAGGTGTGGGACGGGCCAGTTCAGTTCGCAGCTCCTCGACATTTACTTGGCTCTGCACTGAATTGATGCTGTTTATTCGTGTCTGTGGACAGACTCTCTCATAAACTTCAGTTCTGAATGCTACTTGTTTACTTTTATTGTTTGTACAACTTGTTTTTTCTCGCTGCACATTGGGTCTTTGACAGTCTTATTTTAATGGGTTCTTTTGTGTTTCTTTGTTTTGTGGCTGCCTGTAAGGAGACGAATCTCAAGGTTCTCTAATATATACGGACTTTAGTAATAAACGTACTTAAAACTTTGAACTTTGAAAGTTATGTTGAAGTTGTATAAGACACAGGGGAGTCCTAATTAGGAGTTCTAGTCACCTTACTACAGGAATAATATCAATAAGATTGAGGGAGTGCAGAGAAAATTTACAAGACTGTTGCTGGGACTTGAGGACCCGAGTTTCAGGGAATGGTTGAATGGTATGGACTTTATCGCCTAGGTCGTAGAAGATTGAGAGGAGATTTGATGGAGGTATACAAAATTCAGAGGGTAAACGCTTGCAGGTTTTTTCCATTGAGGTTGGGTGAGATACGAACTAGAGGTCATGGGTTAAGGGTGAAAGGTTAGAAGTTTAAGGGGAAACTGAGAGGGAACTTCTTCCCTTCGAAGATGGCAAAAGTGTGGAAAGAATTGCCAGTGGAAGTGGTGATTGCAGGTTTGATTTCAACATTTAAGAGAAGTACAAGGATGGGGGTACAGAAGGAATTGTTCTGGGTGCAGGTCAGTGGGATCAGGCAGAGGATGGGGGTGTGGAGGGATCTGGTCCTGGTGCGGGTCAGAGGGATCAGGCAGAGGATGGGGGTGTGGAGGGATCTGGTCCTGGTGCGGGTCAGTGGGATCAGGCAGAGGATTGGGGTGTGGAAGGATCTGGACGGTGCGGGTCAGTGGGATCAGGCTGAGGATGGGGGTGTGGAGGGATCTGGTCCTGGTGCGGGTCAGTGGGATCAGGCAGAGGATGGGGGTGAGGAGGGATCTGGTCCTAGTGCGGGTCAGTGGGATCAGGCTGAGGATGGGGGTGTGGAGGGATCGTGTCCTGGTGCGGATCAGTGAGATCAAGCTGAGGATGGGGGTGAGGAGGGATCTGGTCCTGGTGCGGGTCAGTGGGATCAGACTGAGGATGGGAGTGTAGAGGGATCTGGTCCTGGTGCGGGTCAGAGGGATCAGACTGAGGATGGGGGTGTGGAGTGATCTGGTCCTGGTGCGGGTCAGTGGGATCAGACTGAGGATGGGAGTGTGGAGGGATCTGGTCCTGGTGTGGGTCAGTGGGATCAGGCTGAGGATGGGGGTGTGGAGTGATCTGGTCCTGGTGCGGGTCAGTGGGATCAGGCTGAGGATGGGGGTGTGGAGGGATCTGGTCCTGTTGCGGGTCAGTTGGATGAGGCTGAGGATGGGGGTGTGGAGTGATCTGGTCCTGGTGCGTGTCAGTGGGATCAGGCAGAGGATGGGGGTGAGGAGGGATCTGGTCCTGGTGCGGGTCAGTGGGATCAGGAAGAGGATGGGGGTGTGGAGGGATCTGGTCCTGGTGCGGGTCAGTGGGATCAGGCAGAGGATGGGGGTGTGGAGGGATCTGGTCCTGGTGCGGGTCAGTGGGATCAGGCAGAGGATGGGGGTGTGGAGTGATCTGGTCTTGGTGTGGATCAGTGGGATCAGGCTGAGGATGGGGGTGTGGAGGGATCTGGTCCTGTTGCGGGTCAGTTGGATGAGGCTGAGGATGGGGGTGTGGAGTGATCTGGTCCTGGTGTGGGTCAGTGGGATCAGGCAGAGGATGGGGGTGTGGAGGGATCTGGTCCTGGTGCAGGTCAGTGGGATCAGGCAGAGGATGGGAGTGTGGAGGGATCCGGTCCTTGTGCAGGTGAATGGGATCAGGCTGAGGATGGAGGTGTGGAGGGATCGTGTCCTGGTGCGGGTCATTGGGATCACGCTGAGGATGGGGATGTGGAGGGATCTGGTCCTGGTGTGGGTCAGTGGGATCACGCTGAGGATGGGGGTGTGGAGGGATCTGGTCCTGGTGTGGGTCATTGGGATCAGGCAGAGGATGGGGGTGTGGAGGGATCTGGTCCTGGTGCGGGTCAGTAAGATGGGACAGAGGATGGGGTGTGGAGGGATCTGGTCCTGGTGCGGGTCAGTTGGATCAGGCTGAGGATGGGGGTGTGGAGGGATCTGGTCCTGATGCGGGTCAGTGAGATGAGACAGAGGATGGGGATGTGGAGTGATCTGGTCCTGATGTGGGTCAGTGGGATAAGGCTGAGGATGGGGGTAAGGAGGGATCTGGTCCTGGTGCGGGTCAGTGGGATCAGGCTGAGGATGGAGGTGTGGAAGGATCTGGACGGTGCAGGTCAGAGGGATCTGGCCGTGGATGGGGGTGTGGAGGGATCTGGTCCTGGTGCGGGTCAGTGGGATCAGTCTGAGGATGGAGGTGTGGAAGGATCTGGACGGTGCGGGTCAGTGGGATCTGGCTGAGGATGGGGGTGTGGAGGGATCTGGTCCTGGCGCTGGTCAGTGGGATCAGGCTGAGGATGGGGGTGTGGAGGGATCTGTTCCTGGTGCGGGTCAGTGGGAACAGGCTGAGGATGGGGGTGTGGAGGGATCTGGTCCTGTTGCGGGTCAGTGGGATCAGGCAGAGGATGGGGGTGTGGAGGGATCGTGTCCTGGTGCGGATCAGTGAGATCAAGCTGAGGATGGGGGTGAGGAGGGATCTGGTCCTGGTGCGGGTCAGTGGGATCAGACTGAGGATGGGAGTGTAGAGGGATCTGGTCCTGGTGCGGGTCAGAGGGATCAGACTGAGGATGGGGGTGTGGAGTGATCTGGTCCTGGTGCGGGTCAGTGGGATCAGACTGAGGATGGGAGTGTGGAGGGATCTGGTCCTGGTGTGGGTCAGTGGGATCAGGCTGAGGATGGGGGTGTGGAGTGATCTGGTCCTGGTGCGGGTCAGTGGGATCAGGCTGAGGATGGGGGTGTGGAGGGATCTGGTCCTGTTGCGGGTCAGTTGGATGAGGCTGAGGATGGGGGTGTGGAGTGATCTGGTCCTGGTGCGTGTCAGTGGGATCAGGCAGAGGATGGGGGTGAGGAGGGATCTGGTCCTGGTGCGGGTCAGTGGGATCAGGAAGAGGATGGGGGTGTGGAGGGATCTGGTCCTGGTGCGGGTCAGTGGGATCAGGCAGAGGATGGGGGTGTGGAGGGATCTGGTCCTGGTGCGGGTCAGTGGGATCAGGCAGAGGATGGGGGTGTGGAGTGATCTGGTCTTGGTGTGGATCAGTGGGATCAGGCTGAGGATGGGGGTGTGGAGGGATCTGGTCCTGTTGCGGGTCAGTTGGATGAGGCTGAGGATGGGGGTGTGGAGTGATCTGGTCCTGGTGTGGGTCAGTGGGATCAGGCAGAGGATGGGGGTGTGGAGGGATCTGGTCCTGGTGCAGGTCAGTGGGATCAGGCAGAGGATGGGAGTGTGGAGGGATCCGGTCCTTGTGCAGGTGAATGGGATCAGGCTGAGGATGGAGGTGTGGAGGGATCGTGTCCTGGTGCGGGTCATTGGGATCACGCTGAGGATGGGGATGTGGAGGGATCTGGTCCTGGTGTGGGTCAGTGGGATCACGCTGAGGATGGGGGTGTGGAGGGATCTGGTCCTGGTGTGGGTCATTGGGATCAGGCAGAGGATGGGGGTGTGGAGGGATCTGGTCCTGGTGCGGGTCAGTAAGATGGGACAGAGGATGGGGTGTGGAGGGATCTGGTCCTGGTGCGGGTCAGTTGGATCAGGCTGAGGATGGGGGTGTGGAGGGATCTGGTCCTGATGCGGGTCAGTGAGATGAGACAGAGGATGGGGATGTGGAGTGATCTGGTCCTGATGTGGGTCAGTGGGATAAGGCTGAGGATGGGGGTAAGGAGGGATCTGGTCCTGGTGCGGGTCAGTGGGATCAGGCTGAGGATGGAGGTGTGGAAGGATCTGGACGGTGCAGGTCAGAGGGATCTGGCCGTGGATGGGGGTGTGGAGGGATCTGGTCCTGGTGCGGGTCAGTGGGATCAGTCTGAGGATGGAGGTGTGGAAGGATCTGGACGGTGCGGGTCAGTGGGATCTGGCTGAGGATGGGGGTGTGGAGGGATCTGGTCCTGGCGCTGGTCAGTGGGATCAGGCTGAGGATGGTGGTGTGGAGGGATCTGTTCCTGGTGCGGGTCAGTGGGAACAGGCTGAGGATGGGGGTGTGGAGGGATCTGGTCCTGTTGCGGGTCAGTGGGATCAGGCAGAGGATGGGGGTGTGGAGGGATCGTGTCCTGGTGCGGGTCAGTGGGATCACGCTGAGGATGGGGTTGTGGAGTGATTTGTCCTGATGCGGGTCAGTGGGATCAGGCTGAGAATGGGGGTGTGGAGGGATCGTGTCCTGGTGCGGGTCAGTGGGATCAGGCTGAGGATGGGGGTGGGGTGTGATCTGGTCCTGATGTGTGTCAGTGGGATCAGGCAGAGGATGGGGGTGCGGAGGGATCTAGTCCTGGTGCGGGTCAGTGGGATCAGGAAGAGGATGGGGGTGTGGAGGGATCTGGTCCTGGTGCGGGTCAGTGGGATCAGGCAGAGGATGGGGGTGTGGAGGGATCTGGTCCTGGTGCGGGTCAGTGGGATCAGGCAGAGGATGGGGGTGAGGAGTGATCTGGTCTTGGTGTGGATCAGTGGGATCAGGCTGAGGATGGGGGTGTGGAGGGATCTGGTCCTGTTGCGGGTCAGTTGGATGAGGCTGAGGATGGAGGTGTGGAGTGATCTGGTCCTGGTGTGGGTCAGTGGGATCAGGCAGAGGATGGGGGTGTGGAGGGATCTGGTCCTGGTGCAGGTCAGTGGGATCAGGCTGAGGATGGGGGTGTGGAGGGATCTGGTCCTGGTGTGGGTCAGTGGGATCACGCTGAGGATGGGGGTGTGGAGGGATCTGGTCCTGGTGTGGGTCATTGGGATCACGCTGAGGATGGGGGTGTGGAGGGATCTGGTCCTGGTGTGGGTCAGTGGGATCACGCTGAGGATGGGGGTGTGGAGGGATCTGGTCCTGGTGTGGGTCATTGGGATCAGGCAGAGGATGGGGGTGTGGAGGGATCTGGTCCTGGTGCGGGTCAGTAAGATGGGACAGAGGATGGGGTGTGGAGGGATCTGGTCCTGGTGCGGGTCAGTGGGATCAGGCTGAGATTAGGGGTGTGGAAGGATCTGGTCCTGGTGCGGGTCAGTGGGATCAGGCTGAGGATGGGGGTGTGGAGGGATCTGGTCCTGGTGCGGGTCAGTGAGATGAGACAGAGGATGGGGATGTGGAGTGATCTGGTCCTGATGTGGGTCAGTGGGATCAGGCTGAGGATGGGGGTTTGGAGGGATCTGGTCCTGGTGCGGGTCAGTGGGATCAGGCTGAGGATGGAGGTGTGGAAGGATCTGGACGGTGCAGGTCAGTGGGATCTGCCCGTGGATGGGGGTGTGGAGGGATCTGGTCCTGGTGCGGGTCAGTGGGATCAGTCTGAGGATGGAGGTGTGGAAGGATCTGGACGGTGCGGGTCAGTGGGATCTGGCTGAGGATGGGGGTGTGGAGTGATCTGGTCCTGGTGTGGGTCAGTGGGATCAGGCTGAGGATGGGGGTGTGGAGGGATCTGTTCCTGGTGCGGGTCAGTGGGATCAGGCTCAGGATGGGGGTGTGGAGGGATCTGGTCCTGGTGCAGGTCAGTGAGATGAGACAGAGGATAGGGATGTGGAGTGATCTGGTCCTGGTGCAGGTAAGTGAGATGGGACAGAGGATGGTGGTGTGGAGGTATCTGGTCCTGGTGCGGGTCAGTGAGATCAGGCATTGGATGGGGGTGTGGAGGGATCTGGTACTGGTGCGGGTTAATGAGATGGGACAGAGGATGGGGGTGTGGAGGGATCTGCTTCTGGTGCGGGTCAGTGAGATGAGACAGAGGATGGGGGTGTGGAGGGATCTGGTCCTGATGCGGGTCAGTGGGATCAGGCTGATGATGGGGGTGTGGAGGGATCTGGTCCTGGTGTGGGTCAGTGGGATCAGGCTGCGGATGGGGGTGTGGAGGGATCTGGTCCTGGTGCGGGTCAGTGAGATGAGACAGAGGATGGGGGTGTGGAGGGATCTGGTCCTGGTGTGGGTCAGTGGGATCAGGCAGAGGATGGGGGTGTGGAGGGATCTGGTCCTGGTGCGGGTCAGTGGGATCAGGCTGAGGATGGGGGTGTAGAGGGATCTGGTCCTGGTGCGGGTCAGTGGGATCAGACTGAGGATGGGAGTGTGGGGGGATCTGGTCCTGGTGTGGGTCAGTGGGATCAGGCTGAGGATGGGGGTGTGGAGTGAACTTGTCCTGGTGTGGGTCAGTGGGATCAGGCTGAGGATGGGGGTGTGGAGGGATCTGGTCCTGTTGAGGGTCAGTTGGATGAGGCTGAGGATGGGGGTGTGGAGTGATCTGGTCCTGGTGCGTGTCAGTGGGATCAGGCAGAGGATGGGGGTGGGGAGGGATCTGGTCCTGGTGCGGGTCAGTGGGATCAGGAAGAGGATGGGGGTGTGGAGGGATCTGGTCCTGGTGCGGGTCAGTGGGATCAGGCAGAGGATGGGGGTGTGGAGGGATCTGGTCCTGGTGCGGGTCAGTGGGATCAGGCAGAGGATGGGGGTGTGGAGTGATCTGGTCTTGGTGTGGATCAGTGGGATCAGGCTGAGGATGGGGGTGTGGAGGGATCTGGTCCTGTTGCGGGTCAGTTGGATGAGGCTGAGGATGGGGGTGTGGAGTGATCTGGTCCTGGTGTGGGTCAGTGGGATCAGGCAGAGGATGGGGGTGTGGAGGGATCTGGTCCTGGTGCAGGTCAGTGGGATCAGGCAGAGGATGGGAGTGTGGAGGGATCCGGTCCTAGTGCAGGTGAATGGGATCAGGCTGAGGATGGAGGTGTGGAGGGATCGTGTCCTGGTGCGGGTCATTGGGATCACGCTGAGGATGGGGATGTGGAGGGATCTGGTCCTGGTGTGGGTCAGTGGGATCAGGCAGAGGATGGGGGTGTGGAGGGATCTGGTCCTGGTGCAGGTCAGTGGGATCAGGCTGAGGATGGGGGTGTGGAGGGATCTGGTCCTGGTGTGGGTCAGTGGGATCACGCTGAGGATGGGGGTGTGGAGGGATCTGGTCCTGGTGTGGGTCATTGGGATCACGCTGAGGATGGGGGTGTGGAGGGATCTGGTCCTGGTGTGGGTCAGTGGGATCACGCTGAGGATGGGGGTGTGGAGGGATCTAGTCCTGGTGTGGGTCATTGGGATCAGGCAGAGGATGGGGGTGTGGAGGGATCTGGTCCTGGTGCGGGTCAGTAAGATGGGACAGAGGATGGGGTGTGGAGGGATCTGGTCCTGGTGCGGGTCAGTGGGATCAGGCTGAGATTAGGGGTGTGGAAGGATCTGGTCCTGGTGCGGGTCAGTGGGATCAGGCTGAGGATGGGGGTGTGGAGGGATCTGGTCCTGGTGCGGGTCAGTGAGATGAGACAGAGGATGGGGATGTGGAGTGATCTGGTCCTGATGTGGGTCAGTGGGATCAGGCTGAGGATGGGGGTTTGGAGGGATCTGGTCCTGGTGCGGGTCAGTGGGATCAGGCAGAGGATGGGGGTGTGGAGGGATCTGGTCCTGGTGCAGGTCAGTGGGATCAGGCAGAGGATGGGAGTGTGGAGGGATCCGGTCCTAGTGCAGGTGAATGGGATCAGGCTGAGGATGGAGGTGTGGAGGGATCGTGTCCTGGTGCGGGTCATTGGAATCACGCTGAGGATGGGGATGTGGAGGGATCTGGTCCTGGTGTGGGTCAGTGGGATCACGCTGAGGATGGGGGTGTGGAGGGATCTGGTCCTGGTGTGGGTCATTGGGATCAGGCAGAGGATGGGGGTGTGGAGGGATCTGGTCCTGGTGCGGGTCATTAAGATGGGACAGAGGATGGGGTGTGGAGGGATCTGGTCCTGGTGCGGGTCAGTTGGATCAGGCTGAGGATGGGGGTGTGGAGGGATCTGGTCCTGGTGCGGGTCAGTGAGATGAGACAGAGGATGGGGATGTGGAGTGATCTGGTCCTGATGTGGGTCAGTGGGATAAGGCTGAGGATGGGGGTAAGGAGGGATCTGGTCCTGGTGCGGGTCAGTGGGATCAGGCTGAGGATGGAGGTGTGGAAGGATCTGGACGGTGCAGGTCAGAGGGATCTGGCCGTGGATGGGGGTGTGGAGGGATCTGGTCCTGGTGCGGGTCAGTGGGATCAGTCTGAGGATGGAGGTGTGGAAGGATCTGGACGGTGCGGGTCAGTGGGATCTGGCGGAGGATGGGGGTGTGGAGGGATCTGGTCCTGGTGCGGGTCAGTGGGATCAGGCTGAGGATGGGGGTGTGGAGGGATCTGTTCCTGGTGCGGGTCAGTGGGAACAGGCTGAGGATGGGGGTGTGGAGGGATCTGGTCCTGTTGCGGGTCAGTGGGATCAGGCAGAGGATGGGGGTGTGGAGGGATCGTGTCCTGGTGCGGGTCAGTGGGATCAGGCTGAGGATGGGGTTGTGGAGTGATTTGTCCTGATGCGGGTCAGTGGGATCAGGCTGAGAATGGGGGTGTGGAGGGATCGTGTCCTGGTGCGGGTCAGTGGGATCAGGCTGAGGATGGGGGTGGGGTGTGATCTGGTCCTGATGTGTGTCAGTGGGATCAGGCAGAGGATGGGGGTGCGGAGGGATCTAGTCCTGGTGCGGGTCAGTGGGATCAGGAAGAGGATGGGGGTGTGGAGGGATCTGGTCCTGGTGCGGGTCAGTGGGATCAGGCAGAGGATGGGGGTGTGGAGGGATCTGGTCCTGGTGCAGGTCAGTGGGATCAGGCTGAGGATGGGGGTGTGGAGGGATCTGGTCCTGGTGTGTGTCAGTGGGATCACGCTGAGGATGGGGGTGTGGAGGGATCTGGTCCTGGTGTGGGTCATTGGGATCACGCTGAGGATGGGGGTGTGGAGGGATCTGGTCCTGGTGTGGGTCAGTGGGATCACGCTGAGGATGGGGGTGTGGAGGGATCTGGTCCTGGTGTGGGTCATTGGGATCAGGCAGAGGATGGGGGTGTGGAGGGATCTGGTCCTGGTGCGGGTCAGTAAGATGGGACAGAGGATGGGGTGTGGAGGGATCTGGTCCTGGTGCGGGTCAGTGGGATCAGGCTGAGATTAGGGGTGTGGAAGGATCTGGTCCTGGTGCGGGTCAGTGGGATCAGGCTGAGGATGGGGGTGTGGAGGGATCTGGTCCTGGTGCGGGTCAGTGAGATGAGACAGAGGATGGGGATGTGGAGTGATCTGGTCCTGATGTGGGTCAGTGGGATCAGGCTGAGGATGGGGGTTTGGAGGGATCTGGTCCTGGTGCGGGTCAGTGGGATCAGGCAGAGGATGGGGGTGTGGAGGGATCTGGTCCTGGTGCAGGTCAGTGGGATCAGGCAGAGGATGGGAGTGTGGAGGGATCCGGTCCTAGTGCAGGTGAATGGGATCAGGCTGATGATGGAGGTGTGGAGGGATCGTGTCCTGGTGCGGGTCATTGGGATCACGCTGAGGATGGGGATGTGGAGGGATCTGGTCCTGGTGTGGGTCAGTGGGATCACGCTGAGGATGGGGGTGTGGAGGGATCTGGTCCTGGTGTGGGTCATTGGGATCAGGCAGAGGATGGGGGTGTGGAGGGATCTGGTCCTGGTGCGGGTCATTAAGATGGGACAGAGGATGGGGTGTGGAGGGATCTGGTCCTGGTGCGGGTCAGTTGGATCAGGCTGAGGATGGGGGTGTGGAGGGATCTGGTCCTGGTGCGGGTCAGTGAGATGAGACAGAGGATGGGGATGTGGAGTGATCTGGTCCTGATGTGGGTCAGTGGGATAAGGCTGAGGATGGGGGTAAGGAGGGATCTGGTCCTGGTGCGGGTCAGTGGGATCAGGCTGAGGATGGAGGTGTGGAAGGATCTGGACGGTGCAGGTCAGAGGGATCTGGCCGTGGATGGGGGTGTGGAGGGATCTGGTCCTGGTGCGTGTCAGTGGGATCAGTCTGAGGATGGAGGTGTGGAAGGATCTGGACGGTGCGGGTCAGTGGGATCTGGCTGAGGATGGGGGTGTGGAGGGATCTGGTCCTGGTGCGGGTCAGTGGGATCAGGCTGAGGATGGGGGTGTGGAGGGATCTGTTCCTGGTGCGGGTCAGTGGGAACAGGCTGAGGATGGGGGTGTGGAGGGATCTGGTCCTGTTGCGGGTCAGTGGGATCAGGCAGAGGATGGGGGTGTGGAGGGATCGTGTCCTGGTGCGGGTCAGTGGGATCAGGCTGAGGATGGGGTTGTGGAGTGATTTGTCCTGATGCGGGTCAGTGGGATCAGGCTGAGAATGGGGGTGTGGAGGGATCGTGTCCTGGTGCGGGTCAGTGGGATCAGGCTGAGGATGGGGGTGGGGTGTGATCTGGTCCTGATGTGTGTCAGTGGGATCAGGCAGAGGATGGGGGTGCGGAGGGATCTAGTCCTGGTGCGGGTCAGTGGGATCAGGAAGAGGATGGGGGTGTGGAGGGATCTGGTCCTGGTGCGGGTCAGTGGGATCAGGCAGAGGATGGGGGTGTGGAGGGATCTGGTCCTGGTGCGGGTCAGTGGGATCAGGCAGAGGATGGGGGTGAGGAGTGATCTGGTCTTGGTGTGGATCAGTGGGATCAGGCTGAGGATGGGGGTGTGGAGGGATCTGGTCCTGCTGCGGGTCAGTTGGATGAGGCTGAGGATGGGGGTGTGGAGTGATCTGGTCCTGGTGTGGGTCAGTGGGATCAGGCAGAGGATGGGGGTGTGGAGGGATCTGGTCCTGGTGTGGGTCAGTGGGATCAGGGTGAGGATGGAGGTGTGGAAGGATCTGGACGGTGCGGGTCAGTGGGATCAGGCTGCGGATGGGGGTGTGGAAGGATCTGGTCCTGATGCGGGTCAGTGGGATCAGGCAGAGGATGGGGGTGTGGAGGGATCGTGTCCTGGTGCGGGTCAGTGGGATCAGGCTGAAGATTGGGGGTGTGGAGTGATCTGGTCCTGATGCGTGTCAGTGGGATCAGGCAGAGGATGGGGGTGAGGAGGGATCTGGTCCTGGTGCGAGTCAGTGGGATCAGGAAGAGGATGGGGGTGTGGAGGGATCTGATCCTGGTGCGGGTCAGTGGGATCAGGCAGAGGATGGGGGTGTGGAGGGATCTGGTCCTGGTGTGGGTCAGTGGGATCAGGCAGAGGATGGGGGTGTGGAGGGATCTGGACCTGGTGTGGGTCAGTTAGATCAGGCTGAGGATGGAGGTGTGGAGGGATCGTGTCCTGGTGCGGGTCAGTGGGATCAGGCTGAGAATAGGGGTGTGGAGGGATCTGGTCCTGGTGCGGGTCAGTGGGATCAGGCTGAGGATGGGGGTGTGGAGTGATCTGGTCCTGGTGCAGGTCAGTGGGATCAGGCTGAGGATGGGGGTGTGGTGAGATCTGGTCCTGATGCGGGTCAGTGGGATCAGGCTGAGGATGGGTGTGTGGAAGGATCTGGTCCTGGTGCGGGTCAGTGGGATCACGCTGAGGATGGGGGTGTGGAGGGATGTGGTCCTGGTGTGGGTCATTGGGATCTGGCAGAGGATGGGGGTGTGGAGGGATCTGGTCATGGTGCGGGTCAGTGAGATGGGACAGAGGATGGGGGTGTGGCAGGATCTGGTCCTGGTGCGGGTTAGTGGGATCAGGCTGAGATTTGGGGTGTGGAAGGATCTGGTCCTGGTGCGGGTCAGTGAGATGAGACAGAGGATGGGAATGTGGAGTGATCTGGTCCTGATGTGGGTCAGTGGGATCAGGATGAGGATGGGGGTTTGGAGGGATTTGCTCCTGGTGCGGGTCAGTGGGATCAGGCTGAGGATGGAGGTGTGGAAGGATCTGGACGGTGCGGGTCAGTGGGATCTGGCCGAGGATGGGGGTGAGGAGGGATCTGGTCCTGGTGCGGGTCAGTGGGATCAGGCTGAGGATGGAGGTGTGGAAGGATCTGGACGGTGCGGGTCAGTGGGATCTGGCTGAGGATGCGGGTGTGGAGGGATCTCGTCCTGGTGCGGGTCAGTGGGATCAGGCTGAGGATGGGGGTGTGGAGGGATCTGTTCCTGGTGCGGGTCAGTGGGATCAGGCTCAGGATGGGGGTGTGGAGGGATCTGGTCCTGGTGCGGGTCAGTGGGATCAGGCTGAGGATGGAGGTATGGAAGGATCTGGACGGTGCGGGTCAGTGGGATCTGGCTGAGGATGGGGGTGTGGAGGGATCTGGTCCTGGTGCGGGTCAGTGGGATCAGGCTGAGGATGGAGGTGTGGAAGGATCTGGACGGTGCGGGTCAGTGGGATCTGGCTGAGGATGGGGGTGTGGAGGGATCTGGTCCTGGTGTGTGTCAGTGGGATCAGGCAGAGGATGGGGGTGTGGAGGGATCTGGTCCTGGTGCGGGTCAGTGGGATCAGGCTGAGGATGGGGGTGTGGAGGGATCTGGTCCTGGTGCAGGTCAGTGGGATCAGGCTCAGGATGGGAGTGTGGATGGATCTGGTCCTGGTGCGTGTCAGTGGGATCAGGCTGAGGATGGGGGTGTGGAGGGATCTGGTCCTGGTGCGGGTCAGTGGGATCAGGCAGAGGATGGGGGTGTGGAGGGATCTGGTCCTGGTGCGGGTCAGTGGGATCAGGCTGAGGATGGGGGTGTGGAAGGATCTGGTCCTGGTGCGGGTCAGTGGGATCAGGCGGAAGATGGGGGTGTGGAGGGATCTGGTCCTGGTGCGGGTCAGTGGGATCAGGCTGAGGATGGGGGTGTGGAGGGATCTGGTCCTGGTGCGGGTCAGTGGGATCAGGCGGAGGATGGGGGTGTGGAGGGATCTGGTCCTGGTGCGGGTCAGTGGGATCAGGCTGAGGATGGGGGTGTGGAGGGATCTGGTCCTGGTGCAGGTCAGTGGGATCATGCTCAGGATGGGGGTGTGGACGGATCTGGTCCTGGTGCGTGTCAGTGGGATCAGGCTGAGGATCGGGGTGTGGAGGGATCTGGTCCTGGTGCGGGTCATTAAGATGGGACAGAGGATGGGGTGTGGAGGGATCTGGTCCTGGTGCGGGTCAGTTGGATCAGGCTGAGGATGGGGGTGTGGAGGGATCTGGTCCTGGTGCGGGTCAGTGAGATGAGACAGAGGATGGGGATGTGGAGTGATCTGGTCCTGATGTGGGTCAGTGGGATAAGGCTGAGGATGGGGGTAAGGAGGGATCTGGTCCTGGTGCGGGTCAGTGGGATCAGGCTGAGGATGGAGGTGTGGAAGGATCTGGACGGTGCAGGTCAGAGGGATCTGGCCGTGGATGGGGGTGTGGAGGGATCTGGTCCTGGTGCGGGTCAGTGGGATCAGTCTGAGGATGGAGGTGTGGAAGGATCTGGACGGTGCGGGTCAGTGGGATCTGGCGGAGGATGGGGGTGTGGAGGGATCTGGTCCTGGTGCGGGTCAGTGGGATCAGGCTGAGGATGGGGGTGTGGAGGGATCTGTTCCTGGTGCGGGTCAGTGGGAACAGGCTGAGGATGGGGGTGTGGAGGGATCTGGTCCTGTTGCGGGTCAGTGGGATCAGGCAGAGGATGGGGGTGTGGAGGGATCGTGTCCTGGTGCGGGTCAGTGGGATCAGGCTGAGGATGGGGTTGTGGAGTGATTTGTCCTGATGCGGGTCAGTGGGATCAGGCTGAGAATGGGGGTGTGGAGGGATCGTGTCCTGGTGCGGGTCAGTGGGATCAGGCTGAGGATGGGGGTGGGGTGTGATCTGGTCCTGATGTGTGTCAGTGGGATCAGGCAGAGGATGGGGGTGCGGAGGGATCTAGTCCTGGTGCGGGTCAGTGGGATCAGGAAGAGGATGGGGGTGTGGAGGGATCTGGTCCTGGTGCGGGTCAGTGGGATCAGGCAGAGGATGGGGGTGTGGAGGGATCTGGTCCTGGTGCAGGTCAGTGGGATCAGGCTGAGGATGGGGGTGTGGAGGGATCTGGTCCTGGTGTGTGTCAGTGGGATCACGCTGAGGATGGGGGTGTGGAGGGATCTGGTCCTGGTGTGGGTCATTGGGATCACGCTGAGGATGGGGGTGTGGAGGGATCTGGTCCTGGTGTGGGTCAGTGGGATCACGCTGAGGATGGGGGTGTGGAGGGATCTGGTCCTGGTGTGGGTCATTGGGATCAGGCAGAGGATGGGGGTGTGGAGGGATCTGGTCCTGGTGCGGGTCAGTAAGATGGGACAGAGGATGGGGTGTGGAGGGATCTGGTCCTGGTGCGGGTCAGTGGGATCAGGCTGAGATTAGGGGTGTGGAAGGATCTGGTCCTGGTGCGGGTCAGTGGGATCAGGCTGAGGATGGGGGTGTGGAGGGATCTGGTCCTGGTGCGGGTCAGTGAGATGAGACAGAGGATGGGGATGTGGAGTGATCTGGTCCTGATGTGGGTCAGTGGGATCAGGCTGAGGATGGGGGTTTGGAGGGATCTGGTCCTGGTGCGGGTCAGTGGGATCAGGCAGAGGATGGGGGTGTGGAGGGATCTGGTCCTGGTGCAGGTCAGTGGGATCAGGCAGAGGATGGGAGTGTGGAGGGATCCGGTCCTAGTGCAGGTGAATGGGATCAGGCTGATGATGGAGGTGTGGGGGGATCGTGTCCTGGTGCGGGTCATTGGGATCACGCTGAGGATGGGGATGTGGAGGGATCTGGTCCTGGTGTGGGTCAGTGGGATCACGCTGAGGATGGGGGTGTGGAGGGATCTGGTCCTGGTGTGGGTCATTGGGATCAGGCAGAGGATGGGGGTGTGGAGGGATCTGGTCCTGGTGCGGGTCATTAAGATGGGACAGAGGATGGGGTGTGGAGGGATCTGGTCCTGGTGCGGGTCAGTTGGATCAGGCTGAGGATGGGGGTGTGGAGGGATCTGGTCCTGGTGCGGGTCAGTGAGATGAGACAGAGGATGGGGATGTGGAGTGATCTGGTCCTGATGTGGGTCAGTGGGATAAGGCTGAGGATGGGGGTAAGGAGGGATCTGGTCCTGGTGCGGGTCAGTGGGATCAGGCTGAGGATGGAGGTGTGGAAGGATCTGGACGGTGCAGGTCAGAGGGATCTGGCCGTGGATGGGGGTGTGGAGGGATCTGGTCCTGGTGCGTGTCAGTGGGATCAGTCTGAGGATGGAGGTGTGGAAGGATCTGGACGGTGCGGGTCAGTGGGATCTGGCTGAGGATGGGGGTGTGGAGGGATCTGGTCCTGGTGCGGGTCAGTGGGATCAGGCTGAGGATGGGGGTGTGGAGGGATCTGTTCCTGGTGCGGGTCAGTGGGAACAGGCTGAGGATGGGGGTGTGGAGGGATCTGGTCCTGTTGCGGGTCAGTGGGATCAGGCAGAGGATGGGGGTGTGGAGGGATCGTGTCCTGGTGCGGGTCAGTGGGATCAGGCTGAGGATGGGGTTGTGGAGTGATTTGTCCTGATGCGGGTCAGTGGGATCAGGCTGAGAATGGGGGTGTGGAGGGATCGTGTCCTGGTGCGGGTCAGTGGGATCAGGCTGAGGATGGGGGTGGGGTGTGATCTGGTCCTGATGTGTGTCAGTGGGATCAGGCAGAGGATGGGGGTGCGGAGGGATCTAGTCCTGGTGCGGGTCAGTGGGATCAGGAAGAGGATGGGGGTGTGGAGGGATCTGGTCCTGGTGCGGGTCAGTGGGATCAGGCAGAGGATGGGGGTGTGGAGGGATCTGGTCCTGGTGCGGGTCAGTGGGATCAGGCAGAGGATGGGGGTGAGGAGTGATCTGGTCTTGGTGTGGATCAGTGGGATCAGGCTGAGGATGGGGGTGTGGAGGGATCTGGTCCTGCTGCGGGTCAGTTGGATGAGGCTGAGGATGGGGGTGTGGAGTGATCTGGTCCTGGTGTGGGTCAGTGGGATCAGGCAGAGGATGGGGGTGTGGAGGGATCTGGTCCTGGTGTGGGTCAGTGGGATCAGGGTGAGGATGGAGGTGTGGAAGGATCTGGACGGTGCGGGTCAGTGGGATCAGGCTGCGGATGGGGGTGTGGAAGGATCTGGTCCTGATGCGGGTCAGTGGGATCAGGCAGAGGATGGGGGTGTGGAGGGATCGTGTCCTGGTGCGGGTCAGTGGGATCAGGCTGAAGATTGGGGGTGTGGAGTGATCTGGTCCTGATGCGTGTCAGTGGGATCAGGCAGAGGATGGGGGTGAGGAGGGATCTGGTCCTGGTGCGAGTCAGTGGGATCAGGAAGAGGATGGGGGTGTGGAGGGATCTGATCCTGGTGCGGGTCAGTGGGATCAGGCAGAGGATGGGGGTGTGGAGGGATCTGGTCCTGGTGTGGGTCAGTGGGATCAGGCAGAGGATGGGGGTGTGGAGGGATCTGGACCTGGTGTGGGTCAGTTAGATCAGGCTGAGGATGGAGGTGTGGAGGGATCGTGTCCTGGTGCGGGTCAGTGGGATCAGGCTGAGAATAGGGGTGTGGAGGGATCTGGTCCTGGTGCGGGTCAGTGGGATCAGGCTGAGGATGGGGGTGTGGAGTGATCTGGTCCTGGTGCAGGTCAGTGGGATCAGGCTGAGGATGGGGGTGTGGTGAGATCTGGTCCTGATGCGGGTCAGTGGGATCAGGCTGAGGATGGGTGTGTGGAAGGATCTGGTCCTGGTGCGGGTCAGTGGGATCACGCTGAGGATGGGGGTGTGGAGGGATGTGGTCCTGGTGTGGGTCATTGGGATCTGGCAGAGGATGGGGGTGTGGAGGGATCTGGTCATGGTGCGGGTCAGTGAGATGGGACAGAGGATGGGGGTGTGGCAGGATCTGGTCCTGGTGCGGGTCAGTGGGATCAGGCTGAGATTTGGGGTGTGGAAGGATCTGGTCCTGGTGCGGGTCAGTGAGATGAGACAGAGGATGGGAATGTGGAGTGATCTGGTCCTGATGTGGGTCAGTGGGATCAGGATGAGGATGGGGGTTTGGAGGGATTTGCTCCTGGTGCGGGTCAGTGGGATCAGGCTGAGGATGGAGGTGTGGAAGGATCTGGACGGTGCGGGTCAGTGGGATCTGGCCGAGGATGGGGGTGAGGAGGGATCTGGTCCTGGTGCGGGTCAGTGGGATCAGGCTGAGGATGGAGGTGTGGAAGGATCTGGACGGTGCGGGTCAGTGGGATCTGGCTGAGGATGCGGGTGTGGAGGGATCTCGTCCTGGTGCGGGTCAGTGGGATCAGGCTGAGGATGGGGGTGTGGAGGGATCTGTTCCTGGTGCGGGTCAGTGGGATCAGGCTCAGGATGGGGGTGTGGAGGGATCTGGTCCTGGTGCGGGTCAGTGGGATCAGGCTGAGGATGGAGGTATGGAAGGATCTGGACGGTGCGGGTCAGTGGGATCTGGCTGAGGATGGGGGTGTGGAGGGATCTGGTCCTGGTGCGGGTCAGTGGGATCAGGCTGAGGATGGAGGTGTGGAAGGATCTGGACGGTGCGGGTCAGTGGGATCTGGCTGAGGATGGGGGTGTGGAGGGATCTGGTCCTGGTGTGTGTCAGTGGGATCAGGCAGAGGATGGGGGTGTGGAGGGATCTGGTCCTGGTGCGGGTCAGTGGGATCAGGCTGAGGATGGGGGTGTGGAGGGATCTGGTCCTGGTGCAGGTCAGTGGGATCAGGCTCAGGATGGGAGTGTGGATGGATCTGGTCCTGGTGCGTGTCAGTGGGATCAGGCTGAGGATGGGGGTGTGGAGGGATCTGGTCCTGGTGCGGGTCAGTGGGATCAGGCAGAGGATGGGGGTGTGGAGGGATCTGGTCCTGGTGCGGGTCAGTGGGATCAGGCTGAGGATGGGGGTGTGGAAGGATCTGGTCCTGGTGCGGGTCAGTGGGATCAGGCGGAGGATGGGGGTGTGGAGGGATCTGGTCCTGGTGCGGGTCAGTGGGATCAGGCTGAGGATGGGGGTGTGGAGGGATCTGGTCCTGGTGCGGGTCAGTGGGATCAGGCGGAGGATGGGGGTGTGGAGGGATCTGGTCCTGGTGCGGGTCAGTGGGATCAGGCTGAGGATGGGGGTGTGGAGGGATCTGGTCCTGGTGCAGGTCAGTGGGATCATGCTCAGGATGGGGGTGTGGACGGATCTGGTCCTGGTGCGTGTCAGTGGGATCAGGCTGAGGATCGGGGTGTGGAGGGATCTGGTCCTGGTGCGGGTCAGTGGGATCAGGCGGAGGATGGGGGTGTGGAGGGATCTTTTCCTGGTGCGGGTCAGTGGGATCAGGCTGAGTATGGGGGTGTGGAGGGATCTGGTCCTGGTGCGGGTCAGTGAGATGAGACAGAGAATGGGGATGTGGAGTGATCTGGTCCTGATGTGGGTCAGTGGGATCAGGCTGAGGATGGGGGTTTGGAGGGATCTGGTCCTGGTGCTGGTCAGTGGGATCAGGATGAGGTTGGAGGTGTGGAAGGATCTGGACGGTGCGGGTCAGTGGGATCTGGCTGAGTATGGGGGTGTGGAGGGATCTGGTCCTGGTGTGGGTCAGTGGGATCTGGCAGAGGATGGGGGTGTGGAGGGATCTGGTCCTGGTGCAGGTCAGTGGGATCAGGCTCAGGATGGGGGTGTGGAGGGATCTGGTCCTGGTGCAGGTCAGTGGGATCAGGCTGAGGATGGGGGTGTGGAGGGATCTGGTCCTGGTCCGGGTCAGTGGCATCAGGCTGAGGATGGGGGTGTGGAAGGATCTGGTGCTGGTGCAGGTCAGTGGGATCAGGCTGAGGATGGGGGTGTGGAGGGATCTGGTCCTGGTGCGGGTCAGTGGGATCAGGCTGAGGATGGGGGTGTGGAGGGATCTGGTCCTGGTGTGGGTCAGTGGGATCAGGCTGAGGATGGGGGTGAGGAGGGATCTGGTCCTGATGCGGGTCAGTGGGATCAGGCTGAGGATGGGGGTGTGGAGGGATCTGGCCCTGGTGCAGGTCAGTGGGATCAGGCTGAGGATGGGGGTGTGGAGGGATCTGGTCCTAGTGCTGGTCAGTGGGATCAGGCAGAGGATGGGGCTGTGGAGGGATCTGGTCCTGGTGCAGATCAATGGGATCAGGCAGAGAATGGGGGTGGGGAGGGATCTGGTCCTGGTGCGGGTCATTGGGATCAGGCAGAGGATGGGGGTGAGGAGGGATCTGGTCCTGGTGCCGGTCAGTGAGATGGGACAGAGGATGGGGGTGTGGAGGGATCTGGTCCTGGTGTGGGTCAGTGGGATCAGGCATTGGATGGGGGTGTGGAGGGATCTGGTCCTGGTCCGGGTCAGTGAGATCAGGCATTGGATGGGGGAGTGGAGGGATCTGGTACTGGTCCGGGTCAGTGAGGTCAGGCATTGGATGGGGATGTGGAGGGATCTGGTACTGGTGCTGGTTAATGAGATGGGACAGAGTATGGGGGTGTGGAGGGATCTGCTTCTGGTGCGGGTCAGTGAGATGAGACAGAGGATGGGGGAGAGGAGGGATCTGGTCCTGGTGCGGGTCGGTGGGATCAGGCTGAGGATGGGGGTGTGGAGGGATCTGGTCCTGGTGTGGGTCAGTGGGATCAGGCTGAGGATGGGAGTGTGGAGGGTTCTGGTCCTGGTGCGGGTCAGTGGGTTCAGGCTGAGTATGGGGGTGTGGAGGGATCTGGTCCTGTTGTGGATCAGTGGGATCAGGCTGAGGATGGGGGTGTGGAGGGATCTGGTCCTGGTGCGGATCAGTGGGATCAGGCTGAGGATGGGGGTGTGGAGGGATCTGGTCCTGGTGCGGATCAGTGGGATCAGGCTGAGGATGGGGGTGTGGAGGGATCTGGTCCTGGTGCGGGTTAGTGGGATCAGGCAGACGATGGGGGTGTGGAGGGATCTGGTCCTGGTGTGGGTCAGTTAGATCAGGCTGAGGATGGAGGTGTGGAGGGATCGTGTCCTGGTGCGGGTCAGTGGGATCAGGCTGAGGATGGAGGTGTGGAAGGATCTGGATGGTGCGGGTCAGTGGGATCAGGCAGAGGATGGGGGTGTGGAGGGATCTGGTCCTGGTGCGGGTCAGTGGCATCAGGCAGAGGATGGGGTTGTGGAGGGATCTGGTCCTGGTGTGGGTCAGTTAGATCAGGCATTGGATGGGGGTGTGGAGGGATCTGGTCCTGGTCGGGGTCAGTGAGATCAGGCATTGGATGGGGGAGTGGAGGGATCTGGTACTGGTCCGGGTCAGTGAGGTCAGGCATTGGATGTGGATGTGGAGGGATCTGGTACTGGTGCTGGTTAATGAGATGGGACAGAGTATGGGGGTGTGGAGGGATCTGCTTCTGGTGCGGGTCAGTGAGATGAGACAGAGGATGGGGGAGAGGAGGGATCTGGTCCTGGTGTGGGTCAGTGGGATCAGGCTCAGGATGGGGGTGTGGAGGGATCTGGTCCTGGTGCAGGTCAGTGAGATGAGACAGAGGATGGGGATGTGGAGGGATCTGGTCCTGGTGCGGGTCGGTGGGATCAGGCTGAGGATGGGGGTGTGGAGGGATCTGGTCCTGGTGTGGGTCAGTGGGATCAGGCTGAGGATGGGAGTGTGGAGGGATCTGGTCCTGGTGCGGGTCAGTGGGTTCAGGCTGAGTATGGGGGTGTGGAGGGATCTGGTCCTGTTGTGGATCAGTGGGATCAGGCTGAGGACTGGGGTGTGGAGGGATCTGGTCCTGGTGCGGATCAGTGGGATCAGGCTGAGGATGGGGGTGTGGAGGGATCTGGTCCTGGTGCGGATCAGTGGGATCAGGCTGAGGATGGGGGTGTGGAGGGATCTGGTCCTGGTGCGGGTTAGTGGGATCAGGCAGAGGATGGGGGTGTGGAGGGATCTGGTCCTGGTGTGGGTCAGTTAGATCAGGCTGAGGATGGAGGTGTGGAGGGATCGTGTCCTGGTGCGGGTCAGTGGGATCAGGCTGAGGATGGAGGTGTGGAAGGATCTGGATGGTGCGGGTCAGTGGGATCAGGCAGAGGATGGGGGTGTGGAGGGATCTGGTCCTGGTGCGGGTCAGTGGCATCAGGCAGAGGATGGGGTTGTGGAGGGATCTGGTCCTGGTGTGGGTCAGTTAGATCAGGCTGAGGATGGAGGTGTTGAGGGATCGTGTCCTGGTGCGGGTCAGTGGGATCAGGCCGAGGATGGGGGTGTGGAGGGATCGTGTCCTGGTGCGGGTCAGTGGGATCAGGCCGAGGATGGGGGTGTGGAGGGATCTGGTCCTGGTGCGGGTCAGTGGGATCAGGCAGACGATGGGGGTGTGGAGGGATCTGGTCCTGGTGTGGGTCAGTGGGATCAGGCTGCTGACGGGGGTGTGGAGGGATCTGGTCCTGGTACGGGTCAGTGGGATCAGGCAGATGTTGGGGGTGTGGAAGGATCTGGACGGTGCTGATCAGTTGGATCAGGCTGAGGATGGAGGTGTGGAAGGATCTGGACGGTGCGGGTCAGTGGGATCTGGCTGAGGATGGGGGTGTGGAAGGATCTGGATAGTGCGGGTCAGTGGGATCAGGCAGAGGATGGGGGTGTGGCGGGATCTGGTCCTGGTGTGGGTCAGTGGGATCAGGCTGCTGACGGGGGTGTGGAGGGATCTGGTCCTGGTACGTGTCAGTGGGATCAGGCAGATGTTGGGGGTGTGGAAGGATCTGGACGGTGCAGATTAGTGGGATCAGGCTGAGGATAGGGGTGTGGAAGGATCTGGACTTGGTGCGGGTTAGTGGGATCAGGCGGAGGATGGGGGTGTGGAGTGATCTGGTCCTGATGCGGGTCAGTGAGATGAGACAGAGGATGGGGGTGTGGAGGGATCTGGTCCTGATGCGGGTCAGTGAGATGAGACAGAGGATGGGGGTGTGGAGGGATCTGGTCCTGGTGTGGGTCAGTTAGATCAGGCTGAGAATGGAGGTGTTGAGGGATCGTGTCCTGGTGCGGGTCAGTGGGATCAGGCCGAGGATGGGGGTGTGGAGGGATCGTGTCCTGGTGCGGGTCAGTGGGATCAGGCCGAGGATGGGGGTGTGGAGGGATCTGGTCCTGGTGCGGGTCAGTGGGATCAGGCAGAGGATGGGG
Source organism: Hemitrygon akajei (assembly GCF_048418815.1). Lineage (NCBI taxonomy): Eukaryota > Metazoa > Chordata > Chondrichthyes > Myliobatiformes > Dasyatidae > Hemitrygon > Hemitrygon akajei. Next base: position 191,015,226 of record NC_133126.1, on the reverse strand, counting down.
GTGTGGAGGGATCTGGTCCTGGTGTGGGTCAGTGGGATCAGGCTGCTGACGGGGGTGTGGAGGGATCTGGTCCTGGTACGGGTCAGTGGGATCAGGCAGATGTTGGGGGTGTGGAAGGATCTGGACGGTGCTGATCAGTGGGATCAGGCTGAGGATGGAGGTGTGGAAGGATCTGGACGGTGCGGGTCAGTGGGATCTGGCTGAGGATGGGGGTGTGGAAGGATCTGGATAGTGCGGGTCAGTGGGATCAGGCAGAGGATGGGGGTGTGGCGGGATCTGGTCCTGGTGCGGGTCATTGGGATCAGGCAGAGGATGGGGGTGAGGAGGGATCTGGTCCTGGTGCCGGTCAGTGAGATGGGACAGAGGATGGGGGTGTGGAGGGATCTGGTCCTGGTGTGGGTCAGTGGGATCAGGCATTGGATGGGGGTGTGGAGGGATCTGGTCCTGGTCCGGGTCAGTGAGATCAGGCATTGGATGGGGGAGTGGAGGGATCTGGTACTGGTCCGGGTCAGTGAGGTCAGGCATTGGATGGGGATGTGGAGGGATCTGGTACTGGTGCTGGTTAATGAGATGGGACAGAGTATGGGGGTGTGGAGGGATCTGCTTCTGGTGCGGGTCAGTGAGATGAGACAGAGGATGGGGGAGAGGAGGGATCTGGTCCTGGTGCGGGTCGGTGGGATCAGGCTGAGGATGGGGGTGTGGAGGGATCTGGTCCTGGTGTGGGTCAGTGGGATCAGGCTGAGGATGGGAGTGTGGAGGGATCTGGTCCTGGTGCGGGTCAGTGGGTTCAGGCTGAGTATGGGGGTGTGGAGGGATCTGGTCCTGTTGTGGATCAGTGGGATCAGGCTGAGGATGGGGGTGTGGAGGGATCTGGTCCTGGTGCGGATCAGTGGGATCAGGCTGAGGATGGGGGTGTGGAGGGATCTGGTCCTGGTGCGGATCAGTGGGATCAGGCTGAGGATGGGGGTGTGGAGGGATCTGGTCCTGGTGCGGGTTAGTGGGATCAGGCAGACGATGGGGGTGTGGAGGGATCTGGTCCTGGTGTGGGTCAGTTAGATCAGGCTGAGGATGGAGGTGTGGAGGGATCGTGTCCTGGTGCGGGTCAGTGGGATCAGGCTGAGGATGGAGGTGTGGAAGGATCTGGATGGTGCGGGTCAGTGGGATCAGGCAGAGGATGGGGGTGTGGAGGGATCTGGTCCTGGTGCGGGTCAGTGGCATCAGGCAGAGGATGGGGTTGTGGAGGGATCTGGTCCTGGTGTGGGTCAGTTAGATCAGGCATTGGATGGGGGTGTGGAGGGATCTGGTCCTGGTCGGGGTCAGTGAGATCAGGCATTGGATGGGGGAGTGGAGGGATCTGGTACTGGTCCGGGTCAGTGAGGTCAGGCATTGGATGTGGATGTGGAGGGATCTGATACTGGTGCTGGTTAATGAGATGGGACAGAGTATGGGGGTGTGGAGGGATCTGCTTCTGGTGCGGGTCAGTGAGATGAGACAGAGGATGGGGGAGAGGAGGGATCTGGTCCTGGTGTGGGTCAGTGGGATCAGGCTCAGGATGGGGGTGTGGAGGGATCTGGTCCTGGTGCAGGTCAGTGAGATGAGACAGAGGATGGGGATGTGGAGGGATCTGGTCCTGGTGCGGGTCGGTGGGATCAGGCTGAGGATGGGGGTGTGGAGGGATCTGGTCCTGGTGTGGGTCAGTGGGATCAGGCTGAGGATGGGAGTGTGGAGGGATCTGGTCCTGGTGCGGGTCAGTGGGTTCAGGCTGAGTATGGGGGTGTGGAGGGATCTGGTCCTGTTGTGGATCAGTGGGATCAGGCTGAGGACTGGGGTGTGGAGGGATCTGGTCCTGGTGCGGATCAGTGGGATCAGGCTGAGGATGGGGGTGTGGAGGGATCTGGTCCTGGTGCGGATCAGTGGGATCAGGCTGAGGATGGGGGTGTGGAGGGATCTGGTCCTGGTGCGGGTTAGTGGGATCAGGCAGAGGATGGGGGTGTGGAGGGATCTGGTCCTGGTGTGGGTCAGTTAGATCAGGCTGAGGATGGAGGTGTGGAGGGATCGTGTCCTGGTGCGGGTCAGTGGGATCAGGCTGAGGATGGAGGTGTGGAAGGATCTGGATGGTGCGGGTCAGTGGGATCAGGCAGAGGATGGGGGTGTGGAGGGATCTGGTCCTGGTGCGGGTCAGTGGCATCAGGCAGAGGATGGGGTTGTGGAGGGATCTGGTCCTGGTGTGGGTCAGTTAGATCAGGCTGAGGATGGAGGTGTTGAGGGATCGTGTCCTGGTGCGGGTCAGTGGGATCAGGCCGAGGATGGGGGTGTGGAGGGATCGTGTCCTGGTGCGGGTCAGTGGGATCAGGCCGAGGATGGGGGTGTGGAGGGATCTGGTCCTGGTGCGGGTCAGTGGGATCAGGCAGAGGATGGGGGTGTGGAGGGATCTGGTCCTGGTGTGGGTCAGTGGGATCAGGCTGCTGACGGGGGTGTGGAGGGATCTGGTCCTGGTACGGGTCAGTGGGATCAGGCAGATGTTGGGGGTGTGGAAGGATCTGGACGGTGCTGATCAGTGGGATCAGGCTGAGGATGGAGGTGTGGAAGGATCTGGACTGTGCGGGTCAGTGGGATCTGGCTGAGGATGGGGGTGTGGAAGGATCTGGATAGTGCGGGTCAGTGGGATCAGGCAGAGGATGGGGGTGTGGCGGGATCTGGTCCTGGTGTGGGTCAGTGGGATCAGGCTGCTGACGGGGGTGTGGAGGGATCTGGTCCTGGTACGTGTCAGTGGGATCAGGCAGATGTTGGGGGTGTGGAAGGATCTGGACGGTGCAGATTAGTGGGATCAGGCTGAGGATAGGGGTGTGGAAGGATCTGGACTTGGTGCGGGTCAGTGGGATCAGGCGGAGGATGGGGGTGTGGAGTGATCTGGTCCTGATGCGGGTCAGTGAGATGAGACAGAGGATGGGGGTGTGGAGGGATCTGGTCCTGATGCGGGTCAGTGAGATGAGACAGAGGATGGGGGTGTGGAGGGATCTGGTCCTGGTGTGGGTCAGTTAGATCAGGCTGAGCATGGAGGTGTTGAGGGATCGTGTCCTGGTGCGGGTCAGTGGGATCAGGCCGAGGATGGGGGTGTGGAGGGATCGTGTCCTGGTGCGGGTCAGTGGGATCAGGCCGAGGATGGGGGTGTGGAGGGATCTGGTCCTGGTGCGGGTCAGTGGGATCAGGCAGAGGATGGGGGTGTGGAGGGATCTGGTCCTGGTGTGGGTCAGTGGGATCAGGCTGCTGACGGGGGTGTGGAGGGATCTGGTCCTGGTACGGGTCAGTGGGATCAGGCAGATGTTGGGGGTGTGGAAGGATCTGGACGGTGCTGATCAGTGGGATCAGGCTGAGGATGGAGGTGTGGAAGGATCTGGACGGTGCGGGTCAGTGGGATCTGGCTGAGGATGGGGGTGTGGAAGGATCTGGATAGTGCGGGTCAGTGGGATCAGGCAGAGGATGGGGGTGTGGCGGGATCTGGTCCTGGTGTGGGTCAGTGGGATCAGGCTGCTGACGGGGGTGTGGAGGGATCTGGTCCTGGTACGTGTCAGTGGGATCAGGCAGATGTTGGGGGTGTGGAAGGATCTGGACGGTGCAGATTAGTGGGATCAGGCTGAGGATAGGGGTGTGGAAGGATCTGGACTTGGTGCGGGTCAGTGGGATCAGGCGGAGGATGGGGGTGTGGAGTGATCTGGTCCTGATGCGGGTCAGTGAGATGAGACAGAGGATGGGGGTGTGGAGGGATCTGGTCCTGGTGCGGGTCAGTGAGATGAGACAGAGGATGGGGGTGTGGAGGGATCTGGTCCTGGTGCGGGTCAGTGGGATCAGGCTGAGGATGGGGGTGTGGAAGGATCTGGATGGTGCGGGTCAGTGGGATCAGGCTGAGGATGGGGGTGTGGAGGGATCTGGTCCTGGTGCGGGTCAGTGGGATCAGGCTGAGGATGGGGGTGTGGAGGGATCTGGTCCTGGTGCGGGTCAGTGGGATCAGGCGGAGGATGGGGGTGTGGAGGGATCTGGTCCTGGTGCGGGTCAGTGGGATCAGGCTGAGGATGGGGGTGTGGAGGGATCTGGTCCTGGTGCAGGTCAGTGGGATCATGCTCAGGATGGGGGTGTGGACGGATCTGGTCCTGGTGCGTGTCAGTGGGATCAGGCTGAGGATCGGGGTGTGGAGGGATCTGGTCCTGGTGCGGGTCAGTGGGATCAGGCGGAGGATGGGGGTGTGGAGGGATCTTTTCCTGGTGCGGGTCAGTGGGATCAGGCTGAGTATGGGGGTGTGGAGGGATCTGGTCCTGGTGCGGGTCAGTGAGATGAGACAGAGAATGGGGATGTGGAGTGATCTGGTCCTGATGTGGGTCAGTGGGATCAGGCTGAGGATGGGGGTTTGAAGGGATCTGGTCCTGGTGCTGGTCAGTGGGATCAGGCTGAGGTTGGAGGTGTGGAAGGATCTGGACGGTGCGGGTCAGTGGGATCTGGCTGAGTATGGGGGTGTGGAGGGATCTGGTCCTGGTGTGGGTCAGTGGGATCTGGCAGAGGATGGGGGTGTGGAGGGATCTGGTCCTGGTGCAGGTCAGTGGGATCAGGCTCAGGATGGGGGTGTGGAGGGATCTGGTCCTGGTGGAGGTCAGTGGGATCAGGCTGAGGATGGGGGTGTGGAGGGATCTGGTCCTGGTCCGGGTCAGTGGCATCAGGCTGAGGATGGGGGTGTGGAAGGATCTGGTCCTGGTGCAGGTCAGTGGGATCAGGCTGAGGATGGGGGTGTGGAGGGATCTGGTCCTGGTGCGGGTCAGTGGGATCAGGCTGAGGATGGGGGTGTGGAGGGATCTGGTACTGGTGTGGGTCAGTGGGATCAGGCTGAGGATGGGGGTGAGGAGGGATCTGGTCCTGATGCGGGTCAGTGGGATCAGGCTGAGGATGGGGGTGTGGAGGGATCTGGCCCTGGTGCAGGTCAGTGGGATCAGGCTGAGGATGGGGGTGTGGAGGGATCTGGTCCTAGTGCTGGTCAGTGGGATCAGGCGGAGGATGGGGCTGTGGAGGGATCTGGTCCTGGTGCAGATCAATGGGATCAGGCAGAGAATGGGGGTGGGGAGGGATCTGGTCCTGGTGCGGGTCATTGGGATCAGGCAGAGGTTGGGGGTGAGGAGGGATCTGGTCCTGGTGCCGGTCAGTGAGATGGGACAGAGGATGGGGGTGTGGAGGGATCTGGTCCTGGTGTGGGTCAGTGGGATCAGGCATTGGATGGGGGTGTGGAGGGATCTGGTCCTGGTCCGGGTCAGTGAGATCAGGCATTGGATGGGGGAGTGGAGGGATCTGGTACTGGTCCGGGTCAGTGAGGTCAGGCATTGGATGGGGATGTGGAGGGATCTGGTACTGGTGCTGGTTAATGAGATGGGACAGAGTATGGGGGTGTGGAGGGATCTGCTTCTGGTGCGGGTCAGTGAGATGAGACAGAGGATGGGGGAGAGGAGGGATCTGGTCCTGGTGTGGGTCAGTGGGATCAGGCTCAGGATGGGGGTGTGGAGGGATCTGGTCCTGGTGCAGGTCAGTGAGATGAGACAGAGGATGGGGATGTGGAGGGATCTGGTCCTGGTGCGGGTCGGTGGGATCAGGCTGAGGATGGGGGTGTGGAGGGATCTGGTCCTGGTGTGGGTCAGTGGGATCAGGCTGAGGATGGGAGTGTGGAGGGATCTGGTCCTGGTGCGGGTCAGTGGGTTCAGGATGAGTCTGGGGGTGTGGAGGGATCTGGTCCTGTTGTGGATCAGTGGGATCAGGCTGAGGATGGGGGTGTGGAGGGATCTGGTCCTGGTGCGGATCAGTGGGATCAGGCTGAGGATGGGGGTGTGGAGGGATCTGGTCCTGGTGCGGATCAGTGGGATCAGGCTGAGGATGGGGGTGTGGAGGGATCTGGTCCTGGTGCGGGTTAGTGGGATCAGGCAGAGGATGGGGGTGTGGAGGGATCTGGTCCTGGTGTGGGTCAGTTAGATCAGGCTGAGGATGGAGGTGTGGAGGGATCGTGTCCTGGTGCGGGTCAGTGGGATCAGGCTGAGGATGGAGGTGTGGAAGGATCTGGATGGTGCGGGTCAGTGGGATCAGGCAGAGGATGGGGGTGTGGAGGGATCTGGTCCTGGTGCGGGTCAGTGGCATCAGGCAGAGGATGGGGTTGTGGAGGGATCTGGTCCTGGTGTGGGTCAGTTAGATCAGGCTGAGGATGGAGGTGTTGAGGGATCGTGTCCTGGTGCGGGTCAGTGGGATCAGGCCGAGGATGGGGGTGTGGAGGGATCGTGTCCTGGTGCGGGTCAGTGGGATCAGGCCGAGGATGGGGGTGTGGAGGGATCTGGTCCTGGTGCGGGTCAGTGGGATCAGGCAGAGGATGGGGGTGTGGAGGGATCTGGTCCTGGTGTGGGTCAGTGGGATCAGGCTGCTGACGGGGGTGTGGAGGGATCTGGTCCTGGTACGGGTCAGTGGGATCAGGCAGATGTTGGGGGTGTGGAAGGATCTGGACGGTGCTGATCAGTGGGATCAGGCTGAGGATGGAGGTGTGGAAGGATCTGGACGGTGCGGGTCAGTGGGATCTGGCTGAGGATGGGGGTGTGGAAGGATCTGGATAGTGCGGGTCAGTGGGATCAGGCAGAGGATGGCGGTGTGGCGGGATCTGGTCCTGGTGTGGGTCAGTGGGATCAGGCTGCTGACGGGGGTGTGGAGGGATCTGGTCCTGGTACGTGTCAGTGGGATCAGGCAGATGTTGGGGGTGTGGAAGGATCTGGACGGTGCAGATTAGTGGGATCAGGCTGAGGATAGGGGTGTGGAAGGATCTGGACTTGGTGCGGGTCAGTGGGATCAGGCGGAGGATGGGGGTGTGGAGTGATCTGGTCCTGATGCGGGTCAGTGAGATGAGACAGAGGATGGGGGTGTGGAGGGATCTGGTCCTGGTGCGGGTCAGTGAGATGAGACAGAGGATGGGAGTGTGGAGGGATCTGGTCCTGGTGCGGGTCAGTGGGATCAGGCTGAGGATGGGGGTGTGGAAGGATCTGGATGGTGCGGGTCAGTGGGATCAGGCTGAGGATGGGGGTGTGGAGGGATCTGGTCCTGGTGCGGGTCAGTGGGATCAGGCTGAGGATGGGGGTGTGGAGGGATCTGGTCCTGGTGCGGGTCAGTGGGATCAGGCGGAGGATGGGGGTGTGGAGGGATCTGGTCCTGGTGCGGGTCAGTGGGATCAGGCTGAGGATGGGGGTGTGGAGGGATCTGGTCCTGGTGCAGGTCAGTGGGATCATGCTCAGGATGGGGGTGTGGACGGATCTGGTCCTGGTCCGGGTCAGTGGCATCAGGCTGAGGATGGGGGTGTGGAAGGATCTGGTCCTGGTGCAGGTCAGTGGGATCAGGCTGAGGATGGGGGTGTGGAGGGATCTGGTCCTGGTGCGGGTCAGTGGGATCAGGCTGAGGATGGGGGTGTGGAGGGATCTGGTCCTGGTGTGGGTCAGTGGGATCAGGCTGAGGATGGGGGTGAGGAGGGATCTGGTCCTGATGCGGGTCAGTGGGATCAGGCTGAGGATGGGGGTGTGGAGGGATCTGGCCCTGGTGCAGGTCAGTGGGATCAGGCTGAGGATGGGGGTGTGGAGGGATCTGGTCCTAGTGCTGGTCAGTGGGATCAGGCGGAGGATGGGGCTGTGGAGGGATCTGGTCCTGGTGCAGATCAATGGGATCAGGCAGAGAATGGGGGTGGGGAGGGATCTGGTCCTGGTGCGGGTCATTGGGATCAGGCAGAGGTTGGGGGTGAGGAGGGATCTGGTCCTGGTGCCGGTCAGTGAGATGGGACAGAGGATGGGGGTGTGGAGGGATCTGGTCCTGGTGTGGGTCAGTGGGATCAGGCATTGGATGGGGGTGTGGAGGGATCTGTTCCTGGTCCGGGTCAGTGAGATCAGGCATTGGATGGGGGTGTGGAGGGATCTGGTCCTGGTCCGGGTCAGTGAGGTCAGGCATTGGATGGGGATGTGGAGGGATCTGGTACTGGTGCTGGTTAATGAGATGGGACAGAGTATGGGGGTGTGGAGGGATCTGCTTCTGGTGCGGGTCAGTGAGATGAGACAGAGGATGGGGGAGAGGAGGGATCTGGTCCTGGTGTGGGTCAGTGGGATCAGGCTCAGGATGGGGGTGTGGAGGGATCTGGTCCTGGTGCAGGTCAGTGAGATGAGACAGAGGATGGGGATGTGGAGGGATCTGGTCCTGGTGCGGGTCGGTGGGATCAGGCTGAGGATGGGGGTGTGGAGGGATCTGGTCCTGGTGTGGGTCAGTGGGATCAGGCTGAGGATGGGAGTGTGGAGGGATCTGGTCCTGGTGCGGGTCAGTGGGTTCAGGCTGAGTATGGGGGTGTGGAGGGATCTGGTCCTGTTGTGGATCAGTGGGATCAGGCTGAGGATGGGGGTGTGGAGGGATCTGGTCCTGGTGCGGATCAGTGGGATCAGGCTGAGGATGGGGGTGTGGAGGGATCTGGTCCTGGTGCGGGTTAGTGGGATCAGGCAGAGGATGGGGGTGTGGAGGGATCTGGTCCTGGTGTGGGTCAGTTAGATCAGGCTGAGGATGGAGGTGTGGAGGGATCGTGTCCTGGTGCGGGTCAGTGGGATCAGGCTGAGGATGGAGGTGTGGAAGGATCTGGATGGTGCGGGTCAGTGGGATCAGGCAGAGGATGGGGGTGTGGAGGGATCTGGTCCTGGTGCGGGTCAGTGGCATCAGGCAGAGGATGGGGTTGTGGAGGGATCTGGTCCTGGTGTGGGTCAGTTAGATCAGGCTGAGGATGGAGGTGTTGAGGGATCGTGTCCTGGTGCGGGTCAGTGGGATCAGGCCGAGGATGGGGGTGTGGAGGGATCGTGTCCTGGTGCGGGTCAGTGGGATCAGGCCGAGGATGGGGGTGTGGAGGGATCTGGTCCTGGTGCGGGTCAGTGGGATCAGGCAGAGGATGGGGGTGTGTAGGGATCTGGTCCTGGTGTGGGTCAGTGGGATCAGGCTGCTGACGGGGGTGTGGAGGGATCTGGTCCTGGTACGGGTCAGTGGGATCAGGCAGATGTTGGGGGTGTGGAAGGATCTGGACGGTGCTGATCAGTGGGATCAGGCTGAGGATGGAGGTGTGGAAGGATCTGGACGGTGCGGGTCAGTGGGATCTGGCTGAGGATGGGGGTGTGGAAGGATCTGGATAGTGCGGGTCAGTGGGATCAGGCAGAGGATGGCGGTGTGGCGGGATCTGGTCCTGGTGTGGGTCAGTGGGATCAGGCTGCTGACGGGGGTGTGGAGGGATCTGGTCCTGGTACGTGTCAGTGGGATCAGGCAGATGTTGGGGGTGTGGAAGGATCTGGACGGTGCTGATTAGTGGGATCAGGCTGAGGATAGGGGTGTGGAAGGATCTGGACTTGGTGCGGGTCAGTGGGATCAGGCGGAGGATGGGGGTGTGGAGTGATCTGGTCCTGATGCGGGTCAGTGAGATGAGACAGAGGATGGGGGTGTGGAGGGATCTGGTCCTGGTGCGGGTCAGTGGGATCAGGCAGAGGATGGGGGTGTGGAGGGATCTGGTCCTGGTGTGGGTCAGTTAGATCAGGCTGAGGATGGAGGTGTGGAGGGATCGTGTCCTGGTGCGGGTCAGTGGGATCAGGCTGAGGATGGAGGTGTGGAAGGATCTGGATGGTGCGGGTCAGTGGGATCAGGCAGAGGATGGGGGTGTGGAGGGATCTGGTCCTGGTGCGGGTCAGTGGCATCAGGCAGAGGATGGGGTTGTGGAGGGATCTGGTCCTGGTGTGGGTCAGTTAGATCAGGCTGAGGATGGAGGTGTGGAAGGATCTGGACTTTGTGCGGGTCAGTGGGATCAGACAGAGGATGGGGGTGTGGAGGGATCTGGTCCTGGTGTGGGTCAGTTAGATCAGGCTGAGGATGGAGGTGTGGAGGGATCTGGACGGTGCGGGTCAGTGGGATCTGGCTGAGGATGGGGGTGTGGAGGGATCTGGTCCTGTTGCGGGTCAGTGGGATCAGGCTGAGGATGGGGGTGTGGAAGGATCTGGTCCTGGTCCGGGTCAGTGAGGTCAGGCATTGGATGGGGATGTGGAGGGATCTGGTACTGGTGCTGGTTAATGAGATGGGACAGAGTATGAGGGTGTGGAGGGATCTGCTTCTGGTGCGGGTCAGTGAGATGAGACAGAGGATGGGGGAGAGGAGGGATCTGGTCCTGGTGTGGGTCAGTGGGATCAGGCTCAGGATGGGGGTGTGGAGGGATCTGGTCCTGGTGCAGGTCAGTGAGATGAGACAGAGGATGGGGATGTGGAGGGATCTGGTCCTGGTGCGGGTCGGTGGGATCAGGCTGAGGATGGGGGTGTGGAGGGATCTGGTCCTGGTGTGGGTCAGTGGGATCAGGCTGAGGATGGGAGTGTGGAGGGATCTGGTCCTGGTGCGGGTCAGTGGGTTCAGGCTGAGTATGGGGGTGTGGAGGGATCTGGTCCTGTTGTGGATCAGTGGGATCAGGCTGAGGATGGGGGTGTGGAGGGATCTGGTCCTGGTGCGGATCAGTGGGATCAGGCTGAGGATGGGGGTGTGGAGGGATCTGGTCCTGGTGCGGATCAGTGGGATCAGGCTGAGGATGGGGGTGTGGAGGGATCTGGTCCTGGTGCGGGTTAGTGGGATCAGGCAGAGGATGGGGGTGTGGAGGGATCTGGTCCTGGTGTGGGTCAGTTAGATCAGGCTGAGGATGGAGGTGTGGAGGGATCGTGTCCTGGTGCGGGTCAGTGGGATCAGGCTGAGGATGGAGGTGTGGAAGGATCTGGATGGTGCGGGTCAGTGGGATCAGGCAGAGGATGGGGGTGTGGAGGGATCTGGTCCTGGTGCGGGTCAGTGGCATCAGGCAGAGGATGGGGTTGTGGAGGGATCTGGTCCTGGTGTGGGTCAGTTAGATCAGGCTGAGGATGGAGGTGTTGAGGGATCGTGTCCTGGTGCGGGTCAGTGGGATCAGGCCGAGGATGGGGGTGTGGAGGGATCGTGTCCTGGTGCGGGTCAGTGGGATCAGGCCGAGGATGGGGGTGTGGAGGGATCTGGTCCTGGTGCGGGTCAGTGGGATCAGGCAGAGGATGGGGGTGTGTAGGGATCTGGTCCTGGTGTGGGTCAGTGGGATCAGGCTGCTGACGGGGGTGTGGAGGGATCTGGTCCTGGTACGGGTCAGTGGGATCAGGCAGATGTTGGGGGTGTGGAAGGATCTGGACGGTGCTGATCAGTGGGATCAGGCTGAGGATGGAGGTGTGGAAGGATCTGGACGGTGCGGGTCAGTGGGATCTGGCTGAGGATGGGGGTGTGGAAGGATCTGGATAGTGCGGGTCAGTGGGATCAGGCAGAGGATTGCGGTGTGGCGGGATCTGGTCCTGGTGTGGGTCAGTGGGATCAGGCTGCTGACGGGGGTGTGGAGGGATCTGGTCCTGGTACGTGTCAGTGGGATCAGGCAGATGTTGGGGGTGTGGAAGGATCTGGACGGTGCTGATTAGTGGGATCAGGCTGAGGATAGGGGTGTGGAAGGATCTGGACTTGGTGCGGGTCAGTGGGATCAGGCGGAGGATGGGGGTGTGGAGTGATCTGGTCCTGATGCGGGTCAGTGAGATGAGACAGAGGATGGGGGTGTGGAGGGATCTGGTCCTGGTGCGGGTCAGTGGGATCAGGCAGAGGATGGGGGTGTGGAGGGATCTGGTCCTGGTGTGGGTCAGTTAGATCAGGCTGAGGATGGAGGTGTGGAGGGATCGTGTCCTGGTGCGGGTCAGTGGGATCAGGCTGAGGATGGAGGTGTGGAAGGATCTGGATGGTGCGGGTCAGTGGGATCAGGCAGAGGATGGGGGTGTGGAGGGATCTGGTCCTGGTGCGGGTCAGTGGCATCAGGCAGAGGATGGGGTTGTGGAGGGATCTGGTCCTGGTGTGGGTCAGTTAGATCAGGCTGAGGATGGAGGTGTGGAAGGATCTGGACTTTGTGCGGGTCAGTGGGATCAGACAGAGGATGGGGGTGTGGAGGGATCTGGTCCTGGTGTGGGTCAGTTAGATCAGGCTGAGGATGGAGGTGTGGAGGGATCTGGACGGTGCGGGTCAGTGGGATCTGGCTGAGGATGGGGGTGTGGAGGGATCTGGTCCTGTTGCGGGTCAGTGGGATCAGGCTGAGGATGGGGGTGTGGAAGGATCTGGACTTTGTGCGGGTCAGTGGGATCAGACAGAGGATGGGGGTGTGGAGGGATCTGGTCCTGGTGTGGGTCAGTTAGATCAGGCTGAGGATGGAGGTGTGGAGGGATCTGGACAGTGCGGGTCAGTGGGATCTGGCTGAGGATGGGGGTGTGGAAGGATCTGGATAGTGCGGGTCAGTGGGATCAGGCAGAGGATGGGGGTGTGGCGGGATCTGGTCCTGGTGTGGGTCAGTGGGATCAGGCTGCTGACGGGGGTGTGGAGGGATCTGGTCCTGGTACGTGTCAGTGGGATCAGGCAGATGTTGGGGGTGTGGAAGGATCTGGACGGTGCAGATTAGTGGGATCAGGCTGAGGATAGGGGTGTGGAAGGATCTGGACTTGGTGCGGGTCAGTGGGATCAGGCGGAGGATGGGGGTGTGGAGTGATCTGGTCCTGATGCGGGTCAGTGAGATGAGACAGAGGATGGGGGTGTGGAGGGATCTGGTCCTGGTGCGGGTCAGTGAGATGAGACAGAGGATGGGGGTGTGGAGGGATCTGGTCCTGGTGCGGGTCAGTGGGATCAGGCTGAGGATGGGGGTGTGGAAGGATCTGGATGGTGCGGGTCAGTGGGATCAGGCTGAGGATGGGGGTGTGGAGGGATCTGGTCCTGGTGCGGGTCAGTGGGATCAGGCTGAGGATGGGGGTGTGGAGGGATCTGGTCCTGGTGCGGGTCAGTGGGATCAGGCGGAGGATGGGGGTGTGGAGGGATCTGGTCCTGGTGCGGGTCAGTGGGATCAGGCTGAGGATGGGGGTGTGGAGGGATCTGGTCCTGGTGCAGGTCAGTGGGATCATGCTCAGGATGGGGGTGTGGACGGATCTGGTCCTGGTGCGTGTCAGTGGGATCAGGCTGAGGATCGGGGTGTGGAGGGATCTGGTCCTGGTGCGGGTCAGTGGGATCAGGCGGAGGATGGGGGTGTGGAGGGATCTTTTCCTGGTGCGGGTCAGTGGGATCAGGCTGAGTATGGGGGTGTGGAGGGATCTGGTCCTGGTGCGGGTCAGTGAGATGAGACAGAGAATGGGGATGTGGAGTGATCTGGTCCTGATGTGGGTCAGTGGGATCAGGCTGAGGATGGGAGTGTGGAGGGATCTGGTCCTGGTGCGGGTCAGTGGGTTCAGGCTGAGTATGGGGGTGTGGAGGTATCTGGTCCTGTTGTGGATCAGTGGGATCAGGCTGAGGATGGGGGTGTGGAGGGATCTGGTCCTGGTGCGGGTTAGTGGGATCAGGCAGAGGATGGGGGTGTGGAGGGATCTGGTCCTGGTGTGGGTCAGTTAGATCAGGCTGAGGATGGAGGTGTGGAGGGATCGTGTCCTGGTGCGGGTCAGTGGGATCAGGCTGAGGATGGAGGTGTGGAAGGATCTGGATGGTGCGGGTCAGTGGGATCAGGCAGAGGATGGGGGTGTGGAGGGATCTGGTCCTGGTGCGGGTCAGTGGCATCAGGCAGAGGATGGGGTTGTGGAGGGATCTGGTCCTGGTGTGGGTCAGTTAGATCAGGCTGAGGATGGAGGTGTGGAAGGATCTGGACTTTGTGCGGGTCAGTGGGATCAGACAGAGGATGGGGGTGTGGAGGGATCTGGTCCTGGTGTGGGTCAGTTAGATCAGGCTGAGGATGGAGGTGTGGAGGGATCTGGACGGTGCGGGTCAGTGGGATCTGGCTGAGGATGGGGGTGTGGAGGGATCTGGTCCTGTTGCGGGTCAGTGGGATCAGGCTGAGGATGGGGGTGTGGAAGGATCTGGACTTTGTGCGGGTCAGTGGGATCAGACAGAGGATGGGGGTGTGGAGGGATCTGGTCCTGGTGTGGGTCAGTTAGATCATTCTGAGGATGGAGGTGTGGAGGGATCTGGATGGTGCGGGTCAGTGGGATCTGGCTGAGGATGGGGGTGTGGAAGGATCTGGATAGTGCGGGTCAGTGGGATCAGGCAGAGGATGGGGGTGTGGCGGGATCTGGTCCTGGTGTGGGTCAGTGGGATCAGGCTGCTGACGGGGGTGTGGAGGGATCTGGTCCTGGTACGTGTCAGTGGGATCAGGCAGATGTTGGGGGTGTGGAAGGATCTGGACGGTGCAGATTAGTGGGATCAGGCTGAGGATAGGGGTGTGGAATGATCTGGACTTGGTGCGGGTCAGTGGGATCAGGCGGAGGATGGGGGTGTGGAGTGATCTGGTCCTGATGCGGGTCAGTGAGATGAGACAGAGGATGGGGGTGTGGAGGGATCTGGTCCTGGTGCTGGTCAGTGAGATGAGACAGAGGATGGGGGTGTGGAGGGATCTGGTCCTGGTGCGGGTCAGTGGGATCAGGCTGAGGATGGGGGTGTGGAAGGATCTGGATGGTGCGGGTCAGTGGGATCAGGCTGAGGATGGGGGTGTGGAGGGATCTGGTCCTGGTGCGGGTCAGTGGGATCAGGCTGAGGATGGGGGTGTGGAGGGATCTGGTCATGGTGCGGGTCAGTGGGATCAGGCGGAGGATGGGGGTGTGGAGGGATCTGGTCCTGGTGCGGGTCAGTGGGATCAGGCTGAGGATGGGGGTGTGGAGGGATCTGGACCTGGTGCAGGTCAGTGGGATCATGCTCAGGATGGGGGTGTGGACGGATCTGGTCCTGGTGCGTGTCAGTGGGATCAGGCTGAGGATCGGGGTGTGGAGGGATCTGGTGCTGGTGCGGGTCAGTGGGATCAGGCGGAGGATGGGGGTGTGGAGGGATCTTTTCCTGGTGCGGGTCAGTGGGATCAGGCTGAGTATGGGGGTGTGGAGGGATCTGGTCCTGGTGCGGGTCAGTGAGATGAGACAGAGAATGGGGATGTGGAGTGATCTGGTCCTGATGTGGGTCAGTGGGATCAGGCTGAGGATGGGGGTTTGGAGGGATCTGGTCCTGGTGCTGGTCAGTGGGATCAGGCTGAGGTTGGAGGTGTGGAAGGATCTGGACGGTGCGGGTCAGTGGGATCTGGCTGAGTATGGGGGTGTGGAGGGATCTGGTCCTGGTGTGGGTCAGTGGGATCTGGCAGAGGATGGGGGTGTGGAGGGATCTGGTCCTGGTGCAGGTCAGTGGGATCAGGCTCAGGATGGGGGTGTGGAGGGATCTGGTCCTGGTGCAGGTCAGTGGGATCAGGCTGAGGATGGGGGTGTGGAGGGATCTGGTCCTGGTCCGGGTCAGTGGCATCAGGCTGAGGATGGGGGTGTGGAAGGATCTGGTCCTGGTGCAGGTCAGTGGGATCAGGCTGAGGATGGGGTTGTGGAGGGATCTGGTCATGGTGCGGGTCAGTGGGATCAGGCTGAGGATGGGGGTGTGGAGGGATCTGGTCCTGGTGTGGGTCAGTGGGATCAGGCTGAGGATGGGGGTGAGGAGGGATCTGGTCCTGATGCGGGTCAGTGGGATCAGGCTGAGGATGGGGGTGTGGAGGGATCTGGCCCTGGTGCAGGTCAGTGGGATCAGGCTGAGGATGGGGGTGTGGAGGGATCTGGTCCTAGTGCTGGTCAGTGGGATCAGGCGGAGGATGGGGCTGTGGAGGGATCTGGTCCTGGTGCAGATCAATGGGATCAGGCAGAGAATGGGGGTGGGGAGGGATCTGGTCCTGGTGCGGGTCATTGGGATCAGGCAGAGGTTGGGGGTGAGGAGGGATCTGGTCCTGGTGCCGGTCAGTGAGATGGGACAGAGGATGGGGGTGTGGAGGGATCTGGTCCTGGTGTGGGTCAGTGGGATCAGGCATTGGATGGGGGTGTGGAGGGATCTGGTCCTGGTCCGGGTCAGTGAGATCAGGCATTGGATGGGGGAGTGGAGGGATCTGGTACTGGTCCGGGTCAGTGAGGTCAGGCATTGGATGGGGATGTGGAGGGATCTGGTACTGGTGCTGGTTAATGAGATGGGACAGAGTATGGGGGTGTGGAGTGATCTGCTTCTGGTGCGGGTCAGTGAGATGAGACAGAGGATGGGGGAGAGGAGGGATCTGGTCCTGGTGTGGGTCAGTGGGATCAGGCTCAGGATGGGGGTGTGGAGGGATCTGGTCCTGGTGCAGGTCAGTGAGATGAGACAGAGGATGGGGATGTGGAGGGATCTGGTCCTGGTGCGGGTCGGTGGGATCAGGCTGAGGATGGGGGTGTGGAGGGATCTGGTCCTGGTGTGGGTCAATGGGATCAGGCTGAGGATGGGAGTGTGGAGGGATCTGGTCCTGGTGCGGGTCAGTGGGTTCAGGCTGAGTATGGGGGTGTGGAGGGATCTGGTCCTGTTGTGGATCAGTGGGATCAGGCTGAGGATGGGGGTGTGGAGGGATCTGGTCCTGGTGCGGATCAGTGGGATCAGGCTGAGGATGGGGGTGTGGAGGGATCTGGTCCTGGTGCGGATCAGTGGGATCAGGCTGAGGATGGGGGTGTGGAGGGATCTGGTCCTGGTGCGGGTTAGTGGGATCAGGCAGAGGATGGGGGTGTGGAGGGATCTGGTCCTGGTGTGGGTCAGTTAGATCAGGCTGAGGATGGAGGTGTGGAGGGATCGTGTCCTGGTGCGGGTCAGTGGGATCAGGCTGAGGATGGAGGTGTGGAAGGATCTGGATGGTGCGGGTCAGTGGGATCAGGCAGAGGATGGGGGTGTGGAGGGATCTGGTCCTGGTGCGGGTCAGTGGCATCAGGCAGAGGATGGGGTTGTGGAGGGATCTGGTCCTGGTGTGGGTCAGTTAGATCAGGCTGAGGATGGAGGTGTTGAGGGATCGTGTCCTGGTGCGGGTCAGTGGGATCAGGCCGAGGATGGGGGTGTGGAGGGATCGTGTCCTGGTGCGGGTCAGTGGGATCAGGCCGAGGATGGGGGTGTGGAGGGATCTGGTCCTGGTGCGGGTCAGTGGGATCAGGCAGAGGTTGGGGGTGTGGAGGGATCTGGTCCTGGTGTGGGTCAGTGGGATCAGGCTGCTGACGGGGGTGTGGAGGGATCTGGTCCTGGTACGGGTCAGTGGGATCAGGCAGATGTTGGGGGTGTGGAAGGATCTGGACGGTGCTGATCAGTGGGATCAGGCTGAGGATGGAGGTGTGGAAGGATCTGGACGGTGCGGGTCAGTGGGATCTGGCTGAGGATGGGGGTGTGGAAGGATCTGGATAGTGCGGGTCAGTGGGATCAGGCAGAGGATGGCGGTGTGGCGGGATCTGGTCCTGGTGTGGGTCAGTGGGATCAGGCTGCTGACGGGGGTGTGGAGGGATCTGGTCCTGGTACGTGTCAGTGGGATCAGGCAGATGTTGGGGGTGTGGAAGGATCTGGACGGTGCTGATTAGTGGGATCAGGCTGAGGATAGGGGTGTGGAAGGATCTGGACTTGGTGCGGGTCAGTGGGATCAGGCGGAGGATGGGGGTGTGGAGTGATCTTGTCCTGATGCGGGTCAGTGAGATGAGACAGAGGATGGGGGTGTGGAGGGATCTGGTCCTGGTGCGGGTCAGTGAGATGAGACAGAGGATGGGGGTGTGGAGGGATCTGGTCCTGGTGCGGGTCAGTTGGATCAGGCTGAGGATGGGGGCGTGGAAGGATCTGGATGGTGCGGGTCAGTGGGATCAGGCTGAGGATGGGGGTGTGGAGTGATCTGGTCCTGGTGTGGGTCAGTGGGATCAGGCTGGGGATGGGGGTGTGGTGGGATCTGGTCCTGGTGCGGGTCAGTGGGATCGGGCTGAGGATGGGGGTGTGGAGGGATCTGGTCCTGTTGCGGGTCAGTGGGATCAGGCTGAGGATGGGGGTGTGGAAGGATCTGGACTTTGTGCGGGTCAGTGGGATCAGACAGAGGATGGGGGTGTGGAGGGATCTGGTCCTGGTGTGGGTCAGTTAGATCAGGCTGAGGATGGAGGTGTGGAGGGATCGTGTCCTGGTGCGGGTCAGTGGGATATGGCTGAGGATGGGGGTGTGGAAGGATCTGGTCCTGGTGTGGGTCAGTGGGATCAGGCTCAGGATGGGGGTGTGGAGGGATCTGGTCCTGGTGTGGGACAGTTAGATCAGGCTGAGGATGGAGGTGTGGAAGGATCGTGTCCTGGTGCGGGTCAGTGGGATCAGGAAGAGGATGGGGGTGTGGAGGGATCTAGTCCTGGTGCGGGTCAGTGGGATCAGGAAGAGGATGGGGGTGTGGAGGGATCTGGTCCTGGTGCGGGTCAGTGGGATCAGGCAGAGGATGGGGGTGTGGAGGGATCTGGTCCTGGTGCGGGTCAGTGGGATCAGGCAGAGGATGGGGGTGAGGAGTGATCTGGTCTTGGTGTGGATCAGTGGGATCAGGCTGAGGATGGGGGTGTGGAGGGATCTGGTCCTGTTGCGGGTCAGTTGGATGAGGCTGAGGATGGGGGTGTGGAGTGATCTGGTCCTGGTGTGGGTCAGTGGGATCAGGCAGAGGATGGGGGTGTGGAGGGATCTGGTCCTGGTGCAGGTCAGTGGGATCAGGCTGAGGATGGGGGTGTGGAGGGATCTGGTCCTGGTGTGGGTCATTGGGATCACGCTGAGGATGGGGGTGTGGAGGGATCTGGACGGTGCGGGTCAGTGGGATCTGGCTGAGTATGGGGGTGTGGAGGGATCTGGTCCTGGTGTGGGTCAGTGGGATCTGGCAGAGGATGGGGGTGTGGAGGGATCTGGTCCTGGTGTGGGTCAGTGGGATCAGGCTCAGGATAGGGGTGTGGAGGGATCTGGTCCTGGTGCAGGTCAGTGAGATGAGACAGAGGATGGGGATGTGGAGGGATCTGGTCCTGGTGCGGGTCGGTGGGATCAGGCTGAGGATGGGGGTGTGGAGGGATCTGGTCCTGGTGTGGGTCACTGGGATCAGGCTGAGGATGGGAGTGTGGAGGGATCTGGTCCTGGTGCGGGTCAGTGAGTTCAGGCTGAGTATGGGGGTGTGGAGGGATCTGGTCCTGTTGTGGATCAGTGGGATCAGGCTGAGGATGGGGGTGTGGAGGGATCTGGTCCTGGTGCGGGTTAGTGGGATCAGGCAGAGGATGGGGGTGTGGAGGGATCTGGTCCTGGTGTGGGTCAGTTAGATCAGGCTGAGGATGGAGGTGTGGAGGGATCGTGTCCTGGTGCGGGTCAGTGGGATCAGGCTGAGGATGGAGGTGTGGAAGGATCTGGATGGTGCGGGTCAGTGGGATCAGGCAGAGGATGGGGGTGTGGAGGGATCTGGTCCTGGTGCGGGTCAGTGGCATCAGGCAGAGGATGGGGTTGTGGAGGGATCTGGTCCTGGTGCGGGTCATTGGGATCAGGCAGAGGATGGGGGTGAGGAGGGATCTGGTCCTGGTGCCGGTCAGTGAGATGGGACAGAGGATGGGGGTGTGGAGGGATCTGGTCCTGGTGTGGGTCAGTGGGATCAGGCATTGGATGGGGGTGTGGAGGGATCTGGTCCTGGTCCGGGTCAGTGAGATCAGGCATTGGATGGGGGAGTGGAGGGATCTGGTACTGGTCCGGGTCAGTGAGGTCAGGCATTGGATTGGGATGTGG
Organism: Hemitrygon akajei; assembly: GCF_048418815.1. NCBI lineage: Eukaryota > Metazoa > Chordata > Chondrichthyes > Myliobatiformes > Dasyatidae > Hemitrygon > Hemitrygon akajei. The sequence continues at coordinate 190,995,564 of NC_133126.1, read as the reverse complement.
AGGGATCTGGTACTGGTGCTGGTTAATGAGATGGGACAGAGTATGGGGGTGTGGAGGGATCTGCTTCTGGTGCGGGTCAGTGAGATGAGACAGAGGATGGGGGAGAGGAGGGATCTGGTCCTGGTGTGGGTCAGTGGGATCAGGCTCAGGATGGGGGTGTGGAGGGATCTGGTCCTGGTGCAGGTCAGTGAGATGAGACAGAGGATGGGGATGTGGAGGGATCTGGTCCTGGTGCGGGTCGGTGGGATCAGGCTGAGGATGGGGGTGTGGAGGGATCTGGTCCTGGTGTGGGTCAGTGGGATCAGGCTGAGGATGGGAGTGTGGAGGGATCTGGTCCTGGTGCGGGTCAGTGGGTTCAGGCTGAGTATGGGGGTGTGGAGGGATCTGGTCCTGTTGTGGATCAGTGGGATCAGGCTGAGGATGGGGGTGTGGAGGGATCTGGTCCTGGTGCGGGTTAGTGGGATCAGGCAGAGGATGGGGGTGTGGAGGGATCTGGTCCTGGTGTGGGCCAGTTAGATCAGGCTGAGGATGGAGGTGTGGAGGGATCGTGTCCTGGTGCGGGTCTGTGGGATCAGGCTGAGGATGGAGGTGTGGAAGGATCTGGATGGTGCGGGTCAGTGGGATCAGGCAGAGGATGGGGGTGTGGAGGGATCTGGTCCTGGTGCGGGTCAGTGGCATCAGGCAGAGGATGGGTTTGTGGAGGGATCTGGTCCTGGTGTGGGTCAGTTAGATCAGGCTGAGGATGGAGGTGTTGAGGGATCGTGTCCTGGTGCGGGTCAGTGGGATCAGTCCGAGGATGGGGGTGTGGAGGGATCGTGTCCTGGTGCGGGTCAGTGGGATCAGGCCGAGGATGGGGGTGTGGAGGGATCTGGTCCTGGTGCGGGTCAGTGGGATCAGGCAGAGGATGGGGGTGTGGAGGGATCTGGTCCTGGTGTGGGTCAGTGGGATCAGGCTGCTGACGGGGGTGTGGAGGGATCTGGTCCTGGTACGGGTCAGTGGGATCAGGCAGATGTTGGGGGTGTGGAAGGATCTGGACGGTGCTGATCAGTGGGATCAGGCTGAGGATGGAGGTGTGGAAGGATCTGGACGGTGCGGGTCAGTGGGATCTGGCTGAGGATGGGGGTGTGGAAGGATCTGGATAGTGCGGGTCAGTGGGATCAGGCAGAGGATGGGGGTGTGGCGGGATCTGGTCCTGGTGTGGGTCAGTGGGATCAGGCTGCTGACGGGGGTGTGGAGGGATCTGGTCCTGGTACGTGTCAGTGGGATCAGGCAGATGTTGGGGGTGTGGAAGGATCTGGACGGTGCTGATTAGTGGGATCAGGCTGAGGATAGGGGTGTGGAAGGATCTGGACTTGGTGCGGGTCAGTGGGATCAGGCGGAGGATGGGGGTGTGGAGTGATCTGGCCCTGATGCGGGTCAGTGAGATGAGACAGAGGATGGTGGTGTGGAGGGATCTGGTCCTGGTGCGGGTCAGTGAGATGAGACAGACGATGGGGGTGTGGAAGGATCTGGATGGTGCGGGTCAGTGGGATCAGGCTGAGGATGGGGGTGTGGAGTGATCTGGTCCTGGTGTGGGTCAGTGGGATCAGGCTGGGGATGGGGGTGTGGTGGGATCTGGTCCTGGTGCGGGTCAGTGGGATTGGGCTGAGGATGGGGGTGTGGAGGGATCTGGTCCTGTTGCGGGTCAGTGGGATCAGGCTGAGGATGGGGGTGTGGAAGGATCTGGACTTTGTGCGGGTCAGTGGGATCAGACAGAGGATGGGGGTGTGGAGGGATCTGGTCCTGGTGTGGGTCAGTTAGATCAGGCTGAGGATGGAGGTGTGGAGGGATCGTGTCCTGGTGCGGGTCAGTGGGATATGGCTGAGGATGGGGGTGTGGAAGGATCTGGTCCTGGTGTGGGTCAGTGGGATCAGGCTCAGGATGGGGGTGTGGAGGGATCTGGTCCTGGTGTGGGACAGTTAGATCAGGCTGAGGATGGAGGTGTGGAGGGATCGTGTCCTGGTGCGGGTCAGTGGGATATGGCTGAGGATGGGGGTGTGGAAGGATCTAGTCCTGGTGCGGGTCAGTGGGATCAGGAAGAGGATGGGGGTGTGGAGGGATCTGGTCCTGGTGCGGGTCAGTGGGATCAGGCAGAGGATGGGGGTGTGGAGGGATCTGGTCCTGGTGCGGTTCAGTGGGATCAGGCAGAGGATGGGGGTGAGGAGTGATCTGGTCTTGGTGTGGATCAGTGGGATCAGGCTGAGGATGGGGGTGTGGAGGGATCTGGTCCTGTTGCGGGTCAGTTGGATGAGGCTGAGGATGGGGGTGTGGAGTGATCTGGTCCTGGTGTGGGTCAGTGGGATCAGGCAGAGGATGGGGGTGTGGAGGGATCTGGTCCTGGTGCAGGTCAGTGGGATCAGGCTGAGGATGGGGGTGTGGAGGGATCTGGTCCTGGTGTGGGTCATTGGGATCACGCTGAGGATGGGGGTGTGGAGGGATCTGGTCCTGTTGTGGGTCAGTGGGATCACGCTAAGGATGGGGGTGTGGAGGGATCTGGTCCTGGTGTGGGTCATTGGGATCAGGCAGAGGATGGGGGTGTGGAGGGATCTGGTCCTGGTGCGGGTCAGTAAGATGGGATAGAGGATGGGGTGTGGAGGGATCTGGTCCTGGTGCGGGTCAGTGGGATCAGGCTGAGATTAGGGGTGTGGAAGGATCTGGTCCTGGTGCGGGTCAGTGGGATCAGGCGGAGGATGGGGGTGTGGAGGGATCTGGTCCTGGTGCGGGTCAGTGAGATGAGACAGAGGATGGGGATGTGGAGTGATCTGGTCCTGATGTGGGTCAGTGGGATCAGGCTGAGGATGTGGGTTTGGAGGGATCTGGTCCTGGTGCGGGTCAGTGGGATCAGGCTGAGGATGGAGGTGTGGAAGGATCTGGACGGTGCAGGTCAGTGGGATCTGCCCGTGGATGGGGGTGTGGAGGGATCTGGTCCTGGTGCGGGTCAGTGGGATCAGTCTGAGGATGGAGCTGTGGAAGGATCTGGACGGTGCGGGTCCGTGGGATCTGGCTGAGGATGGGGGTGTGGAGGGATCTGGTCCTGGTGCGGGTCAGTGGGATCAGGCTGAGGATGGGGGTGTGGAGGGATCTGTTCCTGGTGCGGGTCAGTGGGATCAGGCTCAGGATGGGGGTGTGGAGGGATCTGGTCCTGGTGCAGGTCAGTGAGATGAGACAGAGGATAGGGATGTGGAGTGATCTGGTCCTGGTGCAGGAAAGTGAGATGGGACAGAGGATGGTGGTGTGGAGGTATCTGGTCCTGGTGCGGGTCAGTGAGATCAGGCATTGGATGGGGGTGTGGAGGGATCTGGTACTGGTGCGTGTTAATGAGACGGGACAGAGGATGGGGGTGTGGAGGGATCTGCTTCTGGTGCGGGTCAGTGAGATGAGACAGAGGATGGGGGTGTGGAGGGATCTGGTCCTGATGCGGGTCAGTGGGATCAGGCTGAGGATGGGGGTGTGGAGGGATCTGGTCCTGGTGTGGGTCAGTGGGATCAGGCTGCGGATGGGGGTGTGGAGTGATCTGGTCCTGGTGCGGGTCAGTGAGATGAGACAGAGGATGGGGGTGTGGAGGGATCTGGTCCTGGTGTGGGTCAGTCGGATCAGGCAGAGGATGGGGGTGTGGAGGGATCTGGTCCTGGTGCGGGTCAGTGGGATCAGGCTGAGGGTGGGGGTGTAGAGGGATCTGGTCCTGGTGCGGGCCAGTGGGTTCAGGCTGAGGATGGGGGTGTGGGGGGATCTGGTCCTGATGCGGGTCAGTTAGATCAGGCTGAGGATGGAGGTGTGGAGGGATCGTGTCCTGGTGCGGGTCAGTGGGATCAGGCTGAGGATGGAAGTGTGGAAGGATCTGGATGGTGCGGATCAGTGGGATCAGGCAGAGGATGGGGGTGTGGAGGGATCTGGTCCTGGTGTGGGTCAGTGGGATCAGGCTGCGGATGAGGGTGTGGAGGGAGCTGGACTTGGTGCGGGTCAGTGAGATCAGGCTGAGGATGGGGGTGTGGAGGGATCTGGTCCTGGTGCGGGTCAGTGGGATCAGGCTGAGGATGGGGTTGTGGAGGGATCTGGTCCTGGTGTCGGTCAGTGCGATCAGGCAGAGGATGGGGGGGTGAGGACGGATCTGGTCCTGGTCCGGGTCAGTGGGATCAGGCTGCGGATGGGGGTGTAGAGGGATCTGGTCCTGGTGCGGGTCAGTGATATGAGACAGAGGATGGGGGTGTGGAGTGATCTGGTCCTGATGCGGGTCAGTGGGATCAGGCAGAGGATGGGGGTGAGGAGTGATCTGGTCCTAGTGTGGGTCAGTGGGATCAGGCTGAGGATGGGAATGTGGAGGGATCTGGTCCTGGTGCGGGTCAGTGGGATCAGGCTGAGGATGGGGGGTGTGGAGTGATCTGGTCCTGATGCGTGTCAGTGGGATCAGGCAGAGGATGGGGGTGAGGAGGGATCTGGTCCTGGTGCGAGTCAGTGGGATCAGGAAGAGGATGGGGGTGTGGAGGGATCTGGTCCTGGTGCGGGTCAGAGGGATCAGGCTGAGGATGGGGGTGTGGAGTGATCTGGTCCTGGTGTGGGTCAGTGGGATCAGGCTGGGGATGGGGGTGTGGTGGGATCTGGTCCTGGTGCGGGTCAGTGGGATCGGGCTGAGGATGGGGGTGTGGAGGGATCTGGTCCTGTTGCGGGTCAGTGGGATCAGGCTGAGGATGGGGGTGTGGAAGGATCTGGACTTTGTGCGGGTCAGTGGGATCAGACAGAGGATGGGGGTGTGGAGGGATCTGGTCCTGGTGTGGGTCAGTTAGATCAGGCTGAGGATGGAGGTGTGGAGGGATCGTGTCCTGGTGCGGGTCAGTGGGATATGGCTGAGGATGGGGGTGTGGAAGGATCTGGTCCTGGTGTGGGTCAGTGGGATCAGGCTCAGGATGGGGGTGTGGAGGGATCTGGTCCTGGTGTGGGACAGTTAGATCAGGCTGAGGATGGAGGTGTGGAAGGATCGTGTCCTGGTGCGGGTCAGTGGGATCAGGAAGAGGATGGGGGTGTGGAGGGATCTAGTCCTGGTGCGGGTCAGTGGGATCAGGAAGAGGATGGGGGTGTGGAGGGATCTGGTCCTGGTGCGGGTCAGTGGGATCAGGCAGAGGATGGGGGTGTGGAGGGATCTGGTCCTGGTGCGGGTCAGTGGGATCAGGCAGAGGATGGGGGTGAGGAGTGATCTGGTCTTGGTGTGGATCAGTGGGATCAGGCTGAGGATGGGGGTGTGGAGGGATCTGGTCCTGTTGCGGGTCAGTTGGATGAGGCTGAGGATGGGGGTGTGGAGTGATCTGGTCCTGGTGTGGGTCAGTGGGATCAGGCAGAGGATGGGGGTGTGGAGGGATCTGGTCCTGGTGCAGGTCAGTGGGATCAGGCTGAGGATGGGGGTGTGGAGGGATCTGGTCCTGGTGTGGGTCATTGGGATCACGCTGAGGATGGGGGTGTGGAGGGATCTGGACGGTGCGGGTCAGTGGGATCTGGCTGAGTATGGGGGTGTGGAGGGATCTGGTCCTGGTGTGGGTCAGTGGGATCTGGCAGAGGATGGGGGTGTGGAGGGATCTGGTCCTGGTGTGGGTCAGTGGGATCAGGCTCAGGATAGGGGTGTGGAGGGATCTGGTCCTGGTGCAGGTCAGTGAGATGAGACAGAGGATGGGGATGTGGAGGGATCTGGTCCTGGTGCGGGTCGGTGGGATCAGGCTGAGGATGGGGGTGTGGAGGGATCTGGTCCTGGTGTGGGTCACTGGGATCAGGCTGAGGATGGGAGTGTGGAGGGATCTGGTCCTGGTGCGGGTCAGTGAGTTCAGGCTGAGTATGGGGGTGTGGAGGGATCTGGTCCTGTTGTGGATCAGTGGGATCAGGCTGAGGATGGGGGTGTGGAGGGATCTGGTCCTGGTGCGGGTTAGTGGGATCAGGCAGAGGATGGGGGTGTGGAGGGATCTGGTCCTGGTGTGGGTCAGTTAGATCAGGCTGAGGATGGAGGTGTGGAGGGATCGTGTCCTGGTGCGGGTCAGTGGGATCAGGCTGAGGATGGAGGTGTGGAAGGATCTGGATGGTGCGGGTCAGTGGGATCAGGCAGAGGATGGGGGTGTGGAGGGATCTGGTCCTGGTGCGGGTCAGTGGCATCAGGCAGAGGATGGGGTTGTGGAGGGATCTGGTCCTGGTGCGGGTCATTGGGATCAGGCAGAGGATGGGGGTGAGGAGGGATCTGGTCCTGGTGCCGGTCAGTGAGATGGGACAGAGGATGGGGGTGTGGAGGGATCTGGTCCTGGTGTGGGTCAGTGGGATCAGGCATTGGATGGGGGTGTGGAGGGATCTGGTCCTGGTCCGGGTCAGTGAGATCAGGCATTGGATGGGGGAGTGGAGGGATCTGGTACTGGTCCGGGTCAGTGAGGTCAGGCATTGGATTGGGATGTGGAGGGATCTGGTACTGGTGCTGGTTAATGAGATGGGACAGAGTATGGGGGTGTGGAGGGATCTGCTTCTGGTGCGGGTCAGTGAGATGAGACAGAGGATGGGGGAGAGGAGGGATCTGGTCCTGGTGTGGGTCAGTGGGATCAGGCTCAGGATGGGGGTGTGGAGGGATCTGGTCCTGGTGCAGGTCAGTGAGATGAGACAGAGGATGGGGATGTGGAGGGATCTGGTCCTGGTGCGGGTCGGTGGGATCAGGCTGAGGATGGGGGTGTGGAGGGATCTGGTCCTGGTGTGGGTCAGTGGGATCAGGCTGAGGATGGGAGTGTGGAGGGATCTGGTCCTGGTGCGGGTCAGTGGGTTCAGGCTGAGTATGGGGGTGTGGAGGGATCTGGTCCTGTTGTGGATCAGTGGGATCAGGCTGAGGATGGGGGTGTGGAGGGATCTGGTCCTGGTGCGGGTTAGTGGGATCAGGCAGAGGATGGGGGTGTGGAGGGATCTGGTCCTGGTGTGGGCCAGTTAGATCAGGCTGAGGATGGAGGTGTGGAGGGATCGTGTCCTGGTGCGGGTCTGTGGGATCAGGCTGAGGATGGAGGTGTGGAAGGATCTGGATGGTGCGGGTCAGTGGGATCAGGCAGAGGATGGGGGTGTGGAGGGATCTGGTCCTGGTGCGGGTCAGTGGCATCAGGCAGAGGATGGGTTTGTGGAGGGATCTGGTCCTGGTGTGGGTCAGTTAGATCAGGCTGAGGATGGAGGTGTTGAGGGATCGTGTCCTGGTGCGGGTCAGTGGGATCAGTCCGAGGATGGGGGTGTGGAGGGATCGTGTCCTGGTGCGGGTCAGTGGGATCAGGCCGAGGATGGGGGTGTGGAGGGATCTGGTCCTGGTGCGGGTCAGTGGGATCAGGCAGAGGATGGGGGTGTGGAGGGATCTGGTCCTGGTGTGGGTCAGTGGGATCAGGCTGCTGACGGGGGTGTGGAGGGATCTGGTCCTGGTACGGGTCAGTGGGATCAGGCAGATGTTGGGGGTGTGGAAGGATCTGGACGGTGCTGATCAGTGGGATCAGGCTGAGGATGGAGGTGTGGAAGGATCTGGACGGTGCGGGTCAGTGGGATCTGGCTGAGGATGGGGGTGTGGAAGGATCTGGATAGTGCGGGTCAGTGGGATCAGGCAGAGGATGGGGGTGTGGCGGGATCTGGTCCTGGTGTGGGTCAGTGGGATCAGGCTGCTGACGGGGGTGTGGAGGGATCTGGTCCTGGTACGTGTCAGTGGGATCAGGCAGATGTTGGGGGTGTGGAAGGATCTGGACGGTGCTGATTAGTGGGATCAGGCTGAGGATAGGGGTGTGGAAGGATCTGGACTTGGTGCGGGTCAGTGGGATCAGGCGGAGGATGGGGGTGTGGAGTGATCTGGCCCTGATGCGGGTCAGTGGGATGAGACAGAGGATGGTGGTGTGGAGGGATCTGGTCCTGGTGCGGGTCAGTGAGATGAGACAGACGATGGGGGTGTGGAAGGATCTGGATGGTGCGGGTCAGTGGGATCAGGCTGAGGATGGGGGTGTGGAGTGATCTGGTCCTGGTGTGGGTCAGTGGGATCAGGCTGGGGATGGGGGTGTGGTGGGATCTGGTCCTGGTGCGGGTCAGTGGGATTGGGCTGAGGATGGGGGTGTGGAGGGATCTGGTCCTGTTGCGGGTCAGTGGGATCAGGCTGAGGATGGGGGTGTGGAAGGATCTGGACTTTGTGCGGGTCAGTGGGATCAGACAGAGGATGGGGGTGTGGAGGGATCTGGTCCTGGTGTGGGTCAGTTAGATCAGGCTGAGGATGGAGGTGTGGAGGGATCGTGTCCTGGTGCGGGTCAGTGGGATATGGCTGAGGATGGGGGTGTGGAAGGATCTGGTCCTGGTGTGGGTCAGTGGGATCAGGCTCAGGATGGGGGTGTGGAGGGATCTGGTCCTGGTGTGGGACAGTTAGATCAGGCTGAGGATGGAGGTGTGGAGGGATCGTGTCCTGGTGCGGGTCAGTGGGATATGGCTGAGGATGGGGGTGTGGAAGGATCTAGTCCTGGTGCGGGTCAGTGGGATCAGGAAGAGGATGGGGGTGTGGAGGGATCTGGTCCTGGTGCGGGTCAGTGGGATCAGGCAGAGGATGGGGGTGTGGAGGGATCTGGTCCTGGTGCGGTTCAGTGGGATCAGGCAGAGGATGGGGGTGAGGAGTGATCTGGTCTTGGTGTGGATCAGTGGGATCAGGCTGAGGATGGGGGTGTGGAGGGATCTGGTCCTGTTGCGGGTCAGTTGGATGAGGCTGAGGATGGGGGTGTGGAGTGATCTGGTCCTGGTGTGGGTCAGTGGGATCAGGCAGAGGATGGGGGTGTGGAGGGATCTGGTCCTGGTGCAGGTCAGTGGGATCAGGCTGAGGATGGGGGTGTGGAGGGATCTGGTCCTGGTGTGGGTCATTGGGATCACGCTGAGGATGGGGGTGTGGAGGGATCTGGTCCTGTTGTGGGTCAGTGGGATCACGCTAAGGATGGGGGTGTGGAGGGATCTGGTCCTGGTGTGGGTCATTGGGATCAGGCAGAGGATGGGGGTGTGGAGGGATCTGGTCCTGGTGCGGGTCAGTAAGATGGGATAGAGGATGGGGTGTGGAGGGATCTGGTCCTGGTGCGGGTCAGTGGGATCAGGCTGAGATTAGGGGTGTGGAAGGATCTGGTCCTGGTGCGGGTCAGTGGGATCAGGCGGAGGATGGGGGTGTGGAGGGATCTGGTCCTGGTGCGGGTCAGTGAGATGAGACAGAGGATGGGGATGTGGAGTGATCTGGTCCTGATGTGGGTCAGTGGGATCAGGCTGAGGATGTGGGTTTGGAGGGATCTGGTCCTGGTGCGGGTCAGTGGGATCAGGCTGAGGATGGAGGTGTGGAAGGATCTGGACGGTGCAGGTCAGTGGGATCTGCCCGTGGATGGGGGTGTGGAGGGATCTGGTCCTGGTGCGGGTCAGTGGGATCAGTCTGAGGATGGAGCTGTGGAAGGATCTGGACGGTGCGGGTCCGTGGGATCTGGCTGAGGATGGGGGTGTGGAGGGATCTGGTCCTGGTGCGGGTCAGTGGGATCAGGCTGAGGATGGGGGTGTGGAGGGATCTGTTCCTGGTGCGGGTCAGTGGGATCAGGCTCAGGATGGGGGTGTGGAGGGATCTGGTCCTGGTGCAGGTCAGTGAGATGAGACAGAGGATAGGGATGTGGAGTGATCTGGTCCTGGTGCAGGAAAGTGAGATGGGACAGAGGATGGTGGTGTGGAGGTATCTGGTCCTGGTGCGGGTCAGTGAGATCAGGCATTGGATGGGGGTGTGGAGGGATCTGGTACTGGTGCGTGTTAATGAGACGGGACAGAGGATGGGGGTGTGGAGGGATCTGCTTCTGGTGCGGGTCAGTGAGATGAGACAGAGGATGGGGGTGTGGAGGGATCTGGTCCTGATGCGGGTCAGTGGGATCAGGCTGAGGATGGGGGTGTGGAGGGATCTGGTCCTGGTGTGGGTCAGTGGGATCAGGCTGCGGATGGGGGTGTGGAGTGATCTGGTCCTGGTGCGGGTCAGTGAGATGAGACAGAGGATGGGGGTGTGGAGGGATCTGGTCCTGGTGTGGGTCAGTCGGATCAGGCAGAGGATGGGGGTGTGGAGGGATCTGGTCCTGGTGCGGGTCAGTGGGATCAGGCTGAGGGTGGGGGTGTAGAGGGATCTGGTCCTGGTGCGGGTCAGTGGGTTCAGGCTGAGGATGGGGGTGTGGGGGGATCTGGTCCTGATGCGGGTCAGTTAGATCAGGCTGAGGATGGAGGTGTGGAGGGATCGTGTCCTGGTGCGGGTCAGTGGGATCAGGCTGAGGATGGAAGTGTGGAAGGATCTGGATGGTGCGGATCAGTGGGATCAGGCAGAGGATGGGGGTGTGGAGGGATCTGGTCCTGGTGTGGGTCAGTGGGATCAGGCTGCGGATGAGGGTGTGGAGGGAGCTGGACTTGGTGCGGGTCAGTGAGATCAGGCTGAGGATGGGGGTGTGGAGGGATCTGGTCCTGGTGCGGGTCAGTGGGATCAGGCTGAGGATGGGGTTGTGGAGGGATCTGGTCCTGGTGTCGGTCAGTGCGATCAGGCAGAGGATGGGGGGGTGAGGACGGATCTGGTCCTGGTCCGGGTCAGTGGGATCAGGCTGCGGATGGGGGTGTAGAGGGATCTGGTCCTGGTGCGGGTCAGTGATATGAGACAGAGGATGGGGGTGTGGAGTGATCTGGTCCTGATGCGGGTCAGTGGGATCAGGCAGAGGATGGGGGTGAGGAGTGATCTGGTCCTAGTGTGGGTCAGTGGGATCAGGCTGAGGATGGGAATGTGGAGGGATCTGGTCCTGGTGCGGGTCAGTGGGATCAGGCTGAGGATGGGGGGTGTGGAGTGATCTGGTCCTGATGCGTGTCAGTGGGATCAGGCAGAGGATGGGGGTGAGGAGGGATCTGGTCCTGGTGCGAGTCAGTGGGATCAGGAAGAGGATGGGGGTGTGGAGGGATCTGGTCCTGGTGCGGGTCAGAGGGATCAGGCAGAGGATGGGGGTGTGGAGGGATCTGGTCCTGGTGTGGGTCAGTGGGATCAGGCAGAGGATGGGGGTGTGGAGGGATCTGGACCTGGTGTGGGTCAGTTAGATCAGGCTGAGGATGGAGGTGTGGAGGGATCGTGTCCTGGTGCGGGTCAGTGGGATCAGGCTGAGAATGGTGGTGTGGAGGGATCTGGTCCTGGTGCGGGTCAGTGGGATCAGGCTGAGGATGGGGGTGTGGAGTGATCTGGTCCTGGTGCAGGTCAGTGGGATCAGGCTGAGGATGGGGGTGTGGTGAGATCTGGTCCTGATGCGGGTCAGTGGGATCAGGCTGAGGATGGGTGTGTGGAAGGATCTGGTCCTGGTGCGGGTCAGTGGGATCACGCTGAGGATGGGGGTGTGGAGGGATGTGGTCCTGGTGTGGGTCATTGTGATCAGGCAGAGGATGGGGGTGTGGCAGGATCTGGTCCTGGTGCGGGTCAGTGGGATCAGGCTGAGATTAGGGGTGTGGAAGGATCTGGTCCTGGTGCGGGTCAGTGAGATGAGACAGAGGATGGGGATGTGGAGTGATCTGGTCCTGATGTGGGTCAGTGGGATCAGGCTGAGGATGGGGGTTTGGAGGGATCTGGTCCTGGTGCGGGTCAGTGGGATCAGGCTGAGGATGGAGGTGTGGAAGGATCTGGACGGTGCGGGTCAGTGGGATCTGGCTGAGGATGGTGGTGTGGAGTGATCCGGTCCTGGTGCAGGTCAGTGGGATCAGGCTGAGGATGGGGGTGTGGTGAGATCTGTTCCTGATGCGGGTCAGTGGGATCAGGCTGAGGATGGGTGTGTGGAAGGATCTGGTCCTGGAGCGGGTCAGTGGGATCACGCTGAGGATGGGGGTGTGGAGGGATGTGGTCCTGGTGTGGGTCATTGGGATCAGGCAGAGGATGGGGGTGTGGAGGGATCTGGTCCTGGTGCGGGTCAGTGGGATCAGGCTGAGGATGGGGGTGTGGAAGGATCTGGATGGTGCGGGTCAGTGGGATCAGGCTGAGGATGGGGGTGTGGAGGGATCTGGTCCTGGTGTGGGTCAGTGGGATCAGGCATTGGATGGGGGTGTGGAGGGATCTGGTCCTGGTCCGGGTCAGTGAGATCAGGCATTGGATGGGGGAGTGGAGGGATCTGGTACTGGTCCGGGTCAGTGAGGTCAGGCATTGGATTGGGATGTGGAGGGATCTGGTACTGGTGCTGGTTAATGAGATGGGACAGAGTATGGGGGTGTGGAGGGATCTGCTTCTGGTGCGGGTCAGTGAGATGAGACAGAGGATGGGGGAGAGGAGGGATCTGGTCCTGGTGTGGGTCAGTGGGATCAGGCTCAGGATGGGGGTGTGGAGGGATCTGGTCCTGGTGCAGGTCAGTGAGATGAGACAGAGGATGGGGATGTGGAGGGATCTGGTCCTGGTGCGGGTCGGTGGGATCAGGCTGAGGATGGGGGTGTGGAGGGATCTGGTCCTGGTGTGGGTCAGTGGGATCAGGCTGAGGATGGGAGTGTGGAGGGATCTGGTCCTGGTGCGGGTCAGTGGGTTCAGGCTGAGTATGGGGGTGTGGAGGGATCTGGTCCTGTTGTGGATCAGTGGGATCAGGCTGAGGATGGGGGTGTGGAGGGATCTGGTCCTGGTGCGGGTTAGTGGGATCAGGCAGAGGATGGGGGTGTGGAGGGATCTGGTCCTGGTGTGGGCCAGTTAGATCAGGCTGAGGATGGAGGTGTGGAGGGATCGTGTCCTGGTGCGGGTCTGTGGGATCAGGCTGAGGATGGAGGTGTGGAAGGATCTGGATGGTGCGGGTCAGTGGGATCAGGCAGAGGATGGGGGTGTGGAGGGATCTGGTCCTGGTGCGGGTCAGTGGCATCAGGCAGAGGATGGGTTTGTGGAGGGATCTGGTCCTGGTGTGGGTCAGTTAGATCAGGCTGAGGATGGAGGTGTTGAGGGATCGTGTCCTGGTGCGGGTCAGTGGGATCAGTCCGAGGATGGGGGTGTGGAGGGATCGTGTCCTGGTGCGGGTCAGTGGGATCAGGCCGAGGATGGGGGTGTGGAGGGATCTGGTCCTGGTGCGGGTCAGTGGGATCAGGCAGAGGATGGGGGTGTGGAGGGATCTGGTCCTGGTGTGGGTCAGTGGGATCAGGCTGCTGACGGGGGTGTGGAGGGATCTGGTCCTGGTACGGGTCAGTGGGATCAGGCAGATGTTGGGGGTGTGGAAGGATCTGGACGGTGCTGATCAGTGGGATCAGGCTGAGGATGGAGGTGTGGAAGGATCTGGACGGTGCGGGTCAGTGGGATCTGGCTGAGGATGGGGGTGTGGAAGGATCTGGATAGTGCGGGTCAGTGGGATCAGGCAGAGGATGGGGGTGTGGCGGGATCTTGTCCTGGTGTGGGTCAGTGGGATCAGGCTGCTGACGGGGGTGTGGAGGGATCTGGTCCAGGTACGTGTCAGTGGGATCAGGCAGATGTTGGGGGTGTGGAAGGATCTGGACGGTGCTGATTAGTGGGATCAGGCTGAGGATAGGGGTGTGGAAGGATCTGGACTTGGTGCGGGTCAGTGGGATCAGGCGGAGGATGGGGGTGTGGAGTGATCTGGCCCTGATGCGGGTCAGTGAGATGAGACAGAGTATGGTGGTGTGGAGGGATCTGGTCCTGGTGCGGGTCAGTGAGATGAGACAGACGATGGGGGTGTGGAAGGATCTGGATGGTGCGGGTCAGTGGGATCAGGCTGAGGATGGGGGTGTGGAGTGATCTGGTCCTGGTGTGGGTCAGTGGGATCAGGCTGGGGATGGGGGTGTGGTGGGATCTGGTCCTGGTGCGGGTCAGTGGGATTGGGCTGAGGATGGGGGTGTGGAGGGATCTGGTCCTGTTGCGGGTCAGTGGGATCAGGCTGAGGATGGGGGTGTGGAAGGATCTGGACTTTGTGCGGGTCAGTGGGATCAGACAGAGGATGGGGGTGTGGAGGGATCTGGTCCTGGTGTGGGTCAGTTAGATCAGGCTGAGGATGGAGGTGTGGAGGGATCGTGTCCTGGTGCGGGTCAGTGGGATATGGCTGAGGATGGGGGTGTGGAAGGATCTGGTCCTGGTGTGGGTCAGTGGGATCAGGCTCAGGATGGGGGTGTGGAGGGATCTGGTCCTGGTGTGGGACAGTTAGATCAGGCTGAGGATGGAGGTGTGGAGGGATCGTGTCCTGGTGCGGGTCAGTGGGATATGGCTGAGGATGGGGGTGTGGAAGGATCTAGTCCTGGTGCGGGTCAGTGGGATCAGGAAGAGGATGGGGGTGTGGAGGGATCTGGTCCTGGTGCGGGTCAGTGGGATCAGGCAGAGGATGGGGGTGTGGAGGGATCTGGTCATGGTGCGGTTCAGTGGGATCAGGCAGAGGATGGGGGTGAGGAGTGATCTGGTCTTGGTGTGGATCAGTGGGATCAGGCTGAGGATGGGGGTGTGGAGGGATCTGGTCCTGTTGCGGGTCAGTTGGATGAGGCTGAGGATGGGGGTGTGGAGTGATCTGGTCCTGGTGTGGGTCAGTGGGATCAGGCAGAGGATGGGGGTGTGGAGGGATCTGGTCCTGGTGCAGGTCAGTGGGATCAGGCTGAGGATGGGGGTGTGGAGGGATCTGGTCCTGGTGTGGGTCATTGGGATCACGCTGAGGATGGGGGTGTGGAGGGATCTGGTCCTGGTGTGGGTCAGTGGGATCACGCTAAGGATGGGGGTGTGGAGGGATCTGGTCCTGGTGTGGGTCATTGGGATCAGGCAGAGGATGGGGGTGTGGAGGGATCTGGTCCTGGTGCGGGTCAGTAAGATGGGATAGAGGATGGGGTGTGGAGGGATCTGGTCCTGGTGCGGGTCAGTGGGATCAGGCTGAGATTAGGGGTGTGGAAGGATCTGGTCCTGGTGCGGGTCAGTGGGATCAGGCGGAGGATGGGGGTGTGGAGGGATCTGGTCCTGGTGCGGGTCAGTGAGATGAGACAGAGGATGGGGATGTGGAGTGATCTGGTCCTGATGTGGGTCAGTGGGATCAGGCTGAGGATGTGGGTTTGGAGGGATCTGGTCCTGGTGCGGGTCAGTGGGATCAGGCTGAGGATGGAGGTGTGGAAGGATCTGGACGGTGCAGGTCAGTGGGATCTGCCCGTGGATGGGGGTGTGGAGGGATCTGGTCCTGGTGCGGGTCAGTGGGATCAGTCTGAGGATGGAGCTGTGGAAGGATCTGGACGGTGCGGGTCCGTGGGATCTGGCTGAGGATGGGGGTGTGGAGGGATCTGGTCCTGGTGCGGGTCAGTGGGATCAGGCTGAGGATGGGGGTGTGGAGGGATCTGTTCCTGGTGCGGGTCAGTGGGATCAGGCTCAGGATGGGGGTGTGGAGGGATCTGGTCCTGGTGCAGGTCAGTGAGATGAGACAGAGGATAGGGATGTGGAGTGATCTGGTCCTGGTGCAGGAAAGTGAGATGGGACAGAGGATGGTGGTGTGGAGGTATCTGGTCCTGGTGCGGGTCAGTGAGATCAGGCATTGGATGGGGGTGTGGAGGGATCTGGTACTGGTGCGTGTTAATGAGACGGGACAGAGGATGGGGGTGTGGAGGGATCTGCTTCTGGTGCGGGTCAGTGAGATGAGACAGAGGATGGGGGTGTGGAGGGATCTGGTCCTGATGCGGGTCAGTGGGATCAGGCTGAGGATTGGGGTGTGGAGGGATCTGGTCCTGGTGTGGGTCAGTGGGATCAGGCTGCGGATGGGGGTGTGGAGTGATCTGGTCCTGGTGCGGGTCAGTGAGATGAGACAGAGGATGGGGGTGTGGAGG
The DNA here is from genome assembly GCF_048418815.1 of Hemitrygon akajei. NCBI lineage: Eukaryota > Metazoa > Chordata > Chondrichthyes > Myliobatiformes > Dasyatidae > Hemitrygon > Hemitrygon akajei. The sequence goes on along the minus strand of NC_133126.1, from coordinate 190,979,742 downwards.
GATCTGGTCCTGGTGTGGGTCAGTCGGATCAGGCAGAGGATGGGGGTGTGGAGGGATCTGGTCCTGGTGCGGGTCAGTGGGATCAGGCTGAGGGTGGGGGTGTAGAGGGATCTGGTCCTGGTGCGGGTCAGTGGGTTCAGGCTGAGGATGGGGGTGTGGGGGGATCTGGTCCTGATGCGGGTCAGTTAGATCAGGCTGAGGATGGAGGTGTGGAGGGATCGTGTCCTGGTGCGGGTCAGTGGGATCAGGCTGAGGATGGAAGTGTGGAAGGATCTGGATGGTGCGGATCAGTGGGATCAGGCAGAGGATGGGGGTGTGGAGGGATCTGGTCCTGGTGTGGGTCAGTGGGATCAGGCTGCGGATGAGGGTGTGGAGGGAGCTGGACTTGGTGCGGGTCAGTGAGATCAGGCTGAGGATGGGGGTGTGGAGGGATCTGGTCCTGGTGCGGGTCAGTGGGATCAGGCTGAGGATGGGGTTGTGGAGGGATCTGGTCCTGGTGTCGGTCAGTGCGATCAGGCAGAGGATGGGGGGGTGAGGACGGATCTGGTCCTGGTCCGGGTCAGTGGGATCAGGCTGCGGATGGGGGTGTAGAGGGATCTGGTCCTGGTGCGGGTCAGTGATATGAGACAGAGGATGGGGGTGTGGAGTTATCTGGTCCTGATGCGGGTCAGTGGGATCAGGCAGAGGATGGGGGTGAGGAGTGATCTGGTCCTAGTGTGGGTCAGTGGGATCAGGCTGAGGATGGGAATGTGGAGGGATCTGGTCCTGGTGCGGGTCAGTGGGATCAGGCTGAGGATGGGGGGTGTGGAGTGATCTGGTCCTGATGCGTGTCAGTGGGATCAGGAAGAGGATGGGGGTGTGGAGGGATCTGGTCCTGGTGTGGGTCAGTGGGATCAGGCAGAGGATGGGGGTGTGGAGGGATCTGGACCTGGTGTGGGTCAGTTAGATCAGGCTGAGGATGGAGGTGTGGAGGGATCGTGTCCTGGTGCGGGTCAGTGGGATCAGGCTGAGAATGGTGGTGTGGAGGGATCTGGTCCTGGTGCGGGTCAGTGGGATCAGGCTGAGGATGGGGGTGTGGAGTGATCTGGTCCTGGTGCAGGTCAGTGGGATCAGGCTGAGGATGGGGGTGTGGTGAGATCTGGTCCTGATGCGGGTCAGTGGGATCAGGCTGAGGATGGGTGTGTGGAAGGATCTGGTCCTGGTGCGGGTCAGTGGGATCACGCTGAGGATGGGGGTGTGGAGGGATGTGGTCCTGGTGTGGGTCATTGGGATCAGGCAGAGGATGGGGGTGTGGCAGGATCTGGTCCTGGTGCGGGTCAGTGGGATCAGGCTGAGATTAGGGGTGTGGAAGGATCTGGTCCTGGTGCGGGTCAGTGAGATGAGACAGAGGATGGGGATGTGGAGTGATCTGGTCCTGATGTGGGTCAGTGGGATCAGGCTGAGGATGGGGGTTTGGAGGGATCTGGTCCTGGTGCGGGTCAGTGGGATCAGGCTGAGGATGGAGGTGTGGAAGGATCTGGACGGTGCGGGTCAGTGGGATCTGGCTGAGGATGGGGGTGTGGAGTGATCCGGTCCTGGTGCAGGTCAGTGGGATCAGGCTGAGGATGGGGGTGTGGTGAGATCTGTTCCTGATGCGGGTCAGTGGGATCAGGCTGAGGATGGGTGTGTGGAAGGATCTGGTCCTGGAGCGGGTCAGTGGGATCACGCTGAGGATGGGGGTGTGGAGGGATGTGGTCCTGGTGTGGGTCATTGGGATCAGGCAGAGGATGGGGGTGTGGAGGGATCTGGTCCTGGTGCGGGTCAGTGGGATCAGGCTGAGGATGGGGGTGTGGAAGGATCTGGATGGTGCGGGTCAGTGGGATCAGGCTGAGGATGGGGGTGTGGAGTGATCTGGTCCTGGTGTGGGTCAGTGGGATCAGGCTGGGGATGGGGGTGTGGTGGGATCTGGTCCTGGTGCGGGTCAGTGGGATTGGGCTGAGGATGGGGGTGTGGAGGGATCTGGTCCTGTTGCGGGTCAGTGGGATCAGGCTGAGGATGGGGGTGTGGAAGGATCTGGACTTTGTGCGGGTCAGTGGGATCAGACAGAGGATGGGGGTGTGGAGGGATCTGGTCCTGGTGTGGGTCAGTTAGATCAGGCTGAGGATGGAGGTGTGGAGGGATCGTGTCCTGGTGCGGGTCAGTGGGATATGGCTGAGGATGGGGGTGTGGAAGGATCTGGTCCTGGTGTGTGTCAGTGGGATCAGGCTCAGGATGGGGGTGTGGAGGGATCTGGTCCTGGTGTGGGACAGTTAGATCAGGCTGAGGATGGAGGTGTGGAGGGATCGTGTCCTGGTGCGGGTCAGTGGGATATGGCTGAGGATGGGGGTGTGGAAGGATCTAGTCCTGGTGCGGGTCAGTGGGATCAGGAAGAGGAGGGGGGTGTGGAGGGATCTGGTCCTGGTGCGGGTCAGTGGGATCAGGCAGAGGATGGGGGTGTGGAGGGATCTGGTCCTGGTGCGGGTCAGTGGGATCAGGCAGAGGATGGGGGTGAGGAGTGATCTGGTCTTGGTGTGGATCAGTGGGATCAGGCTGAGGATGGGGGTGTGGAGGGATCTGGTCCTGTTGCGGGTCAGTTGGATGAGGCTGAGGATGGGGGTGTGGAGTGATCTGGTCCTGGTGTGGGTCAGTGGGATCAGGCAGAGGATGGGGGTGTGGAGGGATCTGGTCCTGGTGCAGGTCAGTGGGATCAGGCTGAGGATGGGGGTGTGGAGGGATCTGGTCCTGGTGTGGGTCATTGGGATCACGCTGAGGATGGGGGTGTGGAGGGATCTGGACGGTGCGGGTCAGTGGGATCTGGCTGAGTATGGGGGTGTGGAGGGATCTGGTCCTGGTGTGGGTCAGTGGGATCTGGCAGAGGATGGGGGTGTGGAGGGATCTGGTCCTGGTGCAGGTCAGTGGGATCAGGCTCAGGATGGGGGTGTGGAGGTATCTGGTCCTGGTGCAGGTCAGTGGGATCAGGCTGAGGATGGGGGTGTGGAGGGATCTGGTCCTGGTCCGGGTCAGTGGCATCAGGCTGAGGATGGGGGTGTGGAAGGATCTGGTCCTGGTGCAGGTCAGTGGGATCAGGCTGAGGATGGGGGTGTGGAGGGATCTGGTCCTGGTGCGGGTCAGTGGGATCAGGCTGAGGATGGGGGTGTGGAGGGATCTGGTCCTGGTGTGGGTCAGTGGGATCAGGCTGAGGATGGGGGTGAGGAGGGATATGGTCCTGGTGTGGGTCAGTGGGATCAGGCTCAGGATGGGGGTGTGGAGGGATCTGGTCCTGGTGCAGGTCAGTGAGGTCAGGCATTGGATGGGGATGTGGAGGGATCTGGTACTGGTGCTGGTTAATGAGATGGGACAGAGTATGGGGGTGTGGAGGGATCTGCTTCTGGTGCGGGTCAGTGAGATGAGACAGAGGATGGGGGAGAGGAGGGATCTGGTCCTGGTGTGGGTCAGTGGGATCAGGCTCAGGATGGGGGTGTGGAGGGATCTGGTCCTGGTGCAGGTCAGTGAGATGAGACAGAGGATGGGGATGTGGAGGGATCTGGTCCTGGTGCGGGTCGGTGGGATCAGGCTGAGGATGGGGGTGTGGAGGGATCTGGTCCTGGTGTGGGTCAGTGGGATCAGGCTGAGGATGGGAGTGTGGAGGGATCTGGTCCTGGTGCGGGTCAGTGGGTTCAGGCTGAGTATGGGGGTGTGGAGGTATCTGGTCCTGTTGTGGATCAGTGGGATCAGGCTGAGGATGGGGGTGTGGAGGGATCTGGTCCTGGTGCGGGTTAGTGGGATCAGGCAGAGGATGGGGGTGTGGAGGGATCTGGTCCTGGTGTGGGTCAGTTAGATCAGGCTGAGGATGGAGGTGTGGAGGGATCGTGTCCTGGTGCGGGTCAGTGGGATCAGGCTGAGGATGGAGGTGTGGAAGGATCTGGATGGTGCGGGTCAGTGGGATCAGGCAGAGGATGGGGGTGTGGAGGGATCTGGTCCTGGTGCGGGTCAGTGGCATCAGGCAGAGGATGGGGTTGTGGAGGGATCTGGTCCTGGTGTGGGTCAGTTAGATCAGGCTGAGGATGGAGGTGTTGAGGGATCGTGTCCTGGTGCGGGTCAGTGGGATCAGGCCGAGGATGGGGGTGTGGAGGGATCGTGTCCTGGTGCGGGTCAGTGGGATCAGGCCGAGGATGGGGGTGTGGAGGGATCTGGTCCTGGTGCGGGTCAGTGGGATCAGGCAGAGGATGGGGGTGTGGAGGGATCTGGTCCTGGTGTGGGTCAGTGGGATCAGGCTGCTAACGGGGGTGTGGAGGGATCTGGTCCTGGTACGGGTCAGTGGGATCAGGCAGATGTTGGGGGTGTGGAAGGATCTGGACGGTGCTGATCAGTGGGATCAGGCTGAGGATGGAGGTGTGGAAGGATCTGGACGGTGCGGGTCAGTGGGATCTGGCTGAGGATGGGGGTGTGGAAGGATCTGGATAGTGCGGGTCAGTGGGATCAGGCAGAGGATGGGGGTGTGGCGGGATCTGGTCCTGGTGTGGGTCAGTGGGATCAGGCTGCTGACGGGGGTGTGGAGGGATCTGGTCCTGGTACGTGTCAGTGGGATCAGGCAGATGTTGGGGGTGTGGAAGGATCTGGACGGTGCTGATTAGTGGGATCAGGCTGAGGATAGGGGTGTGGAAGGATCTGGTCCTGGTGCGGGTCAGTGGGATCAGGCAGAGGATGGGGGTGTGGAGGGATCTGGTCCTGGTGTGGGTCAGTGGGATCAGGCAGAGGATGGGGGTGTGGAGGGATCTGGACCTGGTGTGGGTCAGTTAGATCAGGCTGAGGATGGAGGTGTGGAGGGATCGTGTCCTGGTGCGGGTCAGTGGGATCAGGCTGAGAATGGTGGTGTGGAGGGATCTGGTCCTGGTGCGGGTCAGTGGGATCAGGCTGAGGATGGGGGTGTGGAGTGATCTGGTCCTGGTGCAGGTCAGTGGGATCAGGCTGAGGATGGGGGTGTGGTGAGATCTGGTCCTGATGCGGGTCAGTGGGATCAGGCTGAGGATGGGTGTGTGGAAGGATCTGGTCCTGGTGCGGGTCAGTGGGATCACGCTGAGGATGGGGGTGTGGAGGGATGTGGTCCTGGTGTGGGTCATTGGGATCAGGCAGAGGATGGGGGTGTGGCAGGATCTGGTCCTGGTGCGGGTCAGTGGGATCAGGCTGAGATTAGGGGTGTGGAAGGATCTGGTCCTGGTGCGGGTCAGTGAGATGAGACAGAGGATGGGGATGTGGAGTGATCTGGTCCTGATGTGGGTCAGTGGGATCAGGCTGAGGATGGGGGTTTGGAGGGATCTGGTCCTGGTGCGGGTCATTGGGATCAGGCTGAGGATGGAGGTGTGGAAGGATCTGGACGGTGCGGGTCAGTGGGATCTGGCTGAGGATGGGGGTGTGGAGTGATCCGGTCCTGGTGCAGGTCAGTGGGATCAGGCTGAGGATGGGGGTGTGGTGAGATCTGTTCCTGATGCGGGTCAGTGGGATCAGGCTGAGGATGGGTGTGTGGAAGGATCTGGTCCTGGAGCGGGTCAGTGGGATCACGCTGAGGATGGGGGTGTGGAGGGATGTGGTCCTGGTGTGGGTCATTGGGATCAGGCAGAGGATGGGGGTGTGGAGGGATCTGGTCCTGGTGCGGGTCAGTGGGATCAGGCTGAGGATGGGGGTGTGGAAGGATCTGGATGGTGCGGGTCAGTGGGATCAGGCTGAGGATGGGGGTGTGGAGTGATCTGGTCCTGGTGTGGGTCAGTGGGATCAGGCTGGGGATGGGGGTGTGGTGGGATCTGGTCCTGGTGCGGGTCAGTGGGATTGGGCTGAGGATGGGGGTGTGGAGGGATCTGGTCCTGTTGCGGGTCAGTGGGATCAGGCTGAGGATGGGGGTGTGGAAGGATCTGGACTTTGTGCGGGTCAGTGGGATCAGACAGAGGATGGGGGTGTGGAGGGATCTGGTCCTGGTGTGGGTCAGTTAGATCAGGCTGAGGATGGAGGTGTGGAGGGATCGTGTCCTGGTGCGGGTCAGTGGGATATGGCTGAGGATGGGGGTGTGGAAGGATCTGGTCCTGGTGTGGGTCAGTGGGATCAGGCTCAGGATGGGGGTGTGGAGGGATCTGGTCCTGGTGTGGGACAGTTAGATCAGGCTGAGGATGGAGGTGTGGAGGGATCGTGTCCTGGTGCGGGTCAGTGGGATATGGCTGAGGATGGGGGTGTGGAAGGATCTAGTCCTGGTGCGGGTCAGTGGGATCAGGAAGAGGAGGGGGGTGTGGAGGGATCTGGTCCTGGTGCGGGTCAGTGGGATCAGGCAGAGGATGGGGGTGTGGAGGGATCTGGTCCTGGTGCGGGTCAGTGGGATCAGGCAGAGGATGGGGGTGAGGAGTGATCTGGTCTTGGTGTGGATCAGTGGGATCAGGCTGAGGATGGGGGTGTGGAGGGATCTGGTCCTGTTGCGGGTCAGTTGGATGAGGCTGAGGATGGGGGTGTGGAGTGATCTGGTCCTGGTGTGGGTCAGTGGGATCAGGCAGAGGATGGGGGTGTGGAGGGATCTGGTCCTGGTGCAGGTCAGTGGGATCAGGCTGAGGATGGGGGTGTGGAGGGATCTGGTCCTGGTGTGGGTCATTGGGATCACGCTGAGGATGGGGGTGTGGAGGGATCTGGACGGTGCGGGTCAGTGGGATCTGGCTGAGTATGGGGGTGTGGAGGGATCTGGTCCTGGTGTGGGTCAGTGGGATCTGGCAGAGGATGGGGGTGTGGAGGGATCTGGTCCTGGTGCAGGTCAGTGGGATCAGGCTCAGGATGGGGGTGTGGAGGTATCTGGTCCTGGTGCAGGTCAGTGGGATCAGGCTGAGGATGGGGGTGTGGAGGGATCTGGTCCTGGTCCGGGTCAGTGGCATCAGGCTGAGGATGGGGGTGTGGAAGGATCTGGTCCTGGTGCAGGTCAGTGGGATCAGGCTGAGGATGGGGGTGTGGAGGGATCTGGTCCTGGTGCGGGTCAGTGGGATCAGGCTGAGGATGGGGGTGTGGAGGGATCTGGTCCTGGTGTGGGTCAGTGGGATCAGGCTGAGGATGGGGGTGAGGAGGGATATGGTCCTGGTGTGGGTCAGTGGGATCAGGCTCAGGATGGGGGTGTGGAGGGATCTGGTCCTGGTGCAGGTCAGTGAGGTCAGGCATTGGATGGGGATGTGGAGGGATCTGGTACTGGTGCTGGTTAATGAGATGGGACAGAGTATGGGGGTGTGGAGGGATCTGCTTCTGGTGCGGGTCAGTGAGATGAGACAGAGGATGGGGGAGAGGAGGGATCTGGTCCTGGTGTGGGTCAGTGGGATCAGGCTCAGGATGGGGGTGTGGAGGGATCTGGTCCTGGTGCAGGTCAGTGAGATGAGACAGAGGATGGGGATGTGGAGGGATCTGGTCCTGGTGCGGGTCGGTGGGATCAGGCTGAGGATGGGGGTGTGGAGGGATCTGGTCCTGGTGTGGGTCAGTGGGATCAGGCTGAGGATGGGAGTGTGGAGGGATCTGGTCCTGGTGCGGGTCAGTGGGTTCAGGCTGAGTATGGGGGTGTGGAGGGATCTGGTCCTGTTGTGGATCAGTGGGATCAGGCTGAGGATGGGGGTGTGGAGGGATCTGGTCCTGGTGCGGGTTAGTGGGATCAGGCAGAGGATGGGGGTGTGGAGGGATCTGGTCCTGGTGTGGGTCAGTTAGATCAGGCTGAGGATGGAGGTGTGGAGGGATCGTGTCCTGGTGCGGGTCAGTGGGATCAGGCTGAGGATGGAGGTGTGGAAGGATCTGGATGGTGCGGGTCAGTGGGATCAGGCAGAGGATGGGGGTGTGGAGGGATCTGGTCCTGGTGCGGGTCAGTGGCATCAGGCAGAGGATGGGGTTGTGGAGGGATCTGGTCCTGGTGTGGGTCAGTTAGATCAGGCTGAGGATGGAGGTGTTGAGGGATCGTGTCCTGGTGCGGGTCAGTGGGATCAGGCCGAGGATGGGGGTGTGGAGGGATCGTGTCCTGGTGCGGGTCAGTGGGATCAGGCCGAGGATGGGGGTGTGGAGGGATCTGGTCCTGGTGCGGGTCAGTGGGATCAGGCAGAGGATGGGGGTGTGGAGGGATCTGGTCCTGGTGTGGGTCAGTGGGATCAGGCTGCTGACGGGGGTGTGGAGGGATCTGGTCCTGGTACGGGTCAGTGGGATCAGGCAGATGTTGGGGGTGTGGAAGGATCTGGACGGTGCTGATCAGTGGGATCAGGCTGAGGATAGGGGTGTGGAAGGATCTGGACTTGGTGCGGGTCAGTGGGATCAGGCGGAGGATGGGGGTGTGGAGTGATCTGGCCCTGATGCGGGTCAGTGAGATGAGACAGAGGATGGGGGTGTGGAGGGATCTGGTCCTGGTGCGGGTCAGTGGGATCAGGCTGAGGATGGGGGTGTGGAAGGATCTGGATGGTGCGGGTCAGTGGGATCAGGCTGAGGATGGGGGTTTGGAGTGATCTGGTCCTGGTGTGGGTCAGTGGGATCAGGCTGGGGATGGGGGTGTGGTGGGATCTGGTCCTGGTGCGGGTCAGTGGGATTGGGCTGAGGATGGGGGTGTGGAGGGATCTGGTCCTGTTGCGGGTCAGTGGGATCAGGCTGAGGATGGGGGTGTGGAAGGATCTGGACTTTGTGCGGGTCAGTGGGATCAGACAGAGGATGGGGGTGTGGAGGGATCTGGTCCTGGTGTGGGTCAGTTAGATCAGGCTGAGGATGGAGGTGTGGAGGGATCGTGTCCTGGTGCGGGTCAGTGGGATATGGCTGAGGATGGGGGTGTGGAAGGATCTGGTCCTGGTGTGGGTCAGTGGGATCAAGCTCAGGATGGGGGTGTGGAGGGATCTGGTCCTGGTGTGGGTCAGTTAGATCAGGCTGAGGATGGAGGTGTGGAGGGATCGTGTCCTGGTGCGGGTCAGTGGGATATGGCTGAGGATGGGGGTGTGGAAGGATCTAGTCCTGGTGCGGGTCAGTGGGATCAGGAAGAGGATGGGGGTGTGGAGGGATCTGGTCCTGGTGCGGGTCAGTGGGATCAGGCAGAGGATGGGGGTTTGGAGGGATCTGGTCCTGGTGCGGGTCAGTGGGATCAGGCAGAGGATGGGGGTGAGGAGTGATCTGGTCTTGGTGTGGATCAGTGGGATCAGGCTGAGGATGGGGGTGTGGAGGGATCTGGTCCTGTTGCGGGTCAGTTGGATGAGGCTGAGGATGGGGGTGTGGAGTGATCTGGTCCTGGTGTGGGTCAGTGGGATCAGGCAGAGGATGGGGGTGTGGAGGGATCTGGTCCTGGTGCAGGTCAGTGGGATCAGGCTGAGGATGGGGGTGTGGAGGGATCTGGTCCTGGTGTGGGTCATTGGGATCACGCTGAGGATGGGGGTGTGGAGGGATCTGGTCCTGGTGTGGGTCAGTGGGATCACGCTAAGGATGGGGGTGTGGAGGGATCTGGTCCTGGTGTGGGTCATTGGGATCAGGCAGAGGATGGGGGTGTGGAGGGATCTGGTCCTGGTGCGGGTCAGTAAGATGGGATAGAGGATGGGGTGTGGAGGGATCTGGTCCTGGTGCGGGTCAGTGGGATCAGGCTGAGATTAGGGGTGTGGAAGGATCTGGTCCTGGTGCGGGTCAGTGGGATCAGGCGGAGGATGGGGGTGTGGAAGGATCTGGTCCTGGTGCGGGTCAGTGGGATCAGGCTGAGGATGGGGGTGTGGAGGGATCTGGTCCTGGTGCGGGTCAGTGAGATGAGACAGAGGATGGGGATGTGGAGTGATCTGGTCCTGATGTGGGTCAGTGGGATCAGGCTGAGGATGGGGGTTTGGAGGGATCTGGTCCTGGTGCGGGTCAGTGGGATCAGGCTGAGGATGGAGGTGTGGAAGGATCTGGACGGTGCAGGTCAGTGGGATCTGCCCGTGGATGGGGGTTTGGAGGGATCTGGTCCTGGTGCGGTTCAGTGGGATCAGTCTGAGGATGGAGGTGTGGAAGGATCTGGACGGTGCAGGTCAGTGAGATGAGACAGAGGATAGGGATGTGGAGTGATCTGGTCCTGGTGCAGGAAAGTGAGATGGGACAGAGGATGGTGGTGTGGAGGTATCTGGTCCTGGTGCGGGTCAGTGAGATCAGGCATTGGATGGGGGTGTGGAGGGATCTGGTACTGGTGCGTGTTAATGAGACGGGACAGAGGATGGGGGTGTGGAGGGATCTGTTTCTGGTGCGGGTCAGTGAGATGAGACAGAGGATGGGGGTGTGGAGGGATCTGGTCCTGATGCGGGTCAGTGGGATCAGGCTGAGGATGGGGGTGTGGAGGGATCTGGTCCTGGTGCGGGTCAGTGGGATCAGGCTGAGGATGGAGGTGTGGAAGGATCTGGACGGTGCGGGTCAGTGGGATCTGGCTGAGGATGGGGGTGTGGAGTGATCCGGTCCTGGTGCAGGTCAGTGGGATCAGGCTGAGGATGGGGGTGTGGTGAGATCTGTTCCTGATGCGGGTCAGTGGGATCAGGCTGAGGATGGGTGTGTGGAAGGAACTGGTGCTGGAGCGGGTCAGTGGGATCACGCTGAGGATGGGGGTGTGGAGGGATGTGGTCCTGGTGTGGGTCATTGGGATCAGGCAGAGGATGGGGGTGTGGAGGGATCTGGTCCTGGTGCGGGTCAGTGGGATCAGGCAGAGGATGGGGGTGTGGAGGGATCTGGTCCTGGTGCAGGTCAGTGGGATAAGGCTGAGGATGGGGGTGTGGAGGGATCTGGTCCTGGTGTGGGTCATTGGGATCACGCTGAGGATGGGGGTGTGGAGGGATCTGGACGGTGCGGGTCAGTGGGATCTGGCTGAGTATGGGGGTGTGGAGGGATCTGGTCCTGGTGCGGGTCAGTGGGATCAGGCGGAGGATGGGGGTGTGGAGGGATCTGGTCCTGGTGCGGGTCAGTGGGATCAGGCTGAGGATTGGGTTGTGGAGGGATCTGGTCCTGGTGCGGGTCAGTGGGATCAGGCGGAGGATGGGGGTGTGGAGGGATCTTTTCCTGGTGCGGGTCAGTGGGATCAGGCTGAGGATGGGGGTGTGGAGGGATCTGGTCCTGGTGCGGGTCAGTGAGATGAGACAGAGAATGGGGATGTGGAGTGATCTGGTCCTGATGTGGGTCAGTGGGATCAGGCTGAGGATGGGGGTGTGGAGGGATCTGGTCCTGGTGCGGGTCAGTGGGATCAGGCTGAGGATGGGGGTGTGGAGTGATCTGGTCCTGGTGCAGGTCAGTGGGATCAGGCTGAGAATGGGGGTGTGGAGGGATCTGGTCCTGGTGCGGGTCAGTGGGATCAGGCTGAGGATGGGGGTGTGGAGTGATCTGGTCCTGGTGCAGGTCAGTGGGATCAGGCTGAGGATGGGGGTGTGGTGAGATCTGGTCCTGATGCGGGTCAGTGGGATCACGCTGAGGATGGGGGTGTGGAGGGATCTGGTCCTGGTGTGGGTCATTGGGATCAGGCAGAGGATGGGGGTGTGGAGGGATCTGGTCCTGGTGCGGGTCAGTGAGATGGGACAGAGGATGGGGGTGTGGCAGGATCTGTTCCTGGTGCGGGTCAGTGGGATCAGGCTGAGATTTGGGGTGTGGAAGGATCTGGTCCTGGTGCGGGTCAGTGAGATGAGACAGAGGATGGGGATGTGGAGTGATCTGGTCCTGATGTGGGTCAGTGGGATCAGGCTGAGGATGGGGGTTTGGAGGGATCTGGTCCTGGTGTTGGTCAGTGGGATCAGGCTGAGGATGGAGGTGTGGAAGGATCTGGACGGTGCGGGTCAGTGGGATCTGGCTGAGGATGGGGGTGAGGAGGGATCTGGTCCTGGTGCGGGTCAGTGGGATCAGGCTGAGGATGGAGGTGTGGAAGGATCTGGACGGTGCGGGTCAGTGGGATCTGGCTGAGGATGCGGGTGTGGAGGGATCTCGTCCTGGTGCGGGTCAGTGGCATCAGGCTGAGGATGGGGGTGTGGAGGGATCTGTTCCTGGTGCGGGTCAGTGGCATCAGGCTCAGGATGGGGGTGTGGAGGGATCTGGTCCTGGTGCGGGTCAGTGGGATCAGGCTGAGGATGGAGGTGTGGAAGGATCTGGACGGTGCGAGTCAGTGGGATCTGGCTGAGGATGGGGGTGTGGAGGGATCTGGTCCTGGTGCGGGTCAGTGGGATCAGGCTGAGGATGGAGGTGTGGAAGGATCTGGACGGTGCGGGTCAGTGGGATCTGGCTGAGGATGGGGGTGTGGAGGGATCTGGTCCTGGTGCGGGTCAGTGGGATCAGGCTGAGGATGGGGGTGTGGAGGGATCTGGTCCTGGTGCAGGTCAGTGGGATCAGGCTCAGGATGGGAGTGTGGATGGATCTGGTCCTGGTGCATGTCAGTGGGATCAGGCTGAGGATGGGGGTGTGGAGGGATCTGGTCCTGGTGCGGGTCAGTGGGATCAGGCAGAGGATGGGGGTGTGGAGGGATCTGGTCCTGGTGCGAGTCAGTGGGATCAGGCTGAGGATGGGGGTGTGGAGGGATCTGGTCCTGGTGCGGGTCAGTGGGATCAGGCGGAGGATGGGGGTGTGGAGGGATCTGGTCCTGGTGCGGGTCAGTGGGATCAGGCTGAGGATGGGGGTGTGGAGGGATCTGGTCCTGGTGCGGGTCAGTGGGATCAGGCGGAGGATGGGGGTGTGGAGGGATCTGGTCCTGGTGCGGGTCAGTGGGATCAGGCTGAGGATGGGGGTTTGGAGTGATCTGGTCCTGGTGTGGGTCAGTGGGATCAGGCTGGGGATGGGGGTGTGGTGGGATCTGGTCCTGGTGCGGGTCAGTGGGATTGGGCTGAGGATGGGGGTGTGGAGGGATCTGGTCCTGTTGCGGGTCAGTGGGATCAGGCTGAGGATGGGGGTGTGGAAGGATCTGGACTTTGTGCGGGTCAGTGGGATCAGACAGAGGATGGGGGTGTGGAGGGATCTGGTCCTGGTGTGGGTCAGTTAGATCAGGCTGAGGATGGAGGTGTGGAGGGATCGTGTCCTGGTGCGGGTCAGTGGGATATGGCTGAGGATGGGGGTGTGGAAGGATCTGGTCCTGGTGTGGGTCAGTGGGATCAAGCTCAGGATGGGGGTGTGGAGGGATCTGGTCCTGGTGTGGGTCAGTTAGATCAGGCTGAGGATGGAGGTGTGGAGGGATCGTGTCCTGGTGCGGGTCAGTGGGATATGGCTGAGGATGGGGGTGTGGAAGGATCTAGTCCTGGTGCGGGTCAGTGGGATCAGGAAGAGGATGGGGGTGTGGAGGGATCTGGTCCTGGTGCGGGTCAGTGGGATCAGGCAGAGGATGGGGGTTTGGAGGGATCTGGTCCTGGTGCGGGTCAGTGGGATCAGGCAGAGGATGGGGGTGAGGAGTGATCTGGTCTTGGTGTGGATCAGTGGGATCAGGCTGAGGATGGGGGTGTGGAGGGATCTGGTCCTGTTGCGGGTCAGTTGGATGAGGCTGAGGATGGGGGTGTGGAGTGATCTGGTCCTGGTGTGGGTCAGTGGGATCAGGCAGAGGATGGGGGTGTGGAGGGATCTGGTCCTGGTGCAGGTCAGTGGGATCAGGCTGAGGATGGGGGTGTGGAGGGATCTGGTCCTGGTGTGGGTCATTGGGATCACGCTGAGGATGGGGGTGTGGAGGGATCTGGTCCTGGTGTGGGTCAGTGGGATCACGCTAAGGATGGGGGTGTGGAGGGATCTGGTCCTGGTGTGGGTCATTGGGATCAGGCAGAGGATGGGGGTGTGGAGGGATCTGGTCCTGGTGCGGGTCAGTAAGATGGGATAGAGGATGGGGTGTGGAGGGATCTGGTCCTGGTGCGGGTCAGTGGGATCAGGCTGAGATTAGGGGTGTGGAAGGATCTGGTCCTGGTGCGGGTCAGTGGGATCAGGCGGAGGATGGGGGTGTGGAAGGATCTGGTCCTGGTGCGGGTCAGTGGGATCAGGCTGAGGATGGGGGTGTGGAGGGATCTGGTCCTGGTGCGGGTCAGTGAGATGAGACAGAGGATGGGGATGTGGAGTGATCTGGTCCTGATGTGGGTCAGTGGGATCAGGCTGAGGATGGGGGTTTGGAGGGATCTGGTCCTGGTGCGGGTCAGTGGGATCAGGCTGAGGATGGAGGTGTGGAAGGATCTGGACGGTGCAGGTCAGTGGGATCTGCCCGTGGATGGGGGTGTGGAGGGATCTGGTCCTGGTGCGGTTCAGTGGGATCAGTCTGAGGATGGAGGTGTGGAAGGATCTGGACGGTGCAGGTCAGTGAGATGAGACAGAGGATAGGGATGTGGAGTGATCTGGTCCTGGTGCAGGAAAGTGAGATGGGACAGAGGATGGTGGTGTGGAGGTATCTGGTCCTGGTGCGGGTCAGTGAGATCAGGCATTGGATGGGGGTGTGGAGGGATCTGGTACTGGTGCGTGTTAATGAGACGGGACAGAGGATGGGGGTGTGGAGGGATCTGTTTCTGGTGCGGGTCAGTGAGATGAGACAGAGGATGGGGGTGTGGAGGGATCTGGTCCTGATGCGGGTCAGTGGGATCAGGCTGAGGATGGGGGTGTGGAGGGATCTGGTCCTGGTGTGGGTCAGTGGGATCAGGCTGCGGATGGGGGTGTGGAGGGATCTGGTCCTGGTGCGGGTCAGTGAGATGAGACAGAGGATGGGGGTGTGGAGGGATCTGGTCCTGGTGTGGGTCAGTCGGATCAGGCAGAGGATGGGGGTGTGGAGGGATCTGGTCCTGGTGCGGGTCAGTGGGATCAGGCTGAGGGTGGGGGTGTAGAGGGATCTGGTCCTGGTGCGGGTCAGTGGGTTCAGGCTGAGGATGGGGGTGTGGGGGGATCTGGTCCTGATGCGGGTCAGTTAGATCAGGCTGAGGATGGAGGTGTGGAGGGATCGTGTCCTGGTGCGGGTCAGTGGGATCAGGCTGAGGATGGAAATGTGGAAGGATCTGGATGGTGCGGATCAGTGGGATCAGGCAGAGGATGGGGGTGTGGAGGGATCTGGTCCTGGTGTGGGTCAGTGGGATCAGGCTGCGGATGAGGGTGTGGAGGGAGCTGGACTTGGTGCGGGTCAGTGAGATCAGGCTGAGGATGGGGGTGTGGAGGGATCTGGTCCTGGTGCGGGTCAGTGGGATCAGGCTGAGGATGGGGTTGTGGAGGGATCTGGTCCTGGTGTCGGTCAGTGCGATCAGGCAGAGGATGGGGGGGTGAGGACGGATCTGGTCCTGGTCCGGGTCAGTGGGATCAGGCTGCGGATGGGGGTGTAGAGGGATCTGGTCCTGGTGCGGGTCAGTGATATGAGACAGAGGATGGGGGTGTGGAGTGATCTGGTCCTGATGCGGGTCAGTGGGATCAGGCAGAGGATGGGGGTGAGGAGTGATCTGGTCCTAGTGTGGGTCAGTGGGATCAGGCTGAGGATGGGAATGTGGAGGGATCTGGTCCTGGTGCGGGTCAGTGGGATCAGGGTGAGGATGGAGGTGTGGAAGGATCTGGACGGTGCGGGTCAGTGGGATCAGGCTGCGGATGGGGGTGTGGAAGGATCTGGTCCTGATGCGGGTCAGTGGGATCAGGCAGAGGATGGGGGTGTGGAGGGATCGTGTCCTGGTGCGGGTCAGTGGGATCAGGCTGAGGATGGGGGGTGTGGAGTGATCTGGTCCTGATGCGTGTCAGTGGGATCAGGCAGAGGATGGGGGTGAGGAGGGATCTGGTCCTGGTGCGAGTCAGTGGGATCAGGAAGAGGATGGGGGTGTGGAGGGATCTGGTCCTGGTGCGGGTCAGTGGGATCAGGCAGAGGATGGGGGTGTGGAGGGATCTGGTCCTGGTGTGGGTCAGTGGGATCAGGCAGAGGATGGGGGTGTGGAGGGATCTGGACCTGGTGTGGGTCAGTTAGATCAGGCTGAGGATGGAAGTGTGGAGGGATCGTGTCCTGGTGCGGGTCAGTGGGATCAGGCTGAGAATGGGGGTGTGGAGGGATCTGGTCCTGGTGCGGGTCAGTGGGATCAGGCTGAGGATGGGGGTGTGGAGTGATCTGGTCCTGGTGCAGGTCAGTGGGATCAGGCTGTGGATGGGGGTGTGGTGAGATCTGGTCCAGATGCGGGTCAGTGGGATCAGGCTGAGGATGGGTGTGTGGAAGGATCTGGTCCTGGAGCGGGTCAGTGGGATCACGCTGAGGATGGGGGTGTGGAGGGATGTGGTCCTGGTGTGGGTCATTGGGATCAGGCAGAGGATGGGGGTGTGGCAGGATCTGGTCCTGGTGCGGGTCAGTGGGATCAGGCTGAGATTAGGGGTGTGGAAGGATCTGGTCCTGGTGCGGGTCAGTGAGATGAGACAGAGGATGGGGATGTGGAGTGATCTGGTCCTGATGTGGGTCAGTGGGATCAGGCTGAGGATGGGGGTTTGGAGGGATCTGGTCCTGGTGCGGGTCAGTGGGATCAGGCTGAGGATGGAGGTGTGGAAGGATCTGGACGGTGCGGGTCAGTGGGATCTGGCTGAGGATGGGGGTGTGGAGTGATCCGGTCCTGGTGCAGGTCAGTGGGATCAGGCTGAGGATGGGGGTGTGGTGAGATCTGTTCCTGATGCGGGTCAGTGGGATCAGGCTGAGGATGGGTGTGTGGAAGGAACTGGTGCTGGAGCGGGTCAGTGGGATCACGCTGAGGATGGGGGTGTGGAGGGATGTGGTCCTGGTGTGGGTCATTGGGATCAGGCAGAGGATGGGGGTGTGGAGGGATCTGGTCCTGGTGCGGGTCAGTGGGATCAGGCAGAGGATGGGGGTGTGGAGGGATCTGGTCCTGGTGCAGGTCAGTGGGATCAGGCTGAGGATGGGGGTGTGGAGGGATCTGGTCCTGGTGTGGGTCATTGGGATCACGCTGAGGATGGGGGTGTGGAGGGATCTGGACGGTGCGGGTCAGTGGGATCTGGCTGAGGATGGGGGTGTGGAGTGATCCGGTCCTGGTGCAGGTCAGTGGGATCAGGCTGAGGATGGGGGTGTGGTGAGATCTGTTCCTGATGCGGGTCAGTGGGATCAGGCTGAGGATGGGTGTGTGGAAGGAACTGGTGCTGGAGCGGGTCAGTGGGATCACGCTGAGGATGGGGGTGTGGAGGGATGTGGTCCTGGTGTGGGTCATTGGGATCAGGCAGAGGATGGGGGTGTGGAGGGATCTGGTCCTGGTGCGGGTCAGTGGGATCAGGCAGAGGATGGGGGTGTGGAGGGATCTGGTCCTGGTGCAGGTCAGTGGGATCAGGCTGAGGATGGGGGTGTGGAGGGATCTGGTCCTGGTGTGGGTCATTGGGATCACGCTGAGGATGGGGGTGTGGAGGGATCTGGACGGTGCGGGTCAGTGGGATCTGGCTGAGTATGGGGGTGTGGAGGGATCTGGTCCTGGTGCGGGTCAGTGGGATCAGGCGGAGGATGGGGGTGTGGAGGGATCTGGTCCTGGTGCGGGTCAGTGGGATCAGGCTGAGGATTGGGTTGTGGAGGGATCTGGTCCTGGTGCGGGTCAGTGGGATCAGGCGGAGGATGGGGGTGTGGAGGGATCTTTTCCTGGTGCGGGTCAGTGGGATCAGGCTGAGGATGGGGGTGTGGAGGGATCTGGTCCTGGTGCGGGTCAGTGAGATGAGACAGAGAATGGGGATGTGGAGTGATCTGGTCCTGATGTGGGTCAGTGGGATCAGGCTGAGGATGGGGGTGTGGAGGGATCTGGTCCTGGTGCGGGTCAGTGGGATCAGGCTGAGGATGGGGGTGTGGAGTGATCTGGTCCTGGTGCAGGTCAGTGGGATCAGGCTGAGAATGGGGGTGTGGAGGGATCTGGTCCTGGTGCGGGTCAGTGGGATCAGGCTGAGGATGGGGGTGTGGAGTGATCTGGTCCTGGTGCAGGTCAGTGGGATCAGGCTGAGGATGGGGGTGTGGTGAGATCTGGTCCTGATGCGGGTCAGTGGGATCACGCTGAGGATGGGGGTGTGGAGGGATCTGGTCCTGGTGTGGGTCATTGGGATCAGGCAGAGGATGGGGGTGTGGAGGGATCTGGTCCTGGTGCGGGTCAGTGAGATGGGACAGAGGATGGGGGTGTGGCAGGATCTGTTCCTGGTGCGGGTCAGTGGGATCAGGCTGAGATTTGGGGTGTGGAAGGATCTGGTCCTGGTGCGGGTCAGTGAGATGAGACAGAGGATGGGGATGTGGAGTGATCTGGTCCTGATGTGGGTCAGTGGGATCAGGCTGAGGATGGGGGTTTGGAGGGATCTGGTCCTGGTGTTGGTCAGTGGGATCAGGCTGAGGATGGAGGTGTGGAAGGATCTGGACGGTGCGGGTCAGTGGGATCTGGCTGAGGATGGGGGTGAGGAGGGATCTGGTCCTGGTGCGGGTCAGTGGGATCAGGCTGAGGATGGAGGTGTGGAAGGATCTGGACGGTGCGGGTCAGTGGGATCTGGCTGAGGATGCGGGTGTGGAGGGATCTCGTCCTGGTGCGGGTCAGTGGCATCAGGCTGAGGATGGGGGTGTGGAGGGATCTGTTCCTGGTGCGGGTCAGTGGCATCAGGCTCAGGATGGGGGTGTGGAGGGATCTGGTCCTGGTGCGGGTCAGTGGGATCAGGCTGAGGATGGAGGTGTGGAAGGATCTGGACGGTGCGAGTCAGTGGGATCTGGCTGAGGATGGGGGTGTGGAGGGATCTGGTCCTGGTGCGGGTCAGTGGGATCAGGCTGAGGATGGAGGTGTGGAAGGATCTGGACGGTGCGGGTCAGTGGGATCTGGCTGAGGATGGGGGTGTGGAGGGATCTGGTCCTGGTGCGGGTCAGTGGGATCAGGCTGAGGATGGGGGTGTGGAGGGATCTGGTCCTGGTGCAGGTCAGTGGGATCAGGCTCAGGATGGGAGTGTGGATGGATCTGGTCCTGGTGCATGTCAGTGGGATCAGGCTGAGGATGGGGGTGTGGAGGGATCTGGTCCTGGTGCGGGTCAGTGGGATCAGGCAGAGGATGGGGGTGTGGAGGGATCTGGTCCTGGTGCGTGTCAGTGGGATCAGGCTGAGGATGGGGGTGTGGAGGGATCTGGTCCTGGTGCGGGTCAGTGGGATCAGGCGGAGGATGGGGGTGTGGAGGGATCTGGTCCTGGTGCGGGTCAGTGGGATCAGGCTGAGGATGGGGGTGTGGAGGGATCTGGTCCTGGTGCGGGTCAGTGGGATCAGGCGGAGGATGGGGGTGTGGAGGGATCTGGTCCTGGTGCGGGTCAGTGGGATCAGGCTGAGGATGGGGGTGTGGAGGGATCTGGTCCTGGTGCAGGTCAGTGGGATCATGCTCAGGATGGGGGTGTGGACGGATCTGGTCCTGGTGCGTGTCAGTGGGATCAGGCTGAGGATGGGGGTGTGGAGGGATCTGGTCCTGGTGCGGGTCAGTGGGATCAGGCGGAGGATGGGGGTGTGGAGGGATCTTTTCCTGGTGCGGGTCAGTGGGATCAGGCTGAGGATGGGGGTGTGGAGGGATCTGGTCCTGGTGCGGGTCAGTGAGATGAGACAGAGAATGGGGATGTGGAGTGATCTGGTCCTGATGTGGGTCAGTGGGATCAGGCTGAGGATGGGGGTTTGGAGGGATCTGGTCCTGCTGCTGGTCAGTGGGATCAGGCTGAGGTTGGAGGTGTGGAAGGATCTGGACGGTGCGGGTCAGTGGGATCTGGCTGAGTATGGGGGTGTGGAGGGATCTGGTCCTGGTGTGGGTCAGTGGGATCTGGCAGAGGATGGCGGTGTGGAGGGATCTGGTCCTGGTGCAGGTCAGTGGGATCAGGCTCAGGATGGGGGTGTGGAGGGATCTGGTCCTGGCGCAGGTCAGTGGGATCAGGCTGAGGATGGGGGTGTGGAGGGATCTGGTCCTGGTGTCGGTCAGTGCGATCAGGCAGAGGATGGGGGGGGTGAGGACGGATCTGGTCCTGGTCCGGGTCAGTGGGATCAGGCTGCGGATGGGGGTGTAGAGGGATCTGGTCCTGGTGCGGGTCAGTGATATGAGACAGAGGATGGGGGTGTGGAGTGATCTGGTCCTGATGCGGGTCAGTGGGATCAGGCAGAGGATGGGGGTGAGGAGTGATCTGGTCCTAGTGTGGGTCAGTGGGATCAGGCTGAGGATGGGAATGTGGAGGGATCTGGTCCTGGTGCGGGTCAGTGGGATCAGGGTGAGGATGGAGGTGTGGAAGGATCTGGACGGTGCGGGTCAGTGGGATCAGGCTGCGGATGGGGGTGTGGAAGGATCTGGTCCTGATGCGGGTCAGTGGGATCAGGCAGAGGATGGGGGTGTGGAGGGATCGTGTCCTGGTGCGGGTCAGTGGGATCAGGCTGAGGATGGGGGTGTGGAGTGATCTGGTCCTGATGCGTGTCAGTGGGATCAGGCAGAGGATGGGGGTGAGGAGGGATCTGGTCCTGGTGCGAGTCAGTGGGATCAGGAAGAGGATGGGGGTGTGGAGGGATCTGGTCCTGGTGCGGGTCAGTGGGATCAGGCAGAGGATGGGGGTGTGGAGGGATCTGGTCCTGGTGTGGGTCAGTGGGATCAGGCAGAGGATGGGGGTGTGGAGGGATCTGGACCTGGTGTGGGTCAGTTAGATCAGGCTGAGGATGGAGGTGTGGAGGGATCGTGTCCTGGTGCGGGTCAGTGGGATCAGGCTGAGAATGGGGGTGTGGAGGGATCTGGTCCTGGTGCAGGTCAGTGGGATCAGGCTGTGGATGGGGGTGTGGTGAGATCTGGTCCAGATGCGGGTCAGTGGGATCAGGCTGAGGATGGGTGTGTGGAAGGATCTGGTCCTGGAGCGGGTCAGTGGGATCACGCTGAGGATGGGGGTGTGGAGGGATGTGGTCCTGGTGTGGGTCATTGGGATCAGGCAGAGGATGGGGGTGTGGCAGGATCTGGCCCTGTGCGGGTCAGTGGGATCAGGCTGAGATTAGGGGTGTGGAAGGATCTGGTCCTGGTGCGGGTCAGTGAGATGAGACAGAGGATGGGGATGTGGAGTGATCTGGTCCTGATGTGGGTCAGTGGGATCAGGCTGAGGATGGGGGTTTGGAGGGATCTGGTCCTGGTGCGGGTCAGTGGGATCAGGCTGAGGATGGAGGTGTGGAAGGATCTGGACGGTGCGGGTCAGTGGGATCTGGCTGAGGATGGGGGTGTGGAGTGATCCGGTCCTGGTGCAGGTCAGTGGGATCAGGCTGAGGATGGGGGTGTGGTGAGATCTGTTCCTGATGCGGGTCAGTGGGATCAGGCTGAGGATGGGTGTGTGGAAGGAACTGGTGCTGGAGCGGGTCAGTGGGATCACGCTGAGGATGGGGGTGTGGAGGGATGTGGTCCTGGTGTGGGTCATTGGGATCAGGCAGAGGATGGGGGTGTGGAGGGATCTGGTCCTGGTGCGGGTCAGTGGGATCAGGCAGAGGATGGGGGTGTGGAGGGATCTGGTCCTGGTGCAGGTCAGTGGGATCAGGCTGAGGATGGGGGTGTGGAGGGATCTGGTCCTGGTGTGGGTCATTGGGATCACGCTGAGGATGGGGGTGTGGAGGGATCTGGACGGTGCGGGTCAGTGGGATCTGGCTGAGTATGGGGGTGTGGAGGGATCTGGTCCTGGTGCGGGTCAGTGGGATCAGGCGGAGGATGGGGGTGTGGAGGGATCTGGTCCTGGTGCGGGTCAGTGGGATCAGGCTGAGGATTGGGTTGTGGAGGGATCTGGTCCTGGTGCGGGTCAGTGGGATCAGGCGGAGGATGGGGGTGTGGAGGGATCTTTTCCTGGTGCGGGTCAGTGGGATCAGGCTGAGGATGGGGGTGTGGAGGGATCTGGTCCTGGTGCGGGTCAGTGAGATGAGACAGAGAATGGGGATGTGGAGTGATCTGGTCCTGATGTGGGTCAGTGGGATCAGGCTGAGGATGGGGGTGTGGAGGGATCTGGTCCTGGTGCGGGTCAGTGGGATCAGGCTGAGGATGGGGGTGTGGAGTGATCTGGTCCTGGTGCAGGTCAGTGGGATCAGGCTGAGAATGGGGGTGTGGAGGGATCTGGTCCTGGTGCGGGTCAGTGGGATCAGGCTGAGGATGGGGGTGTGGAGTGATCTGGTCCTGGTGCAGGTCAGTGGGATCAGGCTGAGGATGGGGGTGTGGTGAGATCTGGTCCTGATGCGGGTCAGTGGGATCACGCTGAGGATGGGGGTGTGGAGGGATCTGGTCCTGGTGTGGGTCATTGGGATCAGGCAGAGGATGGGGGTGTGGAGGGATCTGGTCCTGGTGCGGGTCAGTGAGATGGGACAGAGGATGGGGGTGTGGCAGGATCTGTTCCTGGTGCGGGTCAGTGGGATCAGGCTGAGATTTGGGGTGTGGAAGGATCTGGTCCTGGTGCGGGTCAGTGAGATGAGACAGAGGATGGGGATGTGGAGTGATCTGGTCCTGATGTGGGTCAGTGGGATCAGGCTGAGGATGGGGGTTTGGAGGGATCTGGTCCTGGTGTTGGTCAGTGGGATCAGGCTGAGGATGGAGGTGTGGAAGGATCTGGACGGTGCGGGTCAGTGGGATCTGGCTGAGGATGGGGGTGAGGAGGGATCTGGTCCTGGTGCGGGTCAGTGGGATCAGGCTGAGGATGGAGGTGTGGAAGGATCTGGACGGTGCGGGTCAGTGGGATCTGGCTGAGGATGCGGGTGTGGAGGGATCTCGTCCTGGTGCGGGTCAGTGGCATCAGGCTGAGGATGGGGGTGTGGAGGGATCTGTTCCTGGTGCGGGTCAGTGGCATCAGGCTCAGGATGGGGGTGTGGAGGGATCTGGTCCTGGTGCGGGTCAGTGGGATCAGGCTGAGGATGGAGGTGTGGAAGGATCTGGACGGTGCGAGTCAGTGGGATCTGGCTGAGGATGGGGGTGTGGAGGGATCTGGTCCTGGTGCGGGTCAGTGGGATCAGGCTGAGGATGGAGGTGTGGAAGGATCTGGACGGTGCGGGTCAGTGGGATCTGGCTGAGGATGGGGGTGTGGAGGGATCTGGTCCTGGTGCGGGTCAGTGGGATCAGGCTGAGGATGGGGGTGTGGAGGGATCTGGTCCTGGTGCAGGTCAGTGGGATCAGGCTCAGGATGGGAGTGTGGATGGATCTGGTCCTGGTGCATGTCAGTGGGATCAGGCTGAGGATGGGGGTGTGGAGGGATCTGGTCCTGGTGCGGGTCAGTGGGATCAGGCAGAGGATGGGGGTGTGGAGGGATCTGGTCCTGGTGCGTGTCAGTGGGATCAGGCTGAGGATGGGGGTGTGGAGGGATCTGGTCCTGGTGCGGGTCAGTGGGATCAGGCGGAGGATGGGGGTGTGGAGGGATCTGGTCCTGGTGCGGGTCAGTGGGATCAGGCTGAGGATGGGGGTGTGGAGGGATCTGGTCCTGGTGCGGGTCAGTGGGATCAGGCGGAGGATGGGGGTGTGGAGGGATCTGGTCCTGGTGCGGGTCAGTGGGATCAGGCTGAGGATGGGGGTGTGGAGGGATCTGGTCCTGGTGCAGGTCAGTGGGATCATGCTCAGGATGGGGGTGTGGACGGATCTGGTCCTGGTGCGTGTCAGTGGGATCAGGCTGAGGATGGGGGTGTGGAGGGATCTGGTCCTGGTGCGGGTCAGTGGGATCAGGCGGAGGATGGGGGTGTGGAGGGATCTTTTCCTGGTGCGGGTCAGTGGGATCAGGCTGAGGATGGGGGTGTGGAGGGATCTGGTCCTGGTGCGGGTCAGTGAGATGAGACAGAGAATGGGGATGTGGAGTGATCTGGTCCTGATGTGGGTCAGTGGGATCAGGCTGAGGATGGGGGTTTGGAGGGATCTGGTCCTGCTGCTGGTCAGTGGGATCAGGCTGAGGTTGGAGGTGTGGAAGGATCTGGACGGTGCGGGTCAGTGGGATCTGGCTGAGTATGGGGGTGTGGAGGGATCTGGTCCTGGTGTGGGTCAGTGGGATCTGGCAGAGGATGGCGGTGTGGAGGGATCTGGTCCTGGTGTAGGTCAGTGGGATCAGGCTCAGGATGGGGGTGTGGAGGGATCTGGTCCTGGCGCAGGTCAGTGGGATCAGGCTGAGGATGGGGGTGTGGAGGGATCTGGTCCTGGTCCGGGTCAGTGGCATCAGGCTGAGGATGGGGGTGTGGAAGGATCTGGTCCTGGTGCAGGTCAGTGGGATCAGGCTGAGGATGGGGGTGTGGAGGGATCTGGTCCTGGTGCGGGTCAGTGGGATCAGGCTGAGGATGGGGGTGTGGAGGGATCTGGTCCTGGTGCGGGTCAGTGGGATCAGGCTGAGGATGGGGGTGAGGAGGGATCTGGTCCTGATGCGGGTCAGTGGGATCAGGCTGAGGATGGGGGTGTGGAGGGATCTGGCCCTGGTGCAGGTCAGTGGGATCAGGCTGAGGATGGGGGTGTGGAGGGATCTGGTCCTAGTGCTGGTCAGTGGGATCAGGCGGAGGATGGGGCTGTGGAGGGATCTGGTCCTGGTGCAGATCAATGGGATCAGGCAGAGAATGGGGGTGGGGAGGGATCTGGTCCTGGTGCGGGTCATTGGGATCAGGCAGAGGATGGGGGTGAGGAGGGATCTGGTCCTGGTGTGGGTCAGTGGGATCAGGCATTGGATGGGGGTGTGGAGGGATCTGGTCCTGGTCCGGGTCAGTGAGATCAGGCATTGGATGGGGGAGTGGAGGGATCTGGTACTGGTCCGGGTCAGTGAGATCAGGCATTGGATGGGGATGTGGAGGGATCTGGTACTGGTGCTGGTTAATGAGATGGGACAGAGTATGGGGGTGTGGAGGGATCTGCTTCTGGTGCGGGTCAGTGAGATGAGACAGAGGATGGCGGAGAGGAGGGATCTGGTCCTGGTGTGGGTCAGTGGGATCAGGCTCAGGATGGGGGTGTGGAGGGATCTGGTCCTGGTGCAGGTCAGTGAGATGAGACAGAGGATGGGGATGTGGAGGGATCTGGTCCTGGTGCGGGTCGGTGGGATCAGCCTGAGGATGGGGGTGTGGAGGGATCTGGTCCTGGTGTGGGTCAGTGGGATCAGGCTGAGGATGGGAGTGTGGAGGGATCTGGTCCTGGTGCGGGTCAGTGGGTTCAGGCTGAGTATGGGGGTGTGGAGGGATCTGGTCCTGTTGTGGATCAGTGGGATCAGGCTGAGGATGGGGGTGTGGAGGGATCTGGTCCTGGTGCGGGTTAGTGGGATCAGGCAGAGGATGGGGGTGTGGAGGGATCTGGTCCTGGTGTGGGTCAGTTAGATCAGGCTGAGGATGGAGGTGTGGAGGGATCGTGTCCTGGTGCGGGTCAGTGGGATCAGGCTGAGGATGGAGGTGTGGAAGGATCTGGATGGTGCGGGTCAGTGGGATCAGGCAGAGGATGGGGGTGTGGAGGGATCTGGTCCTGGTGTGGGTCAGTGGCATCAGGCAGAGGATGGGGTTGTGGAGGGATCTGGTCCTGGTGTGGGTCAGTTAGATCAGGCTGAGGATGGAGGTGTTGAGGGATCGTGTCCTGGTGCGGGTCAGTGGGATCAGGCCGAGGATGGGTTGTGGAGGGATCGTGTCCTGGTGCGGGTCAGTGGGATCAGGCCGAGGATGGGGGTGTGGAGGGATCTGGTCCTGGTGCGGGTCAGTGGGATCAGGCAGAGGATGGGGGTGTGGAGGGATCTGGTCCTGGTGTGGGTCAGTGGGATCAGGCTGCTGACGGGGGTGTGGAGGGATCTGGTCCTGGTACGGGTCAGTGGGATCAGGCAGATGTTGGGGGTGTGGAAGGATCTGGACGGTGCTGATCAGTGGGATCAGGCTGAGGATGGAGGTGTGGAAGGATCTGGACGGTGCGGGTCAGTGGGATCTGGCTGAGGATGGGGGTGTGGAAGGATCTGGATGGTGCGGGTCAGTGGGATCAGGCAGAGGATAGGGGTGTGGAAGGATCTGGACTTGGTGCGGGTCAGTGGGATCAGGCGGAGGATGGGGGTGTGGAGTGATCTGGTCCTGATGCGGGTCAGTGAGATGAGACAGAGGATGGGGGTGTGGAGGGATCTGGTCCTGGTGCGGGTCAGTGAGATGAGACAGAGAATGGGGATGTGGAGTGATCTGGTCCTGATGTGGGTCAGTGGGATCAGGCTGAGGATGGGGGTTTGGAGGGATCTGGTCCTGGTGCTGGTCAGTGGGATCAGGCTGAGAATGGGGGTGTGGAGGGATCTGGTCCTGGTGCGGGTCAGTGGGATCAGGCTGAGGATGGGGGTGTGGAGTGATCTGGTCCTGGTGCAGGTCAGTGGGATCAGGCTGAGGATGGGGGTGTGGTGAGATCTGGTCCTGATGCGGGTCAGTGGGATCACGCTGAGGATGGGGGTGTGGAGGGATCTGGTCCTGGTGTGGGTCATTGGGATCAGGCAGAGGATGGGGGTGTGGAGGGATCTGGTCCTGGTGCGGGTCAGTGAGATGGGACAGAGGATGGGGGTGTGGCAGGATCTGTTCCTGGTGCGGGTCAGTGGGATCAGGCTGAGATTTGGGGTGTGGAAGGATCTGGTCCTGGTGCGGGTCAGTGAGATGAGACAGAGGATGGGGATGTGGAGTGATCTGGTCCTGATGTGGGTCAGTGGGATCAGGCTGAGGATGGGGGTTTGGAGGGATCTGGTCCTGGTGTTGGTCAGTGGGATCAGGCTGAGGATGGAGGTGTGGAAGGATCTGGACGGTGCGGGTCAGTGGGATCTGGCTGAGGATGGGGGTGAGGAGGGATCTGGTCCTGGTGCGGGTCAGTGGGATCAGGCTGAGGATGGAGGTGTGGAAGGATCTGGACGGTGCGGGTCAGTGGGATCTGGCTGAGGATGCGGGTGTGGAGGGATCTCGTCCTGGTGCGGGTCAGTGGCATCAGGCTGAGGATGGGGGTGTGGAGGGATCTGTTCCTGGAGCGGGTCAGTGGCATCAGGCTCAGGATGGGGGTGTGGAGGGATCTGGTCCTGGTGCGGGTCAGTGGGATCAGGCTGAGGATGGAGGTGTGGAAGGATCTGGACGGTGCGAGTCAGTGGGATCTGGCTGAGGATGGGGGTGTGGAGGGATCTGGTCCTGGTGCGGGTCAGTGGGATCAGGCTGAGGATGGAGGTGTGGAAGGATCTGGACGGTGCGGGTCAGTGGGATATGGCTGAGGATGGGGGTGTGGAGGGATCTGGTCCTGGTGCGGGTCAGTGGGATCAGGCTGAGGATGGGGGTGTGGAGGGATCTGGTCCTGGTGCAGGTCAGTGGGATCAGGCTCAGGATGGGAGTGTGGATGGATCTGGTCCTGGTGCATGTCAGTGGGATCAGGCTGAGGATGGGGGTGTGGAGGGATCTGGTCCTGGTGCGGGTCAGTGGGATCAGGCAGAGGATGGGGGTGTGGAGGGATCTGGTCCTGGTGCGTGTCAGTGGGATCAGGCTGAGGATGGGGGTGTGGAGGGATCTGGTCCTGGTGCGGGTCAGTGGGATCAGGCGGAGGATGGGGGTGTGGAGGGATCTGGTCCTGGTGCGGGTCAGTGGGATCAGGCTGAGGATGGGGGTGTGGAGGGATCTGGTCCTGGTGCGGGTCAGTGGGATCAGGCGGAGAATGGGGGTGTGGAGGGATCTGGTCCTGGTGCGGGTCAGTGGGATCAGGCTGAGGATGGGGGTGTGGAGGGATCTGGTCCTGGTGCAGGTCAGTGGGATCATGCTCAGGATGGGGGTGTGGACGGATCTGGTCCTGGTGCGTGTCAGTGGGATCAGGCTGAGGATGGGGGTGTGGAGGGATCTGGTCCTGGTGCGGGTCAGTGGGATCAGGCGGAGGATGGGGGTGTGGAGGGATCTTTTCCTGGTGCGGGTCAGTGGGATCAGGCTGAGGATGGGGGTGTGGAGGGATCTGGTCCTGGTGCGGGTCAGTGAGATGAGACAGAGAATGGGGATGTGGAGTGATCTGGTCCTGATGTGGGTCAGTGGGATCAGGCTGAGGATGGGGGTTTGGAGGGATCTGGTCCTGCTGCTGGTCAGTGGGATCAGGCTGAGGTTGGAGGTGTGGAAGGATCTGGACGGTGCGGGTCAGTGGGATCTGGCTGAGTATGGGGGTGTGGAGGGATCTGGTCCTGGTGTGGGTCAGTGGGATCTGGCTGAGTATGGGGGTGTGGAGGGATCTGGTCCTGGTGTGGGTCAGTGGGATCTGGCAGAGGATGGCGGTGTGGAGGGATCTGGTCCTGGCGCAGGTCAGTGGGATCAGGCTGAGGATGGGGGTCTGGAGGGATCTGGTCCTGGTCCGGGTCAGTGGCATCAGGCTGAGGATGGGGGTGTGGAAGGATCTGGTCCTGGTGCAGGTCAGTGGGATCAGGCTGAGGATGGGGGTGTGGAGGGATCTGGTCCTGGTGCGGGTCAGTGGGATCAGCCTGAGGATGGGGGTGTGGAGGGATCTGGTCCTGGTGCGGGTCAGTGGGATCAGGCTGAGGATGGGGGTGAGGAGGGATCTGGTCCTGATGCGGGTCAGTGGGATCAGGCTGAGGATGGGGGTGTGGAGGGATCTGGCCCTGGTGCAGGTCAGTGGGATCAGGCTGAGGATGGGGGTGTGGAGGGATCTGGTCCTAGTGCTGGTCAGTGGGATCAGGCGGAGGATGGGGCTGTGGAGGGATCTGGTCCTGGTGCAGATCAATGGGATCAGGCAGAGAATGGGGGTGGGGAGGGATCTGGTCCTGGTGCGGGTCATTGGGATCAGGCAGAGGATGGGGGTGAGGAGGGATCTGGTCCTGGTGTGGGTCAGTGGGATCAGGCATTGGATGGGGGTGTGGAGGGATCTGGTCCTGGTCCGGGTCAGTGAGATCAGGCATTGGATGGGGGAGTGGAGGGATCTGGTACTGGTCCGGGTCAGTGAGATCAGGCATTGGATGGGGATGTGGAGGGATCTGGTACTGGTGCTGGTTAATGAGATGGGACAGAGTATGGGGGTGTGGAGGGATCTGCTTCTGGTGCGGGTCAGTGAGATGAGACAGAGGATGGCGGAGAGGAGGGATCTGGTCCTGGTGTGGGTCAGTGGGATCAGGCTCAGGATGGGGGTGTGGAGGGATCTGGTCCTGGTGCAGGTCAGTGAGATGAGACAGAGGATGGGGATGTGGAGGGATCTGGTCCTGGTGCGGGTCGGTGGGATCAGCCTGAGGATGGGGGTGTGGAGGGATCTGGTCCTGGTGTGGGTCAGTGGGATCAGGCTGAGGATGGGAGTGTGGAGGGATCTGGTCCTGGTGCGGGTCAGTGGGTTCAGGCTGAGTATGGGGGTGTGGAGGGATCTGGTCCTGTTGTGGATCAGTGGGATCAGGCTGAGGATGGGGGTGTGGAGGGATCTGGTCCTGGTGCGGGTTAGTGGGATCAGGCAGAGGATGGGGGTGTGGAGGGATCTGGTCCTGGTGTGGGTCAGTTAGATCAGGCTGAGGATGGAGGTGTGGAGGGATCGTGTCCTGGTGCGGGTCAGTGGGATCAGGCTGAGGATGGAGGTGTGGAAGGATCTGGATGGTGCGGGTCAGTGGGATCAGGCAGAGGATGGGGGTGTGGAGGGATCTGGTCCTGGTGTGGGTCAGTGGCATCAGGCAGAGGATGGGGTTGTGGAGGGATCTGGTCCTGGTGTGGGTCAGTTAGATCAGGCTGAGGATGGAGGTGTTGAGGGATCGTGTCCTGGTGCGGGTCAGTGGGATCAGGCCGAGGATGGGTTGTGGAGGGATCGTGTCCTGGTGCGGGTCAGTGGGATCAGGCCGAGGATGGGGGTGTGGAGGGATCTGGTCCTGGTGCGGGTCAGTGGGATCAGGCAGAGGATGGGGGTGTGGAGGGATCTGGTCCTGGTGTGGGTCAGTGGGATCAGGCTGCTGACGGGGGTGTGGAGGGATCTGGTCCTGGTACGGGTCAGTGGGATCAGGCAGATGTTGGGGGTGTGGAAGGATCTGGACGGTGCTGATCAGTGGGATCAGGCTGAGGATGGAGGTGTGGAAGGATCTGGACGGTGCGGGTCAGTGGGACCTGGCTGAGGATGGGGGTGTGGAAGGATCTGGATGGTGCGGGTCAGTGGGATCAGGCAGAGGATAGGGGTGTGGAAGGATCTGGACTTGGTGCGGGTCAGTGGGATCAGGCGGAGGATGGGGGTGTGGAGTGATCTGGTCCTGATGCGGGTCAGTGAGATGAGACAGAGGATGGGGGTGTGGAGGGATCTGGTCCTGGTGCGGGTCAGTGAGATGAGACAGAGGATGGGGGTGCGGAGGGATCTGGTCCTGGTGCGGGTCAGTGGGATCAGGCTGAGGATGTGGGTGTGGAAGGATCTGGATGGTGCGGGTCAGTGGGATCAGGCTGAGGATGGGGGTGTGGAGTGATCTGGTCCTGGTGTGGGTCAGTGGGATCAGGCTGAGGATGGGGGTGTGGAGGGATCTGGTCCTGATTCGGGTCAGTTGTATCAGGCTGGGGATGGGGGTGTGGTGGGATCTGGTCCTGGTGCAGGTCAGTGCGATTGGGCTGAGGATGGGGGTGTGGAGGGATCTGGTCCTGTTGCGGGTCAGTGGGATCAGACAGAGGATGGGGGTGTGGAGGGATCTGGTCCTGGTGTGGGTCAGTTAGATCAGGCTGAGGATGGAGGTGTGGAGGGATCGTGTCCTAGTGCGGATCAGTGGGATATGGCTGAGGATGGGGGTGTGGAAAGATCTGGTCCTGGTGTGGGTCAGTGGGATCAGGCTCAGGATGGGGGTGTGGAGGGATCTGGTCCTGGTGCAGGTCAGTGAGATGAGACAGAGGATGGGGATGTGGAGGGATCTGGTCCTGGTGCGGGTCGGTGGGATCAGCCTGAGGATGGGGGTGTGGAGGGATCTGGTCCTGGTGTGGGTCAGTGGGATCAGGCTGAGGATGGGAGTGTGGAGGGATCTGGTCCTGGTGCGGGTCAGTGGGTTCAGGCTGAGGATGTGGGTGTGGAAGGATCTGGATGGTGCGGGTCAGTGGGATCAGGCTGAGGATGGGGGTGTGGAGTGATCTGGTCCTGGTGTGGGTCATTGGGATCAGGCTGAGGATGGGGGTGTGGAGGGATCTGGTCCTGGTGCGGGTCAGTAAGATGGGATAGAGGATGGGGTGTGGAGGGATCTGGTCCTGGTGCGGGTCAGTGGGATCAGGCTGAGATTAGGGGTGTGGAAGGATCTGGTCCTGGTGCGGGTCAGTGGGATCAGGCGGAGGATGGGGGTGTGGAAGGATCTGGTCCTGGTGCGGGTCAGTGGGATCAGGCTGAGGATGGGGGTGTGGAGGGATCTGGTCCTGGTGCGGGTCAGTGAGATGAGACAGAGGATGGGGATGTGGAGTGATCTGGTCCTGATGTGGGTCAGTGGGATCAGGCTGAGGATGGGGGTTTGGAGGGATCTGGTCCTGGTGCGGGTCAGTGGGATCAGGCTGAGGATGGAGGTGTGGAAGGATCTGGACGGTGCAGGTCAGTGGGATCTGCCCGTGGATGGGGGTGTGGAGGGATCTGGTCCTGGTGCGGTTCAGTGGGATCAGTCTGAGGATGGAGGTGTGGAAGGATCTGGACGGTGCGGGTCAGTGGGATTGGGCTGAGGATGGGGGCGTGGAGGGATCTGGTCCTGGTGCGGGTCAGTGGGATCAGGCTGAGGATGGGGGTGTGGAGGGATCTGTTCCTGGTGCGGGTCAGTGGGATCAGGCTCAGGATGGGGGTGTGGAGGGATCTGGTCCTGGTGCAGGTCAGTGAGATGAGACAGAGGATAGGGATGTGGAGTGATCTGGTCCTGGTGCAGGAAAGTGAGATGGGACAGAGGATGGTGGTGTGGAGGTATCTGGTCCTGGTGCGGGTCAGTGAGATCAGGCATTGGATGGGGGTGTGGAGGGATCTGGTACTGGTGCGTGTTAATGAGACGGGACAGAGGATGGGGGTGTGGAGGGATCTGTTTCTGGTGCGGGTCAGTGAGATGAGACAGAGGATGGGGGTGTGGAGGGATCTGGTCCTGATGCGGGTCAGTGGGATCAGGCTGAGGATGGGGGTGTGGAGGGATCTGGTCCTGGTGTGGGTCAGTGGGATCAGGCTGCGGATGGGGGTGTGGAGGGATCTGGTCCTGGTGCGGGTCAGTGAGATGAGACAGAGGATGGGGGTGTGGAGGGATCTGGTCCTGGTGTGGGTCAGTCGGATCAGGCAGAGGATGGGGGTGTGGAGGGATCTGGTCCTGGTGCGGGTCAGTGGGATCAGGCTGAGGGTGGGGGTGTAGAGGGATCTGGTCCTGGTGCGGGTCAGTGGGTTCAGGCTGAGGATGGGGGTGTGGGGGGATCTGGTCCTGATGCGGGTCAGTTAGATCAGGCTGAGGATGGAGGTGTGGAGGGATCGTGTCCTGGTGCGGGTCAGTGGGATCAGGCTGAGGATGGAAGTGTGGAAGGATCTGGATGGTGCGGATCAGTGGGATCAGGCAGAGGATGGGGGTGTGGAGGGATCTGGTCCTGGTGTGGGTCAGTGGGATCAGGCTGCGGATGAGGGTGTGGAGGGAGCTGGACTTGGTGCGGGTCAGTGAGATCAGGCTGAGGATGGGGGTGTGGAGGGATCTGGTCCTGGTGCGGGTCAGTGGGATCAGGCTGAGGATGGGGTTGTGGAGGGATCTGGTCCTGGTGTCGGTCAGTGCGATCAGGCAGAGGATGGGGGGGTGAGGACGGATCTGGTCCTGGTCCGGGTCAGTGGGATCAGGCTGCGGATGGGGGTGTAGAGGGATCTGGTCCTGGTGCGGGTCAGTGATATGAGACAGAGGATGGGGGTGTGGAGTGATCTGGTCCTGATGCGGGTCAGTGGGATCAGGCAGAGGATGGGGGTGAGGAGTGATCTGGTCCTAGTGTGGGTCAGTGGGATCAGGCTGAGGATGGGAATGTGGAGGGATCTGGTCCTGGTGCGGGTCAGTGGGATCAGTGTGAGGATGGAGGTGTGGAAGGATCTGGACGGTGCGGGTCAGTGGGATCAGGCTGCGGATGGGGGTGTGGAAGGATCTGGTCCTGATGCGGGTCAGTGGGATCAGGCAGAGGATGGGGGTGTGGAGGGATCGTGTCCTGGTGCGGGTCAGTGGGATCAGGCTGAGGATGGGGGGTGTGGAGTGATCTGGTCCTGATGCGTGTCAGTGGGATCAGGCAGAGGATGGGGGTGAGGAGGGATCTGGTCCTGGTGCGAGTCAGTGGGATCAGGAAGAGGATGGGGGTGTGGAGGGATCTGGTCCTGGTGCGGGTCAGTGGGATCAGGCAGAGGATGGGGGTGTGGAGGGATCTGGTCCTGGTGTGGGTCAGTGGGATCAGGCAGAGGATGGGGGTGTGGAGGGATCTGGACCTGGTGTGGGTCAGTTAGATCAGGCTGAGGATGGAGGTGTGGAGGGATCGTGTCCTGGTGCGGGTCAGTGGGATCAGGCTGAGAATGGGGGTGTGGAGGGATCTGGTCCTGGTGCGGGTCAGTGGGATCAGGCTGAGGATGGGGGTGTGGAGTGATCTGGTCCTGGTGCAGGTCAGTGGGATCAGGCTGTGGATGGGGGTGTGGTGAGATCTGGTCCTGATGCGGGTCAGTGGGATCAGGCTGAGGATGGGTGTGTGGAAGGATCTGGTCCTGGAGCGGGTCAGTGGGATCACGCTGAGGATGGGGGTGTGGAGGGATGTGGTCCTGGTGTGGGTCATTGGGATAAGGCAGAGGATGGGGGTGTGGCAGGATCTGGTCCTGGTGCGGGTCAGTGGGATCAGGCTGAGATTAGGGGTGTGGAAGGATCTGGTCCTGGTGCGGGTCAGTGAGATGAGACAGAGGATGGGGATGTGGAGTGATCTGGTCCTGATGTGGGTCAGTGGGATCAGGCTGAGGATGGGGGTTTGGAGGGATCTGGTCCTGGTGCGGGTCAGTGGGATCAGGCTGAGGATGGAGGTGTGGAAGGATCTGGACGTTGCGGGTCAGTGGGATCTGGCTGAGGATGGGGGTGTGGAGTGATCCGGTCCTGGTGCAGGTCAGTGGGATCAGGCTGAGGATGGGGGTGTGGTGAGATCTGTTCCTGATGCGGGTCAGTGGGATCAGGCTGAGGATGGGTGTGTGGAAGGATCTGGTCCTGGAGCGGGTCAGTGGGATCACGCTGAGGATGGGGATGTGGAGTGATCTGGTCCTGATGTGGGTCAGTGGGATCAGGCTGAGGATGGGGGTTTGGAGGGATCTGGTCCTGGTGCGGGTCAGTGGGATCAGGCTGAGGATGGAGGTGTGGAAGGATCTGGACGGTGCAGGTCAGTGGGATCTGCCCGTGGATGGGGGTGTGGAGGGATCTGGTCCTGGTGCGGTTCAGTGGGATCAGTCTGAGGATGGAGGTGTGGAAGGATCTGGACGGTGCGGGTCAGTGGGATTGGGCTGAGGATGGGGGCGTGGAGGGATCTGGTCCTGGTGCGGGTCAGTGGGATCAGGCTGAGGATGGGGGTGTGGAGGGATCTGTTCCTGGTGCGGGTCAGTGGGATCAGGCTCAGGATGGGGGTGTGGAGGGATCTGGTCCTGGTGCAGGTCAGTGAGATGAGACAGAGGATAGGGATGTGGAGTGATCTGGTCCTGGTGCAGGAAAGTGAGATGGGACAGAGGATGGTGGTGTGGAGGTATCTGGTCCTGGTGCGGGTCAGTGAGATCAGGCATTGGATGGGGGTGTGGAGGGATCTGGTACTGGTGCGTGTTAATGAGACGGGACAGAGGATGGGGGTGTGGAGGGATCTGTTTCTGGTGCGGGTCAGTGAGATGAGACAGAGGATGGGGGTGTGGAGGGATCTGGTCCTGATGCGGGTCAGTGGGATCAGGCTGAGGATGGGGGTGTGGAGGGATCTGGTCCTGGTGTGGGTCAGTGGGATCAGGCTGCGGATGGGGGTGTGGAGGGATCTGGTCCTGGTGCGGGTCAGTGAGATGAGACAGAGGATGGGGGTGTGGAGGGATCTGGTCCTGGTGTGGGTCAGTCGGATCAGGCAGAGGATGGGGGTGTGGAGGGATCTGGTCCTGGTGCGGGTCAGTGGGATCAGGCTGAGGGTGGGGGTGTAGAGGGATCTGGTCCTGCTGCGGGTCAGTGGGTTCAGGCTGAGGATGGGGGTGTGGGGGGATCTGGTCCTGATGCGGGTCAGTTAGATCAGGCTGAGGATGGAGGTGTGGAGGGATCGTGTCCTGGTGCGGGTCAGTGGGATCAGGCTGAGGATGGAAGTGTGGAAGGATCTGGATGGTGCGGATCAGTGGGATCAGGCAGAGGATGGGGGTGTGGAGGGATCTGGTCCTGGTGTGGGTCAGTGGGATCAGGCTGCGGATGAGGGTGTGGAGGGAGCTGGACTTGGTGCGGGTCAGTGAGATCAGGCTGAGGATGGGGGTGTGGAGGGATCTGGTCCTGGTGCGGGTCAGTGGGATCAGGCTGAGGATGGGGTTGTGGAGGGATCTGGTCCTGGTGTCGGTCAGTGCGATCAGGCAGAGGATGGGGGGGTGAGGACGGATCTGGTCCTGGTCCGGGTCAGTGGGATCAGGCTGCGGATGGGGGTGTAGAGGGATCTGGTCCTGGTGCGGGTCAGTGATATGAGACAGAGGATGGGGGTGTGGAGTGATCTGGTCCTGATGCGGGTCAGTGGGATCAGGCAGAGGATGGGGGTGAGGAGTGATCTGGTCCTAGTGTGGGTCAGTGGGATCAGGCTGAGGATGGGAATGTGGAGGGATCTGGTCCTGGTGCGGGTCAGTGGGATCAGGGTGAGGATGGAGGTGTGGAAGGATCTGGACGGTGCGGGTCAGTGGGATCAGGCTGCGGATGGGGGTGTGGAAGGATCTGGTCCTGATGCGGGTCAGTGGGATCAGGCAGAGGATGGGGGTGTGGAGGGATCGTGTCCTGGTGCGGGTCAGTGGGATCAGGCTGAGGATGGGGGGTGTGGAGTGATCTGGTCCTGATGCGTGTCAGTGGGATCAGGCAGAGGATGGGGGTGAGGAGGGATCTGGTCCTGGTGCGAGTCAGTGGGATCAGGAAGAGGATGGGGGTGTGGAGGGATCTGGTCCTGGTGCGGGTCAGTGGGATCAGGCAGAGGATGGGGGTGTGGAGGGATCTGGTCCTGGTGTGGGTCAGTGGGATCAGGCAGAGGATGGGGGTGTGGAGGGATCTGGACCTGGTGTGGGTCAGTTAGATCAGGCTGAGGATGGAGGTGTGGAGGGATCGTGTCCTGGTGCGGGTCAGTGGGATCAGGCTGAGAATGGGGGTGTGGAGGGATCTGGTCCTGGTGCGGGTCAGTGGGATCAGGCTGAGGATGGGGGTGTGGAGTGATCTGGTCCTGGTGCAGGTCAGTGGGATCAGGCTGTGGATGGGGGTGTGGTGAGATCTGGTCCTGATGCGGGTCAGTGGGATCAGGCTGAGGATGGGTGTGTGGAAGGATCTGGTCCTGGAGCGGGTCAGTGGGATCACGCTGAGGATGGGGGTGTGGAGGGATGTGGTCCTGGTGTGGGTCATTGGGATCAGGCAGAGGATGGGGGTGTGGCAGGATCTGGTCCTGGTGCGGGTCAGTGGGATCAGGCTGAGATTAGGGGTGTGGAAGGATCTGGTCCTGGTGCGGGTCAGTGAGATGAGACAGAGGATGGGGATGTGGAGTGATCTGGTCCTGATGTGGGTCAGTGGGATCAGGCTGAGGATGGGGGTTTGGAGGGATCTGGTCCTGGTGCGGGTCAGTGGGATCAGGCTGAGGATGGAGGTGTGGAAGGATCTGGACGGTGCGGGTCAGTGGGATCTGGCTGAGGATGGGGGTGTGGAGTGATCCGGTCCTGGTGCAGGTCAGTGGGATCAGGCTGAGGATGGGGGTGTGGTGAGATCTGTTCCTGATGCGGGTCAGTGGGATCAGGCTGAGGATGGGTGTGTGGAAGGATCTGGTCCTGGAGCGGGTCAGTGGGATCACGCTGAGGATGGGGGTGTGGAGGGATGTGGTCCTGGTGTGGGTCATTGGGATCAGGCAGAGGATGGGGGTGTGGAGGGATGTGGTCCTGGTGTGGGTCAGTGGGATCTGGCTGAGGATGCGGGTGTGGAGGGATCTCGTCCTGGTGCGGGTCAGTGGCATCAGGCTGAGGATGGGGGTGTGGAGGGATCTGTTCCTGGTGCGGGTCAGTGGCATCAGGCTCAGGATGGGGGTGTGGAGGGATCTGGTCCTGGTGCGGGTCAGTGGGATCAGGCTGAGGATGGAGGTGTGGAAGGATCTGGACGGTGCGAGTCAGTGGGATCTGGCTGAGGATGGGGGTGTGGAGGGATCTGGTCCTGGTGCGGGTCAGTGGGATCAGGCTGAGGATGGAGGTGTGGAAGGATCTGGACGGTGCGGGTCAGTGGGATCTGGCTGAGGATGGGGGTGTGGAGGGATCTGGTCCTGGTGCGGGTCAGTGGGATCAGGCTGAGGATGGGGGTGTGGAGGGATCTGGTCCTGGTGCAGGTCAGTGGGATCAGGCTCAGGATGGGAGTGTGGATGGATCTGGTCCTGGTGCATGTCAGTGGGATCAGGCTGAGGATGGGGGTGTGGAGTGATCTGGTCCTGGTGCAGGTCAGTGGGATCAGGCTGAGGATGGGGGTGTGGTGAGATCTGGTCCTGATGCGGGTCAGTGGGATCACGCTGAGGATGGGGGTGTGGAGGGATCTGGTCCTGGTGTGGGTCATTGGGATCAGGCAGAGGATGGGGGTGTGGAGGGATCTGGTCCTGGTGCGGGTCAGTGAGATGGGACAGAGGATGGGGGTGTGGCAGGATCTGTTCCTGGTGCGGGTCAGTGGGATCAGGCTGAGATTTGGGGTGTGGAAGGATCTGGTCCTGGTGCGGGTCAGTGAGATGAGACAGAGGATGGGGATGTGGAGTAATCTGGTCCTGATGTGGGTCAGTGGGATCAGGCTGAGGATGGGGGTTTGGAGGGATCTGGTCCTGGTGTTGGTCAGTGGGATCAGGCTGAGGATGGAGGTGTGGAAGGATCTGGACGGTGCGGGTCAGTGGGATCTGGCTGAGGATGGGGGTGAGGAGGGATCTGGTCCTGGTGCGGGTCAGTGGGATCAGGCTGAGGATGGAGGTGTGGAAGGATCTGGACGGTGCGGGTCAGTGGGATCTGGCTGAGGATGCGGGTGTGGAGGGATCTCGTCCTGGTGCGGGTCAGTGGCATCAGGCTGAGGATGGGGGTGTGGAGGGATCTGTTCCTGGTGCGGGTCAGTGGCATCAGGCTCAGGATGGGGGTGTGGAGGGATCTGGTCCTGGTGCGGGTCAGTGGGATCAGGCTGAGGATGGAGGTGTGGAAGGATCTGGACGGTGCGAGTCAGTGGGATCTGGCTGAGGATGGGGGTGTGGAGGGATCTGGTCCTGGTGCGGGTCAGTGGGATCAGGCTGAGGATGGAGGTGTGGAAGGATCTGGACGGTGCGGGTCAGTGGGATCTGGCTGAGGATGGGGGTGTGGAGGGATCTGGTCCTGGTGCGGGTCAGTGGGATCAGGCTGAGGATGGGGGTGTGGAGGGATCTGGTCCTGGTGCAGGTCAGTGGGATCAGGCTCAGGATGGGAGTGTGGATGGATCTGGTCCTGGTGCATGTCAGTGGGATCAGGCTGAGGATGGGGGTGTGGAGGGATCTGGTCCTGGTCCGGGTCAGTGAGATCAGGCATTGGATGGGGGAGTGGAGGGATCTGGTACTGGTCCGGGTCAGTGAGATCAGGCATTGGATGGGGATGTGGAGGGATCTGGTACTGGTGCTGGTTAATGAGATGGGACAGAGTATGGGGGTGTGGAGGGATCTGCTTCTGGTGCGGGTCAGTGAGATGAGACAGAGGATGGGGGAGAGGAGGGATCTGGTCCTGGTGTGGGTCAGTGGGATCAGGCTCAGGATGGGGGTGTGGAGGGATCTGGTCCTGGTGCAGGTCAGTGAGATGAGACAGAGGATGGGGATGTGGAGGGATCTGGTCCTGGTGTGGGTCGGTGGGATCAGCCTGAGGATGGGGGTGTGGAGGGATCTGGTCCTGGTGTGGGTCAGTGGGATCAGGCTGAGGATGGGAGTGTGGAGGGATCTGGTCCTGGTGCGGGTCAGTGGGTTCAGGCTGAGTATGGGGGTGTGGAGGGATCTGGTCCTGTTGTGGATCAGTGGGATCAGGCTGAGGATGGGGGTGTGGAGGGATCTGGTCCTGGTGCGGGTCAGTGGGATCAGGCTGAGGATGGGGGTGTGGAGTGATCTGGTCCTGGTGCAGGTCAGTGGGATCAGGCTGAGGATGGGGGTGTGGTGAGATCTGGTCCTGATGCGGGTCAGTGGGATCACGCTGAGGATGGGGGTGTGGAGGGATCTGGTCCTGGTGTGGGTCATTGGGATCAGGCAGAGGATGGGGGTGTGGAGGGATCTGGTCCTGGTGCGGGTCAGTGAGATGGGACAGAGGATGGGGGTGTGGCAGGATCTGTTCCTGGTGCGGGTCAGTGGGATCAGGCTGAGATTTGGGGTGTGGAAGGATCTGGTCCTGGTGCGGGTCAGTGAGATGAGACAGAGGATGGGGATGTGGAGTAATCTGGTCCTGATGTGGGTCAGTGGGATCAGGCTGAGGATGGGGGTTTGGAGGGATCTGGTCCTGGTGTTGGTCAGTGGGATCAGGCTGAGGATGGAGGTGTGGAAGGATCTGGACGGTGCGGGTCAGTGGGATCTGGCTGAGGATGGGGGTGAGGAGGGATCTGGTCCTGGTGCGGGTCAGTGGGATCAGGCTGAGGATGGAGGTGTGGAAGGATCTGGACGGTGTGGGTCAGTGGGATCTGGCTGAGGATGCGGGTGTGGAGGGATCTCGTCCTGGTGCGGGTCAGTGGCATCAGGCTGAGGATGGGGGTGTGGAGGGATCTGTTCCTGGTGCGGGTCAGTGGCATCAGGCTCAGGATGGGGGTGTGGAGGGATCTGGTCCTGGTGCGGGTCAGTGGGATCAGGCTGAGGATGGAGGTGTGGAAGGATCTGGACGGTGCGAGTCAGTGGGATCTGGCTGAGGATGGGGGTGTGGAGGGATCTGGTCCTGGTGCGGGTCAGTGGGATCAGGCTGAGGATGGAGGTGTGGAAGGATCTGGACGGTGCGGGTCAGTGGGATCTGGCTGAGGATGGGGGTGTGGAGGGATCTGGTCCTGGTGCGGGTCAGTGGGATCAGGCTGAGGATGGGGGTGTGGAGGGATCTGGTCCTGGTGCAGGTCAGTGGGATCAGGCTCAGGATGGGAGTGTGGATGGATCTGGTCCTGGTGCATGTCAGTGGGATCAGGCTGAGGATGGGGGTGTGGAGTGATCTGGTCCTGGTGCAGGTCAGTGGGATCAGGCTGAGGATGGGGGTGTGGTGAGATCTGGTCCTGATGCGGGTCAGTGGGATCACGCTGAGGATGGGGGTGTGGAGGGATCTGGTCCTGGTGTGGGTCATTGGGATCAGGCAGAGGATGGGGGTGTGGAGGGATCTGGTCCTGGTGCGGGTCAGTGAGATGGGACAGAGGATGGGGGTGTGGCAGGATCTGTTCCTGGTGCGGGTCAGTGGGATCAGGCTGAGATTTGGGGTGTGGAAGGATCTGGTCCTGGTGCGGGTCAGTGAGATGAGACAGAGGATGGGGATGTGGAGTAATCTGGTCCTGATGTGGGTCAGTGGGATCAGGCTGAGGATGGGGGTTTGGAGGGATCTGGTCCTGGTGTTGGTCAGTGGGATCAGGCTGAGGATGGAGGTGTGGAAGGATCTGGACGGTGCGGGTCAGTGGGATCTGGCTGAGGATGGGGGTGAGGAGGGATCTGGTCCTGGTGCGGGTCAGTGGGATCAGGCTGAGGATGGAGGTGTGGAAGGATCTGGACGGTGCGGGTCAGTGGGATCTGGCTGAGGATGCGGGTGTGGAGGGATCTCGTCCTGGTGCGGGTCAGTGGCATCAGGCTGAGGATGGGGGTGTGGAGGGATCTGTTCCTGGTGCGGGTCAGTGGCATCAGGCTCAGGATGGGGGTGTGGAGGGATCTGGTCCTGGTGCGGGTCAGTGGGATCAGGCTGAGGATGGAGGTGTGGAAGGATCTGGACGGTGCGAGTCAGTGGGATCTGGCTGAGGATGGGGGTGTGGAGGGATCTGGTCCTGGTGCGGGTCAGTGGGATCAGGCTGAGGATGGAGGTGTGGAAGGATCTGGACGGTGCGGGTCAGTGGGATCTGGCTGAGGATGGGGGTGTGGAGGGATCTGGTCCTGGTGCGGGTCAGTGGGATCAGGCTGAGGATGGGGGTGTGGAGGGATCTGGTCCTGGTGCAGGTCAGTGGGATCAGGCTCAGGATGGGAGTGTGGATGGATCTGGTCCTGGTGCATGTCAGTGGGATCAGGCTGAGGATGGGGGTGTGGAGGGATCTGGTCCTGGTCCGGGTCAGTGAGATCAGGCATTGGATGGGGGAGTGGAGGGATCTGGTACTGGTCCGGGTCAGTGAGATCAGGCATTGGATGGGGATGTGGAGGGATCTGGTACTGGTGCTGGTTAATGAGATGGGACAGAGTATGGGGGTGTGGAGGGATCTGCTTCTGGTGCGGGTCAGTGAGATGAGACAGAGGATGGGGGAGAGGAGGGATCTGGTCCTGGTGTGGGTCAGTGGGATCAGGCTCAGGATGGGGGTGTGGAGGGATCTGGTCCTGGTGCAGGTCAGTGAGATGAGACAGAGGATGGGGATGTGGAGGGATCTGGTCCTGGTGTGGGTCGGTGGGATCAGCCTGAGGATGGGGGTGTGGAGGGATCTGGTCCTGGTGTGGGTCAGTGGGATCAGGCTGAGGATGGGAGTGTGGAGGGATCTGGTCCTGGTGCGGGTCAGTGGGTTCAGGCTGAGTATGGGGGTGTGGAGGGATCTGGTCCTGTTGTGGATCAGTGGGATCAGGCTGAGGATGGGGGTGTGGAGGGATCTGGTCCTGGTGCGGGTCAGTGGGATCAGGCTGAGGATGGGGGTGTGGAGTGATCTGGTCCTGGTGCAGGTCAGTGGGATCAGGCTGAGGATGGGGGTGTGGTGAGATCTGGTCCTGATGCGGGTCAGTGGGATCACGCTGAGGATGGGGGTGTGGAGGGATCTGGTCCTGGTGTGGGTCATTGGGATCAGGCAGAGGATGGGGGTGTGGAGGGATCTGGTCCTGGTGCGGGTCAGTGAGATGGGACAGAGGATGGGGGTGTGGCAGGATCTGTTCCTGGTGCGGGTCAGTGGGATCAGGCTGAGATTTGGGGTGTGGAAGGATCTGGTCCTGGTGCGGGTCAGTGAGATGAGACAGAGGATGGGGATGTGGAGTAATCTGGTCCTGATGTGGGTCAGTGGGATCAGGCTGAGGATGGGGGTTTGGAGGGATCTGGTCCTGGTGTTGGTCAGTGGGATCAGGCTGAGGATGGAGGTGTGGAAGGATCTGGACGGTGCGGGTCAGTGGGATCTGGCTG
The DNA here is from genome assembly GCF_048418815.1 of Hemitrygon akajei. Classification (NCBI taxonomy): domain Eukaryota; kingdom Metazoa; phylum Chordata; class Chondrichthyes; order Myliobatiformes; family Dasyatidae; genus Hemitrygon; species Hemitrygon akajei. The sequence continues at coordinate 190,937,419 of NC_133126.1, read as the reverse complement.
AGGATGGGGGTGAGGAGGGATCTGGTCCTGGTGCGGGTCAGTGGGATCAGGCTGAGGATGGAGGTGTGGAAGGATCTGGACGGTGTGGGTCAGTGGGATCTGGCTGAGGATGCGGGTGTGGAGGGATCTCGTCCTGGTGCGGGTCAGTGGCATCAGGCTGAGGATGGGGGTGTGGAGGGATCTGTTCCTGGTGCGGGTCAGTGGCATCAGGCTCAGGATGGGGGTGTGGAGGGATCTGGTCCTGGTGCGGGTCAGTGGGATCAGGCTGAGGATGGAGGTGTGGAAGGATCTGGACGGTGCGAGTCAGTGGGATCTGGCTGAGGATGGGGGTGTGGAGGGATCTGGTCCTGGTGCGGGTCAGTGGGATCAGGCTGAGGATGGAGGTGTGGAAGGATCTGGACGGTGCGGGTCAGTGGGATCTGGCTGAGGATGGGGGTGTGGAGGGATCTGGTCCTGGTGCGGGTCAGTGGGATCAGGCTGAGGATGGGGGTGTGGAGGGATCTGGTCCTGGTGCAGGTCAGTGGGATCAGGCTCAGGATGGGAGTGTGGATGGATCTGGTCCTGGTGCATGTCAGTGGGATCAGGCTGAGGATGGGGGTGTGGAGTGATCTGGTCCTGGTGCAGGTCAGTGGGATCAGGCTGAGGATGGAGGTGTGGAAGGATCTGGACGGTGCGAGTCAGTGGGATCTGGCTGAGGATGGGGGTGTGGAGGGATCTGGTCCTGGTGTGGGTCATTGGGATCACGCTGAGGATGGGGGTGTGGAGGGATCTGGACGGTGCGGGTCAGTGGGATCTGGCTGAGTATGGGGGTGTGGAGGGATCTGGTCCTGGTGCGGGTCAGTGGGATCAGGCGGAGGATGGGGGTGTGGAGGGATCTTTTCCTGGTGCGGGTCAGTGGGATCAGGCTGAGGATGGGGGTGTGGAGGGATCTGGTCCTGGTGCGGGTCAGTGAGATGAGACAGAGAATGGGGATGTGGAGTGATCTGGTCCTGATGTGGGTCAGTGGGATCAGGCTGAGGATGGGGGTTTGGAGGGATCTGGTCCTGGTGCTGGTCAGTGGGATCAGGCTGAGAATGGGGGTGTGGAGGGATCTGGTCCTGGTGCGGGTCAGTGGGATCAGGCTGAGGATGGGGGTGTGGAGTGATCTGGTCCTGGTGCAGGTCAGTGGGATCAGGCTGAGGATGGGGGTGTGGTGAGATCTGTTCCTGATGCGGGTCAGTGGGATCACGCTGAGGATGGGGGTGTGGAGGGATCTGGTCCTGGTGTGGGTCATTGGGATCAGGCAGAGGATGGGGGTGTGGAGGGATCTGGTCCTGGTGCGGGTCAGTGAGATGGGACAGAGGATGGGGGTGTGGCAGGATCTGTTCCTGGTGCGGGTCAGTGGGATCAGGCTGAGATTTGGGGTGTGGAAGGATCTGGTCCTGGTGCGGGTCAGTGAGATGAGACAGAGGATGGGGATGTGGAGTAATCTGGTCCTGATGTGGGTCAGTGGGATCAGGCTGAGGATGGGGGTTTGGAGGGATCTGGTCCTGGTGTTGGTCAGTGGGATCAGGCTGAGGATGGAGGTGTGGAAGGATCTGGACGGTGCGGGTCAGTGGGATCTGGCTGAGGATGGGGGTGAGGAGGGATCTGGTCCTGGTGCGGGTCAGTGGGATCAGGCTGAGGATGGAGGTGTGGAAGGATCTGGACGGTGCGGGTCAGTGGGATCTGGCTGAGGATGCGGGTGTGGAGGGATCTCGTCCTGGTGCGGGTCAGTGGCATCAGGCTGAGGATGGGGGTGTGGAGGGATCTGTTCCTGGTGCGGGTCAGTGGCATCAGGCTCAGGATGGGGGTGTGGAGGGATCTGGTCCTGGTGCGGGTCAGTGGGATCAGGCTGAGGATGGAGGTGTGGAAGGATCTGGACGGTGCGAGTCAGTGGGATCTGGCTGAGGATGGGGGTGTGGAGGGATCTGGTCCTGGTGCGGGTCAGTGGGATCAGGCTGAGGATGGAGGTGTGGAAGGATCTGGACGGTGCGGGTCAGTGGGATCTGGCTGAGGATGGGGGTGTGGAGGGATCTGGTCCTGGTGCGGGTCAGTGGGATCAGGCTGAGGATGGGGGTGTGGAGGGATCTGGTCCTGGTGCAGGTCAGTGGGATCAGGCTCAGGATGGGAGTGTGGATGGATCTGGTCCTGGTGCATGTCAGTGGGATCAGGCTGAGGATGGGGGTGTGGAGTGATCTGGTCCTGGTGCAGGTCAGTGGGATCAGGCTGAGGATGGGGGTGTGGTGAGATCTGGTCCTGATGCGGGTCAGTGGGATCACGCTGAGGATGGGGGTGTGGAGGGATCTGGTCCTGGTGTGGGTCATTGGGATCAGGCAGAGGATGGGGGTGTGGAGGGATCTGGTCCTGGTGCGGGTCAGTGAGATGGGACAGAGGATGGGGGTGTGGCAGGATCTGTTCCTGGTGCGGGTCAGTGGGATCAGGCTGAGATTTGGGGTGTGGAAGGATCTGGTCCTGGTGCGGGTCAGTGAGATGAGACAGAGGATGGGGATGTGGAGTAATCTGGTCCTGATGTGGGTCAGTGGGATCAGGCTGAGGATGGGGGTTTGGAGGGATCTGGTCCTGGTGTTGGTCAGTGGGATCAGGCTGAGGATGGAGGTGTGGAAGGATCTGGACGGTGCGGGTCAGTGGGATCTGGCTGAGGATGGGGGTGAGGAGGGATCTGGTCCTGGTGCGGGTCAGTGGGATCAGGCTGAGGATGGAGGTGTGGAAGGATCTGGACGGTGCGGGTCAGTGGGATCTGGCTGAGGATGCGGGTGTGGAGGGATCTCGTCCTGGTGCGGGTCAGTGGCATCAGGCTGAGGATGGGGGTGTGGAGGGATCTGTTCCTGGTGCGGGTCAGTGGCATCAGGCTCAGGATGGGGGTGTGGAGGGATCTGGTCCTGGTGCGGGTCAGTGGGATCAGGCTGAGGATGGAGGTGTGGAAGGATCTGGACGGTGCGAGTCAGTGGGATCTGGCTGAGGATGGGGGTGTGGAGGGATCTGGTCCTGGTGCGGGTCAGTGGGATCAGGCTGAGGATGGAGGTGTGGAAGGATCTGGACGGTGCGGGTCAGTGGGATCTGGCTGAGGATGGGGGTGTGGAGGGATCTGGTCCTGGTGCGGGTCAGTGGGATCAGGCTGAGGATGGGGGTGTGGAGGGATCTGGTCCTGGTGCAGGTCAGTGGGATCAGGCTCAGGATGGGAGTGTGGATGGATCTGGTCCTGGTGCATGTCAGTGGGATCAGGCTGAGGATGGGGGTGTGGAGGGATCTGGTCCTGGTGCGGGTCAGTGGGATCAGGCAGAGGATGGGGGTGTGGAGGGATCTGGTCCTGGTGCGTGTCAGTGGGATCAGGCTGAGGATGGGGGTGTGGAGGGATCTGGTCCTGGTGCGGGTCAGTGGGATCAGGCGGAGGATGGGGGTGTGGAGGGATCTGGTCCTGGTGCGGGTCAGTGGGATCAGGCTGAGGATGGGGGTGTGGAGGGATCTGGTCCTGGTGCGGGTCAGTGGGATCAGGCGGAGGATGGGGGTGTGGAGGGATCTGGTCCTGGTGCGGGTCAGTGGGATCAGGCTGAGGATGGGGGTGTGGAGGGATCTGGTCCTGGTGCAGGTCAGTGGGATCATGCTCAGGATGGGGGTGTGGACGGATCTGGTCCTGGTGCGTGTCAGTGGGATCAGGCTGAGGATGGGGGTGTGGAGGGATCTGGTCCTGGTGCGGGTCAGTGGGATCAGGCGGAGGATGGGGGTGTGGAGGGATCTTTTCCTGGTGCGGGTCAGTGGGATCAGGCTGAGGATGGGGGTGTGGAGGGATCTGGTCCTGGTGCGGGTCAGTGAGATGAGACAGAGAATGGGGATGTGGAGTAATCTGGTCCTGATGTGGGTCAGTGGGATCAGGCTGAGGATGGGGGTTTGGAGGGATCTGGTCCTGCTGCTGGTCAGTGGGATCAGGCTGAGGTTGGAGGTGTGGAAGGATCTGGACGGTGCGGGTCAGTGGGATCTGGCTGAGTATGGGGGTGTGGAGGGATCTGGTCCTGGTGTGGGTCAGTGGGATCTGGCAGAGGATGGCGGTGTGGAGGGATCTGGTCCTGGTGCAGGTCAGTGGGATCAGGCTCAGGATGGGGGTGTGGAGGGATCTGGTCCTGGCGCAGGTCAGTGGGATCAGGCTGAGGATGGGGGTGTGGAGGGATCTGGTCCTGGTCCGGGTCAGTGGCATCAGGCTGAGGATGGGGGTGTGGAAGGATCTGGTCCTGGTGCAGGTCAGTGGGATCAGGCTGAGGATGGGGGTGTGGAGGGATCTGGTCCTGGTGCGGGTCAGTGGGATCAGGCTGAGGATGGGGGTGTGGAGGGATCTGGTCCTGGTGCGGGTCAGTGGGATCAGGCTGAGGATGGGGGTGAGGAGGGATCTGGTCCTGATGCGGGTCAGTGGGATCAGGCTGAGGATGGGGGTGTGGAGGGATCTGGCCCTGGTGCAGGTCAGTGGGATCAGGCTGAGGATGGGGGTGTGGAGGGATCTGGTCCTAGTGCTGGTCAGTGGGATCAGGCGGAGGATGGGGCTGTGGAGGGATCTGGTCCTGGTGCAGATCAATGGGATCAGGCAGAGAATGGGGGTGGGGAGGGATCTGGTCCTGGTGCGGGTCATTGGGATCAGGCAGAGGATGGGGGTGAGGAGGGATCTGGTCCTGGTGTGGGTCAGTGGGATCAGGCATTGGATGGGGGTGTGGAGGGATCTGGTCCTGGTCCGGGTCAGTGAGATCAGGCATTGGATGGGGGAGTGGAGGGATCTGGTACTGGTCCGGGTCAGTGAGATCAGGCATTGGATGGGGATGTGGAGGGATCTGGTACTGGTGCTGGTTAATGAGATGGGACAGAGTATGGGGGTGTGGAGGGATCTGCTTCTGGTGCGGGTCAGTGAGATGAGACAGAGGATGGGGGAGAGGAGGGATCTGGTCCTGGTGTGGGTCAGTGGGATCAGGCTCAGGATGGGGGTGTGGAGGGATCTGGTCCTGGTGCAGGTCAGTGAGATGAGACAGAGGATGGGGATGTGGAGGGATCTGGTCCTGGTGTGGGTCAGTGGGATCAGCCTGAGGATGGGGGTGTGGAGGGATCTGGTCCTGGTGTGGGTCAGTGGGATCAGGCTGAGGATGGGAGTGTGGAGGGATCTGGTCCTGGTGCGGGTCAGTGGGTTCAGGCTGAGTATGGGGGTGTGGAGGGATCTGGTCCTGTTGTGGATCAGTGGGATCAGGCTGAGGATGGGGGTGTGGAGGGATCTGGTCCTGGTGCGGGTTAGTGGGATCAGGCAGAGGATGGGGGTGTGGAGGGATCTGGTCCTGGTGTGGGTCAGTTAGATCAGGCTGAGGATGGAGGTGTGGAGGGATCGTGTCCTGGTGCGGGTCAGTGGGATCAGGCTGAGGATGGAGGTGTGGAAGGATCTGGATGGTGCGGGTCAGTGGGATCAGGCAGAGGATGGGGGTGTGGAGGGATCTGGTCCTGGTGTGGGTCAGTGGCATCAGGCAGAGGATGGGGTTGTGGAGGGATCTGGTCCTGGTGTGGGTCAGTTAGATCAGGCTGAGGATGGAGGTGTTGAGGGATCGTGTCCTGGTGCGGGTCAGTGGGATCAGGCCGAGGATGGGTTGTGGAGGGATCGTGTCCTGGTGCGGGTCAGTGGGATCAGGCCGAGGATGGGGGTGTGGAGGGATCTGGTCCTGGTGCGGGTCAGTGGGATCAGGCAGAGGATGGGGGTGTGGAGGGATCTGGTCCTGGTGTGGGTCAGTGGGATCAGGCTGCTGACGGGGGTGTGGAGGGATCTGGTCCTGGTACGGGTCAATGGGATCAGGCAGATGTTGGGGGTGTGGAAGGATCTGGACGGTGCTGATCAGTGGGATCAGGCTGAGGATGGAGGTGTGGAAGGATCTGGACGGTGCGGGTCAGTGGGATCTGGCTGAGGATGGGGGTGTGGAAGGATCTGGATGGTGCGTGTCAGTGGGATCAGGCAGAGGATAGGGGTGTGGAAGGATCTGGACTTGGTGCGGGTCAGTGGGATCAGGCGGAGGATGGGGGTGTGGAGTGATCTGGTCCTGATGCGGGTCAGTGAGATGAGACAGAGGATGGGGGTGTGGAGGGATCTGGTCCTGGTGCGGGTCAGTGAGATGAGACAGAGGATGGGGGTGCGGAGGGATCTGGTCCTGGTGCGGGTCAGTGGGATCAGGCTGAGGATGTGGGTGTGGAAGGATCTGGATGGTGCGGGTCAGTGGGATCAGGCTGAGGATGGGGGTGTGGAGTGATCTGGTCCTGGTGTGGGTCAGTGGGATCAGGCTGAGGATGGGGGTGTGGAGGGATCTGGTCCTGATTCGGGTCAGTTGTATCAGGCTGGGGATGGGGGTGTGGTGGGATCTGGTCCTGGTGCAGGTCAGTGCGATTGGGCTGAGGATGGGGGTGTGGAGGGATCTGGTCCTGTTGCGGGTCAGTGGGATCAGACAGAGGATGGGGGTGTGGAGGGATCTGGTCCTGGTGTGGGTCAGTTAGATCAGGCTGAGGATGGAGGTGTGGAGGGATCGTGTCCTAGTGCGGGTCAGTGGGATATGGCTGAGGATGGGGGTGTGGAAAGATCTGGTCCTGGTGTGGGTCAGTGGGATCAGGCTCAGGATGGGGGTGTGGAGGGATCTGGTCCTGGTGCAGGTCAGTGAGATGAGACAGAGGATGGGGATGTGGAGGGATCTGGTCCTGGTGCGGGTCGGTGGGATCAGCCTGAGGATGGGGGTGTGGAGGGATCTGGTCCTGGTGTGGGTCAGTGGGATCAGGCTGAGGATGGGAGTGTGGAGGGATCTGGTCCTGGTGCGGGTCAGTGGGTTCAGGCTGAGTATGGGGGTGTGGAGGGATCTGGTCCTGTTGTGGATCAGTGGGATCAGGCTGAGGATGGGGGTGTGGAGGGATCTGGTCCTGGTGCGGGTCAGTGGGATCAGGCAGAGGATGGGGGTGTGGAGGGATCTGGTCCTGGTGTCGGTCAGTGCGATCAGGCAGAGGATGGGGGGGTGAGGACGGATCTGGTCCTGGTCCGGGTCAGTGGGATCAGGCTGCGGATGGGGGTGTAGAGGGATCTGGTCCTGGTGCGGGTCAGTGATATGAGACAGAGGATGGGGGTGTGGAGTGATCTGGTTCTGATGCGGGTCAGTGGGTTCAGGCAGAGGATGGGGGTGAGGAGTGAGCTGGTCCTAGTGTGGGTCAGTGGGATCAGGCTGAGGATGGGGGTGAGGAGTGAGCTGGTCCTAGTGTGGGTCAGTGGGATCAGGCTGAGGATGGGGGTGAGGAGTGAGCTGGTCCTAGTGTGGGTCAGTGGGATCAGGCTGAGGATGGGGGTGAGGAGTGAGCTGGTCCTAGTGTGGGTCAGTGGGATCAGGCTGAGGATGGGAATGTGGAGGGAGCTGGTCCTGGTGCGGGTCAGTGGGATCAGGGTGAGGATGGAGGTGTGGAAGGATCTGGACGGTGCGGGTCAGTGGGATCAGGCTGCGGATGGGGGTGTGGAAGGATCTGGTCCTGATGCGGGTCAGTGGGATCAGGCAGAGGATGGGGGTGTGGAGGGATCGTGTCCTGGTGCGGGTCAGTGGGATCAGGCTGAGGATGGGGGGTGTGGAGTGATCTGGTCCTGATGCGTGTCAGTGGGATCAGGCAGAGGATGGGGGTGAGGAGGGATCTGGTCCTGGTGCGAGTCAGTGGGATCAGGAAGAGGATGGGGGTGTGGAGGGATCTGGTCCTGGTGCGGGTCAGTGGGATCAGGCAGAGGATGGGGGTGTGGAGGGATCTGGTCCTGGTGTGGGTCAGTGGGATCAGGCAGAGGATGGGGGTGTGGAGGGATCTGGACCTGGTGTGGGTCAGTTAGATCAGGCTGAGGATGGAGGTGTGGAGGGATCGTGTCCTGGTGCGGGTCAGTGGGATCAGGCTGAGAATGGGGGTGTGGAGGGATCTGGTCCTGGTGCAGGTCAGTGGGATCAGGCTGAGGATGGGGGTGTGGAGTGATCTGGTCCTGGTGCAGGTCAGTGGGATCAGGCTGTGGATGGGGGTGTGGTGAGATCTGGTCCTGATGCGGGTCAGTGGGATCAGGCTGAGGATGGGTGTGTGGAAGGATCTGGTCCTGGAGCGGGTCAGTGGGATCACGCTGAGGATGGGGGTGTGGAGGGATGTGGTCCTGGTGTGGGTCATTGGGATCAGGCAGAGGATGGGGGTGTGGCAGGATCTGGTCCTGGTGCGGGTCAGTGGGATCAGGCTGAGATTAGGGGTGTGGAAGGATCTGGTCCTGGTGCGGGTCAGTGAGATGAGACAGAGGATGGGGATGTGGAGTGATCTGGTCCTGATGTGGGTCAGTGGGATCAGGCTGAGGATGGGGGTTTGGAGGGATCTGGTCCTGGTGCGGGTCAGTGGGATCAGGCTGAGGATGGAGGTGTGGAAGGATCTGGACGGTGCGGGTCAGTGGGATCTGGCTGAGGATGGGGGTGTGGAGTGATCCGGTCCTGGTGCAGGTCAGTGGGATCAGGCTGAGGATGGGGGTGTGGTGAGATCTGTTCCTGATGCGGGTCAGTGGGATCAGGCTGAGGATGGGTGTGTGGAAGGATCTGGTCCTGGAGCGGGTCAGTGGGATCACGCTGAGGATGGGGGTGTGGAGGGATGTGGTCCTGGTTGTGGTCATTGGGATCAGGCAGAGGATGGGGGTGTGGAGGGATCTGGTCCTGGTGTGGGTCATTGGGATCACGCTGAGGATGGGGGTGTGGAGGGATGTGGTCCTGGTGCAGGTCAGTGGGATCAGGCTGAGGATGGGGGTGTGGAGGGATCTGGTCCTGGTGTGGGTCATTGGGATCACGCTGAGGATGGGGGTGTGGAGTGATCTGGACGGTGCGGGTCAGTGGGATCTGGCTGAGTATGGGGGTGTGGAGGGATCTGGTCCTGGTGCGGGTCAGTGGGATCAGGCGGAGGATGGGGGTGTGGAGGGATCTGGTCCTGGTGCGGGTCAGTGGGATCAGGCTGAGGATTGGGTTGTGGAGGGATCTGGTCCTGGTGCGGGTCAGTGGGATCAGGCGGAGGATGGGGGTGTGGAGGGATCTTTTCCTGGTGCGGGTCAGTGGGATCAGGCTGAGGATGGGGGTGTGGAGGGATCTGGTCCTGGTGCGGGTCAGTGAGATGAGACAGAGAATGGGGATGTGGAGTGATCTGGTCCTGATGTGGGTCAGTGGGATCAGGCTGAGGATGGGGGTTTGGAGGGATCTGGTCCTGGTGCTGGTCAGTGGGATCAGGCTGAGAATGGGGGTGTGGAGGGATCTGGTCCTGGTGCGGGTCAGTGGGATCAGGCTGAGGATGGGGGTGTGGAGTGATCTGGTCCTGGTGCAGGTCAGTGGGATCAGGCTGAGGATGGGGGTGTGGTGAGATCTGGTCCTGATGCGGGTCAGTGGGATCACGCTGAGGATGGGGGTGTGGAGGGATCTGGTCCTGGTGCGGTTCAGTGAGATGGGACAGAGGATGGGGGTGTGGCAGGATCTGTTCCTGGTGCGGGTCAGTGGGATCAGGCTGAGATTTGGGGTGTGGAAGGATCTGGTCCTGGTGCGGGTCAGTGAGATGAGACAGAGGATGGGGATGTGGAGTGATCTGGTCCTGATGTTGGTCAGTGGGATCAGGCTGAGGATGGGGGTTTGGAGGGATCTGGTCCTGGTGCGGGTCAGTGGGATCAGGCTGAGGATGGAGGTGTGGAAGGATCTGGACGGTGCGGGTCAGTGGGATCTGGCTGAGGATGGGGGTGAGGAGGGATCTGGTCCTGGTGCGGGTCAGTGGGATCAGGCTGAGGATGGAGGTGTGGAAGGATTTGGACGGTGCGGGTCAGTGGGATCTGGCTGAGGATGCGGGTGTGGAGGGATCTCGTCCTGGTGCGGGTCAGTGGGATCAGGCTGAGGATGGGGGTGTGGAGGGATCTGTTCCTGGTGCGGGTCAGTGGCATCAGGCTCAGGATGGGGGTGTGGAGGGATCTGGTCCTGGTGCGGGTCAGTGGGATCAGGCTGAGGATGGAGGTGTGGAAGGATCTGGACGGTGCGGGTCAGTGGGATCTGGCTGAGGATGGGGGTGTGGAGGGATCTGGTCCTGGTGCGGGTCAGTGGGATCAGGCTGAGGATGGAGGTGTGGAAGGATCTGGACGGTGCGGGTCAGTGGGATCTGGCTGAGGATGGGGGTGTGGAGGGATCTGGTCCTGGTGCGGGTCAGTGGGATCAGGCTGAGGATGGGGGTGTGGAGGGATCTGGTCCTGGTGCAGGTCAGTGGGATCAGGCTCAGGATGGGGGTGTGGAGGGATCTGGTCCTGGTGCATGTCAGTGGGATCAGGCTGAGGATGGGGGTGTGGAGGGATCTGGTCCTGGTGCGGGTCAGTGGGATCAGGCAGAGGATGGGGGTGTGGAGGGATCTGGTCCTGGTGCGTGTCAGTGGGATCAGGCTGAGGATGGGGGTGTGGAGGGATCTGGTCCTGGTGCGGGTCAGTGGGATCAGGCGGAGGATGGGGGTGTGGAGGGATCTGGTCCTGGTGCGGGTCAGTGGGATTAGGCTGAGGATGGGGGTGTGGAGGGATCTGGTCCTGGTGCGGGTCAGTGGGATCAGGCGGAGGATGGGGGTGTGGAGGGATCTGGTCCTGGTGCGGGTCAGTGGGATCAGGCTGAGGATGGGGGTGTGGAGGGATCTGGTCCTGGTGCAGGTCAGTGGGATCATGCTCAGGATGGGGGTGTGGCAGGATCTGGTCCTGGTGCGGGTCAGTGGGATCAGGCTGAGATTAGGGGTGTGGAAGGATCTGGTCCTGGTGCGGGTCAGTGAGATGAGACAGAGGATGGGGATGTGGAGTGATCTGGTCCTGATGTGGGTCAGTGGGATCAGGCTGAGGATGGGGGTTTGGAGGGATCTGGTCCTGGTGCGGGTCAGTGGGATCAGGCTGAGGATGGAGGTGTGGAAGGATCTGGACGGTGCGGGTCAGTGGGATCTGGCTGAGGATGGGGGTGTGGAGTGATCCGGTCCTGGTGCAGGTCAGTGGGATCAGGCTGAGGATGGGGGTGTGGTGAGATCTGTTCCTGATGCGGGTCAGTGGGATCAGGCTGAGGATGGGTGTGTGGAAGGATCTGGTCCTGGAGCGGGTCAGTGGGATCACGCTGAGGATGGGGGTGTGGAGGGATGTGGTCCTGGTGTGGGTCATTGGGATCAGGCAGAGGATGGGGGTGTGGAGGGATCTGGTCCTGGTGTGGGTCATTGGGATCACGCTGAGGATGGGGGTGTGGAGGGATGTGGTCCTGGTGCAGGTCAGTGGGATCAGGCTGAGGATGGGGGTGTGGAGGGATCTGGTCCTGGTGTGGGTCATTGGGATCACGCTGAGGATGGGGGTGTGGAGTGATCTGGACGGTGCGGGTCAGTGGGATCTGGCTGAGTATGGGGGTGTGGAGGGATCTGGTCCTGGTGCGGGTCAGTGGGATCAGGCGGAGGATGGGGGTGTGGAGGGATCTGGTCCTGGTGCGGGTCAGTGGGATCAGGCTGAGGATTGGGTTGTGGAGGGATCTGGTCCTGGTGCGGGTCAGTGGGATCATGCGGAGGATGGGGGTGTGGAGGGATCTTTTCCTGGTGCGGGTCAGTGGGATCAGGCTGAGGATGGGGGTGTGGAGGGATCTGGTCCTGGTGCGGGTCAGTGAGACGAGACAGAGAATGGGGATGTGGAGTGATCTGGTCCTGATGTGGGTCAGTGGGATCAGGCTGAGGATGGGGGTTTGGAGGGATCTGGTCCTGGTGCTGGTCAGTGGGATCAGGCTGAGAATGGGGGTGTGGAGGGATCTGGTCCAGGTGCGGGTCAGTGGGATCAGGCTGAGGATGGGGGTGTGGAGTGATCTGGTCCTGGTGCAGGTCAGTGGGATCAGGCTGAGGATGGGGGTGTGGTGAGATCTGGTCCTGATGCGGGTCAGTGGGATCACGCTGAGGATGGGGGTGTGGAGGGATCTGGTCCTGGTGTGGGTCATTGGGATCAGGCAGAGGATGGGGGTGTGGAGGGATCTGGTCCTGGTGCGGTTCAGTGAGATGGGACAGAGGATGGGGGTGTGGCAGGATCTGTTCCTGGTGCGGGTCAGTGGGATCAGGCTGAGATTTGGGGTGTGGAAGGATCTGGTCCTGGTGCGGGTCAGTGAGATGAGACAGAGGATGGGGATGTGGAGTGATCTGGTCCTGATGTGGGTCAGTGGGATCAGGCTGAGGATGGGGGTTTGGAGGGATCTGGTCCTGGTGCGGGTCAGTGGGATCAGGCTGAGGATGGAGGTGTGGAAGGATCTGGACGGTGCGGGTCAGTGGGATCTGGCTGAGGATGGGGGTGAGGAGGGATCTGGTCCTGGTGCGGGTCAGTGGGATCAGGCTGAGGATGGAGGTGTGGAAGGATCTGGACGGTGCGGGTCAGTGGGATCTGGCTGAGGATGCGGGTGTGGAGGGATCTCGTCCTGGTGCGGGTCAGTGGGATCAGGCTGAGGATGGGGGTGTGGAGGGATCTGTTCCTGGTGCGGGTCAGTGGCATCAGGCTCAGGATGGGGGTGTGGAGGGATCTGGTCCTGGTGCGGGTCAGTGGGATCAGGCTGAGGATGGAGGTGTGGAAGGATCTGGACGGTGCGGGTCAGTGGGATCTGGCTGAGGATGGGGGTGTGGAGGGATCTGGTCCTGGTGCGGGTCAGTGGGATCAGGCTGAGGATGGAGGTGTGGAAGGATCTGGACGGTGCGGGTCAGTGGGATCTGGCTGAGGATGGGGGTGTGGAGGGATCTGGTCCTGGTGCGGGTCTGTGGGATCAGGCTGAGGATGGGGGTGTGGAGGGATCTGGTCCTGGTGCAGGTCAGTGGGATCAGGCTCAGGATGGGGGTGTGGAGGGATCTGGTCCTGGTGCATGTCAGTGGGATCAGGCTGAGGATGGGGGTGTGGAGGGATCTGGTCCTGGTGCGGGTCAGTGGGATCAGGCAGAGGATGGGGGTGTGGAGGGATCTGGTCCTGGTGCGTGTCAGTGGGATCAGGCTGAGGATGGGGGTGTGGAGGGATCTGGTCCTGGTGCGGGTCAGTGGGATCAGGCGGAGGATGGGGGTGTGGAGGGATCTGGTCCTGGTGCGGGTCAGTGGGATCAGGCTGAGGATGGGGGTGTGGAGGGATCTGGTCCTGGTGCGGGTCAGTGGGATCAGGCGGAGGATGGGGGTGTGGAGGGATCTGGTCCTGGTGCGGGTCAGTGGGATCAGGCTGAGGATGGGGGTGTGGAGGGATCTGGTCCTGGTGCAGGTCAGTGGGATCATGCTCAGGATGGGGGTGTGGACGGATCTGGTCCTGGTGCGTGTCAGTGGGATCAGGCTGAGGATGGGGGTGTGGAGGGATCTGGTCCTGGTGCAGATCAATGGGATCAGGCAGAGAATGGGGGTGGGGAGGGATCTGGTCCTGGTGCGGGTCATTGGGATCAGGCAGAGGATGGGGGTGAGGAGGGATCTGGTCCTGGTGTGGGTCAGTGGGATCAGGCATTGGATGGGGGTGTGGAGGGATCTGGTCCTGGTCCGGGTCAGTGAGATCAGGCATTGGATGGGGGAGTGGAGGGATCTGGTACTGGTCCGGGTCAGTGAGATCAGGCATTGGATGGGGATGTGGAGGGATCTGGTACTGGTGCTGGTTAATGAGATGGGACAGAGTATGGGGGTGAGGAGGGATCTGCTTCTGGTGCGGGTCAGTGAGATGAGACAGAGGATGGCGGAGAGGAGGGATCTGGTCCTGGTGTGGGTCAGTAGGATCAGGCTCAGGATGGGGGTGTGGAGGGATCTGGTCCTGGTGCAGGTCAGTGAGATGAGACAGAGGATGGGGATGTGGAGGGATCTGGTCCTGGTGTGGGTCGGTGGGATCAGCCTGAGGATGGGGGTGTGGAGGGATCTGGTCCTGGTGTGGGTCAGTGGGATCAGGCTGAGGATGGGAGTGTGGAGGGATCTGGTCCTGGTGCGGGTCAGTGGGTTCAGGCTGAGTATGGGGGTGTGGAGGGATCTGGTCCTGTTGTGGATCAGTGGGATCAGGCTGAGGATGGGGGTGTGGAGGGATCTGGTCCTGGTGCGGGTTAGTGGGATCAGGCAGAGGATGGGGGTGTGGAGGGATCTGGTCCTGGTGTGGGTCAGTTAGATCAGGCTGAGGATGGAGGTGTGGAGCGATCGTGTCCTGGTGCGGGTCAGTGGGATCAGGCTGAGGATGGAGGTGTGGAAGGATCTGGATGGTGCGGGTCAGTGGGATCAGGCAGAGGATGGGGGTGTGGAGGGATCTGGTCCTGGTGTGGGTCAGTGGCATCAGGCAGAGGATGGGGTTGTGGAGGGATCTGGTCCTGGTGTGGGTCAGTTAGATCAGGCTGAGGATGGAGGTGTTGAGGGATCGTGTCCTGGTGCGGGTCAGTGGGATCAGGCCGAGGATGGGTTGTGGAGGGATCGTGTCCTGGTGCGGGTCAGTGGGATCAGGCCGAGGATGGGGGTGTGGAGGGATCTGGTCCTGGTGCGGGTCAGTGGGATCAGGCAGAGGATGGGGGTGTGGAGGGATCTGGTCCTGGTGTGGGTCAGTGGGATCAGGCTGCTGACGGGGGTGTGGAGGGATCTGGTCCTGGTACGGGTCAGTGGGATCAGGCAGATGTTGGGGGTGTGGAAGGATCTGGACGGTGCTGATCAGTGGGATCAGGCTGAGGATGGAGGTGTGGAAGGATCTGGACGGTGCGGGTCAGTGGGATCTGGCTGAGGATGGGGGTGTGGAAGGATCTGGATGGTGCGGGTCAGTGGGATCAGGCAGAGGATAGGGGTGTGGAAGGATCTGGACTTGGTGCGGGTCAGTGGGATCAGGCGGAGGATGGGGGTGTGGAGTGATCTGGTCCTGATGCGGGTCAGTGAGATGAGACAGAGGATGGGGGTGTGGAGGGATCTGGTCCTGGTGCGGGTCAGTGAGATGAGACAGAGGATGGGGGTGCGGAGGGATCTGGTCCTGGTGCGGGTCAGTGGGATCAGGCTGAGGATGTGGGTGTGGAAGGATCTGGATGGTGCGGGTCAGTGGGATCAGGCTGAGGATGGGGGTGTGGAGGGATCTGGTCCTGGTGCGGGTCAGTGGGATCAGGCGGAGGATGGGGGTGTGGAGGGATCTGGTCCTGGTGCGGGTCAGTGGGATCAGGCTGAGGATGGGGGTGTGGAGGGATCTGGTCCTGGTGCAGGTCAGTGGGATCATGCTCAGGATGGGGGTGTGGACGGATCTGGTCCTGGTGCTGGTCAGTGGGATCAGGCGGAGGATGGGGCTGTGGAGGGATCTGGTCCTGGTGCAGATCAATGGGATCAGGCAGAGAATGGGGGTGGGGAGGGATCTGGTCCTGGTGCGGGTCATTGGGATCAGGCAGAGGATGGGGGTGAGGAGGGATCTGGTCCTGGTGTGGGTCAGTGGGATCAGGCATTGGATGGGGGTGTGGAGGGATCTGGTCCTGGTCCGGGTCAGTGAGATCAGGCATTGGATGGGGGAGTGGAGGGATCTGGTACTGGTCCGGGTCAGTGAGATCAGGCATTGGATGGGGATGTGGAGGGATCTGGTACTGGTGCTGGTTAATGAGATGGGACAGAGTATGGGGGTGTGGAGGGATCTGCTTCTGGTGCGGGTCAGTGAGATGAGACAGAGGATGGGGGAGAGGAGGGATCTGGTCCTGGTGTGGGTCAGTGGGATCAGGCTCAGGATGGGGGTGTGGAGGGATCTGGTCCTGGTGCAGGTCAGTGAGATGAGACAGAGGATGGGGATGTGGAGGGATCTGGTCCTGGTGTGGGTCGGTGGGATCAGCCTGAGGATGGGGGTGTGGAGGGATCTGGTCCTGGTGTGGGTCAGTGGGATCAGGCTGAGGATGGGAGTGTGGAGGGATCTGGTCCTGGTGCGGGTCAGTGGGTTCAGGCTGAGTATGGGGGTGTGGAGGGATCTGGTCCTGTTGTGGATCAGTGGGATCAGGCTGAGGATGGGGGTGTGGAGGGATCTGGTCCTGGTGCGGGTTAGTGGGATCAGGCAGAGGATGGGGGTGTGGAGGGATCTGGTCCTGGTGTGGGTCAGTTAGATCAGGCTGAGGATGGAGGTGTGGAGGGATCGTGTCCTGGTGCGGGTCAGTGGGATCAGGCTGAGGATGGAGGTGTGGAAGGATCTGGATGGTGCGGGTCAGTGGGATCAGGCAGAGGATGGGGGTGTGGAGGGATCTGGTCCTGGTGTGGGTCAGTGGCATCAGGCAGAGGATGGGGTTGTGGAGGGATCTGGTCCTGGTGTGGGTCAGTTAGATCAGGCTGAGGATGGAGGTGTTGAGGGATCGTGTCCTGGTGCGGGTCAGTGGGATCAGGCCGAGGATGGGTTGTGGAGGGATCGTGTCCTGGTGCGGGTCAGTGGGATCAGGCCGAGGATGGGGGTGTGGAGGGATCTGGTCCTGGTGCGGGTCAGTGGGATCAGGCAGAGGATGGGGGTGTGGAGGGATCTGGTCCTGGTGTGGGTCAGTGGGATCAGGCTGCTGACGGGGGTGTGGAGGGATCTGGTCCTGGTACGGGTCAGTGAGATCAGGCAGATGTTGGGGGAGTGGAAGGATCTGGACGGTGCTGATCAGTGGGATCAGGCTGAGGATGGAGGTGTGGAAGGATCTGGACGGTGCGGGTCAGTGGGATCTGGCTGAGGATGGGGGTGTGGAAGGATCTGGATGGTGCGGGTCAGTGGGATCAGGCAGAGGATAGGGGTGTGGAAGGATCTGGACTTGGTGCGGGTCAGTGGGATCAGGCGGAGGATGGGGGTGTGGAGTGATCTGGTCCTGATGCGGGTCAGTGAGATGAGACAGAGGATGGGGGTGTGGAGCGATCTGGTCCTGGTGCGGGTCAGTGAGATGAGACAGAGGATGGGGGTGCGGAGGGATCTGGTCCTGGTGCGGGTCAGTGGGATCAGGCTGAGGATGTGGGTGTGGAAGGATCTGGATGGTGCGGGTCAGTGGGATCAGGCTGAGGATGGGGGTGTGGAGTGATCTGGTCCTGGTGTGGGTCAGTGGGATCAGGCTGAGGATGGGGGTGTGGAGGGATCTGGTCCTGATTCGGGTCAGTTGTATCAGGCTGGGGATAGGGGTGTGGTGGGATCTGGTCCTGGTGCAGGTCAGTGCGATTGGGCTGAGGATGGGGGTGTGGAGGGATCTGGTCCTGTTGCGGGTCAGTGGGATCAGACAGAGGATGGGGGTGTGGAGGGATCTGGTCCTGGTGTGGGTCAGTTAGATCAGGCTGAGGATGGAGGTGTGGAGGGATCGTGTCCTAGTGCGGGTCAGTGGGATATGGCTGAGGATGGGGGTGTGGAAAGATCTGGTCCTGGTGTGGGTCAGTGGGATCAGGCTCAGGATGGGGGTGTGGAGGGATCTGGTCCTGGTGCAGGTCAGTGAGATGAGACAGAGGATGGGGATGTGGAGGGATCTGGTCCTGGTGCGGGTCGGTGGGATCAGCCTGAGGATGGGGGTGTGGAGGGATCTGGTCCTGGTGTGGGTCAGTGGGATCAGGCTGAGGATGGGAGTGTGGAGGGATCTGGTCCTGGTGCGGGTCAGTGGGTTCAGGCTGAGTATGGGGGTGTGGAGGGATCTGGTCCTGTTGTGGATCAGTGGGATCAGGCTGAGGATGGGGGTGTGGAGGGATCTGGTCCTGGTGCGGGTCAGTGGGATCAGGCAGAGGATGGGGGTGTGGAGGGATCTGGTCCTGGTGTCGGTCAGTGCGATCAGGCAGAGGATGGGGGGGTGAGGACGGATCTGGTCCTGGTCCGGGTCAGTGGGATCAGGCTGCGGATGGGGGTGTAGAGGGATCTGGTCCTGGTGCGGGTCAGTGATATGAGACAGAGGATGGGGGTGTGGAGTGATCTGGTCCTGATGCGGGTCAGTGGGATCAGGCAGAGGATGGGGGTGAGGAGTGAGCTGGTCCTAGTGTGGGTCAGTGGGATCAGGCTGAGGATGGGGGTGAGGAGTGAGCTGGTCCTAGTGTGGGTCAGTGGGATCAGGCTGAGGATGGGGGTGAGGAGTGAGCTGGTCCTAGTGTGGGTCAGTGGGATCAGGCTGAGGATGGGGGTGAGGAGTGAGCTGGTCCTAGTGTGGGTCAGTGGGATCAGGCTGAGGATGGGAATGTGGAGGGATCTGGTCCTGGTGCGGGTCAGTGGGATCAGGGTGAGGATGGAGGTGTGGAAGGATCTGGACGGTGCGGGTCAGTGGGATCAGGCTGCGGATGGGGGTGTGGAAGGATCTGGTCCTGATGCGGGTCAGTGGGATCAGGCAGAGGATGGGGGTGTGGAGGGATCGTGTCCTGGTGCGGGTCAGTGGGATCAGGCTGAGGATGGGGGGTGTGGAGTGATCTGGTCCTGATGCGTGTCAGTGGGATCAGGCAGAGGATGGGGGTGAGGAGGGATCTGGTCCTGGTGCGAGTCAGTGGGATCAGGAAGAGGATGGGGGTGTGGAGGGATCTGGTCCTGGTGCGGGTCAGTGGGATCAGGCAGAGGATGGGGGTGTGGAGGGATCTGGTCCTGGTGTGGGTCAGTGGGATCAGGCAGAGGATGGGGGTGTGGAGGGATCTGGACCTGGTGTGGGTCAGTTAGATCAGGCTGAGGATGGAGGTGTGGAGGGATCGTGTCCTGGTGCGGGTCAGTGGGATCAGGCTGAGAATGGGGGTGTGGAGGGATCTGGTCCTGGTGCGGGTCAGTGGGATCAGGCTGAGGATGGGGGTGTGGAGTGATCTGGTCCTGGTGCAGGTCAGTGGGATCAGGCTGTGGATGGGGGTGTGGTGAGATCTGGTCCTGATGCGGGTCAGTGGGATCAGGCTGAGGATGGGTGTGTGGAAGGATCTGGTCCTGGAGCGGGTCAGTGGGATCACGCTGAGGATGGGGGTGTGGAGGGATGTGGTCCTGGTGTGGGTCATTGGGATCAGGCAGAGGATGGGGGTGTGGCAGGATCTGGTCCTGGTGCGGGTCAGTGGGATCAGGCTGAGATTAGGGGTGTGGAAGGATCTGGTCCTGGTGCGGGTCAGTGAGATGAGACAGAGGATGGGGATGTGGAGTGATCTGGTCCTGATGTGGGTCAGTGGGATCAGGCTGAGGATGGGGGTTTGGAGGGATCTGGTCCTGGTGCGGGTCAGTGGGATCAGGCTGAGGATGGAGGTGTGGAAGGATCTGGACGGTGCGGGTCAGTGGGATCTGGCTGAGGATGGGGGTGTGGAGTGATCCGGTCCTGGTGCAGGTCAGTGGGATCAGGCTGAGGATGGGGGTGTGGTGAGATCTGTTCCTGATGCGGGTCAGTGGGATCAGGCTGAGGATGGGTGTGTGGAAGGATCTGGTCCTGGAGCGGGTCAGTGGGATCACGCTGAGGATGGGGGTGTGGAGGGATGTGGTCCTGGTGTGGGTCATTGGGATCAGGCAGAGGATGGGGGTGTGGAGGGATCTGGTCCTGGTGTGGGTCATTGGGATCACGCTGAGGATGGGGGTGTGGAGGGATGTGGTCCTGGTGCAGGTCAGTGGGATCAGGCTGAGGATGGGGGTGTGGAGGGATCTGGTCCTGGTGTGGGTCATTGGGATCACGCTGAGGATGGGGGTGTGGAGTGATCTGGACGGTGCGGGTCAGTGGGATCTGGCTGAGTATGGGGGTGTGGAGGGATCTGGTCCTGGTGCGGGTCAGTGGGATCAGGCGGAGGATGGGGGTGTGGAGGGATCTGGTCCTGGTGCGGGTCAGTGGGATCAGGCTGAGGATTGGGTTGTGGAGGGATCTGGTCCTGGTGCGGGTCAGTGGGATCAGGCGGAGGATGGGGGTGTGGAGGGATCTTTTCCTGGTGCGGGTCAGTGGGATCAGGCTGAGGATGGGGGTGTGGAGGGATCTGGTCCTGGTGCGGGTCAGTGAGATGAGACAGAGAATGGGGATGTGGAGTGATCTGGTCCTGATGTGGGTCAGTGGGATCAGGCTGAGGATGGGGGTTTGGAGGGATCTGGTCCTGGTGCTGGTCAGTGGGATCAGGCTGAGAATGGGGGTGTGGAGGGATCTGGTCCTGGTGCGGGTCAGTGGGATCAGGCTGAGGATGGGGGTGTGGAGTGATCTGGTCCTGGTGCAGGTCAGTGGGATCAGGCTGAGGATGGGGGTGTGGTGAGATCTGGTCCTGATGCGGGTCAGTGGGATCACGCTGAGGATGGGGGTGTGGAGGGATCTGGTCCTGGTGTGGGTCATTGGGATCAGGCAGAGGATGGGGGTGTGGAGGGATCTGGTCCTGGTGCGGTTCAGTGAGATGGGACAGAGGATGGGGGTGTGGCAGGATCTGTTCCTGGTGCGGGTCAGTGGGATCAGGCTGAGATTTGGGGTGTGGAAGGATCTGGTCCTGGTGCGGGTCAGTGAGATGAGACAGAGGATGGGGATGTGGAGTGATCTGGTCCTGATGTGGGTCAGTGGGATCAGGCTGAGGATGGGGGTTTGGAGGGATCTGGTCCTGGTGCGGGTCAGTGGGATCAGGCTGAGGATGGAGGTGTGGAAGGATCTGGACGGTGCGGGTCAGTGGGATCTGGCTGAGGATGGGGGTGAGGAGGGATCTGGTCCTGGTGCGGGTCAGTGGGATCAGGCTGAGGATGGAGGTGTGGAAGGATCTGGACGGTGCGGGTCAGTGGGATCTGGCTGAGGATGCGGGTGTGGAGGGATCTCGTCCTGGTGCGGGTCAGTGGGATCAGGCTGAGGATGGGGGTGTGGAGGGATCTGTTCCTGGTGCGGGTCAGTGGCATCAGGCTCAGGATGGGGGTGTGGAGGGATCTGGTCCTGGTGCGGGTCAGTGGGATCAGGCTGAGGATGGAGGTGTGGAAGGATCTGGACGGTGCGGGTCAGTGGGATCTGGCTGAGGATGGGGGTGTGGAGGGATCTGGTCCTGGTGCGGGTCAGTGGGATCAGGCTGAGGATGGAGGTGTGGAAGGATCTGGACGGTGCGGGTCAGTGGGATCTGGCTGAGGATGGGGGTGTGGAGGGATCTGGTCCTGGTGCGGGTCAGTGGGATCAGGCTGAGGATGGGGGTGTGGAGGGATCTGGTCCTGGTGCAGGTCAGTGGGATCAGGCTCAGGATGGGGGTGTGGAGGGATCTGGTCCTGGTGCATGTCAGTGGGATCAGGCTGAGGATGGGGGTGTGGAGGGATCTGGTCCTGGTGCGGGTCAGTGGGATCAGGCAGAGGATGGGGGTGTGGAGGGATCTGGTCCTGGTGCGTGTCAGTGGGATCAGGCTGAGGATGGGGGTGTGGAGGGATCTGGTCCTGGTGCGGGTCAGTGGGATCAGGCGGAGGATGGGGGTGTGGAGGGATCTGGTCCTGGTGCGGGTCAGTGGGATCAGGCTGAGGATGGGGGTGTGGAGGGATCTGGTCCTGGTGCGGGTCAGTGGGATCAGGCGGAGGATGGGGGTGTGGAGGGATCTGGTCCTGGTGCGGGTCAGTGGGATCAGGCTGAGGATGGGGGTGTGGAGGGATCTGGTCCTGGTGCAGGTCAGTGGGATCATGCTCAGGATGGGGGTGTGGCAGGATCTGGTCCTGGTGCGGGTCAGTGGGATCAGGCTGAGATTAGGGGTGTGGAAGGATCTGGTCCTGGTGCGGGTCAGTGAGATGAGACAGAGGATGGGGATGTGGAGTGATCTGGTCCTGATGTGGGTCAGTGGGATCAGGCTGAGGATGGGGGTTTGGAGGGATCTGGTCCTGGTGCGGGTCAGTGGGATCAGGCTGAGGATGGAGGTGTGGAAGGATCTGGACGGTGCGGGTCAGTGGGATCTGGCTGAGGATGGGGGTGTGGAGTGATCCGGTCCTGGTGCAGGTCAGTGGGATCAGGCTGAGGATGGGGGTGTGGTGAGATCTGTTCCTGATGCGGGTCAGTGGGATCAGGCTGAGGATGGGTGTGTGGAAGGATCTGGTCCTGGAGCGGGTCAGTGGGATCACGCTGAGGATGGGGGTGTGGAGGGATGTGGTCCTGGTGTGGGTCATTGGGATCAGGCAGAGGATGGGGGTGTGGAGGGATCTGGTCCTGGTGTGGGTCATTGGGATCACGCTGAGGATGGGGGTGTGGAGGGATGTGGTCCTGGTGCAGGTCAGTGGGATCAGGCTGAGGATGGGGGTGTGGAGGGATCTGGTCCTGGTGTGGGTCATTGGGATCACGCTGAGGATGGGGGTGTGGAGTGATCTGGACGTTGCGGGTCAGTGGGATCTGGCTGAGTATGGGGGTGTGGAGGGATCTGGTCCTGGTGCGGGTCAGTGGGATCAGGCGGAGGATGGGGGTGTGGAGGGATCTGGTCCTGGTGCGGGTCAGTGGGATCAGGCTGAGGATTGGGTTGTGGAGGGATCTGGTCCTGGTGCGGGTCAGTGGGATCAGGCGGAGGATGGGGGTGTGGAGGGATCTTTTCCTGGTGCGGGTCAGTGGGATCAGGCTGAGGATGGGGGTGTGGAGGGATCTGGTCCTGGTGCGGGTCAGTGAGACGAGACAGAGAATGGGGATGTGGAGTGATCTGGTCCTGATGTGGGTCAGTGGGATCAGGCTGAGGATGGGGGTTTGGAGGGATCTGGTCCTGGTGCTGGTCAGTGGGATCAGGCTGAGAATGGGGGTGTGGAGGGATCTGGTCCTGGTGCGGGTCAGTGGGATCAGGCTGAGGATGGGGGTGTGGAGTGATCTGGTCCTGGTGCAGGTCAGTGGGATCAGGCTGAGGATGGGGGTGTGGTGAGATCTGGTCCTGATGCGGGTCAGTGGGATCACGCTGAGGATGGGGGTGTGGAGGGATCTGGTCCTGGTGTGGGTCATTGGGATCAGGCAGAGGATGGGGGTGTGGAGGGATCTGGTCCTGGTGTGGGTCAGTTAGATCAGGCTGAGGATGGAGGTGTGGAGGGATCGTGTCCTGGTGCGGGTCAGTGGGATCAGGCTGAGGATGGAGGTGTGGAAGGATCTGGATGGTGCGGGTCAGTGGGATCAGGCAGAGGATGGGGGTGTGGAGGGATCTGGTCCTGGTGTGGGTCAGTGGCATCAGGCAGAGGATGGGGTTGTGGAGGGATCTGGTCCTGGTGTGGGTCAGTTAGATCAGGCTGAGGATGGAGGTGTTGAGGGATCGTGTCCTGGTGCGGGTCAGTGGGATCAGGCCGAGGATGGGTTGTGGAGGGATCGTGTCCTGGTGCGGGTCAGTGGGATCAGGCCGAGGATGGGGGTGTGGAGGGATCTGGTCCTGGTGCGGGTCAGTGGGATCAGGCAGAGGATGGGGGTGTGGAGGGATCTGGTCCTGGTGTGGGTCAGTGGGATCAGGCTGCTGACGGGGGTGTGGAGGGATCTGGTCCTGGTACGGGTCAGTGAGATCAGGCAGATGTTGGGGGAGTGGAAGGATCTGGACGGTGCTGATCAGTGGGATCAGGCTGAGGATGGAGGTGTGGAAGGATCTGGACGGTGCGGGTCAGTGGGATCTGGCTGAGGATGGGGGTGTGGAAGGATCTGGATGGTGCGGGTCAGTGGGATCAGGCAGAGGATAGGGGTGTGGAAGGATCTGGACTTGGTGCGGGTCAGTGGGATCAGGCGGAGGATGGGGGTGTGGAGTGATCTGGTCCTGATGCGGGTCAGTGAGATGAGACAGAGGATGGGGGTGTGGAGCGATCTGGTCCTGGTGCGGGTCAGTGAGATGAGACAGAGGATGGGGGTGCGGAGGGATCTGGTCCTGGTGCGGGTCAGTGGGATCAGGCTGAGGATGTGGGTGTGGAAGGATCTGGATGGTGCGGGTCAGTGGGATCAGGCTGAGGATGGGGGTGTGGAGTGATCTGGTCCTGGTGTGGGTCAGTGGGATCAGGCTGAGGATGGGGGTGTGGAGGGATCTGGTCCTGATTCGGGTCAGTTGTATCAGGCTGGGGATGGGGGTGTGGTGGGATCTGGTCCTGGTGCAGGTCAGTGCGATTGGGCTGAGGATGGGGGTGTGGAGGGATCTGGTCCTGTTGCGGGTCAGTGGGATCAGACAGAGGATGGGGGTGTGGAGGGATCTGGTCCTGGTGTGGGTCAGTTAGATCAGGCTGAGGATGGAGGTGTGGAGGGATCGTGTCCTAGTGCGGGTCAGTGGGATATGGCTGAGGATGGGGGTGTGGAAAGATCTGGTCCTGGTGTGGGTCAGTGGGATCAGGCTCAGGATGGGGGTGTGGAGGGATCTGGTCCTGGTGCAGGTCAGTGAGATGAGACAGAGGATGGGGATGTGGAGGGATCTGGTCCTGGTGCGGGTCGGTGGGATCAGCCTGAGGATGGGGGTGTGGAGGGATCTGGTCCTGGTGTGGGTCAGTGGGATCAGGCTGAGGATGGGAGTGTGGAGGGATCTGGTCCTGGTGCGGGTCAGTGGGTTCAGGCTGAGTATGGGGGTGTGGAGGGATCTGGTCCTGTTGTGGATCAGTGGGATCAGGCTGAGGATGGGGGTGTGGAGGGATCTGGTCCTGGTGCGGGTCAGTGGGATCAGGCAGAGGATGGGGGTGTGGAGGGATCTGGTCCTGGTGTCGGTCAGTGCGATCAGGCAGAGGATGGGGGGGTGAGGACGGATCTGGTCCTGGTCCGGGTCAGTGGGATCAGGCTGCGGATGGGGGTGTAGAGGGATCTGGTCCTGGTGCGGGTCAGTGGGATCAGGCAGAGGATGGGGGTGAGGAGTGAGCTGGTCCTAGTGTGGGTCAGTGGGATCAGGCTGAGGATGGGGGTGAGGAGTGAGCTGGTCCTAGTGTGGGTCAGTGGGATCAGGCTGAGGATGGGGGTGAGGAGTGAGCTGGTCCTAGTGTGGGTCAGTGGGATCAGGCTGAGGATGGGGGTGAGGAGTGAGCTGGTCCTAGTGTGGGTCAGTGGGATCAGGCTGAGGATGGGAATGTGGAGGGATCTGGTCCTGGTGCGGGTCAGTGGGATCAGGGTGAGGATGGAGGTGTGGAAGGATCTGGACGGTGCGGGTCAGTGGGATCAGGCTGCGGATGGGGGTGTGGAAGGATCTGGTCCTGATGCGGGTCAGTGGGATCAGGCAGAGGATGGGGGTGTGGAGGGATCGTGTCCTGGTGCGGGTCAGTGGGATCAGGCTGAGGATGGGGGGTGTGGAGTGATCTGGTCCTGATGCGTGTCAGTGGGATCAGGCAGAGGATGGGGGTGAGGAGGGATCTGGTCCTGGTGCGAGTCAGTGGGATCAGGAAGAGGATGGGGGTGTGGAGGGATCTGGTCCTGGTGCGGGTCAGTGGGATCAGGCAGAGGATGGGGGTGTGGAGGGATCTGGTCCTGGTGTGGGTCAGTGGGATCAGGCAGAGGATGGGGGTGTGGAGGGATCTGGACCTGGTGTGGGTCAGTTAGATCAGGCTGAGGATGGAGGTGTGGAGGGATCGTGTCCTGGTGCGGGTCAGTGGGATCAGGCTGAGAATGGGGGTGTGGAGGGATCTGGTCCTGGTGCGGGTCAGTGGGATCAGGCTGAGGATGGGGGTGTGGAGTGATCTGGTCCTGGTGCAGGTCAGTGGGATCAGGCTGTGGATGGGGGTGTGGTGAGATCTGGTCCTGATGCGGGTCAGTGGGATCAGGCTGAGGATGGGTGTGTGGAAGGATCTGGTCCTGGAGCGGGTCAGTGGGATCACGCTGAGGATGGGGGTGTGGAGGGATGTGGTCCTGGTGTGGGTCATTGGGATCAGGCAGAGGATGGGGGTGTGGCAGGATCTGGTCCTGGTGCGGGTCAGTGGGATCAGGCTGAGATTAGGGGTGTGGAAGGATCTGGTCCTGGTGCGGGTCAGTGAGATGAGACAGAGGATGGGGATGTGGAGTGATCTGGTCCTGATGTGGGTCAGTGGGATCAGGCTGAGGATGGGGGTTTGGAGGGATCTGGTCCTGGTGCGGGTCAGTGGGATCAGGCTGAGGATGGAGGTGTGGAAGGATCTGGACGGTGCGGGTCAGTGGGATCTGGCTGAGGATGGGGGTGTGGAGTGATCCGGTCCTGGTGCAGGTCAGTGGGATCAGGCTGAGGATGGGGGTGTGGTGAGATCTGTTCCTGATGCGGGTCAGTGGGATCAGGCTGAGGATGGGTGTGTGGAAGGATCTGGTCCTGGAGCGGGTCAGTGGGATCACGCTGAGGATGGGGGTGTGGAGGGATGTGGTCCTGGTGTGGGTCATTGGGATCAGGCAGAGGATGGGGGTGTGGAGGGATCTGGTCCTGGTGTGGGTCATTGGGATCACGCTGAGGATGGGGGTGTGGAGGGATGTGGTCCTGGTGCAGGTCAGTGGGATCAGGCTGAGGATGGGGGTGTGGAGGGATCTGGTCCTGGTGTGGGTCATTGGGATCACGCTGAGGATGGGGGTGTGGAGTGATCTGGACGGTGCGGGTCAGTGGGATCTGGCTGAGTATGGGGGTGTGGAGGGATCTGGTCCTGGTGCGGGTCAGTGGGATCAGGCGGAGGATGGGGGTGTGGAGGGATCTGGTCCTGGTGCGGGTCAGTGGGATCAGGCTGAGGATTGGGTTGTGGAGGGATCTGGTCCTGGTGCGGGTCAGTGGGATCAGGCGGAGGATGGGGGTGTGGAGGGATCTTTTCCTGGTGCGGGTCAGTGGGATCAGGCTGAGGATGGGGGTGTGGAGGGATCTGGTCCTGGTGCGGGTCAGTGAGATGAGACAGAGAATGGGGATGTGGAGTGATCTGGTCCTGATGTGGGTCAGTGGGATCAGGCTGAGGATGGGGGTTTGGAGGGATCTGGTCCTGGTGCTGGTCAGTGGGATCAGGCTGAGAATGGGGGTGTGGAGGGATCTGGTCCTGGTGCGGGTCAGTGGGATCAGGCTGAGGATGGGGGTGTGGAGTGATCTGGTCCTGGTGCAGGTCAGTGGGATCAGGCTGAGGATGGGGGTGTGGTGAGATCTGGTCCTGATGCGGGTCAGTGGGATCACGCTGAGGATGGGGGTGTGGAGGGATCTGGTCCTGGTGTGGGTCATTGGGATCAGGCAGAGGATGGGGGTGTGGAGGGATCTGGTCCTGGTGCGGTTCAGTGAGATGGGACAGAGGATGGGGGTGTGGCAGGATCTGTTCCTGGTGCGGGTCAGTGGGATCAGGCTGAGATTTGGGGTGTGGAAGGATCTGGTCCTGGTGCGGGTCAGTGAGATGAGACAGAGGATGGGGATGTGGAGTGATCTGGTCCTGATGTGGGTCAGTGGGATCAGGCTGAGGATGGGGGTTTGGAGGGATCTGGTCCTGGTGCGGGTCAGTGGGATCAGGCTGAGGATGGAGGTGTGGAAGGATCTGGACGGTGCGGGTCAGTGGGATCTGGCTGAGGATGGGGGTGAGGAGGGATCTGGTCCTGGTGCGGGTCAGTGGGATCAGGCTGAGGATGGAGGTGTGGAAGGATCTGGACGGTGCGGGTCAGTGGGATCTGGCTGAGGATGCGGGTGTGGAGGGATCTCGTCCTGGTGCGGGTCAGTGGGATCAGGCTGAGGATGGGGGTGTGGAGGGATCTGTTCCTGGTGCGGGTCAGTGGCATCAGGCTCAGGATGGGGGTGTGGAGGGATCTGGTCCTGGTGCGGGTCAGTGGGATCAGGCTGAGGATGGAGGTGTGGAAGGATCTGGACGGTGCGGGTCAGTGGGATCTGGCTGAGGATGGGGGTGTGGAGGGATCTGGTCCTGGTGCGGGTCAGTGGGATCAGGCTGAGGATGGAGGTGTGGAAGGATCTGGACGGTGCGGGTCAGTGGGATCTGGCTGAGGATGGGGGTGTGGAGGGATCTGGTCCTGGTGCGGGTCAGTGGGATCAGGCTGAGGATGGGGGTGTGGAGGGATCTGGTCCTGGTGCAGGTCAGTGGGATCAGGCTCAGGATGGGGGTGTGGAGGGATCTGGTCCTGGTGCATGTCAGTGGGATCAGGCTGAGGATGGGGGTGTGGAGGGATCTGGTCCTGGTGCGGGTCAGTGGGATCAGGCAGAGGATGGGGGTGTGGAGGGATCTGGTCCTGGTGCGTGTCAGTGGGATCAGGCTGAGGATGGGGGTGTGGAGGGATCTGGTCCTGGTGCGGGTCAGTGGGATCAGGCGGAGGATGGGGGTGTGGAGGGATCTGGTCCTGGTGCGGGTCAGTGGGATCAGGCTGAGGATGGGGGTGTGGAGGGATCTGGTCCTGGTGCGGGTCAGTGGGATCAGGCGGAGGATGGGGGTGTGGAGGGATCTGGTCCTGGTGCGGGTCAGTGGGATCAGGCTGAGGATGGGGGTGTGGAGGGATCTGGTCCTGGTGCAGGTCAGTGGGATCATGCTCAGGATGGGGGTGTGGCAGGATCTGGTCCTGGTGCGGGTCAGTGGGATCAGGCTGAGATTAGGGGTGTGGAAGGATCTGGTCCTGGTGCGGGTCAGTGAGATGAGACAGAGGATGGGGATGTGGAGTGATCTGGTCCTGATGTGGGTCAGTGGGATCAGGCTGAGGATGGGGGTTTGGAGGGATCTGGTCCTGGTGCGGGTCAGTGGGATCAGGCTGAGGATGGAGGTGTGGAAGGATCTGGACGGTGCGGGTCAGTGGGATCTGGCTGAGGATGGGGGTGTGGAGTGATCCGGTCCTGGTGCAGGTCAGTGGGATCAGGCTGAGGATGGGGGTGTGGTGAGATCTGTTCCTGATGCGGGTCAGTGGGATCAGGCTGAGGATGGGTGTGTGGAAGGATCTGGTCCTGGAGCGGGTCAGTGGGATCACGCTGAGGATGGGGGTGTGGAGGGATGTGGTCCTGGTGTGGGTCATTGGGATCAGGCAGAGGATGGGGGTGTGGAGGGATCTGGTCCTGGTGTGGGTCATTGGGATCACGCTGAGGATGGGGGTGTGGAGGGATGTGGTCCTGGTGCAGGTCAGTGGGATCAGGCTGAGGATGGGGGTGTGGAGGGATCTGGTCCTGGTGTGGGTCATTGGGATCACGCTGAGGATGGGGGTGTGGAGTGATCTGGACGTTGCGGGTCAGTGGGATCTGGCTGAGTATGGGGGTGTGGAGGGATCTGGTCCTGGTGCGGGTCAGTGGGATCAGGCGGAGGATGGGGGTGTGGAGGGATCTGGTCCTGGTGCGGGTCAGTGGGATCAGGCTGAGGATTGGGTTGTGGAGGGATCTGGTCCTGGTGCGGGTCAGTGGGATCAGGCGGAGGATGGGGGTGTGGAGGGATCTTTTCCTGGTGCGGGTCAGTGGGATCAGGCTGAGGATGGGGGTGTGGAGGGATCTGGTCCTGGTGCGGGTCAGTGAGACGAGACAGAGAATGGGGATGTGGAGTGATCTGGTCCTGATGTGGGTCAGTGGGATCAGGCTGAGGATGGGGGTTTGGAGGGATCTGGTCCTGGTGCTGGTCAGTGGGATCAGGCTGAGAATGGGGGTGTGGAGGGATCTGGTCCTGGTGCGGGTCAGTGGGATCAGGCTGAGGATGGGGGTGTGGAGTGATCTGGTCCTGGTGCAGGTCAGTGGGATCAGGCTGAGGATGGGGGTGTGGTGAGATCTGGTCCTGATGCGGGTCAGTGGGATCACGCTGAGGATGGGGGTGTGGAGGGATCTGGTCCTGGTGTGGGTCATTGGGATCAGGCAGAGGATGGGGGTGTGGAGGGATCTGGTCCTGGTGCGGTTCAGTGAGATGGGACAGAGGATGGGGGTGTGGCAGGATCTGTTCCTGGTGCGGGTCAGTGGGATCAGGCTGAGATTTGGGGTGTGGAAGGATCTGGTCCTGGTGCGGGTCAGTGAGATGAGACAGAGGATGGGGATGTGGAGTGATCTGGTCCTGATGTGGGTCAGTGGGATCAGGCTGAGGATGGGGGTTTGGAGGGATCTGGTCCTGGTGCGGGTCAGTGGGATCAGGCTGAGGATGGAGGTGTGGAAGGATCTGGACGGTGCGGGTCAGTGGGATCTGGCTGAGGATGGGGGTGAGGAGGGATCTGGTCCTGGTGCGGGTCAGTGGGATCAGGCTGAGGATGGAGGTGTGGAAGGATCTGGACGGTGCGGGTCAGTGGGATCTGGCTGAGGATGCGGGTGTGGAGGGATCTCGTCCTGGTGCGGGTCAGTGGGATCAGGCTGAGGATGGGGGTGTGGAGGGATCTGTTCCTGGTGCGGGTCAGTGGCATCAGGCTCAGGATGGGGGTGTGGAGGGATCTGGTCCTGGTGCGGGTCAGTGGGATCAGGCTGAGGATGGAGGTGTGGAAGGATCTGGACGGTGCGGGTCAGTGGGATCTGGCTGAGGATGGGGGTGTGGAGGGATCTGGTCCTGGTGCGGGTCAGTGGGATCAGGCTGAGGATGGAGGTGTGGAAGGATCTGGACGGTGCGGGTCAGTGGGATCTGGCTGAGGATGGGGGTGTGGAGGGATCTGGTCCTGGTGCGGGTCAGTGGGATCAGGCTGAGGATGGGGGTGTGGAGGGATCTGGTCCTGGTGCAGGTCAGTGGGATCAGGCTCAGGATGGGGGTGTGGAGGGATCTGGTCCTGGTGCATGTCAGTGGGATCAGGCTGAGGATGGGGGTGTGGAGGGATCTGGTCCTGGTGCGGGTCAGTGGGATCAGGCAGAGGATGGGGGTGTGGAGGGATCTGGTCCTGGTGCGTGTCAGTGGGATCAGGCTGAGGATGGGGGTGTGGAGGGATCTGGTCCTGGTGCGGGTCAGTGGGATCAGGCGGAGGATGGGGGTGTGGAGGGATCTGGTCCTGGTGCGGGTCAGTGGGATCAGGCTGAGGATGGGGGTGTGGAGGGATCTGGTCCTGGTGCGGGTCAGTGGGATCAGGCGGAGGATGGGGGTGTGGAGGGATCTGGTCCTGGTGCGGGTCAGTGGGATCAGGCTGAGGATGGGGGTGTGGAGGGATCTGGTCCTGGTGCAGGTCAGTGGGATCATGCTCAGGATGGGGGTGTGGACGGATCTGGTCCTGGTGCGTGTCAGTGGGATCAGGCTGAGGATGGGGGTGTGGAGGGATCTGGTCCTGGTGCGGGTCAGTGGGATCAGGCGGAGGATGGGGGTGTGGAGGGATCTTTTCCTGGTGCGGGTCAGTGGGATCAGGCTGAGGATGGGGGTGTGGAGGGATCTGGTCCTGGTGCGGGTCAGTGAGATGAGACAGAGAATGGGGATGTGGAGTGATCTGGTCCTGATGTGGGTCAGTGGGATCAGGCTGAGGATGGGGGTTTGGAGGGATCTGGTCCTGGTGCTGGTCAGTGGGATCAGGCTGAGGTTGGAGGTGTGGAAGGATCTGGACGGTGCGGGTCAGTGGGATCTGGCTGAGTATGGGGGTGTGGAGGGATCTGGTCCTGGTGTGGGTCAGTGGGATCTGGCAGAGGATGGCGGTGTGGAGGGATCTGGTCCTGGTGCAGGTCAGTGGGATCAGGCTCAGGATGGGGGTGTGGAGGGATCTGGTCCTGGCGCAGGTCAGTGGGATCAGGCTGAGGATGGGGGTGTGGAGGGATCTGGTCCTGGTCCGGGTCAGTGGCATCAGGCTGAGGATGGGGCTGTGGAAGGATCTGGTCCTGGTGCAGGTCAGTGGGATCAGGCTGAGGATGGGGGTGTGGAGGGATCTGGTCCTGGTGCGGGTCAGTGGGATCAGGCTGAGGATGGGGGTGTGGAGGGATCTGGTCCTGGTGCGGGTCAGTGGGATCAGGCTGAGGATGGGGGTGAGGAGGGATCTGGTCCTGATGCGGGTCAGTGGGATCAGGCTGAGGATGGGGGTGTGGAGGGATCTGGCCCTGGTGCAGGTCAGTGGGATCAGGCTGAGGATGGGGGTGTGGAGGGATCTGGTCCTAGTGCTGGTCAGTGGGATCAGGCGGAGGATGGGGCTGTGGAGGGATCTGGTCCTGGTGCAGATCAATGGGATCAGGCAGAGAATGGGGGTGGGGAGGGATCTGGTCCTGGTGCGGGTCATTGGGATCAGGCAGAGGATGGGGGTGAGGAGGGATCTGGTCCTGGTGTGGGTCAGTGGGATCAGGCATTGGATGGGGGTGTGGAGGGATCTGGTCCTGGTCCGGGTCAGTGAGATCAGGCATTGGATGGGGGAGTGGAGGGATCTGGTACTGGTCCGGGTCAGTGAGATCAGGCATTGGATGGGGATGTGGAGGGATCTGGTACTGGTGCTGGTTAATGAGATGGGACAGAGTATGGGGGTGTGGAGGGATCTGCTTCTGGTG
This sequence comes from Hemitrygon akajei, assembly GCF_048418815.1. Lineage (NCBI taxonomy): Eukaryota > Metazoa > Chordata > Chondrichthyes > Myliobatiformes > Dasyatidae > Hemitrygon > Hemitrygon akajei. The sequence continues at coordinate 190,905,283 of NC_133126.1, read as the reverse complement.
CGGGTCAGTGAGATGAGACAGAGGATGGGGGAGAGGAGGGATCTGGTCCTGGTGTGGGTCAGTGGGATCAGGCTCAGGATGGGGGTGTGGAGGGATCTGGTCCTGGTGCAGGTCAGTGAGATGAGACAGAGGATGGGGATGTGGAGGGATCTGGTCCTGGTGCGGGTCGGTGGGATCAGCCTGAGGATGGGGGTGTGGAGGGATCTGGTCCTGGTGTGGGTCAGTTAGATCAGGCTGAGGATGGAGGTGTGGAGGGATCGTGTCCTGGTGCGGGTCAGTGGGATCAGGCTGAGGATGGAGGTGTGGAAGGATCTGGATGGTGCGGGTCAGTGGCATCAGGCAGAGGATGGGGTTGTGGAGGGATCTGGTCCTGGTGTGGGTCAGTTAGATCAGGCTGAGGATGGAGGTGTTTAGGGATCGTGTCCTGGTGCGGGTCAGTGGGATCAGGCCGAGGATGGGTTGTGGAGGGATCGTGTCCTGGTGCGGGTCAGTGGGATCAGGCCGAGGATGGGGGTGTGGAGGGATCTGGTCCTGGTGCGGGTCAGTGGGATCAGGCAGAGGATGGGGGTGTGGAGGGATCTGGTCCTGGTGTGGGTCAGTGGGATCAGGCTGCTGACGGGGGTGTGGAGGGATCTGGTCCTGGTACGGGTCAGTGGGATCAGGCAGATGTTGGGGGTGTGGAAGGATCTGGACGGTGCTGATCAGTGGGATCAGGCTGAGGATGGAGGTGTGGAAGGATCTGGACGGTGCGGGTCAGTGGGATCTGGCTGAGGATGGGGGTGTGGAAGGATCTGGATGGTGCGGGTCTGTGGGATCAGGCAGAGGATAGGGGTGTGGAAGGATCTGGACTTGATGCGGGTCAGTGGGATCAGGCGGAGGATGGGGGTGTGGAGTGATCTGGTCCTGATGCGGGTCAGTGAGATGAGACAGAGGATGGGGGTGTGGAGGGATCTGGTCCTGGTGCGGGTCAGTGAGATGAGACAGAGGATGGGGGTGCGGAGGGATCTGGTCCTGGTGCGGGTCAGTGGGATCAGGCTGAGGATGTGGGTGTGGAAGGATCTGGATGGTGCGGGTCAGTGGGATCAGGCTGAGGATGGGGGTGTGGAGTGATCTGGTCCTGGTGTGGGTCAGTGGGATCAGGCTGAGGATGGGGGTGTGGAGGGATCTGGTCCTGATTCGGGTCAGTTGTATCAGGCTGGGGATGGGGGTGTGGTGGGATCTGGTCCTGGTGCGGGTCAGTGCGATTGGGCTGAGGATGGGGGTGTGGAGGGATCTGGTCCTGTTGCGGGTCAGTGGGATCAGACAGAGGATGGGGGTGTGGAGGGATCTGGTCCTGGTGTGGGTCAGTTAGATCAGGCTGAGGATGGAGGTGTGGAAGGATCGTGTCCTAGTGCGGGTCAGTGGGATATGGCTGAGGATGGGGGTGTGGAAAGATCTGGTCCTGGTGTGGGTCAGTGGGATCAGGCTCAGGATGGGGGTGTGGAGGGATCTGGTCCTGGTGCAGGTCAGTGAGATGAGACAGAGGATGGGGATGTGGAGGGATCTGGTCCTGGTGCGGGTCGGTGGGATCAGCCTGAGGATGGGGGTGTGGAGGGATCTGGTCCTGGTGTGGGTCAGTGGGATCAGGCTGAGGATGGGAGTGTGGAGGGATCTGGTCCTGGTGCGGGTCAGTGGGTTCAGGCTGAGTATGGGGGTGTGGAGGGATCTGGTCCTGTTGTGGATCAGTGGGATCAGGCTGAGGATGGGGGTGTGGAGGGATCTGGTCCTGGTGCGGGTCAGTGGGATCAGGCAGAGGATGGGGGTGTGGCGGGATCTGGTCCTGGTGTGGGTCAGTTAGATCAGGCTGAGGATGGAGGTGTGGAGGGATCGTGTCCTGGTGCGGGTCAGTGGGATCAGGCTGAGGATGGAGGTGTGGAAGAATCTGGATGGTGCGGCTCAGTGGGATCAGGCAGAGGATGGGGGTGTGGAGGGATCTGGTCCTGGTGCGGGTCAGTGGCATCAGGCAGAGGATGGGGTTGTGGAGGGATCTGGTCCTGGTGTGGGTCAGTTAGATCAGGCTGAGGATGGAGGTGTGGTGGGATCGTGTCCTGGTGCGGGTCAGTGGGATCAGGCCGAGGATGGGGGTGTGGAGGGATCGTGTCCTGGTGCGGGTCAGTGGGATCAGGCCGAGGATGGGGGTGTGGAGGGATCTGGTCCTGGTGCGGGTCAGTGGGATCAGGCAGAGGATGGGGGTGTGGAGGGATTTGGTCCTGGTGTGGGTCAGTGGGATCAGGCTGCTGACGGGGGTGTGGAGGGATCTGGTCCTGGTACGGGTCAGTGGGATCAGGCAGCTGTTGGGGGTCTGGAAGGATCTGGACGGTGCTGATCAGTGGGATCAGACTGAGGATGGAGGTGTGGAAGGATCTGGACGGTGCGGGTCAGTGCGATCTGGCTGAGGATGGGGGTGTGGAAGGATCTGGATGGTGCGGGTCAGTGGGATCAGGCAGAGGATGGGTGTGTGGCGGGATCTGGTCCTGGTGTGGGTCAGTGGGATCAGGCTGCTGACGGGGGTGTGGAGGGATCTGGTCCTGGTACGTGTCAGTGGGATCAGGCAGATGTTGGGGGTGTGGAAGGATCTGGACGGTGCTGATCAGTGGGATCAGGCTGAGGATAGGGGTGTGGAAGGATCTGGACTTGGTGCGGGTCAGTGGGATCAGGCAGAGGATGGGGGTGTGGAGGGATCTGGTCCTGGTGCGGGTCAGTGAGATGAGACAGAGGATGGGGGTGTGGAGGGATCTGGTCCTGGTGTGGCTCAGTTAGATCAGGCAGAGGATGGGGGTGTGGAGGGATCTGGTCCTGGTGCGGGTCAGTGGGATCAGGCTGAGGATGGGGGTGTGGAAGGATCTGGATGGTGCGGGTCAGTGGGATCAGGCTGAGGATGGGGGTGTGGAGTGATCTGGTCCTGGTGTGGGTCAGTGGGATCAGGCTGAGGATGGGGGTGTGTAGGGATCTGGTCCTGATGCGGGTCAGTTGTATCAGGCTGGGGATGGGGGTGTGGTGGGATCTGGTCCTGGTGCGGGTCAGTGGGATTGGGCTGAGGATGGGGGTGTGGAGGGATCTGGTCCTGTTGCGGGTCAGTGGGATCAGGCTGAGTATGGGGGTGTGGAAGGATCTGGACTTTGTGCGGGTCAGTGGGATCAGACAGAGGATGGGGGTGTGGAGGGATCTGGTCCTGGTGTGGGTCAGTTAGATCAGGCTGAGGATGGAGTTGTGGAGGGATCGTGTCCTGGTGCGGGTCAGTGGGATATGGCTGAGGATGGGGGTGTGGAAGGATCTGGTCCTGGTGCGGGTCAGTGGGATCAGGCTGAGGATGGGTGTGTGGAGGGATCTGGCCCTGGTGCAGGTCAGTGGGATCAGGCTGAGGATGGGGGTGTGGAGGGATCTGGTCCTTGTGCGGGTCAGTGGGATCAGGCTGAGGATGGGGGTGTGGAGGGATCTTGTCCTGGTGCGGGTCAGTGGGATCAGGCTGAGGATGGGAGTGTGGAGGTATCTGGTCCTGGTGCGGGTCAGTGGGTTCAGGCTGAGTATGGGGGTGTGGAGGGATCTGGTACTGTTGTGGATCAGTGGGATCAGGCTGAAGATGGGGGTGTGGAGGGATCTGGTCCTGGTGCGGGTCAGTGGGATCAGGCAGAGGATGGGGGTGTGGAGGGATCTGGTCCTGGTGCGGGTCAGTGGCATCAGGCAGAGGATGGGGTTGTGGAGGGATCTGGTCCTGGTGTGGGTCAGTTAGATCAGGCTGAGGATGGAGGTGTGGAGGGATCGTGTCCTGGTGCGGGTCAGTGGGATCAGGCCGAGGATGGGGGTGTGGAGGGATCGTGTCCTGGTGCGGGTCAGTGGGATCAGGCCGAGGATGGGGGTGTGGAGGGATCTGGTCCTGGTGCGGGTCAGTGGGATCAGGCAGAGGATGGGGGTGTGGAGGGATCTGGTCCTGGTGTGGGTCAGTGGGATCAGGCTGCTGACGGGGGTGTGGAGGGATCTGGTCCTGGTACGGGTCAGTGGGATCAGGCAGCTGTTGGGGGTCTGGAAGGATCTGGACGGTGCTGATCAGTGGGATCAGACTGAGGATGGAGGTGTGGAAGGATCTGGACGGTGCGGGTCAGTGGGATCTGGCTGAGGATGGGGGTGTGGAAGGATCTGGATGGTGCGGGTCAGTGGGATCAGGCAGAGGATGGGGGTGTGGCGGGATCTGGTCCTGGTGTGGGTCAGTGGGATCAGGCTGCTGACGGGGGTGTGGAGGGATCTGGTCCTGGTACGTGTCAGTGGGATCAGGCAAATGTTGGGGGTGTGGAAGGATCTGGACGGTGCTGATCAGTGGGATCATGCTGAGGATAGGGGTGTGGAAGGATCTGGACTTGGTGCGGGTCAGTGGGATCAGGCAGAGGATGGGGGTGTGGAGGGATCTGGTCCTGGTGCGGGTCAGTGAGATGAGACAGAGGATGGGGGTGTGGAGGGATCTGGTCCTGGTGTGGCTCAGTTAGATCAGGCAGAGGATGGGGGTGTGGAGGGATCTGGTCCTGGTGCGGGTCAGTGGGATCAGGCTGAGGATGGGGGTGTGGAAGGATCTGGATGGTGCGGGTCAGTGGGATCAGGCTGAGGATGGGGGTGTGGAGTGATCTGGTCCTGGTGTGGGTCAGTGGGATCAGGCTGAGGATGGGGGTGTGGAGGGATCTGGTCCTGATGCGGGTCAGTTGTATCAGGCTGGGGATGGGGGTGTGGTGGGATCTGGTCCTGGTGCGGGTCAGTGGGATTGGGCTGAGGATGGGGGTGTGGAGGGATCTGGTCCTGTTGCGGGTCAGTGGGATCTGGCAGAGGATGGCGGTGTGGAGGGATCTGGTCCTTGTGCGGGTCAGTGGGATCAGGCTGAGGATGGGGGTGTGGAGGGATCTGGTCCTGTTGCGGGTCAGTGGGATCTGGCAGAGGATGGCGGTGTGGAGGGATCTGGTCCTGGTGCAGGTCAGTGGGATCAGGCTCAGGATGGGGGTGTGGAGGGATCTGGTCCTGGCGCAGGTCAGTGGGATCAGGCTGAGGATGGGGGTGTGGAGGGATCTGGTCCTGGTCCGGATCAGTGGCATCAGGCTGAGGATGGGGGTGTGGAAGGATCTGGTCCTGGTGCAGGTCAGTGGGATCAGGCTGAGGATGGGGGTGTGGAGGGATCTGGTTCTGGTGCGGGTCAGTGGGATCAGGCTGAGGATGGGGGTGTGGAGGGATCTGGTCCTGGTGCGGGTCAGTGGGATCAGGCTGAGGATGGGGGTGAGGAGGGATCTGGTCCTGATGCGGGTCAGTGGGATCAGGCTGAGGATGGGGGTGTGGAGGGATCTGGCCCTGGTGCAGGTCAGTGGGATCAGGCTGAGGATGGGGGTGTGGAGGGATCTGGTCCTAGTGCTGGTCAGTGGGATCAGGCGGAGGATGGGGCTGTGGAGGGATCTGGTCCTGGTGCAGATCAATGGGATCAGGCAGAGAATGGGGGTGGGGAGGGATCTGGTCCTGGTGCGGGTCATTGGGATCAGGCAGAGGAAGGGGGTGAGGAGGGATCTGGTCCTGGTGTGGGTCAGTGGGATCAGGCATTGGATGGGGGTGTGGAGGGATCTGGTCCTGGTCCGGGTCAGTGAGATCAGGCATTGGATGGGGGAGTGGAGGGATCTGGTACTGGTCCGGGTCAGTGAGATCAGGCATTGGATGGGGATGTGGAGGGATCTGGTACTGGTGCTGGTTAATGAGATGGGACAGAGTATGGGGGTGTGGAGGGATCTGCTTCTGGTGCGGGTCAGTGAGATGAGACAGAGGATGGGGGAGAGGAGGGATCTGGTCCTGGTGTGGGTCAGTGGGATCAGGCTCAGGATGGGGGTGTGGAGGGATCTGGTCCTGGTGCAGGTCAGTGAGATGAGACAGAGGATGGGGATGTGGAGGGATCTGGTCCTGGTGCGGGTCGGTGGGATCAGCCTGAGGATGGGGGTGTGGAGGGATCTGGTCCTGGTGTGGGTCAGTGGGATCAGGCTGAGGATGGGAGTGTGGAGGGATCTGGTCCTGGTGCGGGTCAGTGGGTTCAGGCTGAGTATGGGGGTGTGGAGGGATCTGGTCCTGTTGTGGATCAGTGGGATCAGGCTGAGGATGGGGGTGTGGAGGGATCTGGTCCTGGTGCGGGTTAGTGGGATCAGGCAGAGGATGGGGGTGTGGAGGGATCTGGTCCTGGTGTGGGTCAGTTAGATCAGGCTGAGGATGGAGGTGTGGAGGGATCTGGATGGTGCGGGTCAGTGGGATCAGGCAGAGGATGGGGGTGTGGAAGGATCTGGATGGTGCGGGTCAGTGGGATCAGGCAGAGGATGGGGGTGTGGAGGGATCTGGTCCTGGTGTGGGTCAGTGGCATCAGGCAGAGGATGGGGTTGTGGAGGGATCTGGTCCTGGTGTGGGTCAGTGGGATCAGGCTGAGGATGGGAGTGTGGAGGGATCTGGTCCTGGTGCGGGTCAGTGGGTTCAGGCTGAGTATGGGGGTGTGGAGGGATCTGGTCCTGTTGTGGATCAGTGGGATCAGGCTGAGGATGGGGGTGTGGAGGGATCTGGTCCTGGTGCGGGTTAGTGGGATCAGGCAGAGGATGGGGGTGTGGAGGGATCTGGTCCTGGTGTGGGTCAGTTAGATCAGGCTGAGGATGGAGGTGTGGAGGGATCTGGATGGTGCGGGTCAGTGGGATCAGGCTGAGGATGGAGGTGTGGAAGGATCTGGATGGTGCGGGTCAGTGGGATCAGGCAGAGGATGGGGGTGTGGAGGGATCTGGTCCTGGTGTGGGTCAGTGGCATCAGGCAGAGGATGGGGTTGTGGAGGGATCTGGTCCTGGTGTGGGTCAGTTAGATCAGGCTGAGGATGGAGGTGTTGAGGGATCGTGTCCTGGTGCGGGTCAGTGGGATCAGGCCGAGGATGGGTTGTGGAGGGATCGTGTCCTGGTGCGGGTCAGTGGGATCAGGCCGAGGATGGGGGTGTGGAGGGATCTGGTCCTGGTGCGGGTCAGTGGGATCAGGCAGAGGATGGGGGTGTGGAGGGATCTGGTCCTGGTGTGGGTCAGTGGGATCAGGCTGCTGACGGGGGTGTGGAGGGATCTGGTCCTGGTACGGGTCAGTGGGATCAGGCAGATGTTGGGGGTGTGGAAGGATCTGGACGGTGCTGATCAGTGGGATCAGGCTGAGGATGGAGGTGTGGAAGGATCTGGACGGTGCGGGTCAGTGGGATCTGGCTGAGGATGGGGGTGTGGAAGGATCTGGATGGTGCGGGTCAGTGGGATCAGGCAGAGGATAGGGGTGTGGAAGGATCTGGACTTGGTGCGGGTCAGTGGGATCAGGCGGAGGATGGGGGTGTGGAGTGATCTGGTCCTGATGCGGGTCAGTGAGATGAGACAGAGGATGGGGGTGTGGAGGGATCTGGTCCTGGTGCGGGTCAGTGAGATGAGACAGAGGATGGGGGTGCGGAGGGATCTGGTCCTGGTGCGGGTCAGTGGGATCAGGCTGAGGATGGGGGTGTGGAAGGATCTGGATGGTGCGGGTCAGTGGGATCAGGCTGAGGATGGGGGTGTGGAGTGATCTGGTCCTGGTGTGGGTCAGTGGGATCAGGCTGAGGATGGGGGTGTGGAGGGATCTGGTCCTGATTCGGGTCAGTTGTATCAGGCTGGGGATGGGGGTGTGGTGGGATCTGGTCCTTGTGCGGGTCAGTGCGATTGGGCTGAGGATGGGGGTGTGGAGGGATCTGGTCCTGTTGCGGGTCAGTGGGATCAGACAGAGGATGGGGGTGTGGAGGGATCTGGTCCTGGTGTGGGTCAGTTAGATCAGGCTGAGGATGGAGGTGTGGAGGGATCGTGTCCTAGTGCGGGTCAGTGGGATATGGCTGAGGATGGGGGTGTGGAAAGATCTGGTCCTGGTGTGGGTCAGTGGGATCAGGCTCAGGATGGGGGTGTGGAGGGATCTGGTCCTTGTGCAGGTCAGTGAGATGAGACAGAGGATGGGGATGTGGAGGGATCTGGTCCTGGTGCGGGTCGGTGGGATCAGCCTGAGGATGGGGGTGTGGAGGGATCTGGTCCTGGTGTGGGTCAGTGGGATCAGGCTGAGGATGGGAGTGTGGAGGGATCTGGTCCTGGTGCGGGTCAGTGGGTTCAGGCTGAGTATGGGGGTGTGGAGGGATCTGGTCCTGTTGTGGATCAGTGGGATCAGGCTGAGGATGGGGGTGTGGAGGGATCTGGTCCTGGTGCGGGTCAGTGGGATCAGGCAGAGGATGGGGGTGTGGAGGGATCTGGTCCTGGTGTGGGTCAGTTAGATCAGGCTGAGGATGGAGGTGTGGAGGGATCGTGTCCTGGTGCGGGTCAGTGGGATCAGGCTGAGGATGGAGGTGTGGAAGAATCTGGATGGTGCGGCTCAGTGGGATCAGGCAGAGGATGGGGGTGTGGAGGGATCTGGTCCTGGTGCGGGTCAGTGGCATCAGGCAGAGGATGGGGTTGTGGAGGGATCTGGTCCTGGTGTGGGTCAGTTAGATCAGGCTGAGGATGGAGGTGTGGAGGGATCGTGTCCTGGTGCGGGTCAGTGGGATCAGGCCGAGGATGGGGGTGTGGAGGGATCGTGTCCTGGTGCGGGTCAGTGGGATCAGGCCGAGGATGGGGGTGTGGAGGGATCTGGTCCTGGTGCGGGTCAGTGGGATCAGGCAGAGGATGGGGGTGTGGAGGGATCTGGTCCTGGTGTGGGTCAGTGGGATCAGGCTGCTGACGGGGGTGTGGAGGGATCTGGTCCTGGTACGGGTCAGTGGGATCAGGCAGCTGTTGGGGGTCTGGAAGGATCTGGACGGTGCTGATCAGTGGGATCAGACTGAGGATGGAGGTGTGGAAGGATCTGGACGGTGCGGGTCAGTGGGATCTGGCTGAGGATGGGGGTGTGGAAGGATCTGGATGGTGCGGGTCAGTGGGATCAGGCAGAGGATGGGGGTGTGGCGGGATCTGGTCCTGGTGTGGGTCAGTGGGATCAGGCTGCTGACGGGGGTGTGGAGGGATCTGGTCCTGGTACGTGTCAGTGGGATCAGGCAAATGTTGGGGGTGTGGAAGCATCTGGACGGTGCTGATCAGTGGGATCAGGCTGAGGATAGGGGTGTGGAAGGATCTGGACTTGGTGCGGGTCAGTGGGATCAGGCAGAGGATGGGGGTGTGGAGGGATCTGGTCCTGGTGCAGGTCAGTGAGATGAGACAGAGGATGGGGGTGTGGAGGGATCTGGTCCTGGTGTGGCTCAGTTAGATCAGGCAGAGGATGGGGGTGTGGAGGGATCTGGTCCTGGTGCGGGTCAGTGGGATCAGGCTGAGGATGGGGGTGTGGAAGGATCTGGATGGTGCGGGTCAGTGGGATCAGGCTGAGGATGGGGGTGTGGAGTGATCTGGTCCTGGTGTGGGTCAGTGGGATCAGGCTGAGGATGGGGGTGTGGAGGGATCTGGTCCTGATGCGGGTCAGTTGTATCAGGCTGGGGATGGGGGTGTGGTGGGATCTGGTCCTGGTGCGGGTCAGTGGGATTGGGCTGAGGATGGGGGTGTGGAGGGATCTGGTCCTGTTGCGGGTCAGTGGGATCAGGCTGAGGATGGGGGTGTGGAAGGATCTGGACTTTGTGCGGGTCAGTGGGATCAGACAGAGGATGGGGGTGTGGAGGGATCTGGTCCTGGTGTGGGTCAGTTAGATCAGGCTGAGGATGGAGGTGTGGAGGGATCGTGTCCTGGTGCGGGTCAGTGGGATATGGCTGAGGATGGGGGTGTGGAAGGATCTGGTCCTGGTGCGGGTCAGTGGGATCAGGCTGAGGATGGGGGTGTGGAGGGATCTGGCCCTGGTGCAGGTCAGTGGGATCAGGCTGAGGATGGGGGTGTGGAGGGATCTGGTCCTTGTGCGGGTCAGTGGGATCAGGCTGAGGATGGGGGTGTGGAGGGATCTGGTCCTGGTGCGGGTCAGTGGGTTCAGGCTGAGTATGGGGGTGTGGAGGGATCTGGTCCTGTTGTGGATCAGTGGGATCAGGCTGAGGATGGGGGTGTGGAGGGATCTGGTCCTGGTGCGGGTCAGTGGGATCAGGCAGAGGATGGGGGTGTGGAGCGATCTGGTCCTGGTGCGGGTCAGTGGCATCAGGCAGAGGATGGGGTTGTGGAGGGATCTGGTCCTGGTGTGGGTCAGTTAGATCAGGCTGAGGATGGAGGTGTGGAGGGATCGTGTCCTGGTGCGGGTCAGTGGGATCAGGCCGAGGATGGGGGTGTGGAGGGATCGTGTCCTGGTGCGGGTCAGTGGGATCAGGCCGAGGATGGGGGTGTGGAGGGATCTGGTCCTGGTGCGGGTCAGTGGGATCAGGCAGAGGATGGGGGTGTGGAGGGATCTGGTCCTGGTGTGGGTCAGTGGGATCAGGCTGCTGACGGGGGTGTGGAGGGATCTGGTCCTGGTACGGGTCAGTGGGATCAGGCAGCTGTTGGGGGTCTGGAAGGATCTGGACGGTGCTGATCAGTGGGATCAGACTGAGGATGGAGGTGTGGAAGGATCTGGACGGTGCGGGTCAGTGGGATCTGGCTGAGGATGGGGGTGTGGAAGGATCTGGATGGTGCGGGTCAGTGGGATCAGGCAGAGGATGGGGGTGTGGCGGGATCTGGTCCTGGTGTGGGTCAGTGGGATCAGGCTGCTGACGGGGGTTTGGAGGGATCTGGTCCTGGTACGTGTCAGTGGGATCAGGCAAATGTTGGGGGTGTGGAAGGATCTGGACGGTGCTGATCAGTGGGATCAGGCTGAGGATAGGGGTGTGGAAGGATCTGGACTTGGTGCGGGTCAGTGGGATCAGGCAGAGGATGGGGGTGTGGAGGGATCTGGTCCTGGTGCGGGTCAGTGAGATGAGACAGAGGATGGGGGTGTGGAGGGATCTGGTCCTGGTGTGGCTCAGTTAGATCAGGCAGAGGATGGGGGTGTGGAGGGATCTGGTCCTGGTGCGGGTCAGTGGGATCAGGCTGAGGATGGGGGTGTGGAAGGATCTGGATGGTGCGGGTCAGTGGGATCAGGCTGAGGATGGGGGTGTGGAGTGATCTGGTCCTGGTGTGGGTCAGTGGGATCAGGCTGAGGATGGGGGTGTGGAGGGATCTGGTCCTGATGCGGGTCAGTTGTATCAGGCTGGGGATGGGGGTGTGGTGGGATCTGGTCCTGGTGCGGGTCAGTGGGATTGGGCTGAGGATGGGGGTGTGGAGGGATCTGGTCCTGTTGCGGGTCAGTGGGATCAGGCTGAGGATGGGGGTGTGGAAGGATCTGGACTTTGTGCGGGTCAGTGGGATCAGACAGAGGATGGGGGTGTGGAGGGATCTGGTCCTGGTGTGGGTCAGTTAGATCAGGCTGAGGATGGAGGTGTGGAGGGATCGTGTCCTGGTGCGGGTCAGTGGGATATGGCTGAGGATGGGGGTGTGGAAGGATCTGGTCCTGGTGCGGGTCAGTGGGATCAGGCTGAGGATGGGGGTGTGGAGGGATCTGGCCCTGTTGCAGGTCAGTGGGATCAGGCTGAGGATGGGGGTGTGGAGGGATCTGGTCCTTGTGCGGGTCAGTGGGATCAGGCTGAGGATGGGGGTGTGGAGGGATCTGGTCCTGGTGCGGGTCAGTGGGATCAGGCTGAGGATGGGGGTGTGGAGGGATCTGGTCCTGGTGTGGGTCAGTAGGATCAGGCTGAGGATGGGGGTGTGGAGGGATCTGGTCCTGTTGCAGGTCAGTGGGATCAGGCTGAGGATGGGGGTGTGGAGGGATCTGGCCCTGTTGCAGGTCAGTGGGATCAGGCTGAGGATGGGGGTGTGGAGGGATCTGGTCCTTGTGCGGGTCAGTGGGATCAGGCTGAGGATGGGGGTGTGGAGGGATCTGGTCCTGGTGCGGGTCAGTGGGATCAGGCTGAGGATGGGGGTGTGGAGGGATCTGGCCCTGTTGCAGGTCAGTGGGATCAGGCTGAGGATGGGGGTGTGGAGGGATCTGGTCCTTGTGCGGGTCAGTGGGATCAGGCTGAGGATGGGGGTGTGGAGGGATCTGGTCCTGGTGCGGGTCAGTGGGATCAGGCTGAGGATGGGGGTGTGGAGGGATCTGGTCCTGGTGCGGGTCAGTGAGATGAGACAGAGGATGGATCTGTGGAGCTATTGGATACAGGTTCAGGTTGATGGGAATAGTTCAGCAAGGATGGATGGACCAAAAAAGCCTGTTTTTGTGTTGTACTGCTCTATGTCTCTACAACTCATTCCCATAATATTATTTTTATATCAATGTTGTTTGTCGGTCTTTATTTATGTGTAGCTTTACAATTGCATTTCTTTATTTACCTGTGACTACCGGCAAGACAATAAATCTCAGGGTTGTATATGGTGACATAAATGTTCTTTGATAACAAATTGACTTTGTCTTTGACTTTGCCTTCTTTTGTCATGAAAAGCTTTAATATTTGACCCTGGATTTAATTAAAACAATGGGGAATTCAAGATGTTCGGAGTGTCACAGTGGGCAGGTCCAGAGGTGACAGAGGTCCCGAAAATGCCTCTCAACTCTCCATCGTCACATGTCTGGCATCCTGTGTAAGGGCAGCTCACTTACCCAAATCTCAGCAAGGTGCTGTGCTTGTTGGCCGAAACAGTCATAGAGCCGTGCAAATTCTACAATTATTCAACTCTAACTGGCTGCATCCACATCTGGTATGGTGGGGTGCGGGGAGCGGGGAGGCACAGGATCGAAATAAACTGCAGAGAGTTTTAACCTTAGTCAGCTCCATCGTGGCTAATAACCTCCATAGTATCCAGGCCTTCTGCAAGGAGTGATACCCCAAAAAGGCATTGTCCACCATTAAGGACCCCCATTACCCAGGACATGCCCTCTTCTCATTGCTACTATCAGGAAGGAGGTACAGAAGCCTGAAGGCACACACTCTGATTCAGGAACAGCTTCTTCCCCTCTGCCATCCGATTTCTGAATGGACATTGAACCCACGAACACTACTGCACTACTTTTTTTAGTTTTATATTTGCACTACTTATTTAACTATTTTTTATATATATATACCTACTATAATTCACATTTTTTCTCTGTTATCATATCTTACATTATGCTACTGCTGCCAAGTTAATGAATTTCACGAGATATGCCAGTGATATTGAACCTGATTTGGATTCTGTTTCTAAAGAAGCAGGCCTCCTGACCGATGATATCCAGGTAGTCATCACCTGTTTATTCTGGTCCCACTTACCGGCAGTTGGATCATAACATTCCATGATGTGCAGTTCATAGAACAGAGAACAGTGCGGCGCAGGAACAGGCTGTACGGCTCACAATGCTGTTCTGAACTAATAATGACCCTAATCCCTTCTGTCTGCACATGGCACATAGCCCTTCATTCCCTACACCTTCATGTGCCTTTCTAAGAGCCTCCTAAGGTCTCTTTTGTATCTGCCTCCATTCCATGCAGGACATTCCAGGCACTATAAGACCATAAGACCTGGGAGCAAGTTAGGCCATTCGACCCATCAAGTCTGCTCCACCATTCACTTATGGCTGATTTATTACCCCTCTCAACCCCATTCTCCTGTCTTTCCCCTGTAACCTTTGACCCCCTGATGAATCAAGAACCTATCAAACTCCACTTTAAATATGCACAATGACCTGACCTCCAAAGCCCTCTGTGGCAAAGAATTCCACATATTCACCTCCCTCTGGGTAAAGAAATTCCTCCTCTTCTCTGTTCTAAAGGGACATCCTTGAATTCTTATACACTTTCACTATTAGAAACATCCTCAGCATGTCTGGGCCTTTCAATATTTGGCAGGTTTCAGTGATATCCCCTTTATTATTCTAAACTCCAGTGCAGGCCCAGGTCCATCAAATGCTCCTTATGCCCTCAGAAATGCACCACTTTGTATATAAAAAAAAATTTAAAACCTTGCCCTGCACATTTCCTTTAAAATTTCCCCCTTACACTTTAAATGGATCCCTTTTGGAATTTGACGTTTCAACCTTGGGGAAAAGACCTTTCATAATTTTGTGAACTTCTTTCGGGTCCTCACCTCAGCCTTATTAACTCCAGAGAAAACAATTCAAATTTATCCAACCTGTCCTCATGGTGCATGCCCTCTAAGCTGGACAGCATCCTGGTAAAACCTCCTTTGAATCCTCTCCATAGCTTCCATATTTGGGACGACAAACCAGGGCAGGACTTACACAGTGAAAGGTAGGGCACTGAAGAGTGTGGTAGAACAAAGGGATCTGGGAATATGGAACCATAATTCTTTGAAAGCACTGTTAAAGGTAGATAGGTTTGTAAAGAGAGTTTTGGCACAAGAGCCTTCATAAATCAAAGTATTTTGTACAGGAGTAGGGATACTGGAGCTGTACAATACATTGGTGAAGCTGTATTTAGAGTATTGCATACAGTTCTAGTTGGTACCACAGCAACAACCTGGCACTCAACGTCAGTAAGACAAAAGAGCTGATTGTGGACTTCAGGAAGGGTAAGACGAAGGAGCACATACCAATCCTCACATAGAAATCAGGAGTGCAAAGAGTGAACAGCTTCAAGCTTCTAGGTGTCAAGAACTCTGAGGATCTAACCTGATCCCAACAGATCGATGTAGTCATAAAGAGGGCAAGACAGTGACTATACTTTATTAGGAGTTTGAAGAGATTTGGTATGTCAACAAATACACTCAACGACTTCTATACTTGTACCGTGGAAAGCATTCTGACAGGCTGCACCACTGTCTGATATGGAGGTGGGGGTGGGGGGCTACTGCACAGGACCGAAAGAAGCTGAAGAGGGTTGTAAATCTAGTCAGCTCCATCTTGGGTACTAGCCTACAAAGTACCCCAGATATCTTCAGGGAGCAGTGTCTCAGAAAGACATTGTCCTTTATTAAGTACCTCCAGCACCCAGGACATGCCCTTTTCTCACTGTTACCATCAGGTAGGAGGTACAGAAGCCTGAAGGCAAACACTCAGCGATTCAGGAACAGCTTCTTCCCCTCTGCCATCCGATTCCTAATTGGACATTGAACCCTTGGACACTACCTCACTTTTTTTAAATATACAGTATTTCTGTTTTTGCATGTTTTAAAAAAAATCTATTCAATATACATCATTAATTTACTTGTTTGTTTATCATTATTATTATTATTATTTTTATTTTATTTATTATTTTTTTCTCTGCTAGATTATGTATTGCATTGAACTGCTGCTGCTAAGTTAACAAATGTCATGTCACATGCCGGTGATAATAAACCTAATCCTGATTCTGATCCTGACCTACTCTTTATAAGAGTGTTGCTGGGACTTTATTCCCTGGAGCACAGGAGAACGAGGGGAGATTTGATAGAGGTATCTTTAATTATGAGCGGTAGGCTTTTCTCCCCTCAAGTTGGGTGAGACCAGAACCAATGGGCATGCATTGAGGGTGAAAGGTGAAATGTTTAAGGGGAACATGAGGGGAGCTTCTTCACTCAGAGGGTGGTGAGAGTGTAGAACACGTTACGCGCGGATGCAGTAGACGGGAGTTCGATTGCAACATTTAAGAGAAATTTGGATAACTATATGGATGGGAGGCATATGGAGAGCAATGGTTGAGGTGTAGGTCGATGGGACTAGGCAGAATAAGAGTATGGTATGGACTAGATGGACTGAATGGTCTGCTTCTGTGCTCTATGACTCTACCTTTAGGGATTTTCCAAAGTTACAGGCACAAACAACCAAGAACAGAGATAATGGCTGGCAAGTGTAAGGGTTGGGTAAATATGTTGGTATAATATACAGCTAAGGCCATATGGCTATAAGAGGCTGTGCTCTCTGGTCCTGGACTCCCCCTTTACAGGAAACATCCTCTGCACGTCCACTCAATCTAGGCCTTCAATTTTTGATGGATTTCAGTATGATCCCCACCCTTCATTTTTCTAAACTCCAGCAAGTACAACCCAGAGCCATCAAAGGCTACTCATAGGTTAACCCTTTAATTCCCAGAATCATGCTCGTGACCACCCGGACCCTCTCCAATGCCAGCATCTCTTTTTCTGAGATAACAGGCCCCAGCCTGCTTGTTATTCTCCAAGTGCAGTGTGACTAATGCCTTAGAAATCCAGAGCATAACAACCTTGCTTTTACAGTCTAGTCCTCCCAAAATGATTGCAAACTTTGTACTTGCCTTCCTTCCCACTGGCTCACCCTGCAAGTTCACCTTTAGAAAATCCTGTATGATGACTCCTATCCCCTTGCATGTCTGATTTTTGAGTTTTATCCTCATTTAGAAAATAATCTATGCTTTTATTTCTGCTACCAAAGTGCATGGCCATACACCTCCCTACATTATATTCCATCTGCCACTTCTTTGCCCATTGTCTCAATCTGTCCTTCTGCAGACTCTCTGCTTCCTCAAAAGAGTCAAAAGATCCTACACTGTGGTCCTTCTCCACTGAGCCGTTGTGGTAATAGCTGTGCTGATAACTTTTCTCAACCTTACTTGCCCAACACTGATCCCACAACTTATGGACTCAATTTCAAGGACTCTTCAACTCACGTTCTCGTTATTTATTTACTATTATTATTTTCATTTTGCAGCTTGTTGTCTTTTGCACATTGGTCGTTTGTCCATCTTTGTATATTTTGTTCCTTTGTTCTACTGTGAATGCCTACAAGAAAATGAATCTCATAATAGTATACGGTGACATGCATGGACTTTGATAATAAATATATTTTGAATTTAATAGTGGCCACCACAGTCACAAATTTAAAAAAAGATTGTTTAAACTAAAAAAAAATACTTTATTCATAATAAAAATGGGAAGGTTACATAAATACGAAGTTGGACAGTGCCCTTTTAAATGGCTGATCCTCATTCAAACATTGCCCCTTTAAGAACAGGGGTTCTTGATTGGTCAAGAAAATGCTGCCTAAGCATATCCTCAGCCTATTAGGTACGTGGAGACATATGTTCATTTATTTAAAAAACCTTTATAGGGCGATCCATTTGCATTCCCACTTGCAGCATTCTGCACCATCTCAGTGGTAGACATAATTTTTAACCGCAAGCTTCCCCCCACTTTCGGCATTTCAACCTCAAGACTTACGGGACAAAACAAACACAGCCTTCTTGTCTGATCCAGGCGATTAAATATTCATAGAGTCTGTTTAAACAGATTGTCTTAACCCCTTCAGCTCCCACCTACAGTAGCAAACCTACCACTTCACGTTGGAAAATTAATCATATCCAGATTGATCCCCGGAACACTGACAAGTAAAATTTATTAAATAGTTTCATAAATTTATTCTTTGAATGGGTGGCAGGGTAGAGATGAGCCTCTACTGAAGGAGGTGTGAGATGCTCCTTCCCTCCGCTAGCCTGCAGCTCACCCTTGGGCAAATTGTAACACTGACTTACCCACCCTTGTGACTACCATCGCCTACGTCATACTATATGACACATAGTGATGATGATTTTCTTCGAATATTTTTATTTATTCGTGATAAAACAGTAGAAGACAGGGAAAAGACAGAGGCTTGTGTGGAGCTGTAGAAATTGTTTAGTTTCAGGGATATAAGAAGCTGCAGAGAGTGCTGGACTCGGCCCAGTACATCACAGGCATATCCCTCCCCACCATTGGTTGTATCTTCAGGAGACGCTGCCTCAAGAAGGCAACTTCCATCATCAAAGATCCCCACTATCCAGGCCATGCCATCTCCTCATAGCTTCCCTTGAGCAGGATGTACAGAAGCATGAAGTCCCACACCACAAGGTTCAGGAACAACTATGTCCCTTTAACCATCTGGTTTTTGAACCAGATGGCAAAACCCTAATCACTGTGGTTTACCAAAACTGTAACCACTTTGATCACTTTGTATTCTTTCTTGTTAAGATTGTATATAATTTATGTGTAATTTATGTTTTTTTTGCTTGTGAATTCTGTATCTCTGATGCTATGTGCCTCTGACGTTGTTGTCGATGCAAATTTTCATATGCACGTCTTCATATATCGGGTCCTGACGAAGGAATTGTCCTGCAGCACACAGTGACCCTGTGATCGCTGTCTCAGAGGCCAACATCAGAACATGCTTCAAGAGGGTTGTGGTAAACCACTTATACCTGTCTGGACACGCCCCTCTGCTGACTGCTCCTGTGGCTCCTCCCACATGGTAAACTACGTATACCTGTCTGGACACGCCCCTCTGCTGACTGCTCCTGTGGCTCCTCCCACGTGATAAACTACGTATACCTGTCTGGACACGCCCCTCTGCTGACTGCTCCTGTGGCTCCTCCCACGTGGTAAACTACGTACACCTGTCTGGACACGCCCCTCTGCTGACTGCTCCTGTGGCTCCTCCCACATGGTAAACTACGTATACCTGTCTGGACACGCCCCTCTGCTGACTGCTCCTGTGGCTCCTCCCACATGGTAAACTACGTATACCTGTCTGGACACGCCCCTCTGCTGACTGCTCCTGTGGCTCCTCCTACAGACCCCTGGATAAAGGTGATTGTATCACTGCTCCTCCCACAGTCCAGGGCAGTCATCTGGCATGGATGTACTCTGTTTTACTGCTAATAAAAGCCTTCCAGTATTTACTCTACTTCCAGTCTTTTGGAGTTATTGATAGTGCATCAAGGGTGAACCCTTGCCAAGCTTCAGGCCCTGGTGGTGTATCTGTCAGAGCTCTGAAAACCTGTGCCAACTAACTGGCAAGAATGTTTGAGGACATCTTCAGTCTCTCACTGCTGCAGTTGTAGGTTCCCACCTGCTTCAAAAGGGCAACATTCCAGTGCCCAAGAAGAGCATGTGAGCTGCCTCAGTGGCTATCACCCAGTTGTTATTCACATCCACTGTGATGAAATGCTTTGAGAGGTTGATCACGGCCAAAATCAACTCCTGCCTAAGCAAGGACCTGGACCCACCGTAATTTGTCTATCACCACAGTAGGTCAACAGTTAATGCAATCTCATTGACTCTCCACTGGGTCACCTGGACAACAGCAATACCTACGTCAGGTTGCTGTTTATTGATTACAACTCAGTGTTCAACACCATCATACCCTCAGTACTGATCAACAAGCTCCAGAACCTGGGCCTCTGTACCTCCCTCTGCAACTGGTACCTTGACTTCCTCAACGGGAGACCACAGCTAGTGCAAATTGAAAATAACATCTCCTCCTCGCTGGCAATCAACTCTGGCTCACTTCAAGGATGCGCACTTAGTCCACTATTCTACACTGTCTACACCCACGACTATGTGGTTAGGTACAGCTCAAACACCACCAATAAATCTGCCAATGACACAACTATTGTTGGCAGAATTTCACTTGATGATGAGGAGGGGTACAGGAGAAAGATAGATAAGCCGGATTAGTGGTGTCACAGCAAATATCTTGCATTCAACATCAGTAAGACCAGGGAATTTATTGTAGACTTCATTAAGGGGAAGCTGAGGGAACACACACCAGTCCTTATTGAGCAGTGGAAAAGGTGAGCAGTTTCAAATGGTGTCAACATCTCTGAAGATCTATCCTGGGCCCAATATACCGATGCAATTACAAAGTAGGCACAGCAGCTAAAGCTAAATTTCATTAGGAGTTCGAAGAGACTTGATATGTCAACAAAGACTATCAAATTCCTACAGATGTAACTGGTCGCGTCACCATCTGGTATGAAGGGGGCCACTGCACAGGATTGGAAAAAGCTGCAGAAGATTGCAAACTCAGCCAGCTCCATCATGAGCACGAGCCTCCCCAGCATCAAGGACATCTTTAAAAGGTGACGTCTCAAAAATGTGGTATCCATTGTTAAGGCTCCTCATCACCCAGGACATGCTCTCTTCTCATTGCTACCATCAAGGAGGAGGTACAGGAGCCTAAAGACACACACTCAACATTTTAGGAACAGCTTCTTCCTCTTCACTACCAGATTTCTAAATGGACAATTAACCCATGTACTATATTTTTCTCACTATATTTTTCTTTTTTTTCCCTCTTTTTCTGCACTACCAAGTATACCCTCCTGCTTGCTGCTTCCAGAGGAAGGTCCCTGTGTTCGAATGACCTCTCTCTCTGCTTTGATGCTGTGGGCAGATGATGTTGGAGTAAGTTTTAATTGTTGCTGTTTGTGGATTGTGGACTCTGATTCTCATTTACGACACGTTCTAGTTTCTGGTCGCTTCTGTTCTTTTGTTACTAGTTTGGGCAGTTTTGAATCAGGACAGCCTGCAGATATAGGGTACTGAGCAGAACAGAAATATGCCTTTTCATTTTGTGTTTTATATACTGTGTTTTTGCTCATTGTTCTGTTTGCTGTTAAGCAATTTGTTTGATTTTTTTTCTTCCATGGTTCTTCTTTGATTTGTGGCTGTCTGTGGGGAAAACTAAGAACATAAGAACTAAGATCGGAGCAGGAGTAGGCCATATGGCCCATCGAGCCTGCTCCACCATTCAATACCATGGCTGATCTGGCCATGGATTCATCTCCACCTACCT
Organism: Hemitrygon akajei; assembly: GCF_048418815.1. Lineage (NCBI taxonomy): Eukaryota > Metazoa > Chordata > Chondrichthyes > Myliobatiformes > Dasyatidae > Hemitrygon > Hemitrygon akajei. Next base: position 190,884,766 of record NC_133126.1, on the reverse strand, counting down.
GCCTTTTCCCCATAACCCCTAATTCCCCTACTATGTAAAAGTCTATCCAATCTTGTCTTAAATATATTTACTAAGGTAGCCTCCACTGCTTCACAGGGCAGAGAATTCCACAGATTCACTACTCTCTGGGAAAAGCAGTTCCTCTTCATCTCCATCCTAAATCTACTCCCCTGAATCTTGAGGATTTGTCCCCTAGTTCTAGTTTCACCTATCAGTGAAAACAACTTTCCTACCTCATCTATCCCTTTCATAATTTTATATGTTTCTATAAAATCTCCTCTCATTCTTCTGAATTGCAGCAAGTGCAGTCCCAGGTGACTTAATACTCCTGATTGTCTAACCCCCCTCATCTCTGGAATCAACCTGGTGAACCTCCTCTGCACCACCTCCGAAGCCAGTATATCCTTCCTCAAGTAAGGAGACCAGAACTGCACGCAGTACTCCAGGTGCAGCCTCACCAGTACCTTGTACAGTTGCAGCATAACCTTCTTGCTCTTAAATTCAATTCCTCAAGCAATGAAGGCCAACATTTCATTTGCCTTCTTGATAGCCTGCCACACCTGCAAAACAACCTTTTGTGATTCATGCACAAGCACTCCCAAGTCCCTCTGCACAGCATGCTGCAATTTTTTACCATTTAAATAATATGACTAATTTCAGGGTTGTACGCAGCATATGTACTTTGATAATAAATGTACTTTGAAACCTTAATTTATTTTATGCATATACTGTGCGTGTATATATATGCCCATTCTGTTTCTGAAAAATCGACTGTCTATTTCTCTCCATAGATGCTGCCTGACCCATTGAGTTCCTGCACTTAGTGTGTCATGCATAGCTGTACTTGTGAATATGACAATAAACTGACATTGACTTTCTTGTAATCCACAGACTTTAACTCACAACTTGTCCAAGGGTTCAAATCCTGCATTTGTCTCTAGCACAGTCACAGTGGCATAACGCAGAAACTGGTTCTTCAACCCAGAAGATCCAAACTGACCTTTATACTAGTTGGCAATCTGTAATTGGGTTATTATTATGATATGCATCAAGAAACAATAAAAAGCTTTGTTTTAAAACATAGGACAGTGTAGGTCCTTCATTATGGGTTTCAGTATAGGTTCAGTAACAGTATAGGTTTCAACATGGCACAGTACAGGCCCTTTGGCCCACAATGTTGTGCCAACATTATAACCTACTCTAAGAGAACTCTAACCATTCCCTCCTACATTTTACTATCACTCCCCTAGTGTATCTGCCTCTACCATCCTTGGCAGGGTGTTCCACACACCCACCACTGACATCCGTTATCTCTTCAGCAACCTCTCTCAGGACTCTGGGATGTAGTCCATCAGGCCCAGGTGACTTATCCACCTTAAGACCTTTGAGTTTGCCTAGCACTTCTCCCTTTGTAATAGCAATGGCACTCACAGATCTCTGGCACACTGCTAGTGTCTTCCACAGTGAAGACAGATACAAAGTACCCATTAAGATCATCTGCCATTTCTTTGTCCCCCATTACTACCTCACCAGCATCATTTTCCAGTGGTCTCTCAACTCTCACTGCCCTTTTACTTTTTCTATAACTGAAAAAACTTTTGGTATCCTGCTTTATATAATCATTTGGCTTGCCCTCATATTTCATAATTTCCCTTCTTCGAGCTGTACAGAAGGCAAGAATGCAGTTATATTTCATTCAGAGTTTGAAGTGATTTGGTTTGTCACCTAAAACACTTGAAAACTTCAATACATGTACCATGGAGAGCATTCTGACAGCCTGCATCACTGCCTGGTACGGGGGGGGGAGGGGATACAGCACAGATCAAAAGAAGCTATGCAAAGTTGTAAAATTAGCTTCATCTTGAGTACTAGCCTCCAAGCCATCTTCAAGGAGTGGTGCCTCAGAAAGGCGACGTTTATTATTAAAGACCCCCATCACCCAGGCCAAGTCCTCTTCTCACTGTTACCATCAGGTAGGAGGTACAGAAGCCTAAAGGCACACACTCAGCAATTCAGAAACAGCTTCTTCCTCTCTGCCATCCAATTCCTAAATGGACATTGATCCTGTGAACATTACCTCACTTTTTTATTATTTCTGTTTTGCACTATTTTTAATTTAAATATTTAATATACGTATATATACATGCTGTAATTGATTTACTTAAAAATTTTCTTTCTGTATTATCATGTATGCACTGTACTTCTGCTGCTAAGTTAACAATTTTCATGCTTTATTTATTTAATAAATTGATTATCAGAATCAGATCCAGGTTTAATCAGAATAATAAACCTGATTTGATAATCGATTCATTAAATAAATAAAGGTGTAATTGTACCCTGCAGGGTAATGTAGCAGCTCTATAAAACTCTGGTTGGAGCGCACTTGGAACATTGTGTTCATGTCTGGAGGCCTCATTATAGGAAGGATATGGAAGCTTTAGAGGAGATTTACCAGGTTGCGGCCTGGATTAGAGAGCATGAAGACAGGTTGAGTGAGCTAGGGTTTTTTTCTTTGGAGCAAAAGAGGATGAGGTGTTTGGTGGAAAGTATGTGTGTGTGTGGAGGGGGGGGTAAGTTCCTCACACAGAGAGTGGTGGGTGTCTGGAAAGAGCTCCAGGGGTAACGTAGAGGCAGATACATTAGGCAACATGATGAAAGAAAAACTGGAGGGCCATGTTGGAGGGAAGGTTAGATTGATCTTAGAGCATTTTAAAAGGTCGGCACAACATCGTGGGCCAAAGAGCCTGTTGTGTGCTGTACCGTTCCAGGTTCTATGTTCTATGTTCTATGTACCCAACTCTACCTCTTAATGTCAGTAATAGTGACCTCTATGAAATTGTTGTAAGATTGGTTTATGAACATCAGTCAGTGAAGGGAATCAGAAAACATTTTTGAGTCGGCCTACATGTGACTCCAGTCCCACAGCCTTCCTGGAAGGACTTAGATAATCACATGGTTTAAGATCAATGATAGATGGGATTCGGCTATTGGCCATTCCCACCTCACTCAAATCCCGCTTATCGAATAGGCTTCAGACTGTCAAGATTCACCCAGTTGGTTAACGTTAGATTCCATTAGGGCAGTGGGTTTACACAGTTAGTCATGTGAGTGGATTTGGCCTCTGGATTGAGTTATCGCAAACTGTTGAGAATCAACACCGAGTTCTGAAAGCTTGGATATGTCTATAGTTTGTGGAGTCGCACCTCACCTTCCTGCTGGGCACTCCGCAGCTTGCTGGGATTGAGAGCACATTTAGAAGTTTCAGTTAACTCACGTTTCCTGTTTGTGTCGGAACTGGACGGTTCTGCTGTCCGGTTCTCTGTCTGTCAAATAAGCTCAAGTTCACGTTTATTGTTATTCAACCATAGACATGGATATTGCCAAATAAAACAACATTGCTCCAGACATGGTAGGATAACTCACAAACAACCCATGAAGTAATAATACATCAAAAAAATTTACAAATAATAAAATATTGTATATTCCAGAAGACTGATATTTCTTCAGCCAGCACATGGAAGATGCCAAAACCTGTAGTCATTGATTCACACAGCACAGACACAGGCCCTTCGGCCCAACACATCCATGCTGACCATCAAGTTCTCATTGATGCTAATCCCATTTACCAGCACTTTGGCCACTCAGCGATTCAAACACTCGCCCAGATGTTTCTTAAATGTTCTGAGAGTCTGCACTATCTTCTCAAGCAGGGGTTCTAGATTCCAGACTATCCTCTGGGTGAAAATATTTCCTCCTCAAATCCCTTTAAAGCTCTCACTCCTCACCTTAAATCGACTACCTCTTGTCTGTTCCATGCTGTTTTATTCTATGACACGTGAAGAGCAAGATTATTGAACACACTGAGTGGTGGATGCCTGGAGCACGCTGCAGGGGATGGTTGCAAATAAGACAGAGGCATTTAAGAGGCTTTAGATAAGCACATAGATATGAAGAGAATGGAGAGACTCAAGGAGAAGATATTAGGTACAATGAAAAAAGAATTACGACCTGGACCTAATAAAGAGGCCACTGAGTGTATGTTCAAGGTCTTCTGCTGCTGTAGTCCATCCACTTCAAGGGTTGACTGATGCTTTTCTGCAGATCACTCCTGTCAGCTGGAACCAGTCTGGCCATTCACCTCTGACCTCTCTCGTTATCAGTTCTGTGTTTTCACCCACAGAACTGTCACTCACCGGTGTTTGTCTAGATCTTTTTTTGTTTTTTTGCACCATTCTCTGCAAACTCGAGAAACTGTTGTGTGTGAAAATATCAGGAGAGCAGCAGTTTCTGAGATACTCAAACCACCCCATCTGGCACCAACAATAATTCCACAGTCAAATTCACTCAGTGTCAGTGCCTCCAGTTGAACTCTGTCTTTTTGTGTGTTTCCCCCTGGCTGTCAGTCTGTGGTTTTGTATAACCATGTGGTCTTGTTTGTTTTCATGCCCCATGTGCTCCTGTCCCCGCTCCTGCTCTACCCCGGCCCCTGTATTACTGAGTACGCCGCCTCTCAACTATCTCTCATTATTACCTGTTTTGCTGCCACCTGTGTCTCATTGCGCTCCACCTATCATTTGTTTATTGCTCAGTGTCTTTCTGTCCTGTGTTTTCACCTGTTTGTTGCCAGATTGTGCTAGTGAGTTTTCCTGAGCCTTTTCAGCATTCGCATCTGAACTCTGGCCATCTGAATATCGACTCTGCCTGATTCCTGATTCCGGTTTTTGGATTTCCCTAGAATTTTTGATCTCCGCCTGAACTTTGACGCCGACTCTGTTGCCCCTCTGGATTTGCTATTCAGTAAATATCACAGAGTGCACAGTACTTGGCCTGTGATGGGGTCCCTGCTTCGGCGTCCTGACATTTAGATCACATTTCATCCTCATTCTGATGTTTGGTCTGAACAACAACTCAACCTCTTGGCCATATGTACATGATTATATGTATTGAGCTGGCGCCACATGATTGGCTGATTAGATATTTGTATTAATGAGCAGGTGTACAGGTGTACCTACGAAGTTGGCCACTGATTGTATCTTCTATCTGTGTATTGAGGAAATGTTTCTCACGACTTACCCTCTCCATGTTTTTCATAAGTTTGTATACCCCTTCAAGGTTTACATACCTCTATTAGGTTCCACCCAGCCTCCCCTGCTCCATGCTTAATCCAGTACAAAGAAAACTTATAAGGATGTTATGTGGGCTTGAGGACCAGAGTAAAAGGGAGAGGTTGAATAGGATCGGACTGTTCCCTAGAATGTAAGGGAAGAGGGGAGATTTGATAGAGATAAACAAAATTATGAGTGATATAGATAGGGTAAAGGCAAGTCGGCTTTTTCCACTGAGGTTGGTTGAGACTAGAACTGGAGGAAATAGGTTAAGGGTGAAAGATGGAATATTTAAGCGGAAACTGAGGGGTGAGGCTCTGCACTCACAGGGTGGTGAGAGCGTGAAAAGAGGTGCCAGCAGAAGTGGTTGATGGCGGTTGATTGCAGAAAGTTGAATAAGTACTTGGAGGTAAGGCGAACAGTGGGCTAAGATCCAGGTGCAGGTCAATGGGAACTGGCGACATAACAGTTCCACATGGACTAGGCCGGCCAAAGGGCCTGTATCTACCCTGCAGTTTTCTATGACTTTGCCTTTAGGGATTTTCCAGAGTTATAGGCTTGGCACAAATAACCAGGGAGCAGGGATAATAATTGACTAGTGTATGGGTCAGTTAAAGAAATTGATATGATATACAGGGAAGACCATAAGACCATAAGGCCTAGGAGCATAATTAAGCTCATCAAGTCTGTTCCACCATGCCATCGTGGCTGATTTATAATCCCCCACAACTCCTTTTCCTGCCTTCTCCTCATAACGCTCGACTCTCTTATTAATCAGGAAACTATCAACTTCCTCTTTAAGTATACTCAATGACTTGGCCTCCACGGCCTCTCAGGCAATGAATTCCATAGATTAACCAGCATTTTGCTAATGAAATTCCTCCTCGTCTCTGTTCTGAAGGGACATACTTCCATTCTGAGGCTGCGCACACCGGTCCTAGACTCTCCCACTGTAGGAAAGTTCCTCTCCACAGCTCGCTCTAGGCCATTCAATATTCAATAAGTTTCAGTGAGACCCCCCCCCCCCCGCCCCCCTTTCTTCTGAACTCCACTGAGTTCAGGCCCAGAGCCATCAAGCACTTCTCATACGTTAACCCTTTCATTCCCAGTATCATTCTTGTGAACCACATTGGATCCTCTCTTATGCCGGGACATCTTTTCTTCGACAAGTGGGCCAGAAGTGCTCACAGTACTCCAGTCTGACCAATGCCTTATGAAGCTTCAGCATTACATCCTCACTCCTGAAATGAATACTAACAAGTCTCATCTTTATAGCTCAGCTTCCCAGCTGAGTGGCATCTTTATCTACAGCAGGATGTCCACATGAAGGAGTTTTGGTAGTCCACAGGTGCTTTCATGTGCAGCTGTCTGAAATAGTTATAACATGGCTCACAGTGAGTCACATCACCCTGGCTGAGCAATGAAGCCTGAGCAGGGTTGCTGGTGCATGTTCTGGCCCATAACCGTGCCAGGCAACATTATCACAGAACACGCCTCTCAAGAATATCTCCGAGACTTTCGGATAGTTAATGATTCAAATGTTAAATATTGATTTTTCATTTTGAATGGGATTAATCAATGCATGGTTACACTATGACTAAGAGAGACTATGTCTGGAAAATTCTGATGCCAACTTATTTTATAAGCCCCAGGATGTTGATTTATTATTTTGTCACTTCTGTTAACAAAATATCTGGGGTGCCATGTTAGTGTAGCGGTTAGCGCGACACTATTACAGTTCAGAGTTTAATTCCACCGCCGTCTGTAAGGAGTTTGTACGTACTTCCCATGACTACATGGGTTTCCTCCAGGTACTCTGGTTTCCTCCCACAGTCCAATGACATACCGGTTAATAGGTTAATTAGTCATTGTTAAATGTCCTATGATTAGCCCAGTATTAAGTAGGTGGGCCGCTGGGCAGCGCAGATCATTACGCCAAAAAGGCCTGTTCCACGCAATATCTCTAAACCAATAAATAAATAGATAGCTAACTTTAGAGGACAACTAACAAACAAAAATATAGAAGCAAGATTAGGCCAAGTGGCCTCTCAATCTACTTCAACAAGATCATGGCTAATATATTACCTCAATTCCATTCCCCTTTCACAACACCATATCCCAGCATTCCTTTAATATACATAAACCATAATGTTGGTGCATGGCCAAGTGGTTAAGGCGTTGGTCTAGTGATCTGAAGGTCGCTAATTCGAACCTCAGCTAAGGCAACGTGTTGTGTCTGAGCAAGGCACTTAACCACACATTGCTCTGCGGTGACACTGGTGCCAAGCTGTATGGGTCCTTGCCCTTCCCTTGGACAACATCGGTGGCGTGGAGAGGGGAGACTTGCAGCTTGGGCAACTGCTGGTCTTCCATACAAACCTGCCCAGGCCTGTGACCTGCAAACTTTCCCAGGCGCAAATCCATGGTCTCTCGAGACGAATGGATGCCTTTTATAATTGTATTGAATGAGCTCAACAGCTGAGTCTCCACAGCCCTCTTTGCACTGAGACTCACCCGCCACTGAGAGAACAAAACAGCTCGTCGCCTCAAGTCTATCTCTTACTTTGAGACAGTGGCCTTCTAGTTGTAGTCCCCTCAGCCAGTGGAACCTCCACTCCAAAACTACTCCATCAAACCCTCCAAGAGGAGACACAAGAGATGCTGGAAGCTGGAAAAAAAAAGACAAATTGTTGGAACATCTCATTAGATCGAACAGGGTCTGCAGATAGGAAGAAATGTATGGTCCCCTTCTCAACACTAAGCATTAATCATCCATGATACTTGATACTTTGAGTTTTTCCAGGACTTTTTGAAAAACCCACTAAGAGTTTTAAGCACAAGATCTTCTGCAGATGCTGGAAATCTTGAGCAACGCATATGAAATGCTGAAGGAGACGCCGTGGTACCGTAGCCATTAACACTCAGGGCACTCTGGAGTTTGGAGTTCAATTCTGGCACTGCTTTGTAAAGGGTCTCCATATGTCCTCCCTGTGGAATGCATGGGCCTTCCCCTACTGCTCCAGTCTGAAGACAAGCTGGGTAGGTGAATTGGCCATTGTAAATTATCCAGTGATTCGGTTAGGGTTATTCAAGGTTGTGAGGTCGCTGGGATGGTGCGGCTTGAAGGCCTGGAAGGACCAGATTTGCACTGTGTCGCTAAAGAAAATAATAAATAAAACTCAGCAAGTCAGACAGCCTGTGTGGAGAGGAATAAACAGTCAACGTTCCAGGCTGAGACCCTTCGTCACGACTAGAAAGGAAGGGGACAGATATCAAAATAAGAAGGTGGGCGGGGGGAGGAGTACAAGTTGGGCAGGGGGTGGGTGAAACCAGGTGAGGGGAATGTTGTTAGGTGGGTGCTGAAGATAGAATCTGGGAGGAGGATAGGTAGAAGAAGTGAAGGGCTGAAGCGAGAGGACAGTGGCTGATGAAGAAAGGAAGGAAGAGCAGCACCACAGGAAGGTGATGGGCTGGTGAGGAGAAGAGAAGGGGGAAGTTGGGGAGGAATATCCAGATGTTAGAGCAATTGATCTTCATGCTGTCAGGCTAGAAGCTACCCAGACAGAATGAGAGGTGTTGTCCTTCACCTGAGTTTGGCCTCATCGTGGCAGAAGAGGAAGACATGGAGCGATATGTAGGTCTAGGAAAGGGAAGATGAAATGAAATGGGTAGTCAGTGGGAGAACTTCCCTTTTGTGGTGGACAGAGCTTAGATTATGGGGCCACTGGGGTACAGTACCGGTGGGGATGGGTCTGTCACTGTATAACACCGGGGTACAGTACCGGTGGGGCTGGGTCTGTCACTGTATAACACTGGGGTACAGTACCGGTGGGGATGGGTCTGTCACTGTATAACTCCTGGGTACATTACCGGTGGGGATGGGTCTGTCACTGTGTAACACCGGGGTACAGTACCGGTGGGGATGGGTCTGTCACTGTGTAACACTGGGGTACAGTACCGGTGGGGACGGGTCGGTCACTGTGTAACACCTGGGTACATTACCGGTGGGGACGGGTCGGTCACTGTATAACACCTGGGTACAGTACCGGTGGGGATGGGTCTGTCACTGTGTAACACCTGGGTACAGTACCGGTGGGGACGGGTCTGTCACTGTGTGACACCGGGGTACAGTACCGGTGGGGATGTGTCTGTCACTGTGTAACACCTGGGTACATTACCGGTGGGGATGGGTCTGTCACTGTATAACACAGGGGTACAGTACCGGTGGGGATGGGTCTGTCACTGTATAACACCGGGGTACGGTACCGGTGGGGACGGGTCGGTCACTGTATAACACCGGGGTACAGTACCGGTGGGGATGGGTCTGTCACTGTATAACACCTGGGTACATTACCGGTGGGGATGGGTCTGTCACTGTATAACACAGGGGTACATTACCGGTGGGGATGGGTCTGTCACTGTATAACACTGGGATACAGTACCGGTGGGGATGGGTCTGTCACTGTATAACACCGGGGTACAGTACCATTGGGGCCAGGTCTATCACTGCAAAACACTGGGGTACAGTATTGATGGGGATGGAACTGTCACTGTATAACACCGGGGTACATTACCGGTGGGGACGGGTCGGTCACTGTATAACACCTGGGTACATTACTGGTGGGGATGGGTCTGTCACTGTGTAACTCCTGGGTACAGTACCAGTGGGGATGGGTCTGTCACTGTATAACACCTGGGTACAGTACCGGTGGGGACGGGTCTGTCACTGTATAACACTGGGGTACAGTACCGGTGGGGACGGGTCGGTCACTGTATAACACTGGGGTACAGTACCGGTGGGGATGGGTCTGTCACTGTATAACACCTGGGTACATTACTGGTGGGGATGGGTCTGTCACTGTGTAACTCCTGGGTACAGTACCAGTGGGGACGGGTCTGTCACTGTATATCACCTGGGTACATTACCGGTGGGGATGGGTCTGTCACTGTATAACACCGGAGTACAGTACCATTGGGGCCAGGTCTATCACTGCAAAACACTGGGGTACAGTATTGATGGGGATGGAACTGTCACTGTATAACTCCGGGGTACATTACCGGTGGGGATGGGTCTGTCACTGTATAACATCGGGTTACAGTACCATTTGGGCCAGGTCTATCACTGTATAACACCGGGGTACAGTACCAGTGGGGATGGGTCTGTCACTGTATAACACCGGGGTACGATACCAGTGGGGACGGGTCGGTCACTGTATAACACTGGGGTACAGTACCGGTGGGGATGGGTCTGTCACTGTATAACACCTGGGTACATTACTGGTGGGGATGGGTCTGTCACTGTGTAACTCCTGGGTACAGTACCAGTGGGGACGGGTCTGTCACTGTATATCACCTGGGTACATTACCGGTGGGGATGGGTCTGTCACTGTATAACACCGGAGTACAGTACCATTGGGGCCAGGTCTATCACTGCAAAACACTGGGGTACAGTATTGATGGGGATGGAACTGTCACTGTATAACACCGGGGTACATTACCGGTGGGGATGGGTCTGTCACTGTATAACATCGGGTTACAGTACCATTTGGGCCAGGTCTATCACTGTATAACACCGGGGTACAGTACCGGTGGGGATGGGTCTGTCACTGTGTAACACCGGGGTACATTACCGGTGGGCATGGGTCTGTCACTGTATAACATCGGGTTACAGTACCATTTGGGCCAGGTCTATCACTGTATAACACCGGGGTACATTACCGGTGGGGATGGAACTGTCACTGTATAACACCGGGTTACAGTCCTGACGTGGACATATCAGTCACTACGTAACACAGATGTACCGTACTGGTGGGGACGTGTCTGGCACAAGCATTAATTGCTGGTTGTGAGGTTTTGCAATGATCTGTATCTGACACTAGAGTGGAGAGGTGTTGTGAATTATTACTCCCCTGTCAGGTGTGCTGAAGTTCAGGAGATGCCCAAACAGTGCTCATGTTGTGGGGACAGCACTTTGGGTTTATGTAGGTGTGAAACATGTTTAGTTTCCTGACTCAGACAAGTGAGAGGTGTTTGTCCTCAGACTTACATGTGAACAGCTGATAACAGTGAAAGCTCTCAGCTCCTGTGTATTTCCCTAAATTTCCTCACCTTCTATTTATAGAGTCGTCTCTGAGGAGCGTCACCCTGTTGTGGTGGAGAGCTTTGTGAGCTTCTGAGATCCCGAGATGGATGCTGTCTGGAGCTGTCTGGTGGGGTCACCCGTGGTGGTGAGGTTCCAGACAAAAAGCGATCGAACCAAGACCTCAATAGAGGAGCCGGCAAAGGATGATGATACATCGCAATGGCAGTGAAAGTGGAGGAAGGCTGCAGAAGTGAAGAATTCCCAGTCATCTTGGATTCTATTCCAGTGGACACTAACCCCGATCTGTGGTGGCTGTCTGTACATCACCCTCCCCATGTTAAACAAAGTCCTGCACAGGAGTTCTCCATGAAGGAAATAAACCCTTAGGAGAGCATCATACTTGACTCGAGTGACCAGACCACCTTTTGAAATGAATGCTAACATTGCATGCCTTTCTTACCACTGACTCAGATTGCAAGTTAACCTTTAAGGAATCCTGCACATTAACTCCCAAGTCCCTTTGCACCTCTGATTTCTGAAATTCCCCTGTTTAGAAAATTACCTCCACCTTTATTCCTTCTACCAAAGAGCATGATCAAACACTTCCCTACTCTGTGTGCAAATTGGCTGTCAAAGGTGGCTTCTATCATTAAAGACCCCCATCACCCAGGACTTGCCCTCTTCTCCTTGTTACCATCAAGGAAGGAGTCTGAAGACACACACTCAACATTTCAGGAACAGCTTCTTCCCGTCCGCCATCAGATTTTTGAATGGATAATGAACCAATAAACTCTCCCTCACTATTTTGTTCCTTCTCTTTCAGCACTACTTATTTAACACACACCAAACACATACACACACACACACACACACACACACACACACACACACACACATATTTCTTATTGCAATTTTTAGTTTTTATTATTTAGCACACTTTAGCTATCAGGCTCTTGAACCAAAGGGCATAATTTCACTCAACTTCAGCTGCCCCATTATTACACTGTTCCTACAGCCTACAGACTCACTTTCAAGGACTCTTCATCTCATGCTCTCAATATTTATTGCTTATTATTTATTATTACAATTAATACTTTTTGTAGTTGCAGTTTGTTGACTTTTGTCCATTGGTTGAAAGCCCAAATTGCAGTTGTGTTTCATTGATTCTGTTATGGCTATTATTCTATTATGGATTTATTGAGTATGCTCACAAGTAAATGAATCTCAGGATTGTATATGGTGACATATATGTACTTTGATAATAAATTTACTTTGAATTTTGACATTTGCCAATGACGATAAACCTGATTCTGATTCTGGTTCATAATTTCCCAGAAAAGAGCATCGATGATTAATTAGCCATGAACCATTTTCAGGCTCCTACAGTGCCAAACTGCTTTTTGAATATTGTGAACAGTTCCGGACTGGTCACAAGCCTTTTGATAAAAAGTGAAGATTGCAAACCTACTCCACAACTATTCTAGCTGACTCATAACTAATATTGTTAATTCATGCCAAATTTTTGTTAAGTTTAAAGTTCAAAGCTCATGGAGGTCAGTGACCAGTGGTGTTCTGCAGGGATCTGTTCTGGGACCCCTCCTCTTTGTGATTTTATAAATGACCTGGATGAAGAAATAGAAGGGTTGGTTAGTAATGACACAAAGGTTGGGGGTGTTGTGGATAATCTGAAGGATTGTCAGAGTTTACAATGGGAGATCAATCAATAGGATGTAGAACTGGGCTGAGAAGTGGCAGATGGACTTCAACCCAGATAAGTGTGAAGTGGTTCATTTTGGTAGGTCAAATATGATGGCAGAATATAATATTAATGGTAAGACTCTTGGCAGTGTGGAGGATCTGAGAGATCTTGGGATCCATGTCCAGAGGGCACTCAAAGCTGCTGCACAGGTTGACAGTGTTGTTAGGAAGGTGTGTGGTGTGCTGGCCTTCATCAACCGTGGAATTGAGTTCAAGAGTCATGAGGTAATGTTACATCTATAAGACCTTGATCAGACCCCACTTGGAGTCCTGTGTTCAGTTCTGGTCACCTCACTACAGGAAGGATGTGGATACTATAGAGAGAGTGTAGAGGAGATTTACAAGGATGTTGCCTGGATTGGAGGGCATGCCTTATGAGAATAGGTTGAGGGAACTTGGCCTTTTCTCCTTGGAGTGACGGAGGAGGAGAGGTGACCTGGTAGGGGTGTATAAGATGATGAGAGGCATTGATCATGTGGCTAGTCAGAGGCTTTTTCCCAGGGTTGAAATGGCTAACACAAGGGGGCATAGTTTTAAGGTACTTGGAAATAGGTACCGAGGGGATGTCAGGGGTAAATGTTTCACACAGAGAGTGGTGTGTGAATGGAATTCACTGCCGGTGGCGGTGGTGGAAGCGGATACAATGGGGTCTTTTAAGAGCCTCTTAGATAGGTACATAGAACTCAGAAAAATAGAGGGCTATGCAGTAGAGAAATTCTAGGCAGTTTCTAGAGTAGGTTATGTGATCAGCACAACAATGTAGGCCGTAGAGCCTGTAATGTACTGTTGATTTCTATGTTCTATGTTCAAAGTACATTTATTATCGGAGTACATACTGTATATGTTACCATATACAATCCTGAGATCATTTTCTAGAGGGCATTCACAGACCAACCAAGTTCAAATTTATCGCCGTAGATATACGGTACTCCCACAAGTAGTCTAGTGGTTAGTGTGATGCTGTTACAGCTTGGGGTGTTGGAGCTCGGAATTAAATTCCTGCGCCGTCTGTAAGGAGTTGGTACGTCTTCCCCATGAACACGTGGTCATTGTAAGCCGTCCTGTGATTAGGCTGGTTTTAAATAGGGCAGGGTGCAGCTCGTTGGGCCAGAAGGGTCTGTTATGCGCGGTATCTCTAAGTAAGTAAATAAATTCCTGCCACTGTCTGTAAGCCATTTCTACGTTCTCTCCATGACCATCTGAGTGTCCTGCGGGTGTTCTGGTTTCCTCTCACATCCCAAAGGTGGACAGGTTAGGATCAGTGAGTCGTGGGCATGATATGTTGGTGCCAGAAGCCTGTCAACACTTCCACCTTGCCTGGCACAAAATCCTCACTGATCTGATCTGATGCAGATAACGCATTTCACTGATAATTTCGATGTGCATGTGACAAATAAAGCTGATCTTTAATCAGTGTATAAATGCCATGGAAATAAGCTTTTAGCAGCAGCAACATAGCACATTACAAAGATGACAGACATAAATCAACTAAAACAAATTAACTTACATTATTAGGCATCTACCTAAATGACTGCTCATAGTCCTCTGCTGCTGTAGCCCATCCACTTCAAGGTTCAGTGTTTTGTGGATTCAGAGATGCTCCTCTGCACATGACTGTTGTAACACGTGGATATGTCAGTTACTGTCGCCTTCCTGTCAGCTTGAAACAGCTTGGCCACTCTCCCCTGACCTCTCTCATTAACAAGGCATTTTCGCCCAGAGAACTGCCACTCACTGCATTTTTTTTTTGGTTTTCTGCACCACTCTCTGTAAACTCTAGAGACTGTTGTGCATGGAAATCCCAGGAGATCAGCAGTTTCTGATATTCTCAAATCACGCCATCTAGACCAACAATCACTCCACAGGCAAAGTCATTTAGCTCACATTTCTTCCCCATTCTGATGTTTGGTCTGAACAACAACTGAACCTCTTGACCATGTCTGCATGCTTTCATGCATTGAGTTGCTGCCACATGATTGGCTGATCAGACATTTGTATTAACAAGCAGGTGTACCAAATGAAGTGGCCACTGTGTATACATTATACAGTGCATAACTTACACAATATAATAAAATAAACATAACATTAGTGGACGATGAGAGGGAGGAAAGAAGAGTAACAGAGTCCGAGGTAGAATGAGTGTTTTTCAGGTTAGTTTGCGATCTGATGGCAGTGGGTAAGAAACTGTCATTGAATATTCAGGTATGGCTCTTCAGGCTCCTGTACCTTCTGCCTAATGACAGCACCAAGAAGAGGATATGGCCTGGATGATGAATGTCCCTGGTGATGGATGTCACCTCGAATGTCCTTACTGTTGCTGGACAGTTAGGCTGATTTATCAAATTTCCGCCACGGTTAAGAGCTTTCTGCACTGATTACACAACTGTGGTACTTGTACCACCTGGTTAAGGGTACAACTCACAGGTGAGTCCTTCCAATTGGTGGGATGCTGGTAGAACTGCAAACTCACAATGACCGGAGACTCGGATTCAATCCTGACCCGGGCCTGCTGCAATCTACCTATCACCCCCAACAGCAGATGTAATCTCACAGGCTCTCCCCTCGGCCTTGGATCACCTGGGCAACTGCAGTACCTACATGGGGCTGCTGTTTGCCAGTGGCAGCTCAGCACCAAAATCACATCTGTAATAAGCTCTTCAGGCCTGTGTGGGGCACTGGCTGGATTGGATAATTGTTGCTTAATGAGAATCATTAATCATTTAGGGTACTCTGTGCTTTTCTCGACCAACTCACTCTTCGTAATGCAGTCTCCTGGTGCTTTCTGTTTAAGTTTGTTAAGTTTATTTTGAATAGATTTGGGAATTCCATATCCTGGTATTATTTAAGACGATGCCCAATTAGTGGTAATGTGGGGGTCCTGGTTTTGAGAGTATTACTTCTCACAGTGTTGCTCAGCTGAGCCACTGATGTTCCTTTGGAATTATTACGAACAAACCCTAGTCGCTCTCTCTTCATTGGAGCCCATCTTTCCTTTGTACTTAGGTTCTGATATTGCCAGTGCAAATTGTGACACCCTCGATACTAGACAACAGGATCCAAATCCAGGGCCCCTGTATCTCCCCCTGCAAATGGATCCTTGACTTCCTCATCAGGAGACCACAGTCAGTGTGGATCGGAAATAACATCTCCTCTTCGCTGACAATCAACACCTGCGCACATCAAGGATGTGTGCTTAGCCCACTATTCCACCCTTTCTACACCCATGACTGCCTGGCTTGGCACTGCTCAAAACACCATCCATAAATTTGCTCAAATTTGCTATTGTTGTCAGAGTTTCAGATGGTGACAAGCAGGTGTACAGGAGTGAGATAAATCAGCTGGTGGAGTGTTATGCAACAACAACCTTGTACTCAATGTCAATAAGACCAAGGAATGAATTGTGGACTTCAGGAAGGAGAAGTTGAGGGAACATACACCAGTACTCATTGAAGAATCAAGCAGTAGAAAGGGTGAGCAATTTCAAGTTCCAGGGTGTTAACATCTCTGAAGATCTATCCTGGGCCCAATATATTGATGCAATTACTAAGAAGACACAACAGCAGCTATATTTCATTAGGAATTTGAGGAGACTTGGTTTGGCACCAAAAACTTCCGTAAATTTCTTCAGATGTACCGTGGGGAGTATTCTAAATGGTTGCATCACCATCTGGTGTGGAGGCGGGATCAGAAAGGGTTGGACAAAGCTGCAGAAAGTTGTGACCGCATCCTGCACTGTGGACAACTTCAAAAGCCTATGCCTCAAAAAGTTGGCATCCATAATTAAGGACCCCCATCACTCATGACATGCCCTCTTCTCATTGCTACCATCAAGGAGGAAGTACAGGAGCCTGAAGGCACACACACAACATTTTGGGAACAACTTCTTCCTCTCTACCATAAGATTTCTGAATGGACAATGAACCAATCCATGAACAGTACATCAGCCCTCAATATATTTTTCCCTGTTTGAAAAAAAAAATTACTTATTGTAATATATAGTTTTTTTATTATTATGTACTGCAATGTACTGTTGTCACAAATCAGCAAATTTAATGACATATGCCAATGAAATAAGACAGGATTCTGGGTCTAACTCTGATACTATTGAGTTAAATCCATCAAAGACCTCAAAACTGTGTTTAGACCAACCATGTACCTTATATGTAGATTACCATAGAATTAGATCCGCAGTGAACTTCCCACCTCACTTACCTTGGATTTAGATACACAATGTATCTCCTGGATTACCAGAGACTTGGATCCATAGGGTACTTCATGCTGGAACACCACATGATCAGATTCATTATGCACCACTGAGGTCCCATCCTCAGAATGTCCTGATGCAGGGTGTCAACCCCAAATATCAAGTATCATCCTGTCTCCATAGAAAATCCCTGACTGGTTGAGTTCCTCCAACAGTTTGTCATCTTCTCTGCATTGACTTGTGCCTTTTGAAGTCTTTTCCCAGATATATTGCCAAAAGCCTTTCAGGTATTTTTTAAGTCCCCTTGATAACACAAAACATTTCAATTGGTTTTAAATAAATTATGCTAAAGTTCTAAATTTAACTATAAGCATTTTAGAACATGTAAAATTAATAATAAAAATTCAGGTAAAGCAAAATAAGGCAGCTCCTCCAAACTTCTCAATTAGAATTAAATAAATTAGTCTTTTAAAATTTACAAATTTAATTAGAAACAATTCAGGACATCTGAAATTAATAAGAAAAATTGAGATTGAAGACAGAATAATAGTTTGGCATGGACTAGATAAGACATTCCTCTGTCCCGTAGTGTCATGACTCCATGACTCTATGAAGTAAAATATTACACTGACTCCAAACTCCAAAATTCAGTTTAAAATTCCAAGTTCAAAGTAAATGTATTACCAGAGTACATTTATGTCAGCATATACTAACCTGAGATTCATTTTCTTATGGGCATACTCAAAAAATCCATAATAGAATCAAACCAAAACAGTATCAGTGAAAGACCGCATACAGTTGGGTGTTCCACCAGTGTGCTAAAGGCAGCAAATTATGTACGCCGAATCTCCAGAAAGTCCTAAGGAAGTGGAGGTGCTACTGTGCTTTCTTCATAATGTTCTGGGCCCAAGACAGGTCCTTTAAAATGATAACATCAAGGAATATCAAGTTGTTGACTCTGTTCACCTCTGATTCTTTCATGAGGACTGGCTCATGGACCTCTGGTTTCCTTCTCTTGAAGTTAAGAATCAATCCTTGGTCTTGCTGACATTGAGTAAAAGGTTGTTGTTGTGGCATCACTCGGCCAGATTTTCAGTCTCCTTTTTATATGCTGATTCATCACCACCTTTAATTCTGCCTACCACAGTGTTGTCATCTGCAAACTTGAATATGGCATTGGAGCTATGCTTAACCACACAGATGTAGGTGTAAAATGAACAGAGCAGGGGCTAAGTCCAGAGCCTTGTATTGCACCTATACTTATGGAGATCGTGGAAGAGATGTTGTTGCCAATTCAAACCGACTGGGGGCTGCAAGGAAATCATTTCCATTTACACAAGCTGGTATTGATGCCAAGAACTTGAAGCTAATTTATTTGTTTTGAGGGGATGATAGTATTGAATGCCGAACTGTAGTCAATATAGAGCATCCTGATGCGTGCAACTTTGTTGTTCCGATGTTCCAGGGTTGAGTGAAGAGCCAATGAGATGGCATCTGCTGTGGACCTGTTGTTCAGGTAGGTAAATTGGAGTGCACCAAAGTCACTTATCTGGAAGGACTGGATATGCTTCGTCATCAATCTCTCAAAACATTTCATCACTGTGGATGTGAGTGCTACTGGATGATAGTCAATGTGGCAGGTTGCCACGTTCTTCTTAGACACCAGTGTAAGTGAAGTCTGCTTGAAGCAGGTGGGTACCTCAGCCTGCCGAAGCCAGAGGTTAAAGATCTCAGTGAACACTCCAGCCAGTTGATCAGCACAGGACTTTAGTGCTCATGGGTTCACCCTTGTGAAGTCTGCTTGCACTTCGGCCTCAGAGACTGAAATGACAGGATCATTGGGGACCGCGGGAGTTTGTGGTGATTCCTCCATGATTTGACAGTCGAAGCGAGCATAGAAGGCATTGAGCTTATCTGGAAGTGAAGCCCAATTGTCACCTATTCGCTTGATTTAACTTTATTCAAGGTGAAAGTCTTCAAGGACTGCCAGCAGCCTTCATTGATTCATCTATTAGAAAGCTATAATTTTAACTGGAAACAGTTTGTGAAATCTGAAATTAATAACAAAAATGAACGTAAATGAAAATAAATCATTTCCAAACTGCTAAATTAGTCTTAAATGAATTAATCTTCTAAAAATTATAAGTTTAACTAGAAACATTTGAAATGAATGATAAAAATTAAGTTAAAGCAAAGTAACTGAAAGTATAACCCTCCTTACACAGGGTCAGAGACCCCATTCCTATGAATGGAGTCGTCCTGCTGTACATCTGAGCTGACATATGACCCATCTACACCCACTTCAGTATCTCATCCAGCAGATCAGATGTGTCAATAACAGGCTCGAGCCGATCTTGAACTACCAGCATGTCAACGTGCTGGTATGGCATCCTAAGGCAAGTTGACCGACAGGCTGGAGAAGACCATCATCCACTACAGAACCCCTAATAGATGGTGAGTATGATCCAGCCCCTGACTAGAGGTATCAGTCCACAAGACTCTGTTGTGAAGCTTCTGAGCATTGACACTGACAAATGGGTTTAAAAATTAATTGGCCCGGAGAAGCAAAGCCTCATGTGACAATGATATATGGGATGGCATTGTAATTTTCCCTGTCGGGGGCGGGGTAAGACCTGATAGACATGATGCAACCAAGCACTCAGAAAGGTTCAGACATGACTACAAGTGAATGTCCTGTCATCCCTATCAATTCTAATCATTGTCACTTCGTACAAACAAATCGTTCACCCCCATGTCAGTGATGATAATCAATCCCAGGAAGAGACAGTATTAAAATATGCTCTACACGGATAATGCAATCAATGAAGAATTATTGGAACCATTGAAATCTGTAATGGGCCATTTTTTTGACTTCTGTGCATCTGAATTAACTCAAAAAATTCAATACTGTTCAGCTAAAACTATACAGCAGAATAATGTAGCAGACCTATTTATTATCTAGCACTTAACTATACATTTCTCTCTCTCTCTCTCTCTCTCTCTATATATATATATACACATACACACACATACACATATACATATACACATATATACAATATATATATTACACTGTATGGTGCAAAAATCTTAGGCACACATATATATCTAGGGTGCCCAAGACTTCTGCACAGTGCTGTAGTAATTTTATGCACCGCACTGTTCTGCTGCAAAAAAACATGACATCTGTGAGTGATGATAAACCTGATTTTGATTTGAGTCTCTATTGTGGTCTGAGAGTGGGAAGGGGGCAGGGAGAGGGGATAGAGGCTGGGAAAGTGGGAAGGCAGAGGGGACAGAGCAAGAAGGACCAAGGAGGAATTCTGTTCCGTCCTGACCAATAAGCCAATTGTTTGGAATCAAATGACTTTGGTGTCTTAGGGCTGGGTGTGTTTGCACCGGCACCACCCCACTCTCATTGGCATTCCTTTTCTGCCACCTGTCCTATGCCCCTCCTGTGATACTCAATCATTGTCATTTCCAACCTCCTCCCAACAGGTTTGGAAACTTGCTCTCCGCTCCACGTTGACAAATACAGTACTATGTAGAAGTCTTAGGCACCCTAGCTACATATACCTCTGAAAGGAGGAAGGTTGACCATGGGATTAGTAACCTGATTTTAGAAAAACCTAGAGCTACAGAAATGCCAACTGAAGTTCCTAAGATCTCATTCCTGGTAGGGAGCGGATATGATGAGCTATAACTGGGGTCAACTTAGAAGACTGGCCCAGGACAGACAACTCTGACGAGCTGCTGTCAGAGGCATTTGCCTCAGTAGGAGTGAAGGACTTAAGTAAGTAAGTCAGACAGTCTGGAAACTTCCTTGACCTTCAGCCTATGATGTTTGAAGGGACCAGTCAGGTTAACAATAGCACCATTTTCATTACAGAACATAACATTTGGTGTGGCCTGTCATTATCACACTTTCATTCTAAATTCCAAATATTTGGTCACAAAGTTTCAATAAATCTTTGGGTTGGCTGCTCATCTTCTGACTCGGCATATTATAGCCTCTGGATCAACACTGGGTTGAACAATTTCAGATATTCAGCCATTCCAGTTTGTTATAAGGCATAGAAGAAGAATTAGGCCATTTAGCCCATCGAGCCTGCTATGCCAGACAATCATGGCTGATTAAATTCCTGTTGTCCTGCCTTCTGCTAGTAAGATTTGACTCCCTTACTAATCAGGAACCAATCAGCCTCTATTTTAAATATACCTAGTAACTGGGCTTCCAAGGCTGTCTATGGCAATGAATTGCTCAGATTCACGGCCCTCTGACTGAAGAAATTCCTCCTCATCTCTGTTCTAAAGGGATGTCCATCTATTCAGAAGCTGTGCCTTCCTGTCCTAGACTCCCCCACTACTTGAAACATCATCTCCACATCAACTTTATCTAACCTTTTCAATATTTGATAGGTTTTAATGAGATCCCTGCTCATTCTTCTAAACTCTAACAAGTATAGGCCCAGAGCCATCAAGCACTCCTGATAGGTTAACCCTATCATTCGCGGGATCATTCTAGTAAGCTTTCTCTGGACCCTCTCCAATGTCAGCAAATCCCTTTTTAGATAAGGCTCCTAAAACTTACCATCCTTCCCAATCCACAGGCACATCTTACGTTGCTCAAAAGTCTGAACCACTCTTACAAAAGTATTGCAAAAAGAGAGCAAAAAATAGTGAGGCAGTGTTCATGGGTTCAATGCCCGTTCAGAAATCTGATAACAGAGATGAAGAAGCTGTTCCTGAAACATTGAGTGTGTGTCTTCAGGCTCCTGTTCCTCCTCCCTGGTGGGAGCACTGAGAACCAGGCATGCATGTCACAAATCTTGCCTTTTGCCCCCTTTGCATCCGATCACTTTCTCTGCAATGCAAAACTTGTATTATTTGTAATGATTCTTGATTCTTGGTCCAGGTAGAAGACCACGGGTACGCAATGCTAACTCCCCGCAGATGCCGCATGACCTTCTCAGCATTTCAAGTGTAGCCTGTTTTTATAAGATGGTAACAATTCACCTGTCTTTACACAGGAACGTGCAAACTGATTTGTTACAGACAGCGCTCTTTGAAAATTGATTCCAGTTTTCTCCACTGCAACCAGACGTATTAAAGTTCCTTTAGTATTCAATCACTCAGTCCTGGTGAAGTGTCTCCGCATGAAACATCGATTGTTTATTCCCCTCTATAGATGCTGCCCCACTTGCTGAGTTCCTCCAGCATTTTGTGAGTGTTATTCACTTTGCAGCCATTGCCTGATAAAGAGTTAAGGTACTTAACCAGGTGACACTCTAGGTTCCTGCAGATGCAAGAAATCTTGAACAAAACACACACCCAATGCTGGAGGAACTCAGCAAATCAGGCAGCATCTATGGAGGGGAATAAATGGTATACATTTTGGGCTGGGATTCTTCACCAGGACTCGAAAAGAAGAGGGCAGACCACAGACTAAGAAGATGGGGAAGAGGGGAAGTAGTACAAACTGGCAGGTGATAGGTGAAGCCAGGTGAGGGAGAAGGTGGATGGTTGCAAGAAGATGGGGGACGAAGGGAGAAGCTGGGAGGTGCTGGCTGGAGGAGGCAAAGTGATGAAAAAGGAATCTGATAGGGGAAGAGAGTGGACCAAGGAATAAATGGAAGGAGAAGTGGGATGGAGAATGAAAAAAGAGAGAAGGGAAGAGGGGGGAGTAATTACTGGAAGCTGGAGACATTAACCTTCAGGTTGGAGTCTACCCTAAGAGCGTTGCTCCTTCAACCTGAGTTTGATTCTGTCGAGGTAGTAGAAAAAGTGGACAGATGCTGGAATCTGGGACAAGAAATCATCTTCTGGAAAATGTCAGCAGGTCGAGCAGCATGTGTGAGGGAAAAGGAGTCATTGATGTTTCAGGTCGAAGCCCTTCATCTGCACGCAAATGCATATTTGAGCCTCAGAAAAGAAAGATGCCCCTTTAGAATGGGGATGAGGAGGAATTTCTTCAGACAGTGAGTGGCTAATCTGTGGAATTTATTGCCGCAGACGGCTGGCCAGGCCAAGTCATTGGGTATATTTAAAGTAGGAGTTGATAAATCCTTAATTAGTCTGGGTGTCAAAGGTAGATTCATTGAGCATTGTAAGTTGTCCTGTGATTAGGTCAGGATTAAATTAGGGATTGCTGGATGCTGTGGTGAGAAGAGCAAAGAGGGATACTCCACACTGCATCTCAATAACTGTCCATGATAGAATATGCAGAGCAGACTCAATGGGCTGAATGGCTTAATTCTGCTCCTATGCCTATGGGCTTGTGGTCTTTGCCTCTATCACTACCTATGCCAATCCATTTCAAGTACCTACCACTCTCTGTGTGAGAAACTTGTCCACGTGCTTTCTTTACGTTTATTCCTTCCCCAACTTCCACTCATAGGTCCTCTAATATTTGACATCTTTATCCTGGTGAAAAGATTCTGCCTGTCTGCCCTATGCCTCTCATGATTTTATAACTTCAAGCAAGTCTCCCCCCAGGGTCCGATGCTCCAGAGAAAACAACCCAATGTTTATCTAAGCTCTCCTTACAGCTCATTCCCCCTAATCCAGGGACCATCTTGGTAAACCTCTTCCAAAGTCTACCCATCCTTCCTGACAAGAATTGTACACAATGGTCTAAGTGTGGCCTAGCCAAAGGTTTAACTAGCCATGGTTAATGTTCAGTCCATCCCAAGAGTCATTAATTTTCCACTGCTGAACGGAACCTGATCCGGAGGGAATGCTGCTCCTTTGGGAAGGCTGTTTACATCAGTCGAGAGGTTAAATTGGGAAACTCTGAACACAAGAGACTGCTGTTGTTCGAATCTGGAAAAAATACAAACTGCTGGAGGACATCGGTGGGTCAAGCAACATGTGAGGGGAGGGAAAAGGTTGGACAATGTTTCAAGACAAGACCCTGGGTCATTTCCTGATGCAGAGACTTGACCCAAAACACTGTCCATACCTTTGTCTTCATTGATGCTGCCTGACCTGCTGAGATTTTCTAGCAGGTTTTTTTAAAAGTTGAGTTACTGTGTGGCTTGTTAGTCTCATGGGGAAAATCCCAGGAAATTATTCCATAGATAATCATGGGATTTCTTCTCAGGATGAATATTCAAGATGGCAGCAATAAGTGGCAACTCTTTGCATGCCGCTCCAAGGGGAATAATCAACTATTCCCGTTTAGGACAACTGCAGCTGAAATCCAGAGTCATAGCTTATTGTAATTTATACTTCTTAAGTACGTTACTATGTATTGCAATGTACTGCTGCCATAAAACAACAAATCTCATGATACTGTATTTCTATTTTTGCATTACTTATTTAATTTAACTATTTAATATATGTAGGCCTCCGTTAGTCTCGATAGGCCATGGATTTGCACCTTAGAAAGTTTCCAGGGCGCAAACCTGGGCAAGGTTTTTTTTATGGAAGACCGGCAGTTGCCCAAGCTGCAAGTCTCCCCTCTCCACGCCACCGATGTTGTCCAAGGGAAGGGCATTAGTATTTAATATATATACTTACTGTAATTCACTATTATGTATTGCATTATACCGCTGCCACAAAGACAACAAATTTCACAACTTATGCCGATGATATTAAACCCGATTTTCATTCTGAGAAATCCTGGCATATGCAGTGAGTTGTGGGAGGCTTTTGATAAGGTGAGACACGAAGAGGTTATAGAAGTCCTTCAGTACTTGGTCATTGATGGGAAAGATATGAGCATCATCGGAAATTAGTACTGGGAACAAAGAGCAGGTATGAAACTTGAAAATGAGTCAAGTGATCTTGCCCAGATTAAGAGGGGAGTCAGACAGGGTTCTGTTCTCTCAGTCCGTCTAATAAACATTTACAGCAAGAAGATCCTAGGAGAAGTTAGTAGTATTCCAGGTATTATAATTGGTGGATACTTTTTCAACAATCTACAATACACAGATGACACAGTGCTGATAGCTACTTCTAAAGAGAAGCTCTAAGAAAACCTAGATAAAGTCGTTGAAGAAAATGCCACGAGAGGATTGACCATCAACTGCAAGAAGACCAAATGTATGGTTGTTACAAAGAAGAAAGAAAAGCCGAAATGGGAACTGAAAATGGGCAACAAAACAAACAAACATGGAGGTTCGATTTGTAGGGAGCAAAATAACATCTGATGGTAGGGCTGATGTTGAAATTAGAAGAATTGGAATTGCTACATGGCACATTTGAGTGTTTGAGCAAGATACCGGAGAATAACAGAATTTCTATGGATACAAAATTCATGGAAGGGAGTGCTGGACAATATCAAAACAAGATGAGTGAGACTCAAAGCTGCAGAAATGTGGTTTTTGAGAAGAATGATGTCAACATTGTGGAAGGACAGAGGAACGAATGAGGAAGTGCTGCAAAAAGCTGGAACGAGAAGAGAGCTGATATCATCAGTCAGGAAATGGCGGCTGGAAGTTCTGGGACCTGTACTGAAGAAAGAGAAGCTCAACCATCTTGTAGTGATGGGAAATATTGATGGAAGAAGTTGTGGTCACCAGCGCATGACATTCATGTGTTACGTTAAGGGATGGGCGTAAATGTTTTGAAAAACTTATTAACACTTCTCAGATTGAAGACTGATGGAGACCATAATCGCCCACGTCATACGACACGGCACATAATGATGTGGAGGCAGCTCAGCACATCACAATAGCCAGTCTCCCCTCTATGGACTCTGCCTCTACTTCCTGCTGTCTCGATAAAGCAGCCAACATAATTTTTAATTTTTTTAGTTTTATTGAGATACAGCACAGAAAAGACCCCCTTCCTGCCCTTTGAGCCACACTGACCAGCAATCCCCCACTTTAATCCTAGCCTTAGCAGGGGACTATTTTCAATGACCAATTAATCTACCAACCAGAATGTCTTTGGACTGAGGGAGAAAATCGGAGGACCCAGAGGAAACCCACGTGGTCATGGGGAGTACAATTAAACTCCTTACAGGCACTGGCTGGGTTGCCTGTACTGTAAATCATTGTGCTAACCACTATGTCCAGTCAAAGTCCCCACCTACCCCAGACATTCTTCACAACCCCCACCCCCATTTGGCAGAAGATGCAAAAGCCTGAAAATACGTACCACCAGGATCAAGAACAGCATCTCTCCTGTTATTTCGAGGCAGAATGGGGGCTCCCCTAATACAATGAGATAAAGACCTGAGTTCACAATCTACCTCTTTATGACCTTGCACCTTATTGTGTGCCAGCACTGCACTTTAACTCTAATTCTTTATTACCTGTCGAATGCTGAAAGGCCTCGAAAGGCTTCGCTAGAGTGAGTGTGGAAAGGATGTTTCCTTTGGTGGTGGGAGCTTAGACCAGAGGACACAGTCTCAGAATAAAGGGACGTCATTTTGCAATGGAGTTGAGGAGGGATTTCTTTAGCCAGATTGTGGTGAATCTGTGGAATATGTTGCTACCGGTAGCTGTGGGGGTCGTCATTAGGTAATTTTAAGGTGGTGGTTATTGGATTGTTGATTAGTCAGGGCATGACGGGATATGGGGAGAAGGCAGGAGAATGGGGCTGAGAGGGAAAATGGATCAGCTATGATAGGCCAACTGGCCTAATTCTGCTCCTATATTTTACGGTCTCATGTATTCTTCTCTTGTTTTTCCTAGTATGACCTCAAAACACTATTGTAATGAATTGTTCTATATAGGCAGTATCCAAGAAAAAGCTTTCAGTCTTACTCTGTACGTGTCCCACGTCTGCGTCATAGGCCTTTTTTGTACCTTCAAGCGCAGTGTGGAGACTCAAAGGTCAGTGATCGGGATGTGGTTGGTTGTCGAATACGAACATGAAAGTTGAAGACACTGGTTTAGGTTTGTGTTTAATTAGTTCCCGTGAGAGGAACTTCCCTGTCGTGGTTTGGAGGCTTGCATCCCTATGTTGGCTGGAGTCGGAGTTTTATGCTTTGGC
Source organism: Hemitrygon akajei (assembly GCF_048418815.1). Classification (NCBI taxonomy): domain Eukaryota; kingdom Metazoa; phylum Chordata; class Chondrichthyes; order Myliobatiformes; family Dasyatidae; genus Hemitrygon; species Hemitrygon akajei. The sequence continues at coordinate 190,857,672 of NC_133126.1, read as the reverse complement.
TCTTGGTAGGATCACCCATGCCAATTAGGCCAAAGAGTATAGACCAGTCTAAGAGAGGTGCACGGGTCCTCCAGGTTCGGAGCGCCAGCTCGGGGTGCATCTTAAAACAAAATTGTTACAGAAACAGCAATGAAGAATCCTTCTACATCTGAGAATGATGGTATTCCTGAGACTCCACACAGGAGTTACAGCAGTGAAAACCAAGAGGAAGCTACTGACACGATGAAGGAAACCCTGAACACACCAGAGGTGAAGGACCTTCACTGCTGCCCTAAACACCAGCTTCGTAACGGGCATTAAATAAGTAAGTTAATTAGTTCAGCACAACATTGTGGGCTGTGAGTCCTATTCCTGTGCTGTACTGTTCTATGTTCTATGAGATATTACAATCTGGTGGGAAAGATTTTTTTTATTTAGGGATACAGCAGGGGAACAGGTCCTCCTGGCCCAAGGAGCCTGTGCTGCCCAATTACATCCTTGTACCTATTAACCAACTAACTCACAGTTCTACTTGGAAGAGCTGATGAGTTCTCCCTGATTCCTACCTGCCCGGTATCATCTGAAAACAGAGGGCTGGCAAAATGCTTATTTTGCAAATTCCAGAGCTTTGGGCCTTGTCAGCTGAGTGTATGGAATACACAACAGACCAGACTTGATGGGTGGAATGGAAGATAATTGGTCAGAGATTGACAGAAGACATTAGGAAACATTTATTTTCACAATGAATTGCTGTGATCTGGAATGCATTGTCTAAAAGGGAAAATTCAAACACAAAATTCAGAACCAGATAGAATATATACCAGAAAGGGAGTAATTTTTTTATTTTACGTAATACAGTGTGAAATAGGCCCTTCCAGCCCAGCAAGCCACTCCACCCAGCAACCCACCAACTTAACTCTAGCCTGATCACTGTGCAACTTGCAAAAATCAAATAACCTACCAACTGGTACATAAATGGACTATGGGAGGAAACCGTAGACCTGGAGGAAACCCACATGGTTCATGGGGAGAACGTACAAATTCCTGAATTTGGCACCAGAATTGAACTCTGAACTCCAGAACACCGCGAGCTGAGATAGCATCACTCTAACTGCTCCGCTGCCATGACGTAATTTGAGGAAATGTGGAGAAAGGGAACAGAAGTGGAACTAACAGCCTTGGTCCTGAGAGCTCAAGATTAGTTTTAAATATTTGTCACGTGTACATGGAGACATACAGTGAAATGTATTGCTTTGCGCCAATGACTCACACAGTCCAAGGATTGTGCTGGAGACAGCCCACAAGCATTGTCACACTTCTGGCATCACCAGGCAGCCCCCACAGTTTCACATCCTACAAGTCAGGGACAAGACTTGTGCTTTATATTTACATCACTTTACAGAAGTTTGTTTTCACTTTGACACGAAAGAGTCTCTTTCTGTTGATCAGTGTCAAAAAAGCCAGATTAAATCTATTGTGATTCAATGTTGTAAAACAGTAAAGCATGAAAACTTCCACTGTATATGTCACCATATACTGTCTTGAGAGTCATTTTCTTGTGGGCATTCACAGTAGATAGAAAGAAACAATAGAACCGATGTAAAACTGCACACAACAGAGACAGAGACAAACAACCAGTGTGCAAAAGACAACAAACTGTGCAAAAAAAACCCAATAATAATAATAATAATAATAATAATAATAATAATCAAAAGGTGTCTGACTCTGTCCTGCATTCATGGTTAATATGTATAAACTACACTCAATACTTGTGAAATTCCTGAAACATCTGATGAAACGTTGGCATACAATAATCACCCTATCTATTAGCAACCAAAACAGAACTGCCACCATTATCAAAATAAACCAGGGTGGCTCTCTAAGTCCACTATGGTTCTGTCTAGCTTTAAACCTGCTCTCTAATTTACTGATTCAGATGAAAATTGGGTAACAAATCTGAAACAACAAAATGAGCTATACCTGATACGTCTTCTATGCACGGATTATTTGAAATTATATGTTCATCATCAGTAAAGCTAAAGCAATTAATTCAAAAGGTAGAACCATTTTCAGAAGATACAAAATGAACTTTGGACTGGATAAATGCAGGACATTCAACATAAAAAAGGTGCAATTGAGCTAACAGAAGACAAAACAGAGCAGCAGGATACAATACAATTGATGGAAGAAATGAAACATATAAATACCTGGGATACCAACAAGCAAAGAAAATAGCTCATAGTGTGATAAAGGAAAAACTTGTGACAGAATTTATTTCAAGGCTTAAGAAAATCTGCCAAATAAAGCTCAACAGTAAAAATATAGCAAGGGCAAAAAACACTTTCACTCTAACAATATTAATGTATTCTTTTGGAATAATATTTTGGTCTGAAATCGATCTGGAAAATTTACAAAGAAAAATAAGAACCGAAATAACAAATTTCAGAAAACATTATGTAGAATTGAACATGCTTAGATTAACACTACCCTGGACAGAAGGGGGAAGAGGAATTATAGACATTAAAAATCTGTACAAAAATCAGATAAAACTTCTGAGGATATATTTTCATCAATAAAAACAGGATTCAGCAGTCCATGTGACCAGATGCAATTCTGTTAAGTATACACCACTACACTTAAATGAGAGAACAACCCAGAAAAATGAAGGTATTATAACTATTGAAGAAAAAGTTAACCAATGGAAGAGCGTGAACCTCCATGGAAGACATCCCCATGATCCAAGGAGACTAGATATCATCAAGGAAGCATAGATCGCCTGGCTCAGAGTTGGTGAACTCTTCCCAGAAATACAGGACCAGGTGGTTAACACAAAAAAAGTCTAAAATACATAATAAAAGACTAACAAATTCAAGACACTAAATATAGAAAATGCCAAGAGAAACCAGAAACAATCCAACACATTACAGGATCCTGTAGCAGTTTAACTCAATCTGATTACAACCACGTGGCAAAAGCTTGCTTTAAAAATGCAAATTCAAAAAAAGAAACCATACCTTACTATAAAAACATGTCTCATCCTGTTTTAGTCAGAATGCTACAAATTATATTATGACTGATCCATTATTACAGATAGAACGATCCATAATATCCGTCCAGATATAAAATTACAGAATAAACGAGTAAAAAAATCTTGCTTAATAGATACAGCTATTCTAAACACACACAGCATGCAGAAATCAATAACTGAAAAACACCAGAGATATGCTGAATTAAGAGAGGAAATTGAAAGACTTTGGAACTTGAACAAAGTACACATTGTTCCAATAGTAATATCTACAACTGGTATCATCCCAAAAGCACTACACAACAGCAATAAACAATTAGGGCTACACAGCAACATCTGCGTAAATCTTCAAAAAGCCACAATGCTAAACACCATTAGAATAGTCTGAGAGTTCCTAGCAGTTGAGAATTGAGTGAGCTTGGCTATGTCTGTACCTCAGGTTTTACCAGCTTGAGCTGAGAAAAAATAAAAACATAATAATAATAATAATAATAAATGAGCTGTAAGTATCAAGAACACAAGTTGGAGAATCCCAAGGTTTTGGAATCAGTTCAGTGTTGAGATGATTGAAGTTACTCCCGTTGGTTCAGGAGCCTGATGGTTAAAGGGCAGTAACTGTTCCTGAACCTGGTGGTGTGAGACATGAGGCTTCTGTACCTTCTTCCTGATGGCAGCAGCGAGAAGAGAGCATGGCCTGGGTGGTGGGGGGTCCTTGATTGTGGATGCTGGGAATGTATCCACTACTTTTGTAGTTTTCCAATTATTGGGCATTGGCATTTCCTAGTAAAGTGTCCATTGGGTGTATGTTACCATACAATTTGCTAGGATTCATTTTCTTGTGGGCATTCATTGTAAGTACAAAGAAACACAATAGAATCGGTGAAAAACTCCACACCAACTAAAGTGCAAAAGAAGACAAAGTGTGCAAATACAAGAAAACAAATAGTAATAAATTAATTAATTAATGATAAATGACATTGAGAGCATGAATTCTAATGTCCTTGAAATGAGTCCATAGGCTGTGGAATTAAATCAATGTTGGGGTGAGTGAAGCTATACACTCTGGTTCGGGAGCCTGATATTTGAAGGGTAATGATTTTTTCCTGAACCTGGTGGTGTGGGACCTGAATCTCCTGTACCTCCTTCCTGCTGGCAGTAGCTAGAAGAGAACATGGCCTGGATGTGGGGGGTGGCAGAATCCTTAATGATGGATGCTGCTTTTTGTGGCAGTACTGCTTGTAAATGGTCTGGGCTTAGCCAAGACATTTTGTAAGATTTTCCATTCATGGGCATTGACATTTCCATACCAGGCCATGATGCAACCAGTCAGGATACTCTCCACCGTGCATCAGTAGAAATTTGACAAAGATTTAGATGTCATGCTGAATCTGCGCAAACTTTTAAGAAAATAGATGCGCTGACATGCCTTCTATGTAATGGCAGCACCCTCCTTATACCACCGTCTTTTCTCCTCTCCACTCTCGGTCCTGATGTAGCAAATTAATACATTAGTTTATTATCATCATATGTACTGAGGTTCTGCATTCTATCTATCCAGAGAATTTCTTCACATCAGTACCCTGAGGTAATACAGGACAAGCAATACCAGAAAGCAGAATAAAGTTACAGAGAAAGTGCAGTGCAGATACATAATAAAGTGCAAGGTCATGATGAAGCAGATTTTGAGGTCAAAAGTCCATCACATCATGCAAGAGGTCAATTTAACAGTCTTATAACAGCAGAGCAGAAACCATCTTTGAGCCTGGTGGTGTGTGTTTTCAAGTTTGTGTGTTTTCTGTCCGACGGTAGAGGGGGAAAAGAGAGGCGGCCGAGGTGGGAGGGTTCTTTGATTATGTTTGCTTTACTGAGGCAGTGAGAAGTGTAGACAGAGTCCATGGAGGGGAGGCTGGTTTCCAAGATGGGCTGAACTGTGTCCACAACTCTCTGCAGTTTATTGGGGTCTCAGGTAGAGCATTTGCCGAACCAAGTCATGATGGTCTCTCTGGTGCACCTGTGAAAACTGGTGTGGGTGAATGGGGATCTGCTGGATTTCGTTAGCATCGTGAGGAGGTACGGATGCAGGTGCACCTACTTATCCATGGCCCCCATATGGATGGACCAGATCAGGCTTTTGATACTCCCTCTCCTGGTGTCAGCATGAAACGCCAGAAATTCCTCTCCCTCCACAGATGCTGTTTGACTTGCTGAGTTCAAAGAAAATTTATTATCAAAGTACGTATATGTCATCATACGCTATCCTGAGATACATTCTCTTCCAGGTGTAAAGGGGGTTTCTTCTTTTTCTTTGTTACTGTGTATGTAATCAAAATGGCTTCTTTGTTTTGTTAAAAGTAGGACTGCGTCTTTGTTGCGAGAGAGTGCTGGAAGCTTGTTTGGGTTAAAATTTACTGATAACGAGAATTGTATTCCTTTGTAAACCAATTAGGATTAAAGTTGTTCTTGCTTCTGAGTCTGTAAGCTATTGTTGGCGGGCTTTTGGGGAGATCGGCATGAGGGGGGTGAGAGAGAGAGGACGCGATGCTGTAAACTGGGTGAGGAACGGACCCCAAGCGGGGGTCCAAGGTCAAGAGGTACCCCGAGGAGAGGAGACGAAGATAGATGTGCTTGGTTGACTACTTCAGGTGGTCCTGAGCTGCGAGTCGAGGAGTTCGGAGGGGATCGAATGGTGGCCAGAAGACTTCAGTAATTGAGCTCCAACTGTTGTGCACGAAGTGGTTTGGACTTTGTTAAGTTTGGCGCCTTTTCTTTATTTTTTTTCTTTCATATATACTGTATCGTTATTAATCACTTAGTTATAGTAACCTTTATAAATTGTACTCATTTAATCGCATATGGTGTACTGTCTGTTTTTGGGCGAGGCGGGGACATCACACAGCATCCACACCAGCTGATTACCCAGTTTGGCGGGGCCGAAGGCTGCTCCCCCTAGACGAGAACGAGCTGAGCGAGCCTGAGGTGACCCAGGGGGTTACACAGGCATTCCCAGTTAAACAAAGAAATACAACAGAATCACTGAAAAATTACATACAAACAAATGCTGACAACTTACCAATATGCACAAGAAGACAAACTGAGAAAATTAACAAATAACCAAATGAATAATACTGGGAACATGAGTTGTAGAGTCTTTGAAAATGAGTGCATAGTTCGAGGAAGCAGTTTAGAGTTGAAGTGAGTGAAGTTATCCACTCTGATGGCTGAACAACTGTTCCTGAACCTGGCGGAGTGGGATCTAAGTCTCCAGTACCCCCTTCCTGATGCCAGTAGTGAGAAGAAAGCATGGCCTGGGTGCTGGGATCTTTGATGATGGATGCTGCTTACTTGTGGCTGCACTCCTTATAGATGAGCTCAAATTTCACAACATATCCATTGATTCTGGTGGGGAGGGCTTTTCCTGTGATGGACTGGGGCTGTATCCACCACTTTTTCTAGATCTTTCCATTCTTGGGCACTAGTGTTTCTGTACCAAGCTGTGATGCAATCTGTCAGGATACTTTCTGTGATGCATCTGTGAAAGGTTGTCAATGCGCTAGAATCTGTCCTTAGCTCCAGATTCCAGCAATACTTATGTCTCCCTATTTGATTTCCCTTTCCAATATTTCCCTTTAACTATACTCCAAAAATAAATGATATTTCCAATAAACCACTGGGTGAACCAAACTCCTAGTATACCCTTATTGTAAGACTTTGTACCTGTTTTACTGACTTGCTATTGTTACGGACTCAGCAACAATAAATATATGAGTGAGGCAGGGTTTTTTATAACAAACAAAACGTTTATTAAACACTGAAAAACAAACCCCCAAAAGTAAACAAACAACTAACGTAACCGGAAGTCAGCTGCTGTGCGGCAGCTTAAACAGTTCTTAAAGCAATGAAGCTTAAACAGTTCTTAAAGCGATGTTGCAAAAACAGTTCTTCAAAGTAGTACTGCAAAAGTTCGAAATGCTTACAGTCCATTAAAGGAGAGACTTTTTAGACGATTTAAATTCTCTTTCATGTCGTGTTGTCGCGGTTCCCAGTCGAACTACTTTTCCCCGGAGAATTTACGAAGGTGAAAATGAAACGGCTTAAAGGCACTGACCTTTCCTTTACAAAACTGTACCCAAACCCTTTCTGCTATATTTCGCAGGGATTAACACAGGGACAGCCAACGAATTCCTTCCGAATGAGGATCAAACAAGGTCGAACCTGTTTCACCGTCGAAATCGACTTTCCTCGATCTTTTAGCTCCCAAACTCTGATCTTCACTCTCCACTGATTTTTAACTGGCAGTATTATAAAGAAACTGCCGGGAATGACCTTTTAAACTTTAGGCATTAAATAAAACTCCATCTTTCAACCAAACTGCGTCATAGTATTGGACCACGCAGTGGCATGGAGTCAAAATGGCAAATCCAGCCACGAACTGCCCCTCCTCACAGGGAGGGGTCCTCCTTTTATGCCCTGTAAAAAAAAACTGTCACATAACCTCTACTGGCAGGAAAATGACGTCACTCCACCATCACAAGACCACTGGCTTAAGTCCAGTATAACTTCAACACCACTGTCACGTGACAAGTACAAGATACCCACGGGTACGTAACACTATTAGTAGAAGTGACTTTGCAATCTTTATGGTGGAGAGCCGTTGTAAATGGTTGGCAGATTAGAAAATGTAAGTACTGGCATTTCTCAGGGACTACCCCACAGGTAATAAAGGGAGCCATTTCAAGTAGGCAAAAGGTGTAAAATGTGAAAATATATTCAGTACTTCCTGGTACTAACAAAATAGCCTCTGAGTTTTTTGTTTGAGGAGATTAAAAATAGGATAGATAAAGGGGACGTAGTAGATGTTGTATATTTGGACCTTCAGAAGGCCTTTGACAAGGTGCCACACAAGAGGCTGCTTACCAAGTTAAGAGCCCATGGTATTTCAGGAAAGTTACTGACATGGTTAGAGCACTGGCTGATTGGTAGGAGGGAGCGAGTGGGTATAAAAGGATCCTTTTCTGGTTGGCTGCCACAGAATAGCGATGATTCGCAGGGGTTGGTGTTGGGACTGCTTCTTTTTATTCTGTATATCAATGATTTAGAAGATGGAATAGATGGCTTTGTTGCTAAGTTTGCAGATGATATGAAGATGGTGGAGGGGCAGGTTGTGTTGAGGAAACTGGGAGACTGCAGTAAGACTTAGACAGATTAGGAGAATGGGCAAGAAAGTGGAAATACAATGCTGGAAAATACATGGCCATGCACTTTGATAGAAGAAATAATCGTGCCGACTATTTCCTAAATGGGGAGACTATCCAAAAATCTGAGATGCAAAGGGACTTGGGAGTCCTTGAGCAGATCACCCTAAAGGTTAACTTGCAGGTAGAATCGGTGGTGAGGAAGGCAAATGCCATGTTAGCATTCATGTCATGAGGTCTTAAATGCAAGAGCAAGGATGTGATGCTGAGGCTTTGTAAAGCTCTGGTGAGGCCTCACCTTGAATATTGTGAACAGTTTTGGGCTTCTTATCTGAGAAAAGTTGAGCCAGCATTGGAGAGGGTCCAGAGGAGGTTCACAAGGATGATTCTAGGAATGACGAATATTTGATGGCTCTGGGTCTGTACTCGCTGGAACTTAGAAGGATGGGGGGGGGGGGGGATCTCATTGAAAGCTTTTGAATATTGAAAGGCCGAGACAGAGTACATCTGGAAAGGATGTTTCCCATGGTGGAGGTGTCTAGGAGAAGAGGGCACAACCTCAGGATAGAGGGGCTTCCATTTAGAATTGAGATGTGGAGAAATTTCTTTAGCCAGGAAGGCGGTAAATTTGTGGAAGTTGTTACCACATTCAGCTGTGGAGGCCTGTTCATTGGAGACATTTAAGGCAGAGATTGATAGATCCTTGATTGGACACGGCATCAAAGGTTACATGGAGAAGGCCGGGAAATGAGGTTGAGGAGAGGAAAAAAAGGATCAGCCATGATTGAATGACAGAGCCGACTCAATGGGCCAAATAGTCTAATTCTGCTCCTCTGTCTTATAGTTCTATGTCTGTGGACTTCTGCTGCTGTAGTCCACCTACTTCACAGTTCAATGTGTTGTACACTCAGAGATGCTCTTCTGCACACCACCATTATAACACTTGGTTATCTGCATTACTGTTGGCTTTCTGTCGTCTTGAACCAGTCTGACCATTCTCCACTGACCTCTCTTATTAACAAGGCATTATTGCTCACAGATATGACACTTATTAGATGTTTTTTTTTCACACTATTCTCTATAAACTCTAGGGACTGGTGTGCGTGAAAATCCCAGGAGATCAGCAGTTTCAAAGATACTCAAACCACCCCATCTGGCACCAACAATCATTCCACAGTCAAAGTCACATAGTTCACATTTGTTCCCCATTCTGATGTTTAGTCTGAACAATGACAGAACCTCTTGACCATGTCTGCATGCTTTTATGCATTCAGTTGCTGCCACATGATTGGCTGATTAGATATTTAGAGCAACAAGCAGGTGTATAGGTGTACCTAATAAAGTAGCCACTGAGTGTAGAATGTATTCATTCTGAGTCCTAGCAATATCGACAAGGAAAGCATTCAAGGTCAAGATAAAGTTTAAGTTTATTGCCATTGAACTGTACATATATACAAACAAATGAAACAACATACCTTCAGTCCATGGTCACCCAAAAAAAAAACATACTATCACACACAGCACCATAACGCAAAATATTACCATATATAAGTTGAGAAAATATAAATCAAACCTATTTCTTGACCTATCCCATATTGTAGAGTCAAAAAATATGAAAAAAGGCCATTCAGCCCAACTCGTCCACACTGACCAATATGTCCATTTAACCAATCGCCCACTTGCCTGCATTTGGCCCAACTCTCTCCTGTTTATCTAGCCAAGGTAATTGTCCAGGCTAATTCTTGCGGTGAGGGATTGTTCAATCAAGAAGGTCTGGACAGTTTGGGTCTGTAGTCTTTGGAGTTTAGAAGAATGAGGAATGTTCTTATTCAAGCATGTAAGGTGGCTTGATGGTTGTAAGATGTTTTTGGCCATGGGGAGTCACTAACAAGGGCCATAGCTACAAAGTAAAGTGCAAATCTTGTAAAATCAGTGTCTGTTGAAACTCCTCTCAGAGAGCAGTGAACTTGGGAATACTCTTGTCATGGTATTGGTATTGGTTTTGGTTTATACTGTCACAGGTACCGAGATACAAGGAAAAACTTGTCTTGCGTAATGTTTGCACAGATCAAGTCATTATCCAGTGCATTGAAGTAGAAAAAGTAAAACAATAACAGTGCAGAATAAAGTATAAAAGCTACAGAGAGAGTGCAGTACAGGGCAATAATCAAGTGCAAGATTCAAAAGCAGTAAAATGTGAGGTTAAGTGTTCATCTTATCATACAAAAGGTCTATTTAAGAGTCTGGTAACTGTGAGATAGAAATTTTCAGGCTTGTATATCTTCTGGGAGAGTTGAGAAGAGAGAATATCTAGTGTGGTTAGGGTCTTTGATGACACTGACTGCTTTAGTGAGGCAGTGAGAAGTATAAACCGAGTCTATAGAGGGGAGGCTGGTTCCTATGATGTACTGAGCTGCGTCCACAACTCTCTGCAGTTTCTTGTGGTCACAGCAGAGCAGTTTGCCATACTAACCTGTTATGATTCCCAAAAGAGTTCATGAATAAAAATTGGCTAGAATTGGCAGGGACATGCCAAATTTCAAGTTCAAGTTCAAGTTCAACTTTATTGTCATTGCGCATGTGTCCCGCCAAACGAAACAACATTCCTCCGGATCAAAGTGCGCGTCACAGTACATATAACACACAACTCAATTACTTTACCACAAATTATGAGATGCATTTATGTGACAACTTAAAAAGTAATCAGTATAACACTACTGGTGCTTCATATGTGATGAGACCTGGGTGGTAGCAGGGAGTTCAAGTCTCGTGGTTGGGAGGAAGAAGCTGTTTCCCATCCTAACAATCCTTGTTTCTTCGGTGTTATAATGAAGTAGAGGCATTGAGTGAGCTTTCTTTGCCGTGACATCAACATAGTTCGACCAGGACAGGTGATTGGAGATGTTCACACCAAGGAACTTGAAATCTCAACTCTCTCGACCTCAATACCATTGATGTGGACAGGAGCATGTGCACTGTCCACTTTCCTGAAGTCAATGAACAGTAGAGGTAGGATCCAGATCACTCGATACACTTAAGATGGGGATTGGTAATATTTCAAAATTTGGAAGTTAGAGCAATTTTTAGCGTTATGGGGAGCAGGGACAACAGAGGAGCTGAGGCTGATGTGGATCAGCCGTGATTATATTGAATGGTGGGACAGGCTTGAGGGGCTGAGTGGCCTCTTCCTGCTTTTAATTTTTCCTGCTCATGTGTCCTACCATCCCGACTTTTTCCACAGACTTCTGACAAAGTGAAACTTTCAGTCCTGAGGATTGGAACTAATGAATCAGTGAGACAGAAAATAACATCATTTCTGGTAATCCTTAGCTTCACACCTGATGATGAATCTCTGAGTACAGACTGTTCCAGTAATACCAGTGACTTATGTCAGTGCAGTCTGTATCTGTCAATGAAACTGACACAGCCCTCTAGGTACAGGGGGCGTGACAGCTCTCCTGAAACAGAATGAAAGAATCCTTATGACGTGACTCTGCAGATTGTCGCCAGCAATCCAATGCCGGTTCCCAGGCAACGCTTGCTAATCTCTCGCCCCGTCATACCTGTTTTGCTGAGATTCAGGAGGGAATTTCAAAGGGCCTTGAGGACGTTACTAACAAGTTGCGAGATTGATGGAATGTGCTTGCGCAATGAGGGAGAATGATTAATCATAATCATTAGCCTACTAGTAAATTCCTGCAGACTGCCTCCCCATAAGTAGATCAGGAGATACACGCAAGCCGCAGGGGTTCAGCTGAGAGGTCAGTGACCTGAAGTCTGTTTCCCTCTCTGCAGACGCTGTCCGTCCTTTACTGTCTTCTTCTTAAGCCCATCACCCCTACTGGGGTAAAGGCCACTGACATGAGCTCACCAGAATCCTCTGTCCTGGACCAATAAATTTCGAAGTAGATTTTATTATTAAAGTACATATGTGACACCATATACAACCCTGAGATTTGTTTTCTTGTGGGCATACTCAGCAAAACCATCACAGGATGAATGAAAGATCACCTAGAGTGCAGAAAACCACAAACTGTGCAAATATAAATAAATAGTCCTTAAAGTGAGATCATTGGTTGTGGGAACATTTCAATGATGGAGCAAGTGAGTCTAGCTATCCCCATCCATTCAAGAGCCTGATGGTTGAGGGATAGTAACTGTTCTTAAACCTGGTTATGCAAGTCCCGAGGCTCTTGTTCCTTCTACCTGATGGCAGCAGTGAGAAGAGAGCATGACTTGGGTGGTGTGGACTCGGATGATGAATGCTACTTTCCTACGACAGCATTTCATGTAGATGTGCTCAATGGTTTGGAGGTCTTTACCCGTGGTGTACTGTGCTGAATCCACTACATTTTGTAGGATGTTCTGATCAGAAGCATTGGTGTTTCCATACCGGGCTGTGATGCAGCCAGTCAATATACTCCCCATCACACATCTATAGAAGCTCGTCAAAGCTTTAGATGCCATGTAGAAGTAGAGGCGTTGCTGTGCTTTCTTCACAATAGCACTTATTTGCTGGGTCCATGACAGGTCCGCTGAAATAGTAACACAGAGGAATTGAAAGTTGCTAACCCTCTCCACCTCTGATCGTCCGATGAGGACAGGCTCATGGATCTCTGGTTTCCCACTCCTGAAGTCTACAACGACCTTGCTGACATTGAGTGAGAGGTTGTGTTCATGACACCACTCAGGCAGGTTTTCAATCCCCCTCCCGTTTGCTGATTCATCGCCATGTTCGATTCAGCCCGCAACAGTGGGTGTCTTCAGGAAACTTGAATACAGCATTGGAGCAGTGCTTAGCCACACAGTCACACAGTGTAGGGTGAGTAGAGCAGGGGGCTAAGCACACAGCTCGTGGTGCACCTGTGCTGATGGAGATCATGGAGGAGATGCTGTTGCCAAATCTGAACTGACTGTACTTCACAAGCAAGGGAATACAGGACCCAGTGCTCAAGGAGGGGTTGAGGCCAAGGTCTTGGAGCATATTGGTTAGTTTTGAGGACAGGATGATATTGAATACAGTGCTGTATTTGATAAAGAGGTTGATAGGCCCTACGGCTTCTGCTTTTACCACATGACTTCATGTGCCTCCTAGGAAAATATCCTTCCTCTCCCAGGGATGAAGTCTTTGGAGTCAACTTTCAATTCCCTGACCCTGACCACCTCATTTTCACTATGGATACCTAGTCCTTATACACTTCTATCCCCTCTCAAGAAGGCCTTAAAGCTTTCCGTTTTCTTCTCAATAATAGACCTAACCAGTTCCCCTCCGCCACCAGCCTCCTCCATCTTGTGGAACTGGTCATCACCCTCAATTTCTCCTTGGGCTTCTCCCACTTTCTCCAAACTCAGGGGGTAGTAATGGGTACCCACATGGGAACGGAAACCAGCTATGCCCGCCTCTTTATTGGCTATGGAATAGTCTATGTTCCAAACCTTCCCGGGTAGTGCTCCCCAACTCTTTATTTGCTTAATTGACGACTGCATTGGTGCTGGTTCATGCACCCATGCTGAGCTCATGGATTCCATCAATTTTGCCTCCAACTTCCACCCTGCCCTTAAATTCACTTGGACAATTTCTGACCCATCTCTCCCCTTTCTCGATCTCTGTCTCCATCTCTGGAGACAAACTGTCCACCGACACCTGTTATAAACCTACCAACTCCCATGACTATACCTCTTCCCAACCTATCTCCTATAAAAATGCTATTCCCTTTTCTCAGTTCTAGGACTAGGGAGATGTCCTCCTTTTACAAACAATGGGGTTTCCTTTTCTCCAATATAGATGCTGCCCTCAACTGCATCTCACCACGTCCACACTCATCCCAACTTCCCACTCTTGTCCTCACACATCTAACACATCTTTCTCTGCAACCTCTGCAATCTTCAACAGGATCCTATCATCGAAGAACATCTTTACTTCTGCTTCCACCCTGCTTTCTGCAGGGATCTGTCCCTATGTGATTCCCTTGTCCGTTCATCCTACCCCACTAATCTCCCTCCTGGCACATATCCCTGTAAATGAGAAAAATACTACACCTGCTCATTCACCTCCATTCAGGGCTCCGAGTAGTACTTCGAGCTGAGACAACACTTCACCTGCAAAGCTATTGGGGTCAAATACTCTGTCCGGTACACCCAATACAGCCACTACATCGGTGAGACCTGACGGACTGGGGGACTGCTTTGTCAGGCACTTCCGCTCCAATTGCCCAGAAGCGGAAATTACTGGTGGCCAACCATTTTAAATAATATCCCCATTTCCGTTCCGACACGTCGGTCTATGTCCTCCTCTTCTGCCACAATGAGGCCTCTCTCAAGATGGAGGAGCAACACCTCAAATTCCATCTAATCAGCCTCCAACCTGATGGTATGAACATTGATTTCTCTCTCCTCCTCCCGGATTGTGTGCACGCTGCTCAAGATTCCAGCATCTGCAGAATCTCTTGCGTTTTGAGTTTTCTTATTTCAGGTGTCCAGGATCCCCATTAGTTTTGTTATACGTCAAGATGTTTCCTGTCCCCTGAGTTCCTCCAGCAGCTTGCGTTTTGCTCTTATTATTTTTATTTTTTAAGGTGAAGTGATTATACTCTAACATTCAAATTAATTAGTAATTGGTTGATTATGTCACTTGATCTGAGATACAGAGCAATCCAAACGTAAGTACATTGAGTTAGTACCAAGGGAAAAGCAATAATAGAAAGTGGAATATACACTCAGTGGCCACTTTATTAGGTACCTCCTGTAGGGCAAATATCTTATCAGCCAATCATGTAGCAGCAACTCAATACATAAAAGCATGCAGACATGGTCCAAAGGGTTCAGTTGTTGTTCAGACCAAACATTAGAATGGGGAAGAATTGTATCTAAACTAGATTAGATTAGATTCAAGTTTATTGTCATTGTGCTGAGTACAGATACAAAGCCAATGAAATGCATTTAGCATCTATTCAGACATGCAAAGAATTGTGTTATTTACAAAACAACTGTGAATAAAAAGTAAGTGCTACAGCACACAAATATAAAAGTACTGAGACAGTACAATATGGGTGCAATACTGCTTAGCGCTGTGATGTGAGGTTCAGCAGGGTCACAGCCTCAGGGAAGAAGCTCTTCCTGTGCCTGCTGGTGTAGGAGCGGAGGCTCCTGTAGTGCCTACCAGATGGGAGGAGAGTAAAAAGTCTATGGTTAGGGTGAGATGCATCCTTGATAATGCTTTTCGTCCTGCCCAGGCAGTGTTTATGGTCGATGTTCTCAATGATGGGCAATTGGGTGCCGATAATCCGCTGGGCAGTTTTCACCACCCACTGGAGAGCTTTGCGGTCCGATACGGGACAATTGCCATACCACACTGAGATGCAGTTGGTGAGTATGCTCTCAATGGTACAGCAGTAAAAGTCTGTCAGTAGCCTGGGACAGAGGTGAGCTTTCCAGATGCTCCGCAGGAAATAAAGGCGCTGTTGCACCTTTTTGATCGGGATGGAGGAGTTCAGGGACCAGGTGAGATCCTCGGAAATGTGGACACCAAGGAGTATGAAGCTTGATACACGAACTGTGACTTTGACCATGGAATTACTGATGGCGCCATACAGGTTGGTTTGAGTATCTCGGAAACTGCTGATCTCCTGGGGTTTCAGGCACAACAGTTTCTAGAGTTTACAGAGAATGGTGCGAAAAACAAGAAGCAACCAGTGAGCAGCAGCTCTGTGGGTGAAAATGCCCTGTAAATGAGAGGGGTCGCCTGGTGGCAGTGACACCAGTCATTACGAAGGGCTTTGAATGGCTGGTAGTGACACACATCAAAACTCCATTCCTGCCACATTAGACATTCACCAGTATGCTTATTGGCAGAACTGCTTTCCAACAGATGCCATAGATTCTGTTATGCAACTGGCCCCGACACACCTAGAAATCAAGGGCACTTACATCAGAATGCTGTTTCTGGATTGCAGTTCAACATTCAACATTATTGTTCCACAGACCTTCGTGAAGAAACTCCTGCTCCTTGGTCTAAATACACCACCACGTTCAACTGGGTGTTGGACTTCCTAACCAACAGGCCTCAGGTAGTCAGGATGCAGATGAATGCCCCCCCCCCCCCCCAGGGCTGTGTGCTGAGCCCATTGCTTTATACCCTGCACATGACTGTATGGCCAAACACCCAAATAAACACATCGTCAAGTTCACCGATGACACAATGATGAGATGGCCAACAGGGAGGAGGTGGAAGAACTCAAAGCCTGGTGCCGTGCAAAATGCCCTCTAATTTTATTTTACAGCTGCCACAGCCAACCATTGGTCTGAGCAAAAAACGTTTCGATGGCCTGAAAATTGCTTGGCGCATTATTAAAACATATAAAAGGAAATGACAGCTGCATGGTTACAAAGGCAATGTATACAGAAGCGCTTTAGTTACCTTGTGGACATCCACCAGCGCAGCTTGGAGGAAACAATGCAGCCAGGCAAACCTCTTCCTCAATGTCAACAAGACAAGGGAGATGGTTATCGACTGCAGGGGAACCCCCACCACTCACACCCCGCTTCACATCGGCAGCACATTTTGCACAACCTCTCATCAGCCCCGAACACATCCTACAAAATTAGGAAGCTCACCAACACCTCTACTTTCTGAGGAGGCTGAAGAGAGCTGGACTTTGCACGTCCATACTCACTCCATTCTACAGATGCGCAGTGAAGCGAATTCTAACAAGCTGCATCACTGCATGGTACGGAAACTGCACTGCGGCAGACAGGAAGCTGGAGAATGGGCAGACAAAACGGCCTAATGCATCAACGGCACCAGCCTACCTACCATCAAGGACATTTATACAGAACGATGCCAGAAAGGGTCCAGTAACATCCCTGAGGATCCCACCCACTCTGCTCATGGGCTGTTTGTCCCACTCCCATCAAGGAGGAGGCTACGTAGCATCCACACCAGGACCACAAGGCTCAAAAACAGTGACTTTCCCCAAGGCCGATCAGCACCTCCACTCACTAACTCACACCTCCATATCCTCTCAGCACCACTACTTCATTATATCCTGTCAGTCACCTGATGTACAGACACTCCTGTACCTAGCTTCACTTTATGTATATACAATCAGTCTATATAGAAGCTATCTTCGGTATTTGTTTATATATATATAGTGATTTTATTTATAATTGTGTTCTTTATCTTATTGTATCTTTTTGTGCTGCATCGGATCTGGAGTAACAATTTCTTCATTCTCCTTTATACTTGTGTACTGGAGATGACACATTAAACACTTGAAATCTCGAGGATGGGCAGACTGGTTCAAGCTGACAGGAAGGTGACAGTGACTGAAATGACCACGCATTACAACAGCGGAGTGCAGAAGAGCATCTCTGAATGCAGAGCACATCAAACGTTGAAGTGGATGGGCTGCAGCAGCAGAAGACCATTAATATACACTCAGTGGCTGCTTTATTGTGTACAGGG
Source organism: Hemitrygon akajei (assembly GCF_048418815.1). Taxonomy (NCBI): domain Eukaryota; kingdom Metazoa; phylum Chordata; class Chondrichthyes; order Myliobatiformes; family Dasyatidae; genus Hemitrygon; species Hemitrygon akajei. The sequence continues at coordinate 190,840,013 of NC_133126.1, read as the reverse complement.
TGTTCGGCCTTGACTTTCCCGGTGGACTCGCAGAGACTCATAGACTCGGGGTTCCAGCCTATGAGCCTCAGCTTCTGGACTCCCCATTTGATCCTGGGCCTCTACCCTCGGCCTCGACCCCAAGGACCCACTAATTACCAAACACTGGGCCTTGAGCTCCAAACTTACCAATGATGGGAGCCGAAGGCTAGATGTTAAAATCTGGTCTTACTGATCCACAAACCCAGAGGGTCATGCGCCCTCAATCCTCCTGCCCAAACAGCTCTGACACCAGAACTCACCAGAGACTCATTGCCCCTGGGGAGGCCACCAGCCCTCGGCCACGCTGTACCTCTGGCGTGACATCCAGCCATGGTCCACGGATGTCCCTCATCCATGTTGCTGGCCTTTGATCATGGAGGAGAGACTTAGACTCTGATCTGACCTCTAACTCTTCCACATCCCTCTCTCTAAAATCTAATCCAGGGATTCCCAGCCTTTGTTATGCCATGGACCCCCCACCATTAACTGTGGACCCCAGGTCAGGAACCCCCTGCTCCAACCTCACCTGTAATTCCTCTCTCTGTCCCCAAAACTACCTCTACGAACCAAAAAAAAAATTAAGAAGTAATTAACTCTGAGCTACAGGTCAGCAGAAGGAGCCGCTCAGAGCATTCTGGTTCCGCAGAAGCCCCAGCTTGACCTCACTTTCTCCACGACATTTATGAATGTAATCTTGCTCCTTGGTTTCCAGCTGGAGGACAGGATGATGTTGCCCAGGTTGATACTGAGCACAAAGCACTGATTTAGATCATAGACACAAGAGATTCTGCAGATGCTGAAAATCCAGAGTAACACAGATTTAGATCAGTCTGATTCCAATTACTTCAGAAACCATGGCAACGTTCCCCCGAGTTCCCATATGCACTTACCCCGTCCTCCAGACTGAGCCGGTTTTCTTTATCTACTTGGAAGGATCACACATTCAAGCTGTTTTGCACGCTTAACTGAAACAACAACAATGCACTTCTGTCTAGTGCCAATATAAAGAGACTTAAAACATTTCAGATATGCATGTGAGGTAAATTACAATCTGTAACAAAATATTTACAGCGTACAAAAAGGTCTTTTGGTATCCCGGGTTCACATTGGCATTTCCACCCTACTGGAGCTTCCAACTTCCTTTTTATGAATCCCAGATAATATTCCGTGTGCTCCTTTCTCCTCAGAAGCTTTCTTTTTAGTAATTTCAACCACATCGTAGTGGATTAGACCCAAGACCATAAGGTGTATTGTAGGAACAGAATTAGGCCATTCAGTCCATCGAGTTTGCTCCGCCATTCAATCATGGCTGATTTATTATCCCTCCCAACCCATTCTCCTGCCTTTTCCCTGTAACCTTTGATGCCCTTATCAACCTTCACTTTAAATATACCAAATAACTTGGCTTCCACAGCAGTATGTGGCAATGAATTCCACAGATCCATCACTCTCTGGCTAAAGAAATTTCTCCTTATCTTAATCTGAAGGAATGTCTTTCTATTCTGAGGCTGTGCCCTCTGGTCTTAGACTGACCCACTATTGTAAACAAACTCTCCATGTCCACTCTGCCCAAGTCTTTCAATATTCATTAGGTTTCAGTGAGATTCCACCCCCCCCCCACCCCCCATGTTTCTAAACTCCAGACAGTACAGGCCCAGAGCCATCATTAACCCTTTCAATCCTGGAGTCATTCTTGTGAATCACTCTGGATCCTCTCCAATGCCAGCACATCCTTACTTATCCCAAAACTGCTCACTAGTAAACACAAAGTTCTCACCAGTATCAGATTGCACAGTTAACACCTTGCTTCACATACACAAAGGAAAGAAGCTGTGTGTGGTGAACTACATACACCTGTCTGGACACACCCCCTGCTGACTGCTCCTGTGGCTCCTCCCACAGACCCCGGTATAAAGGCGATTGAGGTCTGAGCCCGGCCTCTCTGTCTCCAGGATGTAGTATGGTGGTCAACCACTGCTTGTTCCTTCTTCCAGTCAATAAAAGCTGATATCTCGCCTTTACGTCTCAGAGAGAGTTATTGATGGTGCATCACCGTGGATAATTTCTTCATGAGGGCAGTCACTGGAGAGTGCAGCAATGAATGTTCGGTTGGAGAAGCTCAGCAGGCCGAGCAACATCTGTGGGCAGTGGGGGTGGGGGGGGGGAGTATGGGGAAGGAATTGCTGGTGTGTCTGAATACTGTTGTAGGGTGTAGGCCCAAAGCATTGACAATTCCTTTCCTACTCAGTTCCTCCATTAGATTGATGTGGTCCAGGTTGTAGTGTCTGCATTTTCTGTCTCTCAGTTGAAAAGTATCATTGACGATAGGTGAATTGTGTGGGGAGAGGGGATTGCAAAGAAATACCCTAATCTGGTCCCTTTTGCCTGTGTTTGGCCCGTGTCCCAAATCTGCCAAAATGTCTCCTCTGCATTGTAATTGTAATGGGGTGGCATAGAGGTAGAGAAGCTGGTGTTGTGCCTCACAGCGCCCGTGACTGGGGTTCCATCCCTGCCACTGTCTGTAAGGAGTTAGTACATTCTCTTCGTGGCCGCGTGGGTTTTCTCTGTGGATGCCAGTGTACCCACATTCCGGAGATGAACGGCTTAGAAAGGGCGAGTAAATTGTAGGCATACAATGTTGGTGCCAGAAGCATGGGACACTAGTGGGCTGCCCCCAGCTCACCTGTGGACTGTAAGGTAAAAGTCCATAACAAGATATATAAATGTACAAAAGTCTTTGGTACACATACACAGCTTGGGTGCATCAGACCTTTGCACAGTACTGTAGTAATTTTATGCTTTGCACTGTATTGCTGCCGCAAAAAAAAACAACAAATTTCATGACATGTGAGTGATGATAAACCTGATTCTGATATGGGTCTCTATGAGAGTGGGAAAGGAACAGGGAGAGCAGAATCATGGCTGGGAAAACAGGAAGGGAGAGGGGAGGGAGCGGGAAGCACCAGAGAGACATTCTGTAGTGATCACTAAACTAATTGTGTCTCAGGACTGAGCGGGTACACCTGTGCTACCCCCACCCCTGGCTATTTTACTGAGGCACTGAGAAGAGTCCACAGAGGAGAGACTGGTTCCTGTGATGTGCTGAACTGTGCCCAAAGCTCTCCATAGTTTCCTGTGTGTGGCCATTTGCAGAGTTGAACAGAATCAGAATCACGTTTAATATCACTGGCATATGTCATGAAATTCGATGTTATCTGGCTACAGTACATTGCAACACATAATAATAAAAAAAACTGTAAATTACAGTAAGAAGTATATATACTAGATATTTTTTAAATTAAATAAGCATTGCAACAAAGGGGAAAAAGAAGTAGTGAGGTAGTGTTCATGGGTTCAATGTCCATTCAGAAATTGAATGACAGAGGGGAAGAGGCTGTTCCTTCAGCTCCTGATGGTAGCAATGAGAAGAGGGCATGTCTAGGGTGATGGGGGTCATTAATGATGGATGTCGCATTTTTGAGGCAATACTCCTTTGAAGATGTACTGGATGTTAGGGAAGTTAGTACCCATGATGGAGCTGACTCAGTTTACAACTTTCTGCAGCTTGTTTCAATCCTGTGCAGTGGCCCCTCCATACTAGACAGTGATTTTTTTTATTAAACAAAATATACTTTATTCAGAAATAAAATTATATACAATAAACCATTCCATGACTTTCAGTTCTTTACAGTTGTTTCCATTACCGTCTTTACATTTTCAAAATTCAGAATTTTCGCCACCCACGTGGCACTCTGTTCTTTCATATTTACATTCGGGGGTATACCCCCAACCCCCCTACCCCTCATCTCCCACGGGAGAAGAACCCTAGACTGTGGTCCTTCTCCACCGGGCCCTTGCGGTGGCTGCCCCAGGCTTGAGTGCGCCCCTCAGCACGTACTCCTGCAGCCGAGAATGTGCCAGTCGGCAGCATTCCCCCACGGACATCTCCACGTGCTGGCAGACCATCAAGTTTCGGGCAGTTTTAGAATGCTCTCCACGGTACATCTGTAGAAATTTCTGGCTCCTTGACTGATTTTCGTCAAGCCAGCTCTTCTGATTTGGGGAAGGCTGCATTGTCACTGTAAACTGTGATGGGATGATCAGACTATTAATGAAGAAAATGCATATTTAATTGCCTTTAGGCACTTGGTGGACACTATTAGATACACCCGTATAACCACTCATTAATACAAATATTTAATCAGCCAATCATGTGGCAGCAACTCAGTGCATAAAGAAGAATGCAGACATGGTCAAGAGGTTCAGTTACTGTTCAGACCAAACATCAGAATGGGTAAGAAAGGTGATCTACGTGACTTTGTGGGATGATGATTGGTGCCAGACAGGGTGGATTGAGTATCTCAGAAACTGCAGATCTTCTGGAATTTTCACACACAATAGTCCCTGGAGTTTACAGAAAACGGTGCAGAAAAACAAAAAGAAAATCGAGTGAGCAGCAGTTCTGTGGGTGAAAATGCCTGGTTAATGAGGGAATTCAGAGGAGAATGGCCAGACAGGTTCAAGCTGACAGGAAGGTGACAGCAACTCAAATAACCATGTGTTACAACAGCGGAGTGCAGAAGAGCACCTCTGAATGCACAACACGCCGAACCTTGAAGTATATTGGCTACAGCAGCAGGACATCATGAACATCAGTGGGCACTCTGTTTGGTTCTGGAGGTATGTAATAAAATGGCTACTGAGCATACATTAAGAAAATTGTCAGCTGATGTTGGTGATGTTGAAAGCTGCTGGATTTTTGCACAATTCTACGTGCTTTCACACCGCCTTTCAGAGAACCAGCTATCTGATCGACAACATCTGACGGAGGAGCTCGGCAAACCAACTAGCACTGGTGGGAGGAATGCTGTTCATTTCCTCAGACAGACCCACTGAGTTCTTCCAGCAGACCGTTTGTTGCTCCAGATTCCGGCATCTGCTGTCTCTTGTGTCTCTTCAACCTTTTCATTAAGTAGTTCGGAACCGAAATACTGCAAATAGAGGCACGGAGTCATAGTGCACGGAAACAGGCCCTACCGCCCATCACATCCATGCCAACAAAAGTGTCTGCCTAAGCGAGTCTCTTCTCAGAACCAACATCAAAATCTGGTTTGTTATCACTGACTTAAATGTCACACAATCTGCTGTTCTGTGGCAGCAGTACATTGCAAAGACACAAAAAGTGCTAAAAATTACATCATATATAAATACGACGGATTCCATTTAAATAGGCCATCAGTTATTCGGGGCAACTGCTTAGCTGCTTATTTGGAACAACTCTTAAAGAGCAAAAACTAATTGAGAAAATAGCCAGGATTCCCTTCATTTATTTGTGTCTTTATGCCATTTAATTGGGGCAGGAGACTGTTGAAGTTTCTAACGAGCATCAGTTATGTGTGCCCATTAAACATTACCTCGGCTTCTACCCTGCTGTGATCATACTCTGCAATGGACATCTCTTACACCAACGATGAACTCATGATCTCTCAATCTACCTCACTGTGGTCTTCAGACTTCATTTGTTTACTGGCACTGTACGTTCTCTGTAACTGTTACAGACAGACATACTTTATTGATCCCGAGGGAAATTGGGTTTCGTTACAGTCGCACCAACCAAGAATAGTGTAGAAATATAGCAATATAAAACCATAAATAATTAAATAATAATAAGTAAATTATTCCAAGTGGAAATAAGTTCAGGACCAGCCTATTGGCTCAGGGTGTCTGACACTCTGAGGGAGGAGTTGTAAAGTTTGATGGCCACAGGTAAGAATGACTTCCTATGACGCTCAGTGTTGCATCTTGGTGGAATGAGTCTCTGGCTGAATGTACTCCTGTGCCTAACCAGTACATTATGGAGTGGATGGGAGTCATTGTCCAAGATGACATGCAACTTGGACAGCATTCTCTTTTCAGACACCACTGTCAGAGAGTCCAGTTCCACCCCCACAACATCACTGTATACTCAGTGGCCACTTTATTAGGTACACCTGTACACCTGCTTAATAACGCAAATATCTAGTCAGCCAGTCATTTGGCAGCAACTCAATGCAGATACGGTCAAGAGGTTCAGTATCTTGACTGAACATATGTTCAGATCAAACATCCAAATGGGGAAAAAATCTAATCTAAGTAACTTTGATAATTGGTGCTAGACCAATAATTCATTTGAGTATTTCAGAAATTGCTGATTTCCTGGAATTTTCACACAGAACTATCTCTAGAGATTACAGAGAATGGTGTGAAAAACTAATAAAAGATTCTATTAAGCAGCAGTTTTGTGGGTGAAAATACCTTGTTAATGATGATGGTGGTCAGAGGAGAATAGCCAGACTGGTTTAAGCAGACAGGAAGACAACAGTAACTCAAATAAATATACATTACAAGTGTAGTGTGTGGTAGAGCCCATTTGACTGCACAACATGTCAAACCCTGAAGTGGATGGCCTACAGCAGCAGAAGACCAGGAACATACACTTCGTGGCCACCTTATTAGGTCTAGGAGATGCGAACAAAGGTTTTTTTTATTGTACCTTGGTACATGTGAAAATAATAAACCAATCCAATCCAACTTGTGCTCCTCAAGATCCCGCAGATAGTAGTTCAGATGCTTTGAGGATAAACATTTGCCGTACGTATATCAAAACATTAGACGTACAGTCCAAAGATGGAGAATTGCAAATGTCACTCCACTCTTTAAGGGAGGGAAGCAGAAGGAAGGAAATTGTAGGCCAGTTAGCCTGATTTCTGTGGATGGGAAGATATTGGAGTCTGTTATTAAGGAGGAGGTTTCAGAGTTGTTGGAGGCACACGTAAGCCAAAGACAGCATGGTTTCCTTCAAAAGAAATCTTGCCTGATATATCTGTTGGAATTCTTTGAGGAAGTAACAAGCAGAATAGACAAAGGGAAGCCAGTGGATGTCGTTTCCTTGCATTTTCAGAAGGTTTGTGACATAAAGTGCTGCGCATGGGGCTGCTTAACAAGATTAGAGCCCATGATATTACAGGAAAAGTACTAGCATGGATAGAATTTTGGCTGACTGGCCGGAGGCAGAGAGTGGAAATAAAGGTTTTTGGTTGGCTGCCAGTGACTAAGGTGTTCTACAGAAGGCATATTGAGACTGCTTCTTTTCACTTTATATGTCAATGATTTGGATGTCGAAACTGATGGCTTTGTGGCAAAATTTGCAGATGATACGAAGATAAGTGGAGGAACAGGTAGTATTGAGGAAGCAGAAAGTCTGCAGAAGGACTATGACAGATTGGGAGAATAAGGAAAAAAAGAGCAGATGGAATACAGTGTTGGGAAGTGTACGGTTATGCACATTGGTAGTAGGAATAAAGGCATAGACAATTTTCTAAATGGTGAGAAAATTCAAAAGTCAGAGTTGTGAAAGGATTTAGGATTCCTTATGTTAGATTGCCTATTGTTTTTGTTTTTCACACCATGCTCTGTAAACTCTAGAGATTGTTGTGCATGAAAATTCCAGGAGATTAGCAATTTTCGAATCACCAGTTACCAAAGTCACGTAGAACTTGCAGGTTGAGTTGGTGGTATGGAAGGCAAATGCAATGTTAAGAGTAAATTGAGAGAACTGGAATATAAAAGCAAGGATGTTATGCTGAGGTTTTATGAAGCACTGGTCAAACCACTCTTGGAGTGTTATGAGCAGTTTAGGACCCTTTAACAAAGAAAAGATATGCTAACGTTGGAGAGGGTCCAGAGGAGGTTCACAAGAGTGATCCTGGGAGTGAAAGGGTTAACATATGAGGAGCGTTTGATCTCTCTTGGCCTGTATTTGCTGGAGTTTAGAATAATAAGGGAGGATCTCATTGAAAACTATCAAATTTGAAAGGTCTAGACGGAGTGGACCTGGGGAGGGTATTTCCGACAGTGGCGGGGGGGGCGGTTGTCTAAGACCAGTGGGCACAACCTCAGAGTAGAGAGATGTCCATTTAGGTTAGAGATGAGGAAGAATTTCTTTAGCCAGAGGGTGGTGAATCTGTGGAATTCATTGCCACAGATGGCTATGGAGCCCAAGTCATTGAGTATATTTAAAGATGAGGTTAGTCGGTTCTTGATTAGCCAGGGGTTCAAATGTCACGGAGAGAAGGTAAGAGAACGGGTTTGAAAGGAATAATAAATCAGCCGCAATGGAGTGAAAGAGACAGATTTGATGGCCTAAGTGGCCTACTTCTGCTCCAATGTGTTATGGTCTTTATGATCTAATGTGCTGCAAGTGCACATGTCACATGCACTTGGTGTCAGCATAGACTGCCCACACCCATTTACCTTTGGCATTCGAGCACCCAGAGGATACCCACATGGTCATGGGGCAAATGTGCAAACTCCTTACAGGCAGCGGCATTGTAAAGAATTACACTAACCGCCACACCCCCAATTGCCGAGGATGGTAAGGACGACAGCTCTAGTTATCCGTCTCTAGATACCCTCAGAGTAGCTATAGGAAGAATAAAACTGAGCAGCTGACCATGCATCCAATATGTCTACACAGAATACTACATTGTCACAGTGTGGTTCACTCCTCTCTCCCTGGCGCTGGGCTGTGAGGTGCTCCGGCTGCTAGGGACATTGCATCTGTGAGCTTCGAGGCTATTTGCCCCTCTATATGATGAGCTGAGACCGAGGCTATGGGCCTACATCAGTTGCTTCAAGGACTCAGGACTATGGACTCAATTTGGCTCAGAATGCTGTGGCTTGCTTTCCTGTTAGCATGATTTTTTTTTCTCTCTCTCTGCACATTGGCGGTTGGTCTTTTTTTCAATTGAGTTCTTTGGGGTTCTTGCTTTGAGGCTGACAGTAAGCAGACAAATCTCAAGGTTGTATAATTTATTCATACTTTGATAATAAATGAACTTTGACCTGAAAACTCTGACCATGCCTTACTTACATTTCATTTGAATGAGCTATAAGAAGTGACTAGATAGGCTGGCCAGATATCCAGGCCTATTCCCTGGAGTAAAGGATGCTGAGGGGCGACCTTATACAGGTCGACAAAATTCTCAGGGGCATAGATAGGGCAGGTAGTCACATTGGTTTTTTTCTGTCTCAGGACATGGGTGTCCAAACACTAGAGGGCATAGGTTAAAGGTGAAAGGAGAAGTATTTAAAAGGGAACCTGCGGTGAAAATATCTTGACACAGAGGGTTTTGGGAATATGGAACAAACTGTCAGAGGATGTAATCGTGGTGGGCACAATTGGACAGGAAGATGGACTGGAAATGTTGAGAGGGATATCGGCCAAATACAGTTTAGTAAGCCTGGCTAGGGTCAGCATGGATCTCCTGGTCCAAAGGGCCTGTTTCTGTGCTGCATTTCTCCACAGCTCCACGAGGTGATGCCTCTGACATTACGGCATTCCCTCACTGATGGAGGTGAGCTCAGTAAGCAGAACCATCAGGTGTTGCCATGGAGAGATCTGCAATCTTAAATCCCACATCTCACCAGTTCTGCAAATATGTAACGGGAGAGGAAAAGAAACAGGTAAGAAGATCGTTTGGTGAATGAATTCCAGAAATACATTGTTTTACCTTCACTCCTGCCATGGCAACAGGAATATACAGCCCGTGACAACAGGGAATATAATGCTCGTGACAACAGGGAATATACAGCCCGTGACAACAGAGAATATACAGACCGTGACAACAGGGAATATACAGCCTGTGACAACAGGGAATATAAAGCTCGTGACAACAGGGAATATATAGCCTGTGACAACAGGGAATATACAGCCTGTGACAACAGAGAATATACAGCCTGTGACAACAGAGAATATACAGCCCGTGACAACAGGGAATATACAGCCCGTGACAACAGAGAATATACAGCCTGTGACAACGGGGAATATAAAGCTCGTGACAACAGGGAATATATAGCCCGTGACAACAGAGAATATACAGCCCGTGACAACAGAGAATATACAGCCTGTGACAACGGGGAATATACAGCCTGTGACAACAGAGAATATACAGCCTGTGACAACAGAGAATATACAGCCTGTGACAACAGGGAATATACAGCCCGTGACAACAGAGAATATACAGCCTGTGACAACGGGGAATATAAAGCTCGTGACAACAGGGAATATATAGCCCGTGACAACAGAGAATATACAGCCCGTGACAACAGGGAATATACAGCCTGTGACAACAGAGAATATACAGCCTGTGACAACAGGGAATATATAGCCCGTGACAACAGAGAATATATAGCCTGTGACAACAGAGAATATACAGCCCGTGACAACAGGGAATATACAGCCCGTGACAACAGAGAATATACAGCCTGTGACAACAGAGAATATACAGCCCGTGACAACAGGGAATATACAGCCTGTGACAACAAAGAATATACAGCCTGTGACAACGGGGAATATACAGCCCGTGACAACAGGGAATATACAGCCTGTGACAACGGGGAATATAATGCTCGTGACAACAGGGAATATACAGCCCGTGACAACAGGGAATATACAGCCCGTGACAACAGAGAATATACAGCCCGTGACAACAGAGAATATATAGCCCGTGACAACAGGGAATATACAGCCCATGACAACAGAGAATATACAGCCCATGACAACAGGGAATATACAGCCCATGGCAACCAGTACTCAGCTGCTATCAAACAATCAGTTCATTTACACGCAAAACTGTGAAAACTTCTCTTTGTTTGAAATTAATTTTGGCTTTATAATTGTACACAAACTGATATCCGCGTTTAGAATTGTTCAGAGCAGGGAATGGTGTTTTTGCAGCCCAGCGAGAGAGAGAGAGAGAGCAGCTTGAAGCTCCCTGCAATGTATAATGTATATAACAGTGAAATAGAGAGGTCTGCATCGTCCCTGGGCATGAGTTGATGCTGGCATGGGTGGAACAGGGTAAGAGGACGGTTGGCAACTCTCGTCCACAAGGAGATGGGAAAAGCAATCTTTTCATTAGAGTGGGATTCGTACCATACAGTGAGTTCATGGCCAGATCAGCCACCATCTTATTAAATGGCGGAGCAGGTTCAGTAGACCAAAGGCCTACTCCAGCTCCTATTTCTTATGTAAATGGCAGCAGCATACAAAAAGCTGGAGGAACTTAATGAGTCAGGCAGCAACTATGGAGGGAGATGAGCGGTCAACACTTTGGGCTGAAATTGTTCATACAAACCCAGATGGGATTTATTGGAGCCCACTGGTCAGTACAGGTATGATTGGACCAAATGGCCTGTTTCCCCGCCTCTATGACTATGATTCAATGACCCTATCTGGAACAAGGACCAATGACCTTGACCCTGGGGGTAAATGCTTTCAGGCTTTTGTATCTTCTGCCCGATCGGAGAGGGAGGAAGAGAGAATGTCTGGGGTGAGTGGGATTTTTGGTTAAGATGCCTGCTTTACTTGGGCAGCAAGTTGATATCACAGTTGTTGTTTTCCATTTCAGCGAGGGGTGCACAGATTTCTGGCTGAGAACTAATGGGCAACATGTAAAGATGAATGGATTTCCAACCCAAAGCTTGTTTCAGAGTCAGGGGAGGTTATCAAAGTTCAAATTACATTTGTTTTGAAAGTATGTATACTACATTCAGCCTTGAGGTTCATCTCCTTACAGGCAGCCACAAAACAAAGAAACCCATGAGAGCCCATTGAAAAAGACCGTCAAACACCCAATGTGCAAAAAAAGAACAAATAGTGTAATCAATAAAAAGTGAGGAAATAATATCCAGAACTGAAGTTCATAAAAGTGAGTTCACAGCTGTAAAAGCAGGACATACAGCCAGTCCATGAGTCTATTAGTTCCAGACCACAGTCTCAGTTCAGCACAGAGATGAATAAACCTCACTGAGCGCTCCATCCCTTGTCCCCGGCCCCGAAAAGATGACCTTTCCCATCGGACCCAGCGTTTAAATCGGCCGAACATCAGGTCACTCCTCGCTCTTGCACCCGGACCATGCCACTTCGATCCAGCCCTCCCTCATTCTCTATTTCCAGCCCTGGCTGGCGGCAAACACGAATCCAAGCCGACCTCTCTCCGTCCCGACCCGGAGATGTTCACAGTCACTTACAGTACCCAGCCTGTGCTTGAGCCCAGCAGTCATTTTTCACCTTACAATTCCTGAGACGTACTGCTGAAAGGAACAGCTGTCAGAGAGCACATTTTGGAAATAAGTCCGAGTTTAGCTGTTAGCAGTGCCTGTCTGGCCTTCGAACGAAGCATGTTCTGCATTTAGTTAATCTATGCAGCTTTGACATTGTCCCGAGTGAATGAATATTTGCAAGGGGCTCCTTTGCTATTCCTCGTTGCGACAGCTCATGTACTTTCAATTAGTTAACGCTTCTTTAAATAGTGGATAAGGAATTTCAAACGAGCTTATTACGCACCAGTGAACCTGATGCTTTCTACTGTAGTTTCAAAGGCCAGGAACTGCATGATGCTCTGATCTTCACATCTGACTGACAGACGTGACAGGTTTGATGGTATTGAAGACACTGCAGAGGATTGTACGCTTGCCAGTATGGCTACAGTACTGGTAATTTATGTTAAAAGGAATGTTTCTAAATCTGTTTTTCATTGACTGTTGAATTACACACTGGCAGCTGGTAGAATTAGTCGCTGCAGCTTGGGGATGGAGGGCTGGGTGTGGATGGAGAGTGAGGGTTGTAGCCTTGTTGATGCAGCAGGGCCTAGCACGGTCTAGAGGCCTTCACCTGAAATGTCGACAATTCCTCCTCCCCAGCCGCCTGAGTTCATCCAGCGGATTCCAGCTTCTGCAGTCCCTTCAATCTCCCTTGCTTAGATCAATGATCCACAATGTGTAAGATCAGTGGAAAAACATGTTATACATCTATGTAGTCTTACACTTCACACCGTATGCAACTTGCCTTGAATGGGCTGCGAATCGCAAAATGGTTGACGCATTAGTCAGGAAAGAGGTAATAATCTAATTAGACCCTGATGATTCCCACGTGCCACTCCCACCCCAAATCCAAAACCAGGCATCACAGTTTCATCAAAAAGAAGAGTATTAATGACAGACAGACAAAGAACAATAACTGTTTCACTATATAACACTGCAGTACAGTACCGGTGGGGACGGGTCTGTCGCTGTGCAACACCAGGGTACAGTACCGGTGGGGACGGGTCTGTCGCTGTGCAACACCAGGGTACAGTACCGGTGGGGACGGGTCTGTCACTGTGTAACACCTGGGTACAGTACCGGTGGGGTTGGGTCTGTCACTGTGTGACACCGGGGTACAGTACCGGTGGGGACGGGTCTGTCACTGTGTAACACCTGGGTACAGTACCGGTGGGGTTGGGTCTGTCACTGTGCAACACCAGGGTACAGTACCGGTGGGGACGGGTCTGTCACTGTATAACACCTGGGTACAGTACCGGTGGGGATGGGTCTGTCACTGCGTAACACTGGGGTACGGTACCGGTGGGGACGGGTCTGTCACTGTGTAACACCGGGGTACAGTACCGGTGGGGACGGGTCTGTCACTGTATAACACCTGGGTACAGTACCGGTGGGGATGGGTCTGGCACTGTATAACACCGGGGTACAGTACCGGTGGGGACGGGTCTGTCACTGTGTAACACTGGGGTACAGTACCAGAGGGGATGGGTCTGTCACTGTATAACACCGGGGTACAGTACCGGTGGGGACGGGTCTGTCACTGTGTAACACTGGGGTAGAGTACCAGAGGGGACGGGTCTGTCACTGTATAACACCTGGGTACAGTACCGGTGGGGATGGGTCTGTCACTGTATAACACCGGGGTACAGTACCGGTGGGGACGGGTCTGTCACTGTGTAACACTGGGGTACAGTACCAGAGGGGATGGGTCTGTCACTGTATAACACCGGGGTACAGTACCGGTGGGGACGGGTCTGTCACTGTGTAACACTGGGGTAGAGTACCAGAGGGGATGGGTCTGTCACTGTATAACACCGGGGTACAGTACCGGTGGGGACGGGTCTGTCACTGTATAACACTGGGGTACAGTACCGGTGGGGACGGGTCTGTCACTGTGTAACACCGGGGTACAGTACTGGAGGGGACAGGTCTGTCACTGTATAACACCTGGGTACATTACCGGTGGGGATGGGTCTGTCACTGTATAACACCGGGGTACAGTACCGGTGGGGATTGGTCTGTCACTGTATAACACCTGGGTACATTACCGGTGGGGATGGGTCTGTCACTGTATAACACCGGGGTACAGTACCGGTGGGGACGGGTCTGTCACTGTGTAACACTGGGGTAGAGTACCAGAGGGGATGGGTCTGTCACTGTATAACACCGGGGTACAGTACCGGTGGGGACGGGTCTGTCACTGTATAGCACTGGGGTACAGTACCGGTGGGGACGGGTCTGTCACTGTGTAACACCGGGGTACAGTACCGGAGGGGACAGGTCTGTCACTGTGTAACACCAGGGTACGGTACCGGTGGGGATGGGTCTGTCACTGTACAACACCAGGGTACAGTACCGGTGGGGACGGGTCTGTCACTGTGTAACACCTGGGTACAGTACCGGTGGGGATGGGTCTGTCACTGTGTAACACTGGGGTACAGTACCGGTGGGGACGGGTCGGTCACTGCGTAACACTGAGGTACGGTACCGGTGGGGACGGGTCTGTCACTGTATAACACCTGGGTACAGTACCGGTGGGGATGGGTCTGTCACTGTATAACACCGGGGTACAGTACCGGTGGGGATGGGTCTGTCACTGTATAACACCGGGGTACATTACCGGTGGGGACGGGTCTGTCACTGTATAACACCTGGGTACAGTACCGGTGGGGATGGGTCTGTCACTGTATAACACCGGGGTACAGTACCGGTGGGGATGGGTCTGTCACTGTATAACACCGGGGTACATTACCGGTGGGGATGGGTCTGTCACTGTATAACACCTGGGTACATTACCGGTGGGGATGGGTCTGTCACTGTATAACACCTGGGTACAGTACCGGTGGGGATGGGTCTGTCACTGTATAACACCGGGGTACATTACCGGTGGGGATGGGTCTGTCACTGTATAACACCTGGGTACAGTACCGGTGGGGATGGGTCTGTCACTGTATAACACCGGGGTACATTACCGGTGGGGACGGGTCTGTCACTGTATAACACCGGGGTACAGTACCGGTGGGGATGGGTCTGTCACTGTGTAACACCGGGGTACAGTACCGGTGGGGACGGGTCTGTCACTGTGTAACACCGGGGTACAGTACCGGTGGGGATGGGTCTGTCACTGTGTAACACTGGGGTACAGTACCGGTGGGGATGGGTCTGTCACTGTATAACACCTGGGTACAGTACCGGTGGGGATGGGTCTGTCACTGTATAACACCGGGGTACATTACCGGTGGGGACGGGTCTGTCACTGTATAACACCGGGGTACATTACCGGTGGGGATGGGTCTGTCACTGTGTAACACCGGGGTACGGTACCGGTGGGGATGGGTCTGTCACTGTGTAACACCGGGGTACATTACCGGTGGGGATGGGTCTGTCACTGTATAACACCTGGGTACAGTACCGGTGGGGATGGGTCTGTCACTGTATAACACCGGGGTACATTACCGGTGGGGACGGGTCTGTCACTGTATAACACCTGGGTACAGTACCAGTGGGGATGGGTCTGTCACTGTATAACACCGGGGTACATTACCGGTGGGGATGGGTCTGTCACTGTATAATGATGGTGATTTAGATGCATATCATATTTTTTTACTGAGTTAAGTATTGTATGTAATTAGTTTTGCTACAACAAGTGTATGGGACATTGGAAAAAAAGTTGAATTTCCCCATGGGGATGAATAAAGTATCTATCTATCTATCTATCTCTATCTATGTAACACCGGGGTACAGTACTGGTGGGGACGGGTCTGTCACTGTATAACACCTGGGTACAGTACCGGTGGGGACGGGTCTGTCACTGTATAACACCTGGGTACAGTACCAGTGGGGACGGGTCTGTCACTGTATAACACCGGGGTACATTACCGGTGGGGATGGGTCTGTCACTGTATAACACCTGGGTACATTACCGGTGGGGATGGGTCTGTCACTGTATAACACCGGGGTACATTACCGGTGGGGATGGCTCTGTCACTGTATAACACCTGGGTACATTACCGGTGGGGATGGGTCTGTCACTGTATAACACCTGGGTACATTACCGGTGGGGATGGGTCTGTCACTGTATAACACCGGGGTACGGTACCGGTGGGGATGGGTCTGTCACTGTATAACACCTGGGTACATTACCGGTGGGGATGGGTCTGTCACTGTATAACACCTGGGTACAGTACCGGTGGGGATGGGTCTGTCACTGTATAACACCGGGGTACAGTACCAGTGGGGATGGGTCCGTCACTGTATAACACCGGGGTACAGTACCGGTGGGGATGGGTCTGTCACTGTATAACACCGGGGTACAGTACCGGTGGGGATGGGTCTGTCACTGTATAACACCGGGGTACAGTACCGGTGGGGATGGGTCTGTCACTGTATAACACCGGGGTACGGTACCGGTGGGGATGGGTCTGTCACTGTATAACACCTGGGTACAGTACCAGTGGGGATGGGTCTGTCACTGTATAACACCGGGGTACGGTACCGGTGGGGATGGGTCTGTTACTGTATAACACCGGGGTACGGTACCGGTGGGGATGGGTCTGTCACTGTATAACACCGGGGTACGGTACCGGTGGGGTTGGGTCTGTCACTGTATAACACCGGGGTACAGTACTGGTGGGGATGGGTCCGTCACTGTATAACACCGGGGTACAGTACCGGTGGGGATGGGTCTGTCACTGTATAACACTGGGGTAGAGTACCAGAGGGGATGGGTCTGTCACTGTATAACACCGGGGTACGGTACCGGTGGGGTTGGGTCTGTCACTGTATAACACCGGGGTACAGTACTGGTGGGGACGGGTCTGTCACTGTATAACACCAGGGTACATTACCGGTGGGGATGGGTCTGTCACTGTATAACACTGGGGTACGGTACTGGTGGGGACGGGTCTGTCCCTGTGTAACACTGGGGTACAGTACCGGTGGGGACGGGTCGGTCACTGCGTAACACTGGGGTACGGTACCGGTGGGGACGGGTCTGTCACTGTATAACACCGGGGTACAGTACCGGTGGGGACGGGTCTGTCACTGTATAACACTGGGGTACGGTACTGGTGGGGACGGGTCTGTCCCTGTGTAACACTGGGGTACAGTACCGGTGGGGACGGGTCGGTCACTGTATAACACCTGGGTACATTACCGGTGGGGATGGGTTTGTCACTGTATAACACCTGGGTACAGTACCGGTGGGGATGGGTCTGTCACTGTATAACACCGGGGTACAGTACCGGTGGGGATGGGTCTGTCACTGTATAACACCGGGGTACGGTACCGGTGGGGATGGGTCTGTCACTGTATAACACCGGGGTACGATACCAGTGGGGACGAGTCGGTCACTGTGTAACACTGGGGTAGAGTACCAGAGGGGATGGGTCTGTCACTGTATAACACCTGGGTACATTACCGGTGGGGACGGGTCTGTCACTGTATAACACCTGGGTACAGTACCGGTGGGGATGGGTCTGTCACTGTATAACACCGGGGTACATTACCGGTGGGGACGGGTCTGTCACTGTATAACACCTGGGTACAGTACCAGTGGGGATGGGTCTGTCACTGTATAACACCGGGGTACATTACCGGTGGGGATGGGTCTGTCACTGTATAATGATGGTGATTTAGATGCATATCATATTTTTTTACTGAGTTAAGTATTGTATGTAATTAGTTTTGCTACAACAAGTGTATGGGACATTGGAAAAAAAGTTGAATTTCCCCATGGGGATGAATAAAGTATCTATCTATCTATCTATCTCTATCTATGTAACACCGGGGTACAGTACTGGTGGGGACGGGTCTGTCACTGTATAACACTGGGGTAGAGTACCAGTGGGGACGGGTCTGTCACTGTATAACACCTGGGTACAGTACCGGTGGGGACGGGTCTGTCACTGTATAACACCTGGGTACAGTACCGGTGGGGATGGGTCTGTCACTGTATAACACCTGGGTACAGTACCGGTGGGGACGGGTCTGTCACTGTATAACACCTGGGTACAGTACCGGTGGGGATGGGTCTGTCACTGTATAACACCTGGGTACAGTACCGGTGGGGATGGGTCTGTCACTGTATAACACCAGGGTACATTACCGGTGGGGATGGGTCTGTCACTGTATAACACTGGGGTAGAGTACCAGAGGGGATGGGTCTGTCACTGTATAACACCGGGGTACGGTACCGGTGGGGATGGGTCTGTCACTGTATAACACCGGGGTACAGTACCGGTGGGGACGGGTCTGTCACTGTGTAACACTGGGGTACGGTACCGGTGGGGACGGGTCTGTCACTGTATAACACTGGGGTACGGTACTGGTGGGGACGGGTCTGTCTCTGTGTAACACCGGGGTACAGTACCGGTGGGGACGGGTCTGTCACTGTATAGCACTGGGGTACAGTACTGGAGGGTATGGGTCCGTCACTGTATAACACTGGGGTACAGTACCGGTGGGGACGGGTCTGTCACTGTATAACACCTGGGTACATTACCGGTGGGGATGGGTCTGTCACTGTGAAACACTGGGGTACAGTACCGGTGGGGACGGGTCGGTCACTGCGTAACACTGGGGTACGGTACCGGTGGGGACGGGTCTGTCACTGTATAACACCGGGGTACAGTACCGGTGGGGACGGGTCTGTCACTGTATAACACCTGGGTACATTACCGGTGGGGATGGGTCTGTCACTGTATAACACCGGGGTACAGTACCGGTGGGGATGGGTCTGTCACTGTATAACACCTGGGTACATTACCGGTGGGGATGGGTTTGTCACTGTATAACACCTGGGTACAGTACCGGTGGGGATGGGTCTGTCACTGTATAACACCGGGGTACAGTACCGGTGGGGATGGGTCTGTCACTGTATAACACCGGGGTACGATACCAGTGGGGACGAGTCGGTCACTGTGTAACACTGGGGTAGGGTACCAGAGGGGATGGGTCTGTCACTGTATAACACCGGGGTACAGTACCGGTGGGGATGGGTCTGTCACTGTGTAACACCGGGGTACAGTACCGGTGGGGATGGGTCTGTCACTGTATAACACCTGGGTACATTACCGGTAGGGATGGGTCTGTCACTGTATAACACTGGGGTACATTACCGGTGGGGACGGGTCTGTCACTGTATAACACCGGGGTACGATACCAGTGGGGACGGGTCTGTCACTGTGTAACACCAGGGTACGGTACCGGTGGGGATGGGTCTTTCACTGTACAACACCAGGGTACAGTACCGGTGGGGACGGGTCTGTCACTGTGTAACACCTGGGTACAGTACCGGTGGGGATGGGTCTGTCACTGTATAACACTGGGGTACATTACCGGTGGGGACGGGTCTGTCACTGTATAACACCGGGGTACGGTACCAGTGGGGACGAGTCGGTCACTGTGTAACACCTGGGTACATTACCGGTGGGGATGGGTCTGTCACTGTGTAACACCGGGGTACGGTACCGGTGGGGACAGGTCTGTCACTGTATAACACCGGGGTACGGTACCGGTGGGGACGGGTCTGTCACTGTATAACACCGGGGTACGGTACCGGTGGGGATGGGTCTGTCACTGTGTAACACCGGGGTACGGTACCAGTGGGGACGAGTCGGTCACTGTGTAACACCGGGGTACAGTACCGGTGGGGACGGGTCTGTCACTGTATAACACCGGGGTACAGTACCGGTGGGGACGGGTCTGTCACTGTATAACACAGGGGTACAGTACCGGTGGGGATGGGTCTGTCACTGTATAACACGGGTACAGTACCGGTGGGGATGGGTCTGTCACTGTATAACACCGGGGTACAGTACCGGTGGGGAGGGTCTGTCACTGTATAACACAGGGGTACAGTACCGGTGGGGATGGGTCTGTCACTGTATAACACGGGTACAGTACCGGTGGGGATGGGTCTGTCACTGTATAACACCGGGGTACAGTACCGGTGGGGAGGGTCTGTCACTGTATAACACAGGGGTACAGTACCGGTGGGGATGGGTCTGTCACTGTATAACACGGGTACAGTACCGGTGGGGATGGGTCTGTCACTGTATAACACCGGGGTACAGTACCGGTGGGGATGGGTCTGTCACTGTGTAACACCGGGGTACAGTACCAGTGGGGATGGGTCTGTCACTGTATAACACGGGTACAGTACCGGTGGGGATGGGTCTGTCACTGTATAACACCGGGGTACAGTACCGGTGGGGATGGGTCTGTCACTGTATAACACGGGTACAGTACCGGTGGGGATGGGTCTGTCACTGTATAACACGGGTACAGTACCGGTGGGGATGGGTCTGTCACTGTATAACACTGGGGTACAGTACCGGTGGGGATGGGTCTGTCACTGTATAACACCGGGGTACAGTACCGGTGGGGATGGGTCTGTCACTGTATAACACCGGGGTACATTACCGGTGGGGATGGGTCTGTCACTGTATAACACTGGGGTACAGTACCGGTGGGGATGGGTCTGTCACTGTATAACACTGGGGTACATTACCGGTGGGGATGGGTCTGTCACTGTGTAACACCGGGGTACAGTACCAGTGGGGATGGGTCTGTCACTGTATAACACCTGGGTACATTACCGGTGGGGATGGGTCTGTCACTGTGTAACACCGGGGTACAGTACCGGTGGGGATGGGTCTGTCACTGTGTAACACCGGGGTACAGTACCAGTGGGGACGAGTCGGTCACTGTGTAACACCGGGGTACAGTACCAGTGGGGACGAGTCGGTCACTGTATAACACCGGGGTACAGTACCAGTGGGGACGAGTCGGTCACTGTGTAACACCGGGGTACAGTACCGGTGGGGACGGGTCTGTCACTGTATAACACTGGGGTACAGTACCGGTGGGGACGGGTCTGTCACTGTATAACACTGGGGTACGATACCAGTGGGGACGAGTCGGTCACTGTATAACACCGGGGTACAGTACCGGTGGGGACGGGTCTGTCACTGTATAACACCGGGGTACAGTACCGGTGGGGACGGGTCTGTCACTGTATAACACCGGGGTACAGTACCGGTGTGGACGGGTCTGTCACTGTGTAACACCGGGGTACATTACCGGTGGGGACGAGTCGGTCACTGTGTAACACTGGGGTACGGTACCAGTGGGGACGAGTCTGTCACTGTGGAACACTGGAATACAGTAGCAGCGTGGATGGGTTTGTCACTGTACAGTACCGGTTGAGACTTGTCTGAGACTGTTTAACAAGGATGTACCACATTGGTGGGGATGGGCATGTCGTTGTGTAACACAGGGGCACTATGTAACACTGATGCACAGAACCGGTGGGATCTTGTCTGTCACTGTGCAACACTGATGTACTGTGTTTGTGGGGGATGGGTCTGTCGCCGTATAACTCTTGTGTCTACTTGTGTGGACACAATTTATACATAGTGCTCACTCTAATATCAGCAAGATTTTTCAAATCACTAGTGAAGTATGTTGTAAGGTCTGGATTTATGGATTTTTTATCAATATTAGTCCTGATGGGGAAGAAGGGGTATTGGGGTGTTTGTTAAGGTGCGGTGTGGGGGAGTGAGAGAGATGAAGTGGGAGTGGGTGGAGGAGGGGGTGAATGGAAGTGAGGAGGGGTGGAGAATGAGGAAGAAAGAAAATTGTGTTGATTACAATAGGATGTTAAGGTCGAAGGAGTAAAGGGAGGAGGTGAGGGGAAAGAGTAGGATGTGAGTCTGAGGGAGTGAGGGCAGTGAGCAGCAAATGGGGCTGAGAGGGTGTGAAGTGTTTGTGAGATGGGATTGGGGTCAGTGAAAACTGTGGATATTGTGCCTTTTCATGCTGTTAAAAATAACTCCCTGCTTTTGTTCAGTGAAATAAAAATGTGTTTCCTGTGTGAAGCCCTCGGAAATGGATTAGATTGCAAATCTAGCCCTTTCCACAAAAACATCATGTACCACTGATCTGGAAAACACCATTCATCCGGTCTGTTGTTTAGAGTTAGGATGCTTTGGGCATCATTAGGTTTCAGACCAAGTTAAACAAAAATCTTTTTCAGTGTTGAGTTAACCACCATTAACTGATACCCATAGTAAACATGTTCTCCCTACCCACCCCATCTAGAATGGAATTTACACTTTTGAATTATTTTTATACATTCATACAAGGTTGTTGTAGCCTGGCGGGTAAGGACAAGCTCCCACTCCCTATTAATGCTCTCAACGGTACGTGCCTCAAATAGACTCTGACAAATTTGTCCAGCTCCTCACCTTCATGTGGGGCTTAGCTACTAAGCACTGTGGACTGTTTGTATTGACAGGAAAAGGGGCAAGAGCAAGTTAGAAACATAGAAACATAGAAAACCTACAGCACAATACAGGCCTTTCGGCCCCCAGAGCTGTACCAAGCATATCTCTACCTTAGAAATTACTAGGCTTACCCATAGCCCTCTATTTTACTAAGCTCCATGTACCTATCTAAGAGCCTCTTAAAAGACCCTATCGTATCCGCCTCCACCACTGTTGCCGGCAGCCCATTCCACGCACTCACCACTCTCTGACTAAAAAACTTACCCCTGACATCTCCTCTGTACCTACTCCCCAGCACTTTAAACCTGTATCCTCTTGTGGCAACCATTTCAGCCCTGGGAAAAAGCCTCTGACTATCCACATGATCAATGCCTCTCATCATCTTATACACCTCTATCAGGTCACCTCTCATCCTCCTTTGCTCCAAGGAGAAAAGGCCGAGTTCACTCAACCTGTTTTCATAAGGCATGCTCCCCAATCCAGACAACATCCTTGTAAATCTCCTCTGTACCCTTTCTATTGTTTCCACATCCTTCCTGTAGTGAGGTAACCAGAACTGAGCACAGTACTCCAAGTGGAGTCTGAGCAGGGTCCTATATAGCTGCAACATTACCTCTCGGCTACTAAATTCAATTCCAGAATTAATGAAGGCCAATACACTGTATGCCTTCTTAACCACAGAGTCAACCTGCGCAGCTGTTTTGAGCGTGCTATGGACTCGGACCCCAAGATCGGTCTGATCCTCCACACTGCCAAGAGTCTTACCATTAATACTATATTCTGCCATCGTATTTGACCTACCAAAATGAACCACTTGACACTTATCTGGTTGAACTCCATCTGCCACTTCTCAGCCCAGTTTTGCATCTTATCATTGTCCCACTGTAACCTCTGACAGCCCTCCACACTATCCACAACACCTCCAACCTTTGTGTCATCAGCAAACTTATTAACCCATCCCCCCCACTTCCTTATCCAGGTCACTTATAAAAATCATGAAGAGTAAAGGTCCTAGAACAGATCCCTGAGGCACACCACGGATGACCAACCTCCATGCAGAATATGACCCTTCTACAACCACTCTTTACCTTCTGTGGGCAAGCCAGTTCTGGATCCCCAAAGCAATGTCCCCTTGGATCCCATGCCTCCTTACTTTCTCAATAAGCTTTGCATGGGGTAAAATTAAATGCCTTGTTGAAATACATATACCCTACATCTATTGCCCTTCCTTCATCAATGCGGTTTAGTCACATCCTCAAAAATTTCTATCAGGCTCATAAGGCATGACCTTCCCTTGACAAAGCCATGCTGACTATTCCTAATCATATTATAGCTGTCCAAATGTTCATAGATCATGTCTGTCAGGATCTTTTCCATCAACTTACCAACCACCGAAGTAAGACTCACTGGTCTATAATTTCCTGGGCTATCTGCACTCCTTTCTTGAATAAGGGAACAACATCTACAACCCTCCAATCCTCTGGAACCTCTCCCATCACCATTGATGATGCAAAGATCATAGAGGCTCAGCAATCTCCTCCCCCACCTCCCACAACAGCCTGGGGTACATCTCATCCGGTCCCAGAGACTTATCCAAATTGATGCTTTCCAAATGCTCCAGCACATCCTCTTTCTTAATATCTACATGCTCAAGCTTTTCAGTCTGAGGCAAGTCATCACCACAATCACCAAGATCCTTTTCCATAGTGAATACTGAAGTAAAGTATTCATTAATTACCCCTGCTGTTTCCTCCGGTTCCATACACACTTACCCACTGTAACACTTGATAAGTCCTATTCTTTCACGTCTTATCCTCTTGTTTTTCACATACGTGTAGAATGCCTTGGAGTTTTCCTTAATCCTGCCCGCCAAAGCTTTCTCATGGCCCCTTCTGGCTCTCCTAACTTCCTTCTTAAGCTCCTTCCTGTTAGCCTTATAATCTTCTAGAACTCTAACATTACCTAGCTCTCTGAACATTTTGTAAGCTTTTCTTTTCTTCTTGACGAGATTTATTACAGCCTTTGTACACCATGATTCCTGTACTCTACTGTAACTTCCCTGTCTCATTGGAACGTACCTATACAGAACTCCACGCATATATCCCCTGAATATTTGCCACATTTCTTCTGTACCTTTCCCTGAGAACATCTGTTGCCAATTTAAGCCTGCCTGATAGCCTCATAATTTCCCTTACTCCAACTAAATGCTTTTCTAACTTGTCTATTCCTATCTCTCTCCAATCACTATCTCCAAAATGCTCTCCCACTGAGAGATCTGACACCTGACCAGGTTCATTTCCCAATACCAGATCAAGTACAGTCTCTCCTCTTGTAAGCTTATCTACATACTGTGTCAAGAAACCTTCCTGAACACACTTAACAAACTCCTCCCCATCTAAACCCCTTGCTCTAGGGAGATGCCAATCGATATTTGTGGAATTAAAATCTCCCATCACGACAACTCTTATTATTACACCTTTCCAGAATATGTTTCCCTATCTGCTCCTCGATATTCCTGTTACTATTGGGTGGCCTATAAAAAACACCCAGTAAAGTTACTAACCCCTTCCTGTTCCTAATCTCCACCCACAGAGACTCCGTAGACAACCCCTCCATGAAGTCCACCTTTTCTGCAGCCGTGACGCTATCTGATCAACAGTGCCACACCCCTGTCCTTTCTGAAACATCTAAAACCCAGCACTTGAAGTACAATTCCTGTCCCTGAGCCATCCAAGTCTCTGTAATGGCCACCACATCATATCTCCAAGTACTGATCCACGCTCTAAGCTCATCCACTTTGTTCACAATACTCCTTGCGTTTAAATAGACACATCTCAAACCGTCGGTTTCAGCACGTCACTTCTCCATCACTAGGTTGCTGGTACCCTAAAAGCTTCAGGCAAATTGGCTGTAGTTGGCAGCTCGTCTAGGAGATGGGAAACTCTGATCTCAAACTACCACTGCCTTGCGGCTATACCCACTCATGGGGCAGACTTCATGAGTAAACCCCGGGGGAAAAAATCTGGAGCTGGAGTCCCTGAGGCAGTCCTATGTCGAGATCAACAATAACTGGGAAATCCTGTGACGCTGCTCGTACCAAACTGTATCGGTCTCTGCCTTTCCTTGGCGTTCATCGGATTCATGGAGCGGGGAGCTTGCTTCATGAGCAACAGCTTGCTCTCCATATCATACAGCCTGGGCTCGCATAGTTAGGACAGTTAGGATGCAA
This sequence comes from Hemitrygon akajei, assembly GCF_048418815.1. Lineage (NCBI taxonomy): Eukaryota > Metazoa > Chordata > Chondrichthyes > Myliobatiformes > Dasyatidae > Hemitrygon > Hemitrygon akajei. Next base: position 190,814,330 of record NC_133126.1, on the reverse strand, counting down.
TATCCATGGCCAACCCTGACGTACATACAAGGAACAGTTGTTTCAGAATCAGTTTTACCACCTCTGCCTTCTATAACAATTTTTGTGACAACAATGCAGTACAAAGGTGCAAAGTTATTATAAATCACAAAATAAATAAACAGTGTGTAAAAAAAAGTAATAACAAAAGAAAAGTGGTATTCCTGATGAAGGGTCTAGGCTCGAATGGTCAGCTGTTCATTTCTTTCCATAGATGCTGCCTGACCTACTGAGTTCCTTCAGCATTTTGTGTGAGTCACTCTGGATTTCCAATATCTGTAGAATCTCTTGTTCTTCTGAGGGGGAGATTGTAGGTTCATGGACCATTCATAAATCCGATGGTACGGGGAAGAAGCTGTTTCTGAATCACTGTATAAGAGGGCATCACGGGCCGAGCCAATGGTTAATTGCTCATCTCTAGTTGCCCTTGCAAAATGTTGATGAAGCACTGCAGTCCTTTCCTTGTGGCTTTCTTGCAGTTTATTACAACCCATTGGTTCGGTAGATCATCTCAGAGGGCAGGTAAGAGTAAATCACAGTGCTGTGGGTCTGAATCATGTGTAGACTCAGGATGGCCCCTTCCTTACAGGGCATTGAGGTTCAAGATCCAAGATCACTTACTGGCATTCTTTAGTTTACAAGTGTGAAGGGGAACAAAATGATTGTTACTCCAGATATGATGCAGCATTAAAAATACCACAATAAGCCAAGCACAAAGAACACAATGAGAAAAAAAATTCTATAAAACATAATATGCAAGTAAGTGCTATATTCATCCTATAGCCACATTATTAGGTACCTCCTAATAAAGTGGCCACTGACTGTATGCTCATGGTCTCTGCTGCTGTGGCCCATCCACTTCAAGGTTTGACATGTTGTGCATTCAGAAATACTCTTCTGCGCATCACTGCTCTAACGTGTAGTTATTTGAGTTACTGTCACCTTCCTGTCAGCTTGAACCAGTCTGGCCATTGCCCTCTGACCTCTCTCATTTACAAGACGTTTTTGCCCACTTCCGCTCACTGTATTTTTTTGTTTGTTTCTTGCACTATTCTCTGTAAACTCTAAAAACTGCATTGTGTGAAAATCCCAGGGGATCAGCAGTTTCTGAGATACTCAAACCACCCTGTCTGGCACCAACAATCATTCCACAGTCAAAGTCACTTAGATCACATTTCTTCCCCATTCTGATGATTGGTCTGAACCTCTTGATCATGAGACTAAGAGATTAACTTCATTTGTCACATGTACATTGAAACATTGAGACGTACATCAAAATGTATCATTTGTATCTATGATCAACATAGTCCAAGGATGTAGCACGCCCACAGTTTACTAACCCTAACTGTGCATCTTTGGAATGTGAGAGGAAACCAGAGCGCCCGGAGGTCACTGGGAGAACATACAAACTCCTTGCTGACAGCCCCGAGTGATGATTGCTGGCAGAGTACAACAATATGCTAACGGCTACACCACTGTGGCTGCTCATGGTCTTCGTGGAATATGCAGGGAATGGAGGGGTGTGCAGGCAGAAGCAATTTAGATGAACTTGGCATTGTGTTTAGCAGAGATATTGTGGGCCAAAGGGATCTGGTCCTGTGCAGTACCCTTGTTTTTTCTGTCCAGTGGGATCAATGGACTTCCTCTTTAATTGAAAACTAAGTGACACTGCAGAAATGGAAATAATACTGTTTCCTCTGATGCAGGGCTAGACACAAGCTCCAGTGGGTTGTGATGTTAATATTCCATTAGCATCTTGTATGGAATGAAGAGGAAATGCAGATATGTTACAGAGGAAGTTAATTTTGTTGAGTACATGGGTAGAGTTGTGGTTATATTATTGATAACCCAGAAGGCTGGGATATAATTCAACAATCCAATCACAGGAAACTTCAGAATTAGGATGGGAATGAGAGGAGAACTAAAAAAATGGGATTAGTGCAAATGGTTGGCACTGACTTCATGGGTTGAAGGACCTATTCCTAAAATTTTTTAAAATTTCACAACCTTGTATTGGTATTGGTATTGTCATACACACCAAGGTACAATGAAAACTTTTACTTGCATTCTGTTCATATGGATCAAATTGTTCCACAGCCCATTGAGCTAGAAGGTAAAACAATAACAATGTAGAATGAAGTGGAAAAAAAGTTACTGAAGAAGTGCAGAGCAGGTAAATGATAAAGTGTAGGATCATAATTGTGAGGTCAAGAGTCCCCCTTATCATACAAGAGGGTCTGATTACAGTGGGATTGAAGCTGTCCTTGAGCCTGATGGTAGGCGCTTTCAGATTTTTGTCTCTTCTGCCCAATAGGAGGGGGAGAAGAGAGAATATCCAGGGTGGGTGGAGTCTTTGATTATACGGCTGCTTTACTGAGCTGGTAAGAAGTAAGGACAGAGTACATAGAGGGGTGTTGGTTCCTGAGCTGAGGCCACACTTTCTGCAGTTTCTGGTGCTCTCTCGCAGAGCGGTTGTCACACTAATCTGAATATACATCCTGACAGATGCTTTCTATGGTACATCGATAAAAATCGGTGAGAGTCGGAATGGATATGCCAAATTTCTTTAGCCTCCTGAAGAAGTTCAGAAATTACTGAGATTTCCTGGCCATGACATCAATGTTGTTACATCAAGCCAGAACTCCCAGAATCTCTTGTCTTTCTCATTTGCGCCACTGAGAACAATGTATGACTACCCTGAAGAACCATAGAACACTACCGCACAGAATACAGGCCATTCAGCCCTTCTAGTCTGTGCCGAAACTTTATTCTGCTAGCCCCATTGACCTGCACCCAGTCCATAACCCTCCAGACCTCTCCCATCCATGTATCTATCCAATTTATTCTTAACACTTAAGAGTGAACCCGCATTTACCACGTCAGATGGCAGCTCGTTCCACAGTTCCACCACTCTCTGAGTGAAGAAGTTCCCCCTAATGTTCCACCTAAACTTTTCCCCTTTCTCCATTTAAAGCCATGTCCTCTTGTATTTATCTCTCCTAATCTAAGTGGAAAGAGCCTATTTGCATTTACTCTGTCTATACCCCTCATAATTTTATAAACCTCTCTCAAATCTCCCCTCATTCTTCTATGCTCCAAGGAATAAAGTCCTAATCTGTTCAATCTTTCCCTGTAACTCAACTCCTGAAGACCCAGCAACATCCTAGTAAATCTTCTCTGCACTTTCAATCTTACTGATATCCTTCTTACAGTTAGGTGACCAGAACTGTAACAATACTCCAAGTTTGGCCTCACCGATGTCTTATACAACCTCACCATAACATCCCAACTCCTATACTCAAAACTTTGATTTATGAATGCCAGGATGCCAAAAGCCTTCTTTACAACCCTGTCTACTTGTGACGCTACTTTCAGGGAATTATGTATCTGAAAGCCCAGATCCCTTTGTTCCTCCGCATTCCTCAGTGACCTACCATTTACTGTGTATGTCCTACCTTGATTTGTCCTTCCAAAATGCAACACCTCACACTTGTTTAAATCTTCTCTTCGATGGGAGTTCAATGAGATCCTCTCTCATTGTTCCCCCTCTGTGGTCTCTACATCTCTCTGACAATTCAGCAATGTGCTCACCCAGACTCACACCTATCACCTGTCACCTTGTACTCCTTCTTCTCCCACCATACCCACCCCCCACTTCCTTATTCTGGCTTCTGCCCACTTCCTTTCCAGTCCTGATGAAGATTCTCCGTCTGAAAAGTTGACTGCTTATTCCCCTCCAAAGAAGTTGTATGATGTGCTGAGTTCCTCCAGCATCTTGTGTGTATCACTCAAGATTTCCAGCATCTGCATAATCTCAAGCGTTTATTAAACCTGTATCCATTACTTCCACTGGCAGCTCATTCCATACTCTCAGCACCCATCGAGTGAAGGGGTTCTCTCTCAGATTCATTTAAATATTTCACTTTCACACTAAATCTATGACCACTAGTTGCATTTCCATTGGGACATTTCTTTCAGGAGAAAGTCAATTTTCAATTGTATAGAGAAGTCTGAGTAATAAAACAGGATTGGGCAATAGAGGTTATTTTTGGTCTTCACATGACCATTAGAACAAAAGATATGAAATTAGCTTTGTTTGTCGCATGTGTTGGAGGAACTGAGTTATTGGGAAGGGTTGAATAGGTTAGGACTTCATTCTCTAGAGCATAGGAGAATGAGGGGAAATTTAACAGAAGTATGCAAAATTATGAGGAGTATAGATAGGGGAAATGCAAACAGGCATTTTCCACTGAGCTTGGGAGAGACTAGAACTAGAGGTCATTGGTGAAAGGTAAAATATTTAAGGGGAACACGAAGTGGATGTTCTCAACTCTGAGGGTGGGGAGAGTTTGGAACAAGCTGCTAGTGCAAGTGGTGGATGTGGGGTTGATTTCAACATTTAAGAAAAACTTAGAAAGTACATGGATGGGAGGGCAGTGGGTTGTGGTCTAGGTGCAGGTCAGTGGGACTGGGCAGATTAATAGTTCAGCATTGACTAAATGGGCCAAAAGGCCTGTTTCTGTGACTCTATGCACATCAAAACATAAAACATACAGTGAAATTTGTGGCATTGTTTGTCTCGTCAGAATCAGAACTGGAATCAGGTTTATTATCTGTGTTGTGGAGTTTGGCAACTTAGCAGCAGCAGTTCGATGCAGTACATGATAATATAGAAATAAATAAATATATAGATTCCAGTAAGTATACATGTATACTAAATAGATTAAAAATAGTGCAAAATGGAAATAATATATCATAAACAAAAGTGAGGTAGTGTTCATAGTTTCAATGTACTTTTAGGAATCGGATGGCAGATGGGAAGAAGCTGTTCCTGAATCGCTGAGTGTGTGCCTTCACTTCCTTCCTGATTGTAACAATAAGAAAAGGGCATATTCTGGGTGATAGGAATCCTTAATGATGGATGCTGCCTTTCTAAGACACCGCTCCTTGGATACCATGGAGGATAGTACCCATGATGGAGCTGAGTAATTTTACAACTTTTTGTCACTTCTTCCAGTCCTGAACAGTCGAGCCCCTCCCACCCTGCCCTATACCAGACAGTGATGCATGCTGTCAGAATGCTATCCATGGTACATCTATAGCAATTCAGTGTTTTATGTGACAAATCAAACCTCTTCAAGTTCTTAATGAAGTATAGTCGCTGTCTTGCCTTCTTTATAGCTGCACCAATATGTTGGGACCATGTTAGTTCCTGAGAGATCTTGACACCCAGCAACTTGAAATTGCTCACTCTCTCCACTTCTGATCCCTCTATGAGGATTAGTTTGTGTTCCCTCATCTTACCCTTCCTGAAGTCCACAATCAGCTCTTTCGTCTTACTGACATTAAGTGCAAGGTTATTGCTGTGATACCACACAACTAACTGGTACATCTTACTCCTGTATGCACTCACATCTCCAACTGAGATTCTACCTAAAATGGTTGTATCATCTGCAAATTTACAAATGGTATTTGAGCTATACCTTACCACACAATTATAGGTATAGAGGGAGTTGAGCAATGAGCTAAGCACACACCCCTGGGGTGCGCCAGTACTGATCATCAGTGAGGAGGAGATGTTATCACCAATTCGCACAGATTGTTCTGGGGTAGTCTGCAAGTGTTGCCACATTTCCGGTGCCAACACAACATGACAATAGCTCTCCAACCCACCAAACCAGATGTCTTTGGAATGTGGGAGGAAACTGGAGCAAACCCACATGGTCATGTGGAGAATGTACAAACTCTGTAAAGACAGCAGCAGGAATTGAACCCAATCAGTGATCACTGGCACTGTAAAACAATTGTGGCAATTGCTACTTTACCACCCTGCCTTTTCTATGATACGGTGTCACAATTAGGAGCAGAATTAGGCCATTCAGCCCATTGAGTCTGCTCCATCATTCGATGATAGCTGATTGATTTTCTCATTCAACTCCTTTCTCCTGTTGTCTCCTCATCACCTTTGACACCCTCTTCTGCACTAGACTGTGTCATTAGCATCAGCCAGTGACCCTGTCAGTTCGACCCTTATCAATGGAGCTAACTACTCAGAACAATTGGGAAGCTGGTGCTCTAACAATTGTGATTGATAAGGAACTTCTACCCCTTATAAATATGGGATTAGCGTTGAATCTTCCTCGTTGCCTTAGTTTAGCTGCTCTGCATACTTTCCGCTCAGTGCTTGATTGTGTTCCTTTCCCACTGGGCCAATGATCTCTGTTTTCCTCCAATTACACACAATTTTCATGGTGATTAAATCAAGTAATTGATTTGGTCTGCTGCTTTGAAATGACCTGTTTTCTTCAGGTTCTTTTCAGTCAATTAGCTCCTCTCATTATCACACAAAGTCCACCCCTTGAGCCGGCAGACTGAACCGTTCCTCACTAACTCCCAAACTCATCTCAAAGGTAGTCCTGCTTGGAGTACAGGAGTTTAGCCTTCTGTGTCAACACCCAGTGTTTGATCTGCTTAGATAGGCAGGGCGACATCAAGATCTAGATCATGATTGTTTAATGCCATTTCCAGTACAGAAGTGTGGAGGAGAATGAAATAATTGTTACTCCGGATCTGATGCAGCACAAGCAAACACACATTGAGATAAAGAACACAATAATAATTTAAAAACCACAATAAATAGAAATGCATAAGATAGCTTTTATACATGTATTGGTTCTATGTCCATAAAGTGTCCGTACACAGGGTGACTCTGGCAGGTAATGATAAAGACCACAAGACATGGGGGCAGAATTAGGCCATTTAGCCCATCGAGTCTACTCCAACATTCAATCATGGCTGATTTTTTTCTTCCTCAGCACCACTTCCTGGCCATCTCCCCATAACCTTCGATGCCATGTCCAATCACCAACCTATCAAGCTCTGCCTTAAATACACCCAACAATCTGGCCACCACAGCTGCCTGTGGTAATAAATTCCACAAATTCACCACCCTCTGGCTAAAGAAATTTCTGTGCATCTCTGTTTTAAATGGATGTCCCTCTATCCTGAGGCTGTGCCCTCTTGTCCTAGACTCCCCCACCATGGGAAACATCCTTTCCATATCTACGGTGTCTAGGCCCTTCAACATTCAGAAGGTTTCAGTGAGATACCCTCATCCTTCTAAATTCCAGCAAGTAAAGACACAGGGCTAATTAAAGTTTCCTCATATGATAACTCTTTCATTCCTGGAATCGTCCTTGTGAACCTCCTCTGAACCCACTCCAATGCCAACACATTTTTTCTTAGATGAGGAGCCCAAAACTGTTCACAATACTCAAGGTGAGGCCTCACCAGTGCCTTATAAAGACTCAGCATCACATCCCTGCTCTTGTATTCTAGACCTCTTGAAATGAATGCTTACATTGTGTTTTCCTTCCTCGCCACCGACTCAGCCTGCAGGTTAACCTTTAGGTTGTTCCACACAAGGACTCCCAAGTCCCTTTGTATTTCAGATTTTTGGATTTTCTCCCCATTTAGAAAATAGCCTCTACATTTATTTCTTCTACCAAAGTACATGACCATGCATTTTCCAACATTGCATTTTCTTGCCCATTCTCCTAATCTAACTCTGCAGCCTATCTGTTTCCTCAACTCTACCTGCCCCTCCAATGATTTCCGTATCATCTGCAAACTTGGAAACTGAGCCATGAATTCTATCATCTTTATCATTGATATACAACATAAAAAGAAGTGGTCCAAACACCAACCCCTGCGGAACACCACTAATCACTGGCAGCCAATCAGAAAAGGATCCTTTCATTCCCATTTGTTGTCTCCCACCAATCAGCTAATACCATGCCGGTAACTTTTTTGTAATAAAGTAGTGGTTGAAGGGTGTGTGGAGGGGTGGGTTACTGTTTGGAGGTGTTGATCAGCCTTTCTGCTTGGGAAACAAACTGTTTTTGAATCTAAAGGCAACACGAGTGAATCTGCAGATGCTGGAAATAAATAAAAACACAAAATGCTGGCAGAACTCAGCAGGCCAGACAGCATCTATGGGAGGAGGTAGAAACCCTTCATCACCCTTCTTCACTCCTGATGAAGGGCTTCGGCCTGAAACGTCGTCACTACCTCCTCCCATAGATGCTGTCTGGCCTGCTGAGTTCTGCCAGCATTTTGTGTTTTTAATTACTGTTTTTGAATCTGGTGTTCTTGGTGTGAAAGCTGTGTAGCCCCTTCTCCTGATGGGAGTGGGGCAAACAGTCCATGAGCAGGGTGAGTGGGATCCTTCATGATGCTACTGGCCCTTTTCTGAAACCTTTCTGTATATATGTCCTTGACCATTATCTCTCAACCATGAGGTTCTTGAACTAGAAGGGCCAACTTCACTCAATTTCATTTACCCCATTACTGAACCGTTCCCACAACCAATAGACTCACTGTCAAGAACTCTTCATCTCATGTTCTTGATATTCGTTATTTATTTATTTATTTATTTATTTTCTCTTCTTTTGTATTTGCACATTTTGTTGTCTTTTGCACATTGGTTGTTTGTCCATCCTATTGGGTGAGGTCTTTCTCCTGAACTTACAGAGAATACCCACAAGAAAACGAGTCTCGGGGTTGTATAGGATGTCATATATTTACTTTAATTAATACATTTACTTTGAACTTTGATGGTGGGGAGGTTGGTGCCAGTGATGCATTGGGCAGTTTTGACTACCCATTGTAGAGCCTTCCTGTTCATTGTGGTGTAGTTTCTGTACCATGCAGTGATGCAGCTCGTCACGATGCTCTCTACTGTGTCTCTGTAGAATGAGGTGAGTATAAATGTGCATAGTCTAGTTCTCCTCAGCCTCCTCAGAAAGTAGAGGCATTGGTGAGCTTTCCTTATTGTGTATAATGTGTTGTAGGACCATTCGCAAGGCGTGCACTCCCAGAGGTTTGAAACTGGTCAAAGTCGCCGCTGCTGTGCCACCAATGTAAAGAGGGGTGTGAGTGGTACGAGTTCTTCCGAAGATGATAACCATCTCCTTTGTCTTGTTGACATCGAGGAAGAGGCTTTCTGCCTGGCCCCAGGCCTCGAGCTTTTCCACCTCCTCCCTTTGGGCCGTCTCATTGTTGTTGGTGATGAGCCCCACCACTGTCGTGCCCTCGGCGAGCATGATGCGATTGCTCGGGTGTTTGGCCGTGTAGTCGCGTGTGAGCAGACTGTACAGCAATGGGCTCAGCACATGGCTCTGGGGGCACCCCGTGTTGAGGGAGGAGGGGTTGTGCTTCCAGACTGAGGTCTGTTCATTAGTAAGTCTGGCACCCAGTTACACAGTTATACAGACTGAGGAGTGGGAGTTTGTCCACCAAGGTCTAGAAACACAGAAACATAGAAAATAGGTGCAGGAGTAGGCCATTCGGCCCTTCAAGCCTGCACCGCCATTCAGTATGATCATGGCTGATCATCCAACTCAGAACCCCGTACCTGCTTTCTCTCCATACCCCCGATCCCTTTAGCCACAAGGGCCATATCTAACTTCCTCATAAATATAGCCAATGAATCGGCCTCAACTGCTTCCTGTGGCAGAGAATTCCACAGATTCACCACTCTCTGTGTGAAGAAGTGTTTCCTCATCTCGGTCCTAAAAGGCTTCCCCTTTATCCTTAAACTGTGACCCCTCGTTCTGGACTTCCCCAACATCAGAAACAATCTTCCTGCATCTAGCCTGTCCAATCCCTTTAGAATTTTATACGTTTCAATAAGATCCCCCCTCAATCTTCTAAATTCCAGTGAGTATAGATAGATAGATAGATAGATAGATACTTTATTCATCCCCATGGGGAAATTCAACTTTTTTTCCAATGTCCCATACACTTGTTGTAGCAAAACTAATTACATACAATACTTAACTCAGTAAAGAATATGATATGCATCTAAATCACTATCTCAAAAAGCATTAATAATAGCTTTTAAAAAGTTCTTAAGTCCTGGCGGTAGAATTGTAAAGCCTAATGGCATTGGGGAGTATTGACCTCTTCATCCTGTCTGAGGAGCATTGCATCGATAGTAACCTGTCACTGAAACTGCTTCTCTGTCTCTGGATGGTGCTATGTAGAGGATGTTCAGAGTTATCCATAATTGATCCATAATCCATAATCCATAATAAGCCTAGTCGATCCAGTCTTTCTTCATATGAAAGTCCTGCCATCCCAGGAATCAATCTGGTGAACCTTCTCTGTACTCCCTCTATGGCAAGAATGTCTTTCCTCAGATTAGGGGACCAAAACTGCACACAATATTCTAGGTGCGGTCTCACCAAGGCCTTGTACAACTGCAATAGAACCTCCCTGCTCCTGTTCTCAAATCCTTTTGCTATGAATGCCAACATACCATTTGCCTTTTTCACCGCCTGCTGTACCTGCATGCCCACCTTCAATGACTGGTGTACAATGACACCCAGGTCTCGTTGCATCTCCCCTTTTCCTAATCGGCCACTGTTCAGATAATAATCTGTTTTCCTGTTCTTGCAACCAGAGTGGATAACCTCACATTTATCCACATTAAATTGCATCTGCCATGAATTTGCCCACTCACCTAACCTATCCAAGTCACCCTGCATCCTCTTAGCATCCTCCTCACAGGTAACACCGCTGCCCAGCTTCGTGTCATCCGCAAACTTGGAGATGCTGCATTTAATTCCCTCGTCTAAATCATTAATATATATTGTAAACAACTGGGGTCCCAGCACTGAGCCTTGCGGTACCCCACTAGTCACCGCCTGCCAATCTGAAAAGGTCCCGTTTATTCCCACTTTTTGCTTCCTGTCTACCAACCAATTCTCTATCCACATCAATACCATACCCCCAATACCGTGTGCTTTAAGTTTGCATACTAATCTCCTGTGTGGGACCTTGTCAAAAGCCTTTTGAAAATCTAAATATACCACATCCACTGGCTCTCCCCCATCCACTCTACTAGTTACATCTTCAAAAAATTCTATAAGATTCGTCAGACATGATTTTCCTTTCACAAATCCATGCTGACTTTGTCCGATGATTTCACCTCTTTCCAAATGTGCTGTTATCACATCTTTGATAACTGACTCTAGCATTTTCTCCACCACCGATGTCAGACTAACCGGTCTATAATTCCCTGGTTTCTCTTTCCCTCCTTTTTTAAAAAGTGGGGTTACATTAGCCACCCTCCAATCCTCAGGAACCAGAATCTAAGGAGTTTTGAAAAATGATCACTAATGTATCCACTATTTCTTGGGCTACTTCCTTAAGCACTCTGGGATGCAGTCCATCTGGCCCTGGGGATTTATCTGCTTTTAATCCAATTTACCTAACACCACTTCCCTACTAACATGTATTTCCCTCAGTTCCTCCATCTCACTAGACCCTCGGTCCCTTACTATTTCCGGAAGATTATTTATGTCCTCCTTAGTAAAGACAGAACCAAAGTAGTTATTCAATTGGTCTGCCATGTCTTTGTTCCCTGTGATCAATTCACCTATTTCTGACTGTAAAGGACCTACATTTGTCTTGACCAATCTTTTTCATTTCACGTATCTATAAAAGCTTTTACAGTCAGTTTTTATGTTCCCTGCCAGCTTTCTCTCATAATCTTTTTTCCCTTTCCTAATTAAGCCCTTTGTCCTCCTCTGCTGGTCTCTGAATTTCTCCCAGTCCTCAGGTGTGCCACTTTTTTTTTGCTAATTTATATGTTTCTTCTTTGGACTTGATACTATCCCTAATTTCCCTTGTCAGCCATGGGTGCATTACCTTCCCTGGTTTATTCTTTTGCCAAACTGGGATGAACAACTTTTGTAGTTCATCCATGCAATCTTTAAATGCTTGCCATTGCATATCCACCATCAACCCTTTAAGTATCATTTGCCAGTCTATCTTAGCTAATTCATGTCTCATACCTTCAAAGTTACCCTTCTTTTAGTTCAGAACCTTTGTTTCTGAATTAACTATGTCACTCTCCATCTTAATGAAGAATTCCACCATATTATGGTCACTCTTACCCAAGGGGCCTCGCACAACAAGATTGCTAACTAACCCTTCTTCATTGCTCAATACCCAATCTAAAATGGCCTGCTCTCTAGTTGGTTCCTCGACATGTTGGTTCAGAAAACCATCCCGCATACATTCCAAGAAATCCTCTTCCTCAGCACCCTTACCAATTTGCTTCACCCAATCTATATGTAGATTGAAGTCACCCATTATAACTACTGTTCCTTTATTGCACGCATTTCTAATTTACTGTTTAATGCCATCCTCAACCTCACTACTACTGTTAGGTGGCCTGTACACAACTCCCACCAGTGTTTTCTGCCCCTTAGCGTTATGCAGCTCTACCCATATCGATTCCACATCCTCCAGGCTAATGTCCTTCCTTTCTATTGCGTTAATCTCCTCTCTAACCAGCAATGCTACCCCACCTCCTTTTCTTTCCTGTCTATCCCTCCTGAACATTGAATAACCCTGGATGTTGAGCTCCCATCCTTGGTCACCCTAGAGCCATGTCTCTGTGATCCCAACTATGTCATATTCATTAATAACTATCTGCACATTCAATTCATCCACCTTGTTACGAATGCTCCTCGCATTGACACACAAAGCCTTCAGGCTTGTTTTTACAACACTCTTAGCCCTTATACAATTATGTTGAAAAGTGGCTCTTTTTGCTCTTTGCCCTGGATTTGCCTGCCTGCCACTTTTACTTTTCACCTTACTACTTTTTGCTTCTACCCTCATTTTACACCCCTCTGTCTCTCTGCACTTGTTCCCATCCCCCTGCCACATTAGTTTAAAGCCTCCTGAACAGCAGTAGCAAACACTCCCCCTAGGACATTGGTTCCAGTCCAGCCCAGGTGCAGACCGTCCTGTTTATACCGGTCCCACCTCCCGCAGAACTGGTTCCAATGCCCCAGAAATTTGAATCCCTCCACCTTGCACCATTTTTCAAGCCACTTATTCATCTGAAATATCCTCCTGTTTCTACTCTGACTAGCACGTGGCACTGGTAGTAATCCAGAGATTATTACCTTTGTGGTCATACTTTTTAGTTTATCTCCTAACTCCCTAAATTCACCTTGTAGGACCTCATCCCGTTTTTTACCTATATCGTTGGTACCTATGTGCACCACGACCACTGGCTGTTCACCCTCCCATTCCAGAATGTTCTGCAGCCACTCAGAGACATCCTTGACCCTTGCACCAGGGAGGCAACATACCATTCTGGAGTCTCGTTTGTGGCCGCAGAAACGCCTATTTATTCCCCTTCCAATCGAATCCCCTGTCACTATAGTTCTCCCACTCCTTTTCCTTCCCTCCTGTGCTGCAGAGCCACCCATGGTGCAATGAACTCAGCTGCTGCTGCCTTCCCCTGATGAGACATCTCCCCCAACAGTATCCAAAACAGTATATCTGTTTAGGAGGAAGATGACCTCAGGGGACTCCTGCACTACCTGCCTACTGCTATGCTGTCTAGTGGCCACCCCTTCCCTTTCTGCCTGTGTAGCCTTTACCTGCGGTGTGGCCAACTCACTGAACGTGCTATTCACGACTTTCTCAGCATCGCGGATGCTCCAGTATGAATCCAATCGCAGCTCCAGACGCTCAATGCGGTCTGCCAGAAGCTGCAGCTGGACACACTTCCTGCACACATAGTCGTCAGGGACACTGGAAGTATCCCTGATTTCCCACATGCTGCAGGATGAACAAACCACGGGGCCGATCTCAGCTGCCATGACCTACCCAATACTTGCCTCAACTTTTGAAACTTTCTCCTTTGAAAGGAACTTACCCGGCCTTACCTCACTTGGAGTGAAGCTCATCCTCCTCCTCTTCTCGTCAAAGCCTCTCGAGTCAAAGCCTCAAATCTCCACTCCTTCACTGGCCCACTCACTCACTGCCCACTTTCCACTGGTCTGCGGAACAATAGTGTTGAATGCCAAACTGAAATCTGGAAACAGCATGCCGTTGTTTTCAGGTGTGTCCGGGCCAGGTGTATGACAGACACTAATAGATATCTGCCATTACCAGCCGTTCAAAGCACTTCATGATGATTGGCTTTAGTGCCAGCGGGCAGTAATTATTTAGTACTGAAGGTATGGATATCTTTGGTACAGGGATGATGGTGACTGATTGGATGTGTGAAGTGTTGAAGATGTCTGTGTAGAATTCACTGAGCTGTTGTACACACTCTGAGCATTTGGCCTGGGATATTGTTTGGCCCGGCTGCCTTATGGAGGTTGAGTCTCTGCAGAATCCTTCTCACATCTGCTGCCATTACAGACGTTTTCGTGGAAAACAAACAGAAAGGCAAAAGCTGGAATTTGAAATGCAGGAAATGTTGGAAGTTTGCAGCAACTGTGCAGGTCATTGGAGTGACCTCACTTGGAGGGTTGTCTGCAGTTCTGGTCACCCACTATGGGAAGGATCTCTGTACTTATTTAGAGATAGAGCACAGGAACAGATCCATCCAGCCCAACAAGCCTATGCTGCACATTTACTCCCAAGTGACCCAATTAACCTAACTTATATGTCTTTGGGATGTGGGAGGGACCCACATGGTCACAGGTATAACGTTTAATTAAACTCCATATTGACTGTGGTGGGAATTGAACCCAGGTCACAGGCACAGTAGCGTGCCTAACCTGGAGAGGTTGCAGAAAAGATTCACAGAACCTTGCAGCAGCGTTAGGGAAAATGGCTCATCGAGTTTGCTCCGCCATTCCATCACGACTGATTTGCTTTCCCTCAGATTCTTTTCAGATCTTTCACCTCTCCCCTTAAATCTATGGTTTCTATCTTTAGGCTCCCCCGTACAGGGGAAAAACTGTGACCCTTCAGCTTGACAAGACAAAAGTCTTCCTCTTATCACATAGAGTATAAAGTCATAGAGCAATACAGCACAAAACAGACTCTTTAGACCATCTAGCCCATGCTGTAGTATTATTCTGCCTAGTCCCATTGACCACACCTGGACTGTAGCCTCCGGTCACCTCTCCCATGTACTTATACAAATTTCTCTTAATTGTTGAAATTGAACCCACATCCATCACTTTCATTGGCAGCTCGTTCCACACTCTCAGCGTCCTCATAAGACAACACCTTAAACATTGGACAATCAGACTAATCGAATCTCAGCCTTCCATTAAAATTCCTTTAAAATGCTGGAGGTCAGGTGGTATCTATGGATTCGACATTTCAGGCCGAGGTGCTTCAAACCGCTCAGTATTTATTCCTCTTCATAGATGCTGCCTGACCTGCTGAGTTCTTGCAGCATTTTGTGGGGGTTGCTCTGGATTTCCAGCGTCTGCAGAATCTCTTGTGTTACTGAAACTCCTGGCCTGTCAGACAGGGAAGAAGTTGAATTCTAATGTGTTCTGGGCTGCCAATGGATTTTTTTTTACTCCATGTTAAAGAGTATATCAGAGTCCTGAAGCCATAAAAAAAAATCCAGCACAGAAACAGACCCTCAGCACCTCTAATCCATGCTGAAACATTTGAACTGCGTACTCCCATCGATCTCCATACCCTGACCATCCACGTACCTTTCCAAACTTCTCTAAACTGTTGAAATCGAGATTGAATGCATCACTTGCACTGGCAGTTTGTTCCACACTCTCATGACCCTCTGAGTGAAGAAGTTTCCCCTCAAGGGTGGTAATCTCGAGATTGCTGCCTCTCCCACGTGACAGCGAAGATAGGAATAGAATGAGAGGTGGCAGATAAATGCGCGACTGAAGAATTGGAGCGGGGGGCAGAGATTCAGATTTCTGGATAATTGGAACCTCTTCTGGGGCAGGTATGATCTGTACAAAAGGGACGGGTTGGACTTGAAAACGAGGGGACCTATATTCTAGCGGGTACGCTTACTAGAGCTGTTGGGAGTGGTTTAAACTAATATGGTAGGGGGATGGGAACTAGTATGATAGAACTGAGGGTGGGCCAGCAGGTTTACAAGCAGATGATGGATGTAACATGAATGTAAGGAAGGACAAGCCAATGACTGGGTACAAATCAGACAGAGGCAAAATTATAAACATCAAAGATTGCAGGAGTGACGGTGCTATATTTAAATGCACATTGGATTTTGAGAAGGCATTTGATAAGTTGCCACACATGAGCCTGCTTAACAAGGTCAATCCTATGGCACTACAGGAAAGATACTGGCATGGATAGAGGAATGGCTGATAGGCAGAGGGCAGCGCATGGGAATAAAAAGAGGCCTTTCCTGGTTGGTGGCTAGTGATCAGTGGTGTTTCTCAGGGGTCAGTATTGGGATCACTACTTTTCACATTGTTTGTCAGTGATTTGGATAATGGAATTGATGGTTTTGTGGCAACGTTTGCAGATGATACGAAGATAGGTGGAGGGGTAGGTAGTGCTGAGGAAACAATGTGATTGCAGCGGGACTTAGACAAATTAAAAGAATGGGCAAAGAAGTAGAACATGGAATACAGTGTTGAGAAATGTTTGATAAAGGAAAAATAGTGCAGACTATTACCTAAATGGGGAAAAGGTTCAAACATCAGAGGTGTAAAGAGAGAGGAGTCCTTGTGCAAGACTCACAGAGGTTAATTCACAGGTTGAGTCTGTGGTTAAAAAAGGGAAATGTAATGTTGACATTTATTTCAAGGGGAATAGAATATAAAGCAAAGGAGATAATGCTAAACTTTTAAGACACTAGTCAGGCTGCACTTGGAGTGCTATCAACAGTTTTGGGCCCCATATCTCAGAAAGCATTTGTTGTCATTGGAGAGAATCCAGAGGAGGTTCACGAGGAGGATTCCAGGACTGAAGGGGTTAATATATGAGGGGCGTTTGGCAGCTTTGGGCCTGTACTCACTGGAATTTAGAAAAATGCATGGGGATCTAATTGAAACCTACCGAACGTTGATAGGACTAGATTGGTTGGATGTGGAGAAGATGTTTCCTATGGTGGGATATCAAGAACTAGAGGGCAGAGGCTCAAAATTGAGGGGGTGACCTTTTAGAACAGATGTAAGGAGGAATTTTATTTTAGCCAGAGGGTAGTGAATCTCCTCTCAATCATCTACATTACAAAGAATAAAGTCCTAACCTTTTCAATCATTCCTTATACCTCAGGTCCTCCAGTCCCAGCTGTACCCTTATAAATTTTCTCTGTACTCTTACAATCTTATTCACATCTTTCCTGTAGGTAGGTGACCGAAACTGCACACAATACTCCAAATTAGGCCTCACCAACATCTTATACAACTTCAGAATTACATTGATTCATGAAAGCCAATGTGCCAAAAGTTTTCCTATCAACCCTATCTACCTGTGATACCAGTTTCAATGAATTTTGAGACCTGTATTTCCAGATACATCTGTTCTCCCACACTCCTCATTGCTCTACCCTTCTCTGCATTACACCTACTCTGGTTGGTCCTTCCGAAGTGCAACACCTCACACTTGTCTGCATTAAATTTCACTTGCCATTGTTCAGCCCAATTTTCCAGCTGATTCAGATCCCGCTACAAGCTTTGATAGTCTTCCTTGCTCTCAACTATACTTCCAATCTTGGTGTCATCTGCAAAGCTTGCTCTTCCAGTTAACCGCGTTATCATCCAGATCATTAATATAGATGACAAACAACAACAGATGGAGCACCGATCCCTACGGCACACCACTAGCCACAAGCCTCCAGTAAGAGAGGCAATCATCTACTACCACTCTCTGGCTTCTCACAAAAAGCCAATATCTAATCCAAGTTACTATCTTATTTTAAATGCCAAGTGACTGAACCATTTTGAACAACCTCCCTTGCGAAACCTTGTCAAAGGCCTTGTTAACATCCATTTAGACAATGCCCACTTCCCTGGTAACTTAAAAGGCTTGGTCCAAGTCTATCCAAATGCTCATAGATCTCTTGCCTTTGAACACCTTACAATAACTTTCCCACTACTGTTGTTAGGCTCACCAGCCTATAATTTCCAAGTTTATTTTTAGAGCCTTTCTTAAACAGTGGAACAACATTTGCTTCTCTCCAACCCTCTGATAGCTCACCTGTCACTAAGGATGATTTAAATATCTCTGTTATAGCCCCTGCAATTTCTGTACTTTCCTCCCACAGGATCTGAGAGAACAACTTGTCAAGCCATCCCTATTTGCATCAAGATAGCAAATACCCCTCTCCTTTGTAATCTGTATGGGGTCCATGACCTCACTGCTACTTTGCTTGATCTACTGTAGACTCTGTGTCCATCTCCCAAGTACATACAGATGCAAAATAAATCTGTTTAAGATCTCCCCCATCTCTTTTGGCCCATGCATAGATTATCATTCTGATCTCCTAGATTGATTTTGCCCCCTTTGCTCTTAACATACCTATAGAATCCCTTAGGATTCTCCTTCACCTTGTCTGCTAGAGAAACTTCTTGCTTTCTTTTAGCCCTCCTGATTTCTTTCTTAAGAGCTCTGTTGCATTTTTATATGGCACAAGTATCTCATTTGTTCCTACTTGCCTTACCTGTTACACATCTCATTTTTTTTTTCTTAACCAGGGCCTCAATATCTCTTGAAGACTGAGGTTCCCTGAACCTGTTATTTTACCTTTTATTTTGACAGGTATTTACAAGCTTTGTGTTTTCAAAATTTCACTTTTGAACGCCTCCCACTTACCAAGTACACCTTTGCCAGCAAACAGACTGTCCCAGTGCACACTTTCCAGATCATTTCTGATACCATCAAAATTGGCTTTTCTCCAATTTAGAATCCCAATCCATGGACCAGACCTATCTTTTTGCATATTTTCTTTGAAACTAATTGCATTGTGGTCACTGGATGCAAAGTCTTCCCCTACACAAACTTATTACTTCCCTTGTCTCATTCCATAATAGCAGATCAAGTATCACATGCTTCCTCACTGGGATTTCTATGTACTGATTAAGAAAGCTTTCCTGAATACATCTGATGAACTCCATCCTTTCTAGTCCTTCTATATACTGGCTGGGAGTCCCAGCCAATATGTAGAAAGTTAATATCACTTACTATAACAATCTTATGTTTCTTGCAGCAGTTTACAATTTTTTTCCTCTAAATCCCGCAGGCTGTTGGGTGGTCTATAATAGAGCCCCATTAATGTGGTCATACCTTTCCTATTCTTCAGTCCTACCCATGAAGTTTCATAGTATTTTGTGTGATACAGGTGCTGTTGCTTACTGGAGATACAACCAAGAATACATTGCACTACTTTTTCACGCTGATTAAAATGGATCCGATTTATTTATTTCTTAACCTATGACGTGTACACTTTTGGAATGTGGGAAGAAACTGAAGCGTGAAGAGGAAACCCACACAGTCACAGGGAGAAGGTATGAGTTCCATACAGACGGGGGCATGTGTTGAACCTTGGTCACTTCCACTTTAATAGCATTACGTTTTCCTATGTGCCATGGTGACGCCCCTTTTGTAAAGACAAACCTGTCACTGTGTAATAATGAAACAGGCAGAACAGGAGATAGTTTAAATTCATGTGAAATGACCACTTGTTTTATTTAGAGAGTCAACACGCTAACAGGACAATATCAGGAATCCTGATGCGTTACAGACTGGTTGCATCATGGTATGGTATGGTACAGCAAATGGAATGTACAGGAATGTAAGAAACCACTGAGAGAAGTGGACTCTGCCCAATACACCACAGGCTCATCACTCCCCACCATCGGTGGTATCTACAGGAGCTGCTGCCTCATCTATCAAAGATCTCCACTGTTTGGACCATGCTATTTTCTCTCAAATCTACCATTAGGCAGAAGGTACACACCGAAGCATGACATTAACGTTTTCAGGAACCGCTACTTTGCTTCAACCAATCAACTCTTGAACCAACCACCACAACCCTAAACCTCCGTATAGAAAGATCACAATCATGTTTGCCACTTTACATGATAAACTTTGTGTTTTAGTTCTAATTGTCTTCTTTCCTTCATAATTTTGTATAATTAATGTTTAATTAATGTTTTTCTTGTGACTCTTGTATACCTTTGGGTGGCAGGGTGGAGATATGTCTCTACCAAAGGAGGTGTAAGGTGCTCCTTCTCTCCGCTAGCCTGTGGATCACCCTTGGACAAGGTGTAGCATCTGCTTAGCTCCCCCCACCCCCGATCAGGGTCACGGGAAGCTATGAGAGAGGTGGCAGATGGTCGTATGAACAGCTGGTGCGTATCACAAGTCCTGGTTATGTGACCACTGACACCAGGCAGACAATCTCTGAAGAGTATTGATAATGGCTGGGATCACGCGTCTTGTAAAGGCACTGACCAGAAGAAAGCAATAGCAAACTATTTAAACATGAGATAATCTGCAGATTCTGGAATTCCAAACCGACACACACAAAATGCTGGAGGGAAATGTAGAGCAGTGGATGTAGTGTATATGGATGTCAACAAGGCATTTGACAAGGTACCCCATGCAAGGCTTATTGAGAAAGTAAGGAGGCATGGGATCCAAGGAGCTTGAGCATGTAGACATTAAGAAAGAGGATGTGCTGGAGCTTTTAGAAAGCAGAAAGTTGGATAAGTCACCGGGACTGGACGAGATGTACCCTAGGCTACTGTGGGAGGTGAGGGAGGAGATTTCTGAGCCTCTGGCGATGATCTTTACATCATCAATGGGGACTGGAGATGTTCTGGAGGATTGGAGGGTTGCAGATGTTGTTCCCTTATTCAAGAAAAGGAGTAGCCCAGGAAATTATAGACCAGTGAGTCTTACCTCAGTGGTTGGTAAGTTGATGGAGAAGATCCTGAGAGGCAGGATTTATGAACATTTGGTGAGACATAATATGATTAGGAATAGTCAGCATGGCTTTGTCATGCCTTACGGGCCTGATTGAATTTTTTAAGGACGTGACTAAACACATTGATGGAGGTAGAGCAGTAAATGTAGAGTATATGGATTTCAGCAAGGCATTTGATAAGGTACCCCATGCAAGGCTTATTGAGAAAGTAAGGAGGCATGGGATCCAAGGGGACATTGCTTTGTGAATCCAGAACTGGCTTGCCCACAGAAGGCAAAAAGTGCTTGTAGACGGGTCATATTCTGCATGGAGGTCAGTCACTGGGGTGCCTCAGGGATCTGTTCTAGGATCCCTACTCTTCGTGATTTTCCTAAATGACCTGGATGAGGAGGTGGAGGAATGGGTTAGTAAGTTTGCTGATGACACAAAGGTTGGAGGTGTTGTGGATAGTGTAGACGGCTGTCAGAGGTTACAGTAGGACATCGATAGGATACAAGACTGGGCTGAGAAGTGTCAGATGGACTTCAACCCAGATAAGTGTGAGGTGGTTCATTTTCGTAGGTCAAATCTGATGGCAGAATATAGTATTAATGCTAAGACCCTTGGCAGTGTGGAAAATCAGAGGGATCTTGGGGTCCAAGACCACTGGACACTCAAAGCTGCTGTGCAGGTTGACTGTGTGGTTAAGGCCTTCATCAATTGTGGAATTGAGTTCAAGAGCTGAGAGGTAATGTAACACTTATATAGGATCCTGGTCAGACCCCACTTGGGGTACTGTGCTCAGTTCTGGTTGTCTCAATACAGGAAGTAAAAACTATAGAAAGGGTACAGAGGAGATTTACAGGGATGTTGCCTGGATTGGGAGCATGCCTTATGAAAATAGGTTGAGTGTACAGTACTTGGCCTTTTCTCCTTGGAGTGACAGAGGATCATGCAGATAGTCAGAGGCTTTTTCCCAGGGCTGAAATAGCTAACACGAGAGGGCACAGTTTTAAGATGCTTGGAAGGAGATACAGAGGAGATGTCAGAGCTAAGTTTTTTTTAACGCAGAGAGTGGTGAGTGCATGGAATGGGTTGCCAGCGACAGTGGTGGAAGTAGATACAATTAGGTCTTTTAAGAGACTCTTGGACAGATACATGGAGCTTAGAAAAATAGAGAGCTATAGGTAACCCTAGGTAATTTTTAAAGTAGGTACATGTCTGGCATAGCATTGTGGGCCAAAGGGCCTTTGTGTGCTGTAGGTTTTCTATGTTTCTAACTCTGCAGATCAGGCAGCATCTATGGAAAAGAATAAACAGTTGACATTTCAGGCTGAGATCCTTCACCAAGCAAACTACTTCTGTAGAAAAATTTGCCAAGAGCAATCGTGGTCTTGGGAAGATGATGAGCACCCATGTCATAGGACATGGCACATGACAAACAAACATAATATATCCGATGTTATGTCCTGTGATGTGCAGCAAGGAAGTTTTTCTGTGTACCTGTACACTGTACACAGGTTAGCAACATTATGACCACTTTGATCACTTTTGCATTAAAATGGACTTTTTTTGTCATTGTACTAATTGTTTTCTTTCTTGTAAAAATGGTGTATAATTAATGTTTGTTTTTCTGCCGTTTACCTGATGCTGCTGTAAGTACGATTTTGATTGCGACTGTGTAGCCATGCCCTCATACATGTGACAACAAACTCGACTTTGACTTTGTGGTCTATAGAGCAATTTCACCAACACTTATCCACTGAGATATTTCATGGTCACCATGACAACAGCTCTCCATTACTGGAACACAAAGGCAGAGGAAAATGGGAGCAGGAGTATGCTGGTCTGAACCCTCGAACCTGACTCAACAGGCGTTGTTATTACAGCTGATTCACACGGGCCTCAACTCTCGGGTGTGGGTTACAAAACCATATAAGCATATAACACTTACAGCATGGAAACAGGTCATCTCGGCCCTTCTAGTCCATACCGATGCTTACACTCATCTTGTCCCACTTGGCCTGCACTCAGCCCATAATCCTCCATTCCTTTCCTGTTCATATACCTATCCAATTTTACTTTAAATGAGAATACGGAACCTGCCTCTACCACTTCTACTAGAAGCTCATTCCACACAGCTACCACTCTCTGAGTAAAGAAATTCCCCCTCATGTTACCCTTAAACTTTTGCCCCCTAACTCTCAAATCATGTCCTCTTGTTTGAATCTCCCCTACTCTCAATGGAAAAAGCCTATCCACATCAACTCGATCTATCCCCCTCATTATTTTAAATACCTCTATCAAGTCCCCCTCAACCTTTTACGCTCCAAGGAATAAAGACCTAACTTGTTCAGCCTTTCCCTGTAACCCAAGTAACACTCTAGTAAATCTTCTCTGTACTCTCTCCATTTTGTTGATATCTTTCCTATAATTCAGAGACCAGAACTGTACACAATACTCCAAATTTGGCCTTACCAATGCCTTGTACAATTTTAACATTACATCCTAACTCCTATACTCAATGCTGTGATTTATAAAGGCCAGCATACCAAAAGCTTTCTTCACCACCCTATCCACATGAGATTCCACCTTCAGGGAACAATGCACCATTATTCCTAGATCACTCTGTTCTACCACATTCTTCAATACCCTACCATTTACCATGTATGTCCTATTTTGATTAGTCCTACCAAAATGTAGCACCTCACACTTATCAGCATTAAACTCCATCTGCCATCATTCAGCCCACTCTTCTAACTGGCCTAAATCTCTCTGCAAGCTTTGAAAACCTACTTCATTATCCACAACGCCACCTACCTTAGTATCATCTGCATACTTACTGATCTAATTTACCACCCCATCATCCAGATCATTAATGTATATGACAAACAACATTGGACCCAATGCAGATCCCTGAGGCACACCACTCATCACCGGCTTCCAACCTGACCCTAAACCTAAAACACTAAATTTTCTCATTTTTCAAAAATTTACCTCCCTCCACTTTATGATGTTCTGGTCTCTGAGGTACAGAATTGCAGGGATTCAGCATTCTCTGTGAAGAAATGTATCTACACACCTCCCCGTCTATCTCCCCTTTTGTGAGACTCTCCCACTAGTGAAACCATCTCAACACTGACCCTATCATGACTCTGCCCAAATAAGTCACCCTTCATTCTTCTAAACTGACCTACATGGGGTATAGATAGGATAAATGCAAGCAGGCTTTTCCCACTGAGGTTAGGTGAGCCTAGAACCAGAAGTCATGAGTTAAGGGTGAAAGGTGAAATGTTTAAGGGAACTTCTTCACTCAGAGGGTGGTTAGAGTGAGGAACAAGCTGCCAGAGGAAATGATGGATGCAGTTTTAATTTCAACATTTAAGAGAAACTTGGAGAGGTACATTGGATGGGAGGGGTTTGGTGGGCTATGGTCCAGTCCAGGTGCAGGTCAATGGGACGAGGCAGATTAATAATTAGATAGATAGATAGATAGATACTTTATTCATCCCCATGGGGAAATTCAACTTTTTTTCCAATGTCCCATACACTTGTTGTAGCAAAACTAATTACATACAATACTTAACTCAGTAAAAAATATGATATGCATCTAAATCACTATCTCAAAAAGCATTAATAATAGCTTTTAAAAAGTTCTTAAGTCCTGGCGGTAGAATTGTAAAGCCTAATGGCATTGAGGAGTATTGACCACTTCATCCTGTCTGAGGAGCATTGCATCGATAGTAACCTGTCGCTGAAACTGCTTCTCTGTCTCTGGATGGTGCTATGTAGAGGATGTTCAGAGTTATCCATAATTGACCGTAGCCTACTCAGCGCCCTTCGCTCAGCTACCAATGTTAAACTCTCCAGTACTTTGCCCACGACAGAGCCCGCCTTCCTTACCAGCTTATTAAGACGTGAGGCGTCCCTCTTCTTAATGCTTCCTCCCCAACACGCCACCACAAAGAAGAGGGCGCTCTCCACAACTGACCTATAGAACATCTTCAGCATCTCACTACAGACATTGAATGACGCCAACCTTCTTAGGAAGTACAGTCGACTCTGTGCCTTCCTGCACAAGGCATCTGTGTTGGCAGTCCAGTCTAGCTTCTCATCTAACTGTACTCCCAGATACTTGTAGGTCTTAACCTGCTCCACACATTCTCCATTAATGATCACTGGCTCCATATGAGGCCTAGATCTCCTAAAGTCCACCACCATCTCCTTGGTCTTGGTGATATTGAGACGCAGGTAGTTTGAGTTGCACCATATCACAAAGTCCTGTATTAGTTTCCTATACTCCTCCTCCTGTCCATTCCTGACACACCCCACTATGGCCGTGTCATCAGCGAACTTCTGCACATGGCAGGACTCCGAGTTATATTGGAAAATGATAGGGCTTGTTTCTGTGCTGCAGAGCTCAGTGACTCTATGATTCAGTAACTCCAAGGACCCGGAACGTTAGCCTCTTAGCTCTCCCAGCAGTACATAAAGGGAATATACAGTATTGTGCAAAAGCCTTAGGCACATATATATAGCAAGGGTGCCTATGACTTTTGCACAGAGCTGTGGTGGTACACTTACAGAAAATGTGCAGTGCAGGCAGAAAATAAGGTGCAAGGACATGATGGGGTAACTTAGAAAATTAAAAACAAAGTACACAAAATGCTGGAGGAACTTAGCAAGTTAGGCAACACCTCTGGAGGGGGATAAATAGTCAACATTTAAGAGATTAAAAGTTCTTTATTGCACGAGAGATCTGTTCCGGAGTCTTATAACATGAAGCTGACCTTACATCTGCTGATAGATGTTTTCATGTTTTTGTATCTTCTGCCCAAAGGAAGAGAGAGGAGAGAATGTCTAGCATAGGAGGGGCTGCTTTCCCAAGGTGGGGGGAATGTAGACAGGGTCAATGGAAAGGCATTTCATGGTAGACTGGGCGGTGCTCACAACTCCCAACAATTTCTTACAGTCTTAAGCCGAGCAGTTGCCATATTAAACTATGACCCATCCAGATAGAATGTTTCTTTAGTGAACCTGTACAGATTGGCGAGGATCACTGGGCCACACCTGATTTCCTTAGCCTTCTGAAGAAGTAAAGAAACAAGTGTTCTTTCTTGGCATAGCATCTATGTGACTGGATCAGGACAAGTATTGGTAATATTTCAGATTTATTTCCTAAATATTGGTAATATTTCTGAAGATCTAGGAATTTAAAAATTTCATACATCTCCACCTCAGCATTATTGATGGAGTCTGCTGAGGAGAACCATATCTATAAACTTACAAACGCTGTCATAGAGTACTACAGAGTCACTGAGGTATCATCTGTCAATGCTATCATTTTGCATTTGGGAACAATATACCATTCAGTAAGCACAGTGTGCACTTCCCGCTCTAGTTAATATCTTCTTCCAAGTTATGGATGGTAAATATTTTGGCTCGGGTCCACACACAGAATTTGTGGACCATTGACATCACACAATGTGGATTATAATTTGCCTGCACACTGACATTTTCCATCCCTTTAGGTAAATGACAATGCAAACTCATAACAAGCCATGTAGGATACTGGTGAACAGTGAGGTTAACTCTCTATTCTGAACCAATCCGGTTCAGGGATGTAAAAAAAACGCTACAGAATGGTGTGCTCATTGGAGTGCTAAAGCTGGTGAGTGATTTTATAGAGGGGTACAGTCCTACAGAAAATCATGAGAGGCACAGATAGGGTGAATGTGCACATCCTTGTTTACAAACGAGTAACCTAGAGCACGGCAATTTCCTAATATAAATGTACAATCTGCCGGCTGGTGGTGCAGTGACATCAGTGCCGGACTCTGGAGCGAAGGTTCCCAAGTTCGAATCCAGTCGGGCCTCTCCCGGACACGCTTTCCATCCGTGCCGGGTTGAGTGTCGAGCTCGCAACTCGGCCTCGTAAAAAAAAAACCCCACTGCACTGTGAGAAGGATGTTGGGGACCATTCGCAGAATCTTTCCTCCAAGACAACCACTTGAAAAAGTAAGTGGTCGCTGAGGCTGTGGCAGAGTATGGCACACAGAAAAAAATGGACAATCAGTGGCCACTTTATTAGGTGTACCTCTACACCTGCTCTAATCAGCCAATCATGTGGCAGCAACTCAATGCATAAAAGCACACAGAAATGGTCAATTGGTTCAGTTGTTGTTCAGACCAAACATCAGAATGAGGAAGACATGTGATCCAAGTGGCTTTGATTATTGGTGCCAGAAGGGGTGGTTTGAGTATCTCAGAAACTGCTGATTTCCTGTGATTTTCTCTCTAAAGTTTAGAGAGAATGGTGCGAAAACAAAAAAAAATCCAGTGAGTGGCTGTTCTGTGATAAAAAAAATTTATTGTTAATGAGAGAATTCACACCTCTAAAATACTGAACATTGTGGACTATTCATCGCATGTTCTTGATCTTTATTTCTTATTGTTATATTTTTTTCTTTCTTTTTGTATTGGCACAGTTTGTTGTCCTTTGAAAACTGGTTATTTGTCTATCTTGTTGACTGTGGTCTTTCATTGATTCTATTGTGGTTTTCATATTTACTGTGAATGCCCACCAGAAAATGCATCTCAGGGTATTATATGGTGACATATGTTCCTTGATAATAAAGTTACTTTGAACTTTAAATTTTGTATATGAAATGAACTGACTGACAATCAATTTAGTGTTAAAAATGTAATTGTCGACGGTGTCTACAAATGTAAGAATGAACATGCATTCCATGGTTTATTCTTAAGTATTTTAGAGTCTGTCATAGAAAAATAGTACAGAAACAGGCCCTTCAGCCCATCTAGCCTGTGCAGAACCATTAAAACTGCCTATCCCCATTGACTTGCACCTGGACCAAAGCCCTCCATGCCCTACCATGCATGTACCCATCCAAACTTCACATAAGCGTACCACTTGCATTGGCAGCTCATTCCACACTCTCAGGATCCTCTCAGTGAAGAAGCTTCCCTCATGTCCCCTCAAATTTTTCACCTTTCTCCCTTACTCCATGTCCTCCGGTTGTTGTCCCACCCAATTTCAGTGGGAAAAGCCTACTTGCATTTACCTTCTATTTTGTATACCTCTATCAAATCTCTTCTCAATCTTCTACATTCCAAGGAATAAAGTCCTAACCTATCCAATCTTTCTTTATAATTCATGTCCTTGTAAATTTCACCATCCTTGTAAATTTTCTCTGTACTCCCTCAACCTTATTTACATCTTTTCTGTTGTTAGGTGACCAAAATTGCACACAATACTCCAAATTAGGTCTCATCAACATCTTATACAATTTCAATATAACATTCTATCTCTTGTACTCAATATATTGATTTTATTTATGAAGGCCAAAGTGCCCAAAGCTTTCTTTGTAATTCTTAATTTCTTTACAAATTTCTTAACTTTATTAATTAAGGACATAGAACCTAGAAACATAGAAAACCTACAGCGCAATACAGGCCCTTCGGCCCACAAAGTTGTGCCGAATGTGTCCCTACATTAGAAATTACTAGGCTTACCCATAGACCTCTATCTTTCTAAGCTCAATGTACCTATCCAAAAGTCTCTTAAAAGACCCTATCATATCCGCCTCCACCACCGTTGCCAGCAGCCCATTCTACGCACTCACCACTCTGAGTAAAAAACTTACCCCTGACATCTCCTCTGTCCCTACTCCCCAGCCGGTGTCCTCTTGTGGCAACCATTTTCAGACCTGGGAAAAAGCCTCTGACTATCTACACAATCAATGCCTCTCATCATCTTATACACCTCTATCAGGTCACCTCTCATCCCCCTTCGCTCCAAGGAGAAAAGGCCAATTCACTCACCCTATTCTCATAAGGCATGCTCCCCAATCCAGGCAACATCCTTGTAAATCTCCTCTGCACCCTTTCTATGGCTTCCACGTTCTTCCTGTAGTGAGGCGACCAGAACTCACATGGTTGAGGGAGGAACAGTGGCAGCATTGTAAAGGCTCTTGGACACAGTTACTGTAGGTGGATAGGAAAGGTTTAGAGAGATATGGGTCAAAAGCAGGCAAAGGGGATTCGTTTAGTTTGGAATACTGGTCACCATAGAAAACTAAATTAGATACATGCACTCAGGGTCCACTTTATTAGGTACTTAATAAAAAGGCCAGTGAGTGTATGTTCATGGTCTTCTGCTACTGTAGCCCATCCACTTCAAGGTTTGGCGTGTTGAGCATTCAGATATACCCTTCTGCTCACCACTGCTGCAGTGCCTGGTTATTTGAGTTACTGTCAAGTTTAAGTTCAAATTCAGTTTATTCTCATTCATCCATACACGTGTATACAGCCAAACAAAATAGCATTCCTCCGGACCAAAGTGCAAACACAGTCACACACATAACATTAAGCAATATTACCACAAGTAAATTAACAAACGAAAGGTGCATTTACAACTCAAGTTAAAACGTAAGCGGTATGAGACCTGGGCAGTGGCAGTAAGTTCAGTAGTCTTTCTACCTGGCAGAAGAAGCTGTTTCCCATCCAAGCAGCTCTTGTCCTATTTCTTGTGTTACTGTCGGTTTGAAACAGTCTGGCCAATCTCCAAGACCTTTCTCATCAACAAAACATTTTCACCCATAGAACAACAACTGAATCTCATACAACACACAGAACAACAACTGAATCTCATACAACACACACAAAATGTTGGTGGAACACAGCAGGCCAGGCAGCATCTATAAGGAGAAGCACTGTCGACGTTTCGGGCCAAGACCCTTCCCCTTATAGATGCTGCCTGGCCTGCTGTGTTCCACCAGCATTTTGTGTGTTTTGTTGTTTGAATTTCCAGCATCTGCAGATTTCCTCGTGTTTGCTGACTGAATCTCATGACCAGGTCAGCGTGCTTTTAGGTATTGAGTTGCCACCAACTGATTGGTTGATCAGATATTTGCATTAACAACCAGTTGCACAGGTGTACCTCATAAAGTAGCCACTGAGTGTATAATTGAAATGAAATATGCATTTTCTTCATTGACACGATTGGTTTATTAGATATTTGCATTAATGACCAGTTGTGCAGGTATACCGAATTAAGTGGCCATAGAGTGCAAGGGGAATTAAAGATAAGTGAAGGAAGATTAGGTTTGAAAGATTAAAGAAGTGAGACAGATGAAAGTGAATAAAAATACATATAGTTATAAAAAAATATTAAAAATTAAATACGCAGGTTACTACTGTGTGATGAAATTCCACAGTTTCTGGTCCAGAGAGATTCAATGGCAACGAAAAAAGAAATCTCATCTTTACAAACCTTCTTTTGTTAAAATTCAGGCCTGGTATTCTGGAGAAAGCTTCACGGCCAATTAACGGAAAAACTTTCATTTTCTAGGAGCCCTGAGCTGTTGAGGACAGGCTGCTGTCCGCACATAGTGTTGTGAAGCTCAGAGTGAATCACAATTCACGGGGGATCTCCTCCTCATGCTGTGCCTGTATAATTTATACCGTAATAATGATGACGGCAATTAAAATCAGTGTTGTTCTGGCAACAGTTTCTGGTCCACCTGGAGAACACTTCACAGTACCCTTGACAGTGACAAAAAGAAAATAGTCTATAAACAAGAGAAAATCTGCAGATGCTGGCCCGGTAGTATCTCTGAAAAAGAGCGAACAGTCGACATTTTGGGTTGAGACCCTTCATGAGCTGAAATCTATCCTCAGTTGCACTCATTAACTCCATGCATCTGATTTAGAATTAGGCTCTACGACTTAGAGTTCTCCATTGACGCCGCCTGACCTGCAGAATACGTCCAGCGATTTCTGTTTTTATTGCTATGATCTGCACGCTTCCAGACATTTTGCTCTTCGGGTTGAATGGAGTTCTTCACTGTGAGTTTAGGGCAAGAAGCAATGGTAAATATTTATGCCGTGCCAAATCTGAAGAAGCCCTGCCATGGAGGGTCTCACGCCCGGCTGCGAGAGAAGGAGCGTTGGGCACAGGACCTGTTCTTGTAAAACCTCAGAGTTACAGAAATGCCAACAGGAGCTCCGAACGTTTCGTGCCTAGGAGAGGACGGATGGCTACACCTGGGGACAACTTGGTAGACTGGACCAGGATAAAGGACTCTGGCGAGCTGCTGTTGGTGGCCTTTGCCCTGGGGGGTTTGTGGTGGGGTGGTGGGCTTCGGAAAGTAAGTAAGAAAATTCACATCAATCAAGTTCTAGTATTTGAATAACCTAGGCTCTTAGTTCAATTCCTGCAACTACCACCAGAGACACTACCATTGTTCTCACAGACAGCTCATCCTTATCTTCTCAAAGAGTAACAGCTGCAAATTTAGAACATGTCATGATTCCTTCATTACATAAATGAAGTATAAGGCTAATTACCCTGAACTCAGTCCATCAAGTGCAACAAAGAATCTGCTGGGAAAACTCAATGGTTTGAGCAGCAACTATGTGGGTGGGGTGAGGAACAGAATTGTTCACGTTTCAACACTACCTTAGCGCCCAGAATGTTGTCACTTTCTTTCCCACCCACAGATACCGTTCAACACGCTGGCTTCCTCCTGAGCTTGTTGCTGCACCAGGTTGCAGTGCCTTGTGTCTGCATTCAGCGTGAATCTAAACTCGGCGGCCACTTTACTAGCTACAGCTATACACCTGCTAATTAGCCAATCGTGCAGCCGCAACTCGATGCATAGGAGCAAGAGGTTCAGACCAAACATCAGAACGGGGATAAAATGTGATTTCAGTGACTTTGACGTGGAATGATTGTTGGTGCCTGAGGGGGTGGTTTAAGTATCTCAGGAGCTCCTGGGAATTTCACACACAACACTCCCTAGAGTTTACAGAGAGTGTTGCAAAAAATAAACACAAAAAAACACCAGTGAGCAGGAGTGGAAAAAAAATGGCTTGTTAATGAGAGAGGTCAGAGGAGAATGGCCAGACTGGTTCGAGCTGACAGGAAGGCGACAGTAACTCAAATAACCACACATTGCAACAGTGGTGTTCAAAGTCTAAAGTTCCAAGTAAGTTCGTTATCTAAGTATACAGTGGCATGCAGAAGTTTGGGCACCCCTGGTCAAAATTTCTGTTACTGTGAATAGATAAACGAGTAAAAGAGGACCTGATTTCCAAAAGGCATAAAGTTAAAGATGACACATTTCTTTAATATTTCAAGCAAGATTACTTTTTTTTATTTCCATGTTTTACAATTTCAAAATAACAAAAATAGAGCCCGAAGGAAAAATTTGGGCACCCTGCGTGGTCAGTACTTAGTAACACCCCTTTTGGCGAGTATCCCAGCTTGTAAACACTTTCTGTAGCCAGCTAAGTGTCTTTTAATTCTTGTTTGGGGAATTTTCGCCTATTCTTCCTTGCAATGGGCTTCTAATTCTGTGAGATTCTTGGGCCATCTGGCATGCACTGCTCTTTTGAGGTCTATCCACAGATTTTCAATGATGTTTAGGTTGGGAGACTGTGAGGGCCATGGCAAAACCTTCAGCTTGCGCCACTTGAGGTAGTCCATTGTGGATTTGGAGGTGTGTTTAGGATCATTATCCTGTTGTAGAAGCCATCCTCTTTTCATCGTCAGCTTTTTTACAGACAGTGTGATGTTTGCTTCCAGAATTTGCTGGTACTTAATTGAATTAATTCTTCCCTCTACCAGTGAAATGTTCCCCGTGCCACTGGCTACAATACAAGCCCAAATCATGATCGATCCACCCCTGTGCTTAACAGTTGGAGAGGAGTTCTTTTCATGAAATTCTGCACCCATTTTTCTCTAAACATACCTTTGATCATTGCAGCCAAAAAGTTCTATTTTAACTCCATCAGTCAACAGGACTTGTTTCCAAAATGCATCAGGCTTGTTTAGATGTTCCTTTGCAAACTTCTGTCGCTGAATTTTGTGGTGAGGACGCAGGAAAGGTTTTCTTCTGATAACTCTTCTAGAACAGTGCACCACCACTCCAGAGTCTGCTAAATCTTCCTGAAGGTCTTTTGCAGTCAAACGGGGGTTTTGATTTGCCTTTCTAGCAATCCTACAAGCAGTTCTCTCGGGAAGTTTTCTTGGTCTTCCAGACCTCAACTTGACCTCCACCGTTCCTGTTAACTGCCATTTCTTAATTACATTACAAACTATGAAACAGCTACCTGAAAATGTTTTACTATCTTCATATAGCCTTCTCCTGCTTTGTGGGCATCATTTATTTTAATTTTCAGAGTACTGGGCAGCTGCTTAGAGGAGCCCATGGCTGCTGATTGTTGGGACAAGGTTTGTGGAGTCAGGGTATTCATAAAGGTTTGAAATTTGCATCATCAGGCCTTTCCTAATGATGACTGTGAACAAGCTATAGCCCTAACAAGCAAATTAAGGTCTGAGACCTTGGTAAAAGTTATCTGAGAGCTGAGAGCTTTTTAAAAGCTATTATTAATGCTTTTTGAGATAGTGATTTAGATGTATATCATATTTTTTTACTGAGTTAAGTATTGTATGTAATTAGTTTTGCTACAACAAGTGTATGGGACATTGGAAAAAAGTTGAATTTCCCCATGGGGATGAATAAAGTATCTATCTATCTATCTAAATCTCTTGGGGTGCCCAAACTTTTGCATGGTGCTCCTTTCCTTTTTTTCCCCCACTCTAAAATTGTACAAAACAAAAATAATACTCTAATCTTGCTTCAAATGTTGAAAATAATGTTTCATCTTTAACTTTATGACTTTTTGAGATCAGTTCATCTTCTACTCACTTAACTATTCACAGTAGCAGAAATTTTGACCAGCGGTGCCCAAACCTTTGCATGCCACTGTATATACGTAACCATATACAACCCTGAGATTATTTTTTTTTTGCAGGCTGAAGAGCTTCACTGAACAAACATGCCAAACCTAGAAGTGGATGCGCAGTAGAAGACCACGAAAATACAGACATACAGGAGGTACCTAATAAAGTGGCCACTGGGTGTAAATTTAAACAGTAAGTGTACAACTTGGTAGACAATTCTCTGTTAGGCAAATAGACATTTTCTGGCAAGACTTGGAAACATCTCTTGAACTGAGTGCAGTTTAGGATTAGCTCAGAATTTCAGCCGACCACGTTCAGGGGAGAACATTTGGAGCTAGGTTCAGTGGTCTGGGACGTGAGCTCTTGTGAGGGTTTTGCCATCAGCCATCGTACAACAGAATCACAAAGCACATTGCCAAATAGACTGGGTGAGATAATACTGAGAACTGAAGATGCCAATTGCTACTGTGTATTTGTCCTGTTAGAACCCAGCACCAATTAGTAGGAGCTAGCTACACAGGTCTACGGTTTTGCCTAGAATGAGTGAAAAACGTAGTACATAGAACACAGAATGTAAAACATCGAACGTGGGAAGGTATAGCATAGGAACACACACTTCAGCTCACAATGTTGTGCCAAACTAATTAAACTATTATATTAATTACATTAATCATTTCTGCATACACAAATTTGCATATTAATATTCATCTTAATATTAATCATCTCTACATATTAATGTGCCTATCTAGCTCATTTGTTCCTTACGTGCCATGCCGTATGACTTAGGCAATTATGGTCTTTCCATAACCATGATTGATTTTGGCAAATTTTTCTACAGAAGCAGTTTGACATTGCCTTCTTCTGGGCAGTGTTTTTACAAGCCAGGTGACCCCAGCCATTATCTGTACACTTCAGAGATTGTCTGCCTGGCATCAGTGGTCGCATAACCAGGACTTGTGATCTGACCATATGACCATCCACCACCTGTTCCCATTGTTTCATGTGACCCTGATCAAGGGACTAAGTAGGTGCTACACCTTGCCTAAGAGTGATCAGCAGACTAGTGGAAGGAAGGAGTGCCTTACACCTCCTTTGGTAGAGACATATCTTCACCCTACCTATTTGCCTATCTAACATCCTCTTTAATACCACCAACATCCCAGGCATTGTATTTCAGACACCCATCACCAACTGTGCAAAAACTTGCACCACTCATTCCTTTGAACTTTCCCTCTCTCTTTCCCTGTAGAATTTGATATTTCTGTCCCGGGAAAAGGATGCCCTCTAGTATCACATAGCTTGACCTTGGCAGGTAGATACCAGCTGTCTACTCTATCTATGCCCCTCACAATTTTATAAACTTCTCTCAGGTCTCCACGTAATTCCCTCTATTCCAGGGAAAAGAACCCTGGTTTGCCTGACCTCTCCTTATAGCACTTGTATTCTGATCCAGGTAATATCATGATTACTGGGGGTACCAGAGTTCTCCAGGCTCTGTCACTCCTTCTTCTCTGATTATTGGTTGTTTATTTTCATCTGTACCTTGTTTTAGTTATCGGTACTCCTGTGCCTTGTTTTGTTCCTCTATTTCAATTCCTTCTATGTTGTTAGTCATTCCTCAGTTTTGAGTTTATTGGGTCTGTGTTTCTTACAAACCAATTGTCGAGTAAAGATTCTTTGTTCAACTCCAACTTTGTCTCTGGTCTCCCTGCATTTGGGTCCCCCTGGTCTAAATCTCTCCTAGTAGACCACAGGTTGAAGATATGGAACTACACCATAACAACTCGGTTCAAACCTAGCCTGGCAACCAATCCTGTTCCAGGAAAACCTCTTCTGTTCTGAACTTTCTCCAAAGCCTCCACATCTTTAACATAAATAGGGAAACCAAAAGTGAATGCAATATTCCAGATACAGTCTAACCAAAGTTTTATAAAGGTGCAACATAATGCCCTGACTCTTGAACTAGGCCACTTGACTAACAAAGAAAAGCATGTCTTCTTTCCCACCCCATCAACATTTGTAGCCAAGGGATCTTGCAAGGTCAGAGCCTCAACCTCAAGGCTCAAGGCACCATGATAAATGCATTATTAGTATTGATTTATTATTGTCATATGTACCAAGACACAGTGAGAAGCTTGTCTTGATCAAATCATTGCACAATGCATTAAGGTAGAAATTTCCAAGTAAATTTTATTATCAAAGTACATTATGTCACAATATACAACCCTGAGATTTATTTTCTTGTGGGCACACTCAACAAATCGATAGATTAATAACTATATCAGAATCAATGAAAGACCACTCAATTCAACCTGAGTTCAGAAGACCACAAACTGTGCAAATGCAAAATGAAGAATCATTAATATAAATACATAAGCAATAAATATTGAACATGAGGTGAAGAGTCTCTGAAAGTGAGTCCATTGGTTATGGGAACACTTCAATGATGGGGCAAATGGAGTTGAGTGATGCTATCCCCTTTAGTTCAAGAGCCTGATGTTCCAGGGGCAGTGACTTTTCCTGAACCAGGAGGTGTGACTCCTACTGCTCTTGTATCTTCTTCCTGATGGCAACAGTGAGAAGAGAGCATGCCCTCGGTGGTGGGGTCCCTGATGATGGATGCTGCTTTCCTGTGGTAGTGTTTCATGTAGATGTGCTCAATAGCTGGAAGGGCTTTAGTCGTGATGGACTGAGTCATCACAACTTTTTTAGGATTTTCTGTTCAAAGGCATCAGTATTTCCATACCAGGCTGTGATGCAGCCGGTCAATATACTCTCCACCGTACATCTGTTGAAGTTTGTCAGAATTTTAGATGTTGCACTGAATCTTCACAAACTCCTAAGAAAGTAAAGGCACTGCGATGCTCTCTTCATAATTGCACTTACGTGCCAGGCCCAGGATAAACCCTCTGTGACACCTAGGAATTTAAATTTGCTAATAGATAGATAGATAGATAGATAGATACTTTATTCATCCCCATGGGGAAATTCAACTTTTTTTCCAATGTCCCATACACTTGTTGTAGCAAAACTAATAACATACAATACTTAACTCAGTAAAAAATATGATATGCATCTAAATCACTATCTCAAAAAGCATTAATAATAGCTTTTAAAAAGTTCTTAAGTCCTGGCGGTTGAATTGTAAAGCCTAATGGCATTGGGGAGTATTGACCTCTTCATCCTGTCTGAGGAGCATTGCATCGATAGTAACCTGTCGCTGAAACTGCTTCTCTGTCTCTGGGATGGTGCTATGTAGAGGATGTTCAGAGTTTTCCATAATTGACCGTAGCCTACTCAGCGCCCTTCGCTCAGCTACCGATGTTAAACTCTCCAGTACTTTGCCCACGACAGAGCCCGCCTTCCTTACCAGCTTATTAAGACGTGAGGCGTCCCTCTTCTTAATGCTTCCTCCCCAACACGCCACCACAAAGAAGAGGGCGCTCTCCACAACTGACCTATAGAACATCTTCAGCATCTCACTACAGACATTGAATGACGCCAACCTTCTAAGGAAGTACAGTCGACTCTGTGCCTTCCTGCACAAGGCATCTGTGTTGGCAGTCCAGTCTAGCTTCTCGTCTAACTGTACTCCCAGATACTTGTAGGTCTTAACCTGCTCCACACATTCTCCATTAATGATCACTGGCTCCATATGAGGCCTAGATCTCCTAAAGTCCACCACCATCTCCTTGGTCTTGGTGATATTGAGACGCAGGTAGTTTGAGTTGCACCATATCACAATACTCTCCACCTCTGATCCTTCCATGAGAACAGGCTCATGAGCCTAGAGTTTCCTCCTCCTTGCTCTTGCTGATGTTGAGTGAGATGTTGTTGTCATGACACCACTTGACCAGATTTTCAGTCTTCCCCCTGTATACCGATTCATCCCCACCTTTGATTCGGCCCATGAACAGTAGTGTCATCAGCATACTGGAATTAGGCATTGGAGCTGTACTCAGCCACACAGTCATAAAGTGTAAAGTGAACAGAGCAGGGCGCCAAGAGCGCAGCCTTGTGGCACACCTGTGCTGATGGAAGATGGTGAAGAAGATGCTCTTGCCAATTCGAATAGACTGGGGTCTGCAAATGAGAACACCCAGGATTTAATTGCACGAGGTTGTATGGAGGCCAAGGTCTTGGAGCTTATTGATTAGTTCTGAGGGGATGATGGTATTGAATGCTCAGCTGTAGAATAAGGTAAAGCAATAACAATGCTGATTAAAGTTATTTTGAGTTATTTAGTTATTGTCATTGCTGAGCAGAATGAGATTGCAGTAATATTCTTTTCAGTGCAAAGCAACCTACTGGCAATTCAATTACTAAAAACACAATGACTACATTTAAAATAATGTCTGAGTGACAGCCAAGTTACAACTGAATTAAAAGCACGTAACTCTCAAATTAAAAGACACAGTGGCTGCTCATTCAAGTATTGTACATGCCCTTGTTATTAAATGGCATCAAGGATTAACGCTGACATTTAAAATAAAAACGTGCTCTGAAATCAAAGGAAGGTTGCTGCCCCATTTAGATCACAAGATAAAGGAGCAGAGTAGGCCATTCTGCTCATCGAGTCTGCTCCGCCACTCCACCATGAGCTAAACTATTCTCCCATCTAGTTCCAATTTCAGGCTTTTTCCCCACATCCCTTGATACCCTGACTAATTAGATATTTGTCAATCTCCTCCTTAAACACCCTCAATGATTGGGCCTCCACAGCTGCATGTGGCAACGAATTCCATAAATCCATGACCCTCTGGCTAAAAAATTTCTCCTCATCTCTGTTTTAAATGGGTACCCTCTAATTCTAAGACTGTGACCTCTTGTCCTGGATTCACCCACCAAGGGAAACGGCCTTTCCACATCTACTCTGTCCAACCCTTTCAACATTCAAAATGTTTCTATGAGATCCCCTCTCAATCTTCTATACTCTAATGAGTACAATCCAAGAGCTGACAAACACTCCTCATATGTTAGTCCCTGAATTCCAGGAATCATCCTAGTGAATCTTCTCTGAACTCTCTCCAACATCAGCACATCCTTTCTAAGATAGGGGGCCCAAAACTGCACACAGTATTCCAAATGGGGTCTCACCAGTGCCCCATAGAGCCTCATCAACACCTCCTTACTCTTATACACTATTCCTCTTGAAATGAATGCCAACATAGCATTCGCTTTCCTTACTGTCAATCCAACCTGGTGGTTAATCTTTAGGGTATCCTGCACTGGGATCCCCAAATCCCTCTGCACTTCCGATTTTTGAATTTCCGTTTCCTCAACACTTCCTGCTCCTCCACCTATCTTGGTGTCATCTGCAAACTTAACCACAAAACCATTTAATCCATAATATAAATCATCGATATACAGTATAAAAAGAAGAGGCCCCAACACCAACCCCTGCGGAACACCACTAGCAACCGGCAACCAACCAGAATAGGATCCCTGTATTCCCACACTTTGCTTTCTGCCTATCAGCCAATGTTCCACCCATTCCAATATCCTTCCTGTAATTCCATGGGCCCTCATCTTATTAAGCAGCCTCTTATTCAGTACCTTATCAAAGGCCTTTTGGAAATCCAAATGCACAACATCCACAGCCTCTCCCTTGTCAATCTTATTCGAGATTACCTCAAAAAATTCCAATAGGTTGGTGAGGCAGGATCTTCTCTTCATGAAATCATGCTGGCTTGGGCCTATTTTGTCATGCACCTCAAGGTAATTCATAATCTCATCCTTGAGGATTGACTCCAATAACTTTCCAACTACCGATGTCAGACTAATAGGTCTGTAATTTTCCTTTTGCTGCCTTCCCCCTTTCTTAAACAATGGAACTACATTTGTGACCTTCCAGTCCTTCGGAACCGTGCCAGAGTCTACTGATTCCTGGAAGATTATTTCCAATGCTTCCACAATCTCCAAAGCCACCTCCTTCAGAACCCGTGGATGCACCTCATCCAGTCCGGGAGACCTATCTATCCTTAGTCCATTTAGCTTCTCAAGCACTTTCTCTCTAGTAATCTTGACTGTACCTAATTCTATTCCCTGATACCTCTGGCTATCAGGTATGTTGCTAATGTCTTCCACTGTGAAGACTGATGCAAAATACTCATTTGGTTCCTCTGCCATCTCTTTGTTACCCGTTATAATTTCTCCAGCATCCTTTTCAATAGGTCCTATATCTACCCGTGTCAGTCTTTTACTCTTCATATATTTAAAACTCTTAGTGTCCTTTATATGTTAATTGCCAATTTCCTTTCATAATTCATCTTTTCTTTCCTAATGACATTCTTAGTTTCCTTCTAAAAATTTTTAAAATTCGTCCAGTCCTCAGTTTTCCCACTAATTTTTGCTTCCTTGTACGCTGCCTCTTTTGCTTTCATTTTAGCCTTAACTTCTCTCGTTAGCCACATTTATGTCATTTTTCCTTTTATGGTTTTCTTTTTTCTTGGAATATATTTTTCTTGCACTCTCCTTATTTCTTGTAGGAATTTCATCCTATTCTGCTCTACTGTCCCTCCATTTAGCTTACTTTTCCAATCAACTTGGGCCAGTTTCTCTCTCATACCACTGTAATTTCCTTTGCTCCACTGAAATATTGATACACTTATAATACACATATTATGATCACTACTTCCAAGGGGGTTCCATTGCCTCTAGCTCCCTAATCGCCTCAGGCTAATTACACAGCACCCAATCCAAAACAGCTGATCCCCTGGTGGGCTTATGGACAAGCTGCTCCAGAAAGCAATGCTGTAGGCATTCTACAAACTCCCTCTCCTGAGATCCAGTATCTTCCTGACTTTCCCAATCCACTTTCATATTAAAATCTTCCATAATTATCTTGACATTTTCCTTCTGACACACTTTTTCTATTTCCAGCTGTAACTTGTAGTCCACATCCCGGCTGCTGTTTGGAGTCCGGTATATAACTGCTATTAGTGTCTTTTTACCCTTGCCATTTCTTATTTCGACGCATAGGGATTCTACTTCTTCTGATCCTATGTCCCTTCTTTCTAGTGATTTGATATCATTGCTTACCATCAGGGCCACACCACCCCCTTTACCTACCTTCCTATCTTTCCTATACACAGTGTATCCTTGAACATTCAGCTCCCAATCACATCCATCATTTAGCCATGACTCAGTGATGGCCACTATGTCATATCTTTTAACCTGTAGCTGTACATCAAGGACATCCACTTTATTTCTAATGCTGCGGGCATTTAAGTATAGTACATTTAGATCAGTATCTGTTACTGATTTTGCTATATTTCTATCGCACAGCAAATTATCCTGTCTATTCACCTGCCTGTCCTTGCCATCTTTGCTGCACAGTATCTTTGACTTATTACTATTTTCCTCTTCCTCGACCCTAACACCCTGGTTTCTTTACCCTCTTCTCTTTTCTAAAAGGGCCTCCTTCTATTCTGAGGTAGCGCCCTCTGGTCCTAGACTTATCCCACTATA
This sequence comes from Hemitrygon akajei, assembly GCF_048418815.1. Taxonomy (NCBI): domain Eukaryota; kingdom Metazoa; phylum Chordata; class Chondrichthyes; order Myliobatiformes; family Dasyatidae; genus Hemitrygon; species Hemitrygon akajei. The sequence goes on along the minus strand of NC_133126.1, from coordinate 190,773,381 downwards.
GGAAGCATGCTCTCCACATCCACTCTATCTAGGCCTTTCAATATCTGACAGGTTTCAATGAGATCCCCCTTATTTTTCTACTCCAGGGGTTCCCAACCTGAGGCCCTCAGACATCTTGCTTAATGCTGTTGGTTCATGGCATAAAAAAGGTTGGGAACCCCTGTGCTAAACTCAAGTGAATAGAAGCCCAGAGCCATATAACACTCCTCGTACAGTATGTTAACCCTTTCACTTCTGGTATCGTCCTCTGGGCCCTCTCCAACGCCAGCACTTCCTTTCTTGCATAAGGGGCCCAAAACTGCCCGCAGGGCTCCAAATGTGACCTGACCAATGCCTTATGAAGCCTCAGCATTACATTCTTGTTTTTGCAGTATATTCTAATCCTCTCGAAATGAATGCTAAGTATGTGACTGTTATATAAAGTGCAATTTTTCCAACATTTTCTCAATTCTCAGGTGTACCACAGTGCATGGAGAGTGTAATTATCGACAGAAAGCCAAGACTGGGAGTAAAGAGTAATTTTCAGTAGCCTGTCCTTAATCAATGCAGCCAGACCCATGTGTAAACTTTACCCATATGCTTCTGTGGGTGATAGAGTCATAACTCAGTACAGCACGAAAGCAGGCCCTTTGGCCCAACTCATCTCTGCTGGCCCTCTAAATCCCTCCCATCCATGTATCAATCCAAGTCTCTTTTGGGCATGGTTATTGTAACTTCCTCAGTCACTTCACCCTGTGTGAAGAAATTGCCTTTCAAGCCATTCCCCTATTCCCCTTTCATCTTAAGCCAATGTTCTCATGTTTTTTTACTTCACCCTTGCCAGTGAAAAAGACTGTACATGCACCTTATCTACGGGCCTCATGATTTTATACACCTCTGAGAGGTCACCCCTTTAACCTCCTTTGTTCCATGGAACAAAGGCCTAGGCTGCCAAACATTTTGCTGTAACTTGAGCCCTCAAACCTGGCAGCATTCTCCTAAATCCTCTTCACACTTTTTCCAGTTTAATGATGTCAGCCAGGTAACCAAAACTGTACACAGTGCTCCAAGGGCAGCCTCGCCAATGTCTTCTACAACTGACTCCGGTACTCACTGCCCTGACTGATGAAAGCCAACATACCAAGTGCCTTCTTCAGCACTTTGTCTACTTGTGATACTCATCTCAGCGAAGCATGCATTTGTACTCTTTAATGCTTCTGTTCTACAACACTCCCCAGGGCCTATTTCAGCCCAACCCAGGTCTGACTTCCTAAAGTACAACATAGAGAATCACAGAGCCAGAGAGTACTACAACACTGAAACAGGCCCTTTGGCCCATCTAGTCCATGCCAAACTGATCTTCTACCTAGTCCCATTTACCTGCACCCAGATCATATCTGTCCAAACTTCTCCTAAATGTAAAAATTGAACCCACGTTTATGTTCTATGTTTAAACATTCATTGTTCAGCAATTGTTTCCTTTACACAAATCAGATGCTAAATCTATTTAGGTATCAAGCATGACCCATTTCAGAATTACCTTATAAGGTGTCACATGGTAGCGTAGCGGTTTAAAGTACCTGCAACCCAGGTTCAATTCCCGCCGCTACCTGTAAGGAGTTTGTACGTTCTCCCCGTGACTGCATGGGTTTCCTCTGGGTGCTCTGGTTTCCTCCCACAGTCCAAAGACTAACGAGTTGGTAGGTTAATTGGCCAATGTGCATAGTCACATGACTAGGCTAAGGTTAAATCGGTGGTTTGCCGAACGGCGTGGTTCAAGGGGCCAGAAGGGCCTATTCCACACTATCTCAACAAATAAAAATAAATTAAATTAAATCCACCATCTCTGCTGGCCGCTCATTTCACTCTGGCACCATTCTCTGAGTAAAGAAGTTTCCCCTCAGATTCCCATTAAATACTTTGCCATTCGCCCTAAACCTATGACCTTCAGTTCAAAGATCAGCTCAGCTTCATTTATTTTTCGTACTTTGAAACACCGTGAATTACAAAATGTCGTTTGTGTCAGCGGCCAGGACAGTCCGATGACTGTTGGGGTCAGCAGCAAGTGTCTCCATGCTTCCAGCACCAACTAAGCATGCCCACAAACTTACTAACCCTGACTTGTACATCTTTGGAATCTGGGAGGAAACCAGAGCAATTGGAGAAACACAGACAAAAATGCTAAAGGAATTCATCATCCATGGAAATGAATGAACAGGACTGGAAATGCAGAATAAGAAAGTGGTGGTGGGGGGAGAGTACAAGCTAAAAGGTTGATAGTAAAGCCAGGTGCATGGGGGAGGGGAGAGATGAAGACAGAAAGTGGGAGGTGATAAGTCAAAAAGGTAAAGGGCTGGGGAAGAAGGAATCTGATAGGAGAGGAGAGTGACCTCACCATGCAGTAGAGAAGGCCATGGACAGACATGTGAAAATTCAAGTAAATTTATGTCAAGTACTTCTGTTGTATGTCACCATATACAACCCTGACATTAAATTTTTCACAGGCATTCACTGTAAATACAACAGAGACAATAGAAAGACCTCACCCAACAGGACAAACAACCAACCTGCAACAAACTGTACAAATACAAAAAGCAAAAATAATAATAAATAAATAAACAATAAATATCGAGAACATGAGATGAAGAGTCTTCGAAAGTGAATCTATAGGTTGTGGGAACAGCACATAGCTTCAATGCTTGACAGTCATCAGTCTCAAGTGAGTAGAACAGGGTGCTAAGTACATAGATTTGTGATGCATTTGTGCTGAGAAAGATTGTGGAGATGTTATTGCCAATATGAACAGATGGGTGTTTGCAAGTGAGGAAATTTAGGATCCAGTTTCACAAAGAGATATTAATGCCAAGGTCTTGAAACTTATTGATTAATTTTGAGGGGAGAGAATTGAATGCCAAGCTGTAGTCATTGAAGACTGTCCTGAAGTCTGCTTCTTAACTGTCCAGATGTTCTAGGGTTGAGTGAAGAGCCAATGAAATGGCATCTGCTGTTAACCTGTTGTGACAGTATGCAAATTGGAGTGGATCCAAGTCACTCCTCATGCTGGAGATGACATGTTTCATCACCAACCTCTGAAAGCATTTCATCACAATAGATATAAGTGCTAGTGCACGATAGTCATTGGGAATGGGAATGAGGATTGGACTTAAAACGGTTGGTCACTGGGAAATCCTGATATTTATGGATGGAATGAAGTCACCCTCAGTCTACATAGGGTCTCAACAGGTTGAAGGAGAAATACCTCATTATTTCTGGGCAGCCTTCAAGCTGATGGCATGAATATCAATTTATAGACAATAGGTGCAGAAGTAGACCATTCGGCCCTTCGAGCCTGCACCGCCATTTTGAGATCATGGCTGATCATCTACTATCAATACCCAGTTCCTGCCTTGTCCCCATATCCCTTGATTCCCCTATCCATAAGATACCTATCTAGCTCCTTCTTGAAAGCATCCAGAGAATTGGCCTCCACTGCCTTCCGAGGCAGTGCATTCCAGACACCCACAACTCTCTGGGAGAAGAAGTTCTTCCTTAACTCTGTCCTAAATGACCTACCCCTTATTCTCAAACCATGCCCTCTGGTACTGGACTCTCCCAGCATCTGGAACATATTTCCTGCCTCTATCTTGTCCAATCCCTTAATAATCTTATATGTTGCAATCAGATCCCCTCTCAATCTCCTTAATTCTAGCGTGTACAAGCCCAGTCTCTCTAACCTCTCTGCGTAAGACAGTCCAGACATCCCAGGAATTAACCTCGTGAATCTACGCTGCACTTCCTCTACAGCCAGGATGTCCTTCCTTAACCCTGGAGACCAAAACTGTACACAATACTCCAGGTGTGGTCTCACCAGGGCTCTGTACAAATGCAAGAGGATTTCCTTGCTCTTGTACTCAATTCCCTTTGTAATAAAGGCCAACATTCCATTAGCCTTCTTCACTGCCTGCTGCACTTGCTCATTCACCTTCAGTGACTGATGAACAAGGACTCCTAGATCTCTTTGTATTTCTCCCTTACCTAACTCTACACCATTCAGATAATAATCTGCCTTCTTGTTCTTATTCCCAAAGTGGATAACCTCACACTTATTCACATTAAACATTATCTGCCAAGTATCTGCCCACTCACCCAGCCTATCCAAGTCACCCTGAATTCTCCTAACATCCTCATCACATGTCACCCTGCCACCCAGCTTAGTATCATCAGCAAATTTGCTGATGTTATTTTCAATGCCTTCATCCAAATCGTTGACGTAAATTGTAAACAGCTGTGGTCCCAATACTGAGCCCTGTGGCACCCCACTAGTCACCACCTGCCATTCCGAGAAACACCCATTCACCGCTACCCTTTGCTTTCTATCTGCCAACCAGTTTTCTATCCATGTCAATGTCTTCCCCCCAATGCCATGAGCTTTGATTTTACCCACCAATCTCCTATGTGGGACCTTATCAAATGTCTTCTGAAAATCGAGGTACACTACATCCACTGGATCTCCCCCGTCTAACTTCCTGGTTACATCCTCAAAAAACTCCAACAGATTAGTCAAGCATGATTTACCCTTGGTAAATCCATGCTGGCTCAGCCCAATCCTATCACTGCTATCTAGATATGCCACTATTTCATCTTTAATAATGGACTCTAGCATCTTCCCCACCACCGATGTCAGGCTGACAGGTCGATAGTTCTCTGTTTTCTCCCTCCCCCTTTTCTTAAAAAGTGGGATAACATTAGCCATTCTCCAATCCTCAGGAACTGATCCTGAATCTAAGGAACATTGGAAAATGATTACCAATGCATCTGCAATTTCCAGGGCCACCTCCTTTAGTACCCTAGGATGCAGACCATCTAGACCCGGGGATTTGTCAGCCTTCAGTCCCATCAGTCTACTCATCACTGTTCCCTTTCTAATGTCAATCTGTTTCATTTCCTCTGTTACCCTATGTCCTTGGCCCATCCATACATCTGGGAGATTGCTTGTGTCTTCCTTAGTGAAGACAGATATAAAGTACTTATTAAATTCTTCTGCCATTTCTCTGTTTCCCATAACAATTTCACCCAATTCATTCTTCAAAGGCCCAACATTGTTCTTAACTATCTTCTTTCTCTTCACATACCTAAAAAAGCTTTTGCTGTCCTCCTTTATATTCCCGTACCTCATTTTTTTCTCCCCGTGTTGCCTTTTTAATTAAGTTCTGTTGTTCCTTAAAAATTTCCCAATCATCTGTCCTCCCACTCACTTTAGCCCTGTCATACTTACTTTTTTTTTAAAATGCTATGCAATCTCTGACTTCCTTTGTCAACCATTGTGGCCCCTTTCCCCCCTTTGAATCCTTCCTTCTCCGGGGATGAACTGATTTTGCCCCTTGTGCATTATTCCCAAGAATACCTGCTATTGCTGTTCCACTGTCTTTTCTGCTAGAATATCCATCCAGTCAACTTTGGCCAGCTCCTCCCTCATGGCTCCATAGTTTCCCCTGTTCAACTGCAACACTGACACCTCCAAGCTGCCCTTATCCTTCTCAAATTGCAGATAAAAACTTATCATATTATGATCACTACCTCCTAATGGCTCCTTTACTTCAAGATTGCTTATCAAATCCTGTTCATTACATAACACTAAATCCAGAATAGCCTTGTTCCTGGTCGGCTCGCGTACAAGCTGTTCCAAGAATGCATCCCGTAGGCACTCTACAAACTCCCTATCCTGGGGTCCAGCACCAACCTGATTCTCCCAGTTCACCTGCATGTTGAAATCCCCCATAACTACTGCGACATTACCTTTGCCACATGCCAATGTTAACTCGCTATTCAACTTGCACCCAATATCCATGCTACTGTTTGGTGGCCTGTAGACAACACCCATTAGGGTCCTTTTGCCCTTACTGTTCCTCAGTTCTATCCACACAGACTCTACTTCTCCTGATCCTATGTCCCCCCTTGCAAAGGACTGAATCTCATTCCTCACCAACAGGACCAGCCCACCCCCTCTGCCCACATTTCTGTCCCTACGATAGCACATATACCCTTGTACATTCATTTCCCAGGTCTGATCTCCCTGCAGCCATGTCTCCGTTATCCCAACAACATCATAGTTACCCATTCACACCTGAGCTTCAAGCTCATCCGCCTTATTTCTGACACTTTGTGCATTCAGATATAGAATTTTTAGCCCATTTCTCCTCTCTCTGTTTGAATCTCTGCCTATTGTGCTTAACTCAGCTCCCCGAACTCCCATCGGGTTATACGCCCTTAGAATTTTGTTGTCCTTCCTAAATTTACTTATTCTTTCTGCACATTTAACTCCATGTTCCGTCAGACCACCCCTCTGTACATGTGTCCTCCTTATCACTTGTTCCACCTCACCTTTCTCTACTACACACTTAATATTCCGGAACCGTGTAGTCCCCACCTGTCCTTTATTCTTCCTCTCGCTATCCTCTCTCACATTCTGGATCCCTACCCCCTGCAAATTTAGTTTAAACCCCCCCCCAAGAAGCACTAGCAAACTTCCCTGCAAGAATGTTAGTACCACTCTAGTTCAGGAACAGATCCCACCTTCCCTGGAACAAAGCCTCAATTTCTCTAACTTCCAATAATTTTTCCACCCCACCTTGCCTCTACTTTTCTCCTCACCTGCCACCAGTGCAGAGGAGGCCACACCAGTCAACACATTTCTTTCCCATTCTGATGTTTAGTCTGAAGAACAACTGAACCTTTTGACCATGTCTGCATGTTTTTATGCATTGACTTGCTGCCATATGATTGGCTGATTAGATAGTTGCATTAACAAGCAGGTGTACATAATAAAGTGGCCACTGATTTTATGTGCCGAAAGGGAGGGGGTGGTGGGGAGAGAAACCCGTGTGTCTACTTCACATAATTTGGGGTTGGAAGTAAACTTAACCCTGACATACTGTTCGGATCAAATTTGACCCATTTTGACATCTGACAGTAGTAAAAACACCCTGAATGCCATTTTTTAAGCCAGAATTTGATGAATTTTCCTAAAGTGACCCAAAATGCACAAAAATGAAAATATTTAAAAATGTTATACTTTTGTACAGGTGCTACAAATTTTTGTGCATTGAGGCTGTTCCACCCGTATCTATTGAAATGGATATTAAATCTCTGAAACATTAATTAAGGATTAATGTACATTGAGGCTGTTCCGGGTTAAATTTGACCCGTATCTATTGAAACAGATTTTACATCTCTGAAACATTAATTAAGGATTAATCACCCACTTATTATTGTCAGATAGGCTAATTATACATTCTAAATAGATCTGTGGCTCAAATTTTGGTATAGACACTTGTTATGAAGGGATTCTTGGGCCGGATCAAAATTGACCCAGACCATACTGTGAAGGTATAGAATATGAACTGTATGTAAGGGTTAAGACCCGTAGCAACTAGTGTGCAGCGCACAGAATGTTGCTATTGTGTCTGGTCTTTATTTCTTATTGTTTCAACTGTGGTGGAAAAGCTTGTTTATAAATGGATGTGTGCAATATCCTGAGAACACCCAGTGGGTGTTGAGGAGAGAGTTTTTAGCAAATACACTGATAATAAACCGCGGCTTTGCCAGCTAAAGCTGCACACCACCTTATCACAACTCCCAGATACGGCTCAAAGCAATTCACATCTAATTAAATACTTTTCAGATAGTTGTGGACATCTGGGTAAAATTTGGCTGGTATTTTGCCTCGAAGGAAGTTTTTGCATAAGTGCTTACCAGACAAGTTAACTCCTTGTCAATGTCGTTAGTGGACAACTGTTATCCAGGAAGACAAGATCCGTTTGTAATCTCATTAATGCTCAAAACTGAGTGATAACACACAGGTACAGATGACAGATTTGGGTGTAGTGCATTTTTGGTGGGTTGTTAATTTGTAAATGCTTATTGTAAAGGGCAGATACTTCAACATTGCACTAACTTGCTTCCGTAAACTTGATGGATATGAACTCTGAAGTGAAAATTTATTGACTTTTTTTGTATCGGTATTGCAAAATCAAAGCGATCGTGTCATTTAGTCAGAGACCAGACACGTTGGAAACACTGAGTCACGCAGCTGCAAGTTATTTGATAACAGACCACGAAAGGCTAATTGAATGGAATGCCCACAGAGTGGCCATTTTGTGTTGAAGACAACCAAGGTTGTCATTGTGTTCATACCAGCATGAACAAGAAGTATGGATACATTTCCCAGCACTGAAATACAAAATATTGCAGATGCTGGAAATAAAACATAGACAGTGCAATAGAGGCCTTTAGGAGCAGAGTGATATGCCAACCTTTTAACCTATAGAGAAGTGTGAGGCGGCTCATTTTGTAGGTCAAATATGATGGCAGAATATAGGATTAATGGTAAGACTCCTGGCAGTGTGGAGGATCAGAGGGATCTTGGGATCTGAGACCATAGGACACTCAAAGCTGCTGCACAGGTTGACTCTGTGATTAAGAAGGCATATGGTGTAATGGCCTTCATCAGCCATGGGATTTAGTTTAAGAGCCAAGAGGTAATGTAACAGCTATATAGGACCCTGGTCAGACCCCACTTGGAGTACTGTGCTCAGTTTTGGTCACCTCACTACAGGAAGGATGTGGAAGCCATAGAAAGGGTGTAGAAGAGATTTACAAGGATGTTACCCGGATTGGGGAGCATGCCTTATGAGAATAGTTTGAGTGCACTCGGCCTTTTCTCCTTGGAGCAACGGAGGATGAGAGGTGACCTGATAGAGGTGTATAGATGATGAGTGGCATTGATCATGTGGATAGTCAGAGGCTTTTTCCCAGGGCTGAAATGGCTAACACAAAGGGGCACGGCTTTAAGGTGCTTGGAAGTAGGTACAGAGGGGATGCCAAAGTTAAGATTTTTATGCTGAGAGTGGTGAGTGTGTGGAATGGGCTGCCAGTGACTGTGGTGGGGCGGGTATGATAGGGTCTTTTAAGAGACCCTTGAATGGATACATAGAGCTTAAAAAAATAGAGGGCTATGGGTAACCCTAGGTACCGGTAATTTCTAAAGTACACGTTTGGCACAGTGACGTGGGCCAAAGGGTCTGTATTGTGCTGCAGGTTTTCTATGTTTCTGTGTTACTCCACGATCAATCTGGACCCTTCCTCCTACATAACCCTTCATTTGTCTCTTAAATGCCCCTGATAGATCAGCTTCAACCACCACACGATCTTTCACTTTATCATTTACCTGCACTCCACTTTCCTGGCAGCTTTTACAATTTATTCTGCATTGTTATTGTTTTACCCTTTTCTAGATCAAGGCACCGAGTAATGATTTGATCAGTGTAAATAGCATGCAAGACAGTGGCAGTATAGATGTGTTGGTATGTGACAACTGTTTATGCGCATTGCCAATGAGAATCATCAAATATTCCGGTTTAGGTTTGCTGGAGCTGAAATCCACAGTCACAGCCATGAGTATTTTCACAAGTACTACTTATTTAATTAAATTTTTGAATATATATTTCTTATTGTAATTTACAGTTAAATTTTTTTTTTACAGCCGGTGTGATTGGGATGGGTTGCTGTCATATACGATGAATACAGTTAGATTAGTGCAGTCTGTTTTCTTTTCGTAACTGGTTGCTGAGTCCAAGTCGTGAGCAACATAGACATCCACAATAAGGACATGAAAAATATGCTGGATCTGGACGTGGAACTGCTGCTAATTGCTTTCCTTCTTTGGCGGGCATTGTTAGGTTCTGTTTGGCATCTCTCCTCCAGCCTGTTGGGAGTGGTACTTTACCCAGAGTGTGGTGAATCTGTGGAATTTGTTGCCATAGGAGGCCAAGTTTGTTGTGGAGGCCAAGTTATTGGGTATATTTAAAGGCAGAGGTTGATTGATCCATGACTGGTGAGGGCATGAAGGGATACGGGGAGATGGCAGCAGACGGGGGTGGAGAAGGAAATGGATCAGCCATGATGAAATGGCAGAACAGACTCGATAGGCCAAGTGGCCTGATTCTGCTCTGATATCCTATAGTCTTATTCTCCTAACCAAGGCTCGCCAGCGACTCCGGTCTTGTGCACCCTGTTCCAGCCATTTTGGTACACACCCAGTCTTTGAACCTCTTACCTCGACTCCTCTTGCCCAGCAAAAGCTCACCGTATCGTAGCTGCCTGGGGATTCGGGAATCTTTCACGAGCATCACATGCTCTGTCCAGAAAAGCCGTGCTTGTACAATCATGGACCCAACACTCGAGGGTCTCTAGGCTTGTTGCAGAACAACAACTTTCACAGTATTTGCCAGAGATTCAGCATCTTGGTACCCTGTGACAATAAGAAATCAAATCAAACCAAAGCAGCCTGTGTGAAAATAAAACCTAAGAAGTCTGCACGATCAGGAGGGAAAGGAGGGATTACTTATTGCACTTCAGCACTGGTAGCGAGAGAATCATGGCCTAGAACTGCGACAAGCTGTTGAGGGTGTTAGCAACCACTGAACAAAATGTCAATGCTTCTGGCATGAAAATTTGCATCTTCAATACGATTTTGAGGCATGTGCCTTTAGTGGATTGGGGGAATACTTCCTTGTTATGCGTTGTTACTTCAAAATATTAAACTAATTCAAAGGAAGATGCAGGGAGTCCGATAAGCCGTTCTGGCTTCAAGTTTACTTTAAGCGAGGTGTGCACGTATCACGTGGTAGTGTGATGCCATATGCAATCACTATTTGCATAAAGTATTCGTACATAAAACCCGCAATGAATTATTTAAATGAACAGGAATGCTTAACCAATGAACACATATACACAATTACTCAAATATTCCTTAAATATTAAATACACAATGTTGGTATTTTCAGGTCTGGAAGATTAGGGGATCAGCGTGAGGGGGCGCAGCGAGATCAGTCAGTAGAAAAGAAAGAAAGAACAGCTTTGTTTCTCACGTGTACACTGACACATGCAGTGAAACGTGTAGTTTGTGTCCAATTAATTCAGTGAGATTGTTCTGTGTAGCCTGAAAGAATCGTCATACTTCCGGAGTCAATATCGCGTGCCCACAACGCACTAACCCTAACCCTGTACCTTTGCAACGTGGGAAGAAACCAGAGGACCTGGAGAAGAGTCATCTGATCACAGGGGGAGCCTGCAAACTCCACACAGACAGCTCCCGAGGTCAGAATTAAACCCGGATCACTGCATCTGTGAGAGAGCAGCACTACCGACCTCTCTGCCATCTGAATCGACATCTGGAAGACACTTTAGGAAAGGGGTGAGCTTATTAAGATATGTTATAGTAGAAAGAAGGTGGAAGCTTTAGAGCGGGTGCCGAGGGTTCTTACCAGGATGTTGCCTGGACTGGAGAGTATGTCTTAAGGGGATAGGTTGAGCAAGTTAGTGCTTCTCTCTTTGGAACGCAGGAGGATAACAGACTACTTGATCAGAATCAAAATCAGGTTTAATATCACAGGCATATGTTGTGAAATTTGTTGTTCTGCAGCCGCAGGACATTGCAATACATAACAAAAAGTTATAAATTCCACTGAAGTCCTGACTCTCAGAAGATGACAGGGCAGGTGTTGGTATATGGGATTAGTATAGAAGGTTAACATGGACTTAGAGTTATAGAGTACTACAGAACCGTTCAGTCCATCCAGTCTCACTCAAACCTCAGTCAAAAAAAGCCTGCTTGCATTTACCCTAACATCACCACCCATAATTTTGTATATCACCACAAAAGCTCCCCTCATTCTCCTACGCTCCAGAGAATAAAGTTCTAACGTATTCAATCTTTCCCTGTAACTCAGTTCCTCAAGGTCCAGCAGCATCTTTGTAAATTTTCTCGGTACTCTTTTAAGCTTATTAGTATCTTTCCTGAAGGAACGGTAGGTGACCAGAAATGCACACAATACTCTAAATTTTGCCTCACCAACATCTTGTACAACTTCATCCCAGCTCAAATTTGAAAGTAAATTTATTATCAAAATTTGTATGTGTTTGGTATATATAACTGGGTATACAGTATATGAGGTAATATTAGATGTGTGTATATATATATATATACACCTGATATATATTTTCATGCAGGCATTTATAGGAAGAAATACAGTAGTCATAGAAAAATATACCTCAGAAACAGACCCTTTGGTCCATCTAGTTCGTACCAAACCATATAAACTGCCTATTCCCATCAATCCGTACTAGGACCACAGCCCTCCATATCTCTACCATCCATGTACCTATCTAAACTTCTCTTTAACATTGAAATTGAGCTCACATGCAAAACAACAGATTCCACACTCTTATGACCCTCTGAGTGAAGAAGTTTCAGATTCAGATTCAGTTTATTGTCATTTATAAACCACAAATACAATGCATTTGAAAAATGAGACAACGTTCTCCGGAATGATATCACGAAAAAGCACAAAACAGACCACACAAGAAAAACCACATAACGTTTGATAATCCCCAATCCAGAGTCCGGAGAGGCTGCTGCATATCAATATTGCGCTACCGTCTTAGCACGTTCCCTGGAAAGGAACTACAAACCCATCAGACAAACCTAAAGCTACAAGACCTACACAAAACCACATAGTTACATATAGTTATAGTTAACATACAGTTTCAACAGTGCAGACGATACCATAATTGATAAAAGACTAACTGACAAAGACCACATAATTATAACACATAGTTTCAACAGTGCAAAGCAATACCGTAATCTGATAAAGAGCAGTCCATGCATGGTTTAAAAGAAAGTCTCAAAGTCCCGACAGCCCATCATCTCACGCAGACAGTAGAAGGAAGAAAAAGTTTCCCCTTATGTTCCCCTTAAACTTCTCATCTTTCATGCTTGGTTGTAGACCCAGCCAACTTCAGTGGAAAAAAGCCTGTTTGTACTTTTTGTCCTCGTAATTTTGTATACCTCTATCAAATCTCCCCTGAATCTTCTACATTCCAAGGCCCAATTCAACCTATTCAATCTTTCCTTATAACTCAGGTCCTCCAGTCCCAGCAACTTCCTTGTAAATTTTCTCTGTACTCCTTCAATCTTTCCTGTTGGTAGGTGACCAAAACTGCACGCAGTACTCCAAATTAGGTCTCACCAATGTCTTATACAACTTCAACATCTCTGTACTTGGTTCATAAAGGCCAATGTGCCAAAAGCTTTCTTTATGACCCTATCTGTCCATGATGCCGTGTTAAAGAAATCATGTGCCTGTATTCCCAGATCCCTTTGTTCTACCATACTCCTCATTGTCCCACCGCCCACTGAGTAAGACCTACCCTGGCTGGTCCTGTGGAAAATAAGTAGAATCTATGGGAGAAGACATATACATTCAGTGACCATTTATTAGGTACGTCCACTGTCAAAGTCACTTAGATCATATTTTCTCCCCATTCTGACGTTTGGTCTGAACAACAACTGAACCTCTTGACCATGTCTGCATGTTTTTATGATTTGAGTTGCAGCCAAGTGATTGGCTGATTAGATATTTGCATTAAGGAGCAGGTGTTTAGATGTACCCAATAAAGTGACCACTGACTATATACTACCTTGAAATTCATTTTCTTGCAGGCATTTACCGGCAAAATAAATAGGTACAATAGAATCTATAGAAATATAGATAAACAAAGACAAAAGACCAAGCCAAAACCCACCAAAGTGTAAAAAGAAGACAAACTGTGAACAGAGGAAGTACTGAGAACATGAGTTATAAAGAGTTCCTGAAGGTGAGACTGTAGGTTGTAGCACCGCGGTACTCGATGACCTTGATGGGCTGAAGGGGCTGTTTCTGTGCTGTGTGACTCTCCGACCCTACGGAAAATAGAGATGGACAGTAAGTGAGTGATCCAGTCCGAACACAACCTCTCTGCTTAGATTTAGACCAAGCAGTGAGCTGCACAGCAGGTCTCATAATGCAGCCAATTTCTGGTAATTAAAAGGCATAACACCCAGCATAACCATAAATGTTTAAGAGATCCCATCCCCCTCCCATTAAACTAATGACTGAATGTTAAACTGAGGTCTAATTAATCTCATTTTATTTTGCCCAGCAGATTATAATGATGCAGATCTCACACGTTCTTACATTACTGGCTAATTTAGATTCTCATATTATGTGAAGCATTATTTCGGATTTATGTAAAACTGGAGATCCAGAGCATCTGGAGGTTTCATCGTCCGAGTCGTCTGCACTTTCAATCATCGTTCACTGCCCTTCCCTGCTTTACCAGGCTGCTGGCACATCTCAGCACAGCGAAGGAGACATTGGCATTTTTATGGGGACTCAATATATTTATCAGTGACAACATGAAGTGCTTGCAATTGTGGATGATGGTTGGTCCTGATCTCAGAAAAAGAGGATCGCAGTTACACTCAGTGGCACCTTACGGGGTACACCTGTACGCTTGCTCGTTAACGCAAATATTGAACCAACCAATCATGTGGCAGCAAGTCAGTGCGCAAAAGCATGCAGACACGGCAAAAAGGTTCATTTGTTGTTTAGGCCAAACATCAGACTGGGGAAGAAATGTGATCTCAGTGACTTTGATTGTTGGTGTCAGACAGGGTGGTTTGAGTATCTCAGAAGCTGCTGATCTCCTGGGATTTTCAGGCACAAAATTCTCTAGGGTTTATGGAGAATAGTGTGAAAGCAAATTAAAAATTCAGTGAGTGGCAGTTCTGTGGGCAAAAAGGCCTTGTTAATGAGAGAGATCAGAGGTGAATGTCCAGACTGGTTCAAGCTGACAGGAAGGTGACAGTAACTGAAATAATGAGGCCTTGCAACAGTGATGTGCAGAAGAGTATCTCTGAATGCACAACCCGCTACACTTTGAAGCGAATGGGCTATAGTAGCAGAAGGCCATGAACATACAGAAACATACTCAGTGACCATTTTATTAGTTAACTCCTGTACACCTGCTCGTTAATGAAATTATCTAATCAGCCAATCACGTGGCAGCAATTCAATGTGTGGAAAACATGCAGACATGGTCAAGAGGTTCAGTTGTTGTTCAGACCAAACATCAGAATGGCGAAGAAATGTGATCTCAGTGACTTTGACTGTGGAATGATTGTTGGTGCCAGACGGGGTGGTTTGAGTATCTCAGAAACTGCTGATCTCTGGGAATTTTCCCACACAACAGTATCTAGAGTTTACAGAGAGTGGTGCAAAAAACAAAAAAAAAAAAACTCCAGTAAGCGGCAGTTCTGTGCCCGAAACCTGGAGAATGGCCAGGCTGGTTTAAGCTGAGAGGAAGGTGACGGTAACACAAGAAATAGGACAACAGCTGTTAGGATGGGAAATGGCTTCTTCCCCTAGGTGATAAGACTACTGAACTCCCTGCCATCAGCTAGGTCTCATCGCGCATGAAGTACCAATGGTTTTATACTGCTACTTTTAAACTTCTGTTCTAAATGCACCTTTTGTTTGTTAATTTACTTGTGGTAATATTGCTTTATATGCTGCATGTGTGACTTACATGTACTGTATTGTGCACATTGGCCCAGAGGAACGTTGTTTCACTTGGCAATATTCATGCATATGGCTAAATGACAACAAACTGAACTTGAACTTAATCTTGACAGTAACTCAAATAACCATGTATAATATTAAACCTTGAAGTGGACAGGCTACCACAGCAGAAGACCCTGAGCAAACCCTCACTGGCCACTTTATTAAGTACCTAATAAAGTGGCTCCTGACTGCATGTATCTACTTTACTCTTCTGTGGTGACCAGTATTCCCAACTAAACTAATCCCATTTGCCTGCTTTTGACCCATATCTCTCTAAACCTTTCCAATCCACATACCTGTCCAAGTGCCTTTTAAAAGCCACTAGAGTACCTCCCTCAACTGCATTCTCTTTTCTCACAGCAGCAGAAGACCACAACCATATGGAATTTCACTCCATGCTCACTTTATTATGCACCTCCTGTACCTAATATGGTGGCCACTGATTGTATATCAAATCTATAATATCGCAAACCATTCGATGGCACAGAACATTTGACTGTCGATTTTCACAGGCACAGCCCGACCCTTTGAGATCTCTGCACAGTTTGGTTTCTCACTCCAGGTTCCAGCATCTGTTGTCTCGTCTGCATCAATGTGCTTTCAGAAATGCCGTCACCATAAATGGGACACCAATTCGAGCCTAATGTCACGTGCACAGGTACGGCGAGGTACGGGTACCATGAAATACCTGTCTGCAGCAGTGTCACAGGCAGGTAGACTGAGACCAATGCAGCTCAGAGTCAGATTTATTCAATACATGTACATCAAAAAATCGAGTGAAAAGCATCGTTCGTGTTAACAACCAACACAACCTGAAGATGTGTCAGCACACATTCCACCACCGACATAGCAAGCCAACAAAATGATACACAAATTATACACTCAGCGACCATTTTATTAACTACCTACGGTACCTAATAAAGTGGACACTGAGTTTATGTTCGTGGTTTTCTGCAGCTGTAGCCAATCCATTCAAGGTTCGACATGTACATTCAGAGATGCTCTTCTGCACACCACTGTTGTAACGTGTAGTTCTTTGACTTACTGTCGCCTTCCTGTCAGCTTGAACCCGTCTGGCCAATCTCCTCTGACCTCTCTCGTTAACAAGGCATTTTCACCCACAGAACTGCCACTTACTGAATGCTTTTTTGTTTATCACATCATTCTCTGCAAACTCTAAAGTTTGTTGATTGGGAATATCCCATGAGATCAGCAATTTCTGAGATAATCAAACCGCCCCATCTGGCATCAACAATCATTCCATGGTCAAAGTCACTTAGATCACCTTTCTTCCCCATTCTGATGTTTGTTCTGAGCAACACCTGAACTGCTTGACCATGTCTGCATGCTTTTATGCATTGAGTTGCAGCTGGATGATTAGCTGATTAGATAGTTGCATTAATGAGCAGGTTGACATTGTAAAATGGCCACTGAGCATACATTGAAATACATTCTTTGCATAACAGCCAACATAACCTAAGGGTGTGCTGGGGGCAGCCCGCAAGTGTTGCCACACTTTCCAACACAACATAGCATGCTAACTAAATTATACATAAATGATGAATAAAATGCACAAGAGAGTAAAGAGAAGAAAAAGAGATTATGCAAAACAAGACATTAGTGGAAACGACGATAGAATCGGAAACCTGTCCATGACAGTGCAGGACGTGGACTGTAGTGATCCATTGCTGAGGTAGGGTTAGGGTTGTTCAGGTCAGTTCAAGGACGTAACGGTTGTAGAAAAGCAATTGTGTCTGAATTTGGTGGGGTGCAACTTCAGGCTTCTGGACCTCCTGCTTGAAGGGGCCACGGTATTGATTCTTGATGATAGATTCCGCCTACTTGAGGCAGTGATGTCCTGAACTCCAGTACCTAGCATCACTTTTACATACAATCATTCCATGTATATAAGCTATCTATTGTTTTTGCATTTATTGTGTCTTTTTATTATCAAAAACCCTATGACCTAGGACATGCTCTCTTCTTACTGCTGCCATTAGAAAGAAGTCTTCGGACTCACATCAGCAGGCTCAGGAACAGTTATTACCCCTCAACCATCAGGCTCAGGAACAGTTATTACCCCTCAACCATCAGGCTTAGGAACAGTTATTACCCCTCAACCATCAGGCTTTTGAATGAGAGAGGACAACTTCACTCAACTTCAGTCACCCCACCACTGAACCGATCCCACAACCAATGGCCTCGCTTTCAAGGACCCTTCATCTCATGTTCTGGATATTTATTGTTTATTTGTTTATTTATCTATTATTATTCCCTCTCTTTGCGTTTGTCTTGTTGAATGCCCTAGTTGGGCGATCTTTCATTGATTCTATGTATATTTATTTTACTGAGACACGGCGCGAAACAGGCCCTTCTGACCCTCCGAGGAAGCCCATGTGGCTACGGGCAGGCTGTACAAACTCCCTGCAGGCAGGGGTGAGAATTCGACCTGGGTCACCTGTACTGTAAAGTGTCATGCTAACACTATGCTACCATGCCGCTCCTGTTATGGTTATTGTTCTATAGATTTATTGAGTATGCCTGCAAGAAAATGAATCTCAGACTTGTAAATGGTGTCATTACATGTACTTTGATAATAACATTGATTTTGAACTCTATTATAGTGCTCTTCATCTTTTTTTTTGCTGCATTGGATCCAAAGTGATAAAGATTTTGTTCTCCTTCACACTCGCATAATGGAAATGACATTTAACTGCCTGAACTATGTACGTCAGTGATGGGGAAGACTGTGCCCACGATGGACCAGCCTATGACCACAACGTTCGCGTTCCAGTGCATTGGAATTGCCTTACCAAATCATGATGTAACTGGAAATGAATCAGTGATTCAATAGTGAAAATAGCTTTGACTACCTCTCCCTAAATGCCCCTACCAGGATGACTTGTTCGGTCACTTCAGATGTGATGTCAAGTCAAGTCAAGTCTAATCACTTTTATTGTCATTTCAACCATAACTGCTGGTACAGCGCATAGTAAAAATGAGACAATGTTTTTCAGGACCATGGTGTTACATGACACAGTACAAAAACTAGACCGAACTACATAAAAAAAAGCTACACTAGACCACACACTACCCAGGACTGCGTGAAGTGCACAAAAACAGCGCAGGCAATTCAATAAATAATAACAGGACAATAGGGCAAGGTGTACGTGATGGTGGTTTAACTTTGTACCTGCGCATCAGAATCACCATCAGGTTTATTGTCTCTGATATATTTTGTTTTGTGGCGGGAGTCCATAAATTTCGACCACAGGTTACAATAAGAAATATTAAAATGAATGAATTGTGCAAAAAGAAAACAAAATAGTGAGGTTGTATTCATGAGTTCAAGAACCATTTACAAACCTGATGGTGGAGGGGAAGAGGTTGTTTCTAAAATGTCGAGTGTGCTGCCTTCAGGCTCCTGTATCTCCTAGTAAGGGGAAGAGGGCATGTCCTGGATAGTGAGGGCCCATCATGATGAATGTCACCCCCTTGAGGTAAAGCCTTTTGAAGATGTCCTGGATGGTGGGTAGGCTAATGCTCATGATGGAACTGGCTGAGGCTACAACCTTCTGCAGATTTTTCTCCTGATCCTCCACTGTCTGCATACCAGACGGTAATGCAACCAGTCCCAGTGTTCTCCACGGTACATCTGTAGAAATTTGCTTCGGGGTCATACCAAACCTCCTCAAGCACCTAGTACATGTACTTGCGCTTTTTAAGAAATGGAGGGGATTTGCATGCATTTGGCTCTTTTTGCAAGCCTGAGGACGCTGCGTAAAAATCCCCGCGTGTGTTCCACCTGCAGCTTCTCCACAGCGTTGCCTACTCTGACTGCGGGCCATTGGAAACCAGGGCTCTGGGCTCCCTCCGCAGGCCGTCGGGCCTAACTGCAGAGAGACAAGGAAAGACATGCTTTTTCCTCCTTGTGCTCAAATGAACTTCACAACTAACTCGAGAGATTCAACAATTTTGTAAAGAAGGACCTGCAGATGCCAATGTGTACACAGCAAGATCCCACACAGCCCAGCGTGAAAATGGGCAGATAAGCGTGCGACTCGGTAGCATAGCGGTTAGCACAGTGCTGTTACAGTTCAGCGCATTCTACAGTTCGGATTTCAGTTCTGGCACTGTCTGTGTGGAGTTTGTACGTTCTCGTCATGAACATACGGGAATCCTCCGGGTGCTCTGGTTTCCTCCCACAGTCCAAAACGTACCGTTTAGTAGGCTAATTGGCCATTGTTAGTTGCCCTCTGATTAGGCTGGTGTTAGAGAGCTGGGTGGCAGGGTGGTGCCGCTCATTGGCCTGAAGGGACCTGTTCCATACTACATCAATAAATCAATAAAACATAATAACATCCAACAAGAGACACCTGGAATCTAGAGCATTAAACAAGATGCTGAAGAAATTCATTGGGTCATAGAGTCATGGGACATCACAGCACAGAAACTGGCCCTTTGGCCCATCTAATCAATGCCGAGCTGCTCCCGCCTACCTCCAACCCTCCATACCTCTCTTATCTATGTACCTATCCAAATTTCTCTTAAATGTTACAATTGAACTCGCATTTACCAGCTCATTCCACACTCACACCACCCTCTGACTGAAGCAGTTCACCCTAAGTGTTTCACCTTTCAACCTAAACCTATGACCTCCAGTTCGAATCTCACCCAACCTGAGGGGGAAAATCCTGTAAGCATTCACCCTAACTACACCCCTCATTAATACTGTGTTCCTCTTCAAGATCTCACCTCATTCTCCTGCACTCCAGGGAATAAAATCCTAATCTATTCAACCTTTTCCTATAATATCAAGCAGCATCTGTGAAGAAAAATGGACAGTTGATGATTCAGACCAAGACCCTTCATCAGGATCCTTTCCAAAGTGTTAACTGAGTTACAGAGAAAAGACTTGGAAACAGATCCTCAAACCCAAGGAATTAACTATCAACCATCCCTTTACTCCGATCACACACCCCTCCCATTTTATTTTCTCTTATTCCTATCAACTTCTACCACTCACTGACATACTAGAGGCAATTTACAACCGATTATGCTGGCAGGGAAAGAGAGTAGGGCCTGGCAGAGAGAGAGAGAGAGTCAAGGGAGCTTGGCAGAAAGAGAGAGAGAGAGTGGGAGGGCCTGGCAGAAAGACAGTGGGGTCTGGCAGGGAGAAACAATGGGGCCTGGCAGAAAGAGAGAGAGTGGCGGTGGCAGAGTGAGCAAGTGGGGCCTGTCAGAGAGAGAGAGAGAGAGAGAGAGACACAGAGAGAGAGAGAGACACACACACACAAAGAGAGAGAGAGAGAGAGAGAGAGAGAGAGTGAGAGAGCAAGAGGATTTATTTTTTGGCCTAGTTCTCAGGTTTCTTTTAGACAGCTTAGGAATTAGGTTTGTAATGGTTCAATCTATTTCCTCTCTGTTCTTTTTCTTTGAAGGTTTGACCAGTTCATGTTCCTGCTGAGTTCCTCCGGCATTTTATGTATGTTAAACAAAAAGTGAAGCCTCAGCCCGGTCTATCACAGGCCAAGCTGTCTTCACCATTGAGCACATTTACAAGGAGTACTGCCACAAGAAAGCAGTATCCATCATCGAAGACCCCCATCATCCAGGCTTCTCACTACCATCGGGCAGGAGGTACCGAAGCCTTGGTCCCCATACCAAAGTCAAAGTCAAGTCAAAGTAAATCTGTATCGAAGTACATATAAGTTACCATATACTACATTGGGATTCATTTTCTTGCAGGCACTTAACGGAAAATAAAGAAATACAACACAGTTTATGCAAATCAATGCATAAACAAAGATTGACCAAAGATTAATGTGCAAAATAAGACAAATCGTCCAAATAAAAACATAATACTGAGAACATAGAATATAATAGAATTTTTTCACTGAGATTAAATATAATAGAACTTTTTTTTCCCACTAAAAATCAGTGTCAACCAACTGATGGGAGTGTTCAAGGACATCTTCAATCTCTCACTGATGCAGTTTGAGGTTCACACCTACTTCAATCAGACCCGTGCCCAAGAAGAACAGGGTGAGCTGCCTCAATAACTAACACCCAGTTGCACTCACATCTACTGTGATGACGTGCTTTGAGAGGTTCGTCATGGCCAGAATCAATTCCTGCCCAAGCAAGGATTTGGACCTGCTGCAATTTGCCTATCATCACAATAGCCCTACAGTGGATGCAAACTCATTGGCTCTCCATTCAGCCTCGGATCACCTGGACAATGGCAACACTCATCAAGGAATCTGCCAATGCGACCTGCACCTCGGTCATCTCTGAGGCTGAAGTACACAGGTGCTTCCAACGAGTGGACAGTCGCAAGGCTACAGGACCGGACGGCGTCCCAGAGCGAGTAATCAGGATGTGCGTGGCACAAACGGCAGGTGTGTTTACTGACATTTTTAATCTCTCCCTAACCCAGTGTAGAGTGCCGTCCTGATTCAAAACATCCACCATTGGTAACATTTCTGAATGACTGGCGTCCTGTCACACTCACCCCAATAATAAGCAAATGCTTTGAGAGGCTGATCAAGGACTACATCTGCAGCTTGCTGTCACCCACACTGGACCCCCTACAATTCACCTGCCGACACAACCAATCAACAGGTGGCACAATAGCCACAGCTCTACACACCGTCCTCACACATCTGGAGAAGGATGCTTATGTGAGAATGCTATTCTTGGACTACAGTTCAGCATTCAACACCGTAATTCCCTCCAGGCTCAACAAGAAGCTCAGAGACCTCGGCCTTCAACCCTGCCTTGTGCAGCTGGATCCTGGACTTCCTGTCAGATCGCCGGCAGGTTGTAAGAGTGGGCTCCCTCACCTCTGCCCCTCTGACCCCCAACACAGGTGCCCCTCAGGGCTGTGTCCCAAGCCCCCGCCTTTACTTCCTCTATACCCATGACAATGTCGCCACCCACAGCTCCAATTTGCGAATTAAATTTGCTGACAACACTACATTGATTGGCCTAATCTCAAATAGTAATGAGGCAGCCTACTGAGAAGAAGTCATCACCCACACACAGTGGTGTCAAGAAAACAACTTCTCACTCAATGTCACAAAAACAAAGGATCTGGTTGTGGACTACAGGAGGAATGGAGACAGGCTAACCCCTAGTGGACCTGGGGTTGAGAGAATGAACAGCTTCAAGTTCCTCGGCATCCATAT
The DNA here is from genome assembly GCF_048418815.1 of Hemitrygon akajei. Classification (NCBI taxonomy): domain Eukaryota; kingdom Metazoa; phylum Chordata; class Chondrichthyes; order Myliobatiformes; family Dasyatidae; genus Hemitrygon; species Hemitrygon akajei. Next base: position 190,750,709 of record NC_133126.1, on the reverse strand, counting down.
CACTGAGGATCTCATGTGGTCTGTACCTATCAGCTGTGTGGTGAAAAAAGCACAACAGTGCCTCTTTCACCTCTGATGGTTGAAAAAGTTTGGCATGGGTCCCCAAATCCTAAAGACTTTCTACAGGGCACAATTGAGAGCATCTTGATTGGTTGCATCACTGCCTGGTATGGGAACTAAACTTCCCTCAATCACAGGACTCTGCAGAGAGTGATGCAGACAACCCAGCACAGCTGTAGCTGTGAACTTCCCACCATTCAGGATATTTACAGAGACAGGTGTGTAAAAAGGGCCTGAAGGATCATTGGGGACTCGAGTCATCCCAACCACAAACTGTTGCAGCTGCTACCATCCGGGAAACGGTACCGCAGTATTAGAGCCACGACCAACATGACAGCTTTTCCACCAGGCCACCTGACTGATTAATTCATACTGATACAATTGTATTTCTATGTTATGTTAACTGTCCTGTTGTGCATACTTTTTTTACAAATGACTATAAATTGCACATTTAGATGGAGACGTAACATAAAGATTTTTACTTCTCATGTATGTGAAGGGTGTAAGTAATAAAGCCAATTCAATATCAGTCAGGCCACACTTGGAAAATTGTGGGCCCCTTACTTAAGAAAAGATGTGCTGGCATTGGAGGTTGTCCAAAGGAGATTCATGAGGATTATCCCAGGAATGAAAAGGTTAATGTATGAGAAGTGTTTGATGACTTTGGGGTTTAGATGATTCAGGGGCTATCTCTTTGAAAGGGGTGACAAGAAATCTCTTTAGGTGGTGAATCTGTGGAATTCATTGCTACAGATAGTTGTGGAGGTCAAGTCATTGGGTCTACTTAAAGCAGAGGTTGATAGGTTCTTAGTTAGTAAGGACGTCAAATGTTATGGGGAGAAGGCAAGGGAGTGGGTTGAGGGGGATAATAATTCAGCCATGATGGAATGGCGGAGTAAATTCAATGGGCCTAATGGCCTAATTCTGCTTCTATGTTTTGTGGTTTTATGGTCTTAAAACTGTGCTGATCCAGCGGAGATGGGCTTGAGCTCGCAGACACCTGGCTTCATTCTTCCAAGCGGATTCACAGAGATTTGCAGATTCGACGCCAGCCAATGCTCACCTTCCGGACATCCAAATCGTCCTCAGGCATCGAGCCCAGAACACACCTGTCACCAAACACCAGGCCTCGAACTCTGGACTCTCCAAGGACAGGACCCTGAACGCTCGGCCTCGAAATCCGGTCTCACTGACTTGCAGACTCAGGGGGCCATTGGAACTTATTCCTTCTGTCCACGTGGAACTCTGACTCCAGAACCATCAACGACTGGCTGACCAGTGAGATGCATCCAAGGAAAATGTGAAGGTGACCTAACGAACAGGAGAAAGTGTGGACGTCATTTCTGGAAGTAGATGTGGAAGGCAGGCCCATTCAGTTATTACTTCAGCATTCCTGTATCAACTTATCTGAACTCTCGACAAAATAAATGGATGGGCTGCTGGTTTCACACTTAAATTTATCTGATGAATTTAGTTAGACCAAGTCACGAGAATGTGTACAAGATGCTATAAGGCATGGAACGAGTGGACAGCCAGAGACTGATTTTCCAAGGGTGGAACTGGCTAAAACCAGGTGGCATACAATTAAGTTATTTTTTTTTAGCTTGTCACACCAGACAGTCAGCCATTCTTGTCTGGCGCGTGGTGTCAGGATTGGTCTCCTTTCAGATTAACCGAGTCATGATATGGACGTTCCTGACTCGACCCTTGTATTTTTTACGAGGCCGAGTGGCTAGCTTGAATCTCAGCCCGGCACGGATGGAAAGCATGCTCAGGGGTGGCCCGACTTGGATTCGAACTCGGGAGCCTTCACTCCTGAGTCTGGTGCTGATGTCACCACGCCACGAGCCAGCCAAAATTAAGATGATAGGAGGAAAATACAGGGGAGATGTCAGAGGCAAGATTTTTTTACAAAGATCAGTACATGGAAAACCCTGCCAGGGAGGGTGGTAGAGGCAGATACATTCAGAACATTTAAGAAAGTCTTAAATATGTACATGAGTGATAGAAAAAATGGAGGACTACGTGGAAAGGAACGGTTAGATTGATCTTAGACCATAAGACATAGGAGCAGAATTAGGCCATTTGGCCCATCGAGTCTACTCCGCCATTCAGTCATGACTGATCCTTTTTATTTCTCCTCCTCAACCCCAGTTCACGGCCTTCTCCCCATAACCTTCGATGCCATGTCCAATCAAGAACCTGTCAAGTTCTGCCATAAATACACTCAACGACCTGGCCTCCACAGCTCCATGTGGCAACAAATTCCATAAATACACAACCCTTTGGCTAAAGAAATTTCTCCGCATCTCTGTTCTGAAAGGGCGCTCCTCCATCCTGAGGTTGTGCCCTCTTGTCCTATACTCTTACCACCATGAGAAACATCCTTTCCACAACTACTCTGGCAGCCAACCAGAAAAGGATCCTTTTATCCCCACTCGCTGCCCTCCTACCAATCAGCCAGTGCTCTAACCATGTTAGTAACTTTCCTGTAGTACCTTGGGCTCTCAACTTGGCAAGTGTGGCACTTTGTCAAAGGTCTTCTGAAAGTGCAAATATACAACATCTACTGCATCCCCTTCATCTATCCTACTTCCAATCTCCTCAAAGAATTCCAACAGGTTCATCAGGCAGGATTTTCCATGAAGGAACCCATGCTGACTTTGTACTATCTTGTCCTGTGATACCAAGTACTCCATCATCTCATTTTACTGATTAACATCTTCCCAATCACTGATGTCAGACTAACTGGTCTATAATTTCCTTTCTGCTGCCTTCCTCCTTTCTTAAAGAGTGGAGTGACATTTGCAATTTTCCAGTCCTCTGGCACCATGCCAGAGTCCAATGATTTTTGAAAACTCATTTCTAATGCCATCGCAATCTCTAACACTACATCTTTCAGAACCCTAGGGTGCAGTTCATCTGGTCCATGTGACTTATGTACCTTTAGGTCTTTCAGCTTTTTCAGCACCTTCTCTCTTGTAATAGTAACTGCACTCACTTCTCTTCCTTCACACAGTACAACATCAGACATACTGCTGGTGTCTGTCACAGTGAAGACCGATGTAAAGTACTCATTTAGTTCATCAGCTATTTCCTTGTCCGCTGTTATCATTTTTCCTGCCTCATTTTCTAGTGGTCCTATATCCACTCTCATTTTGCTTTTATTTTTAACATACTTGAAAAACTTTTGCTCTCCCCTTTGATATTGTTTGCTAGCTTGTTTTCATATTTCATCTTTTCCCTTCTAAAGATTTTTTAGTTGCACTTTGTAGGTTTTAAAAAACTTCCCAATCCTCCATCTTCCCACTAATTTTTGCTTTGTTGTATGCCCTTTATTTTGCTTTTACAATGGCTTTGACTTCCCTTGTCAGCCATGGCTGTACTATTTTACAATTTGAGTATTTCTTCATTTCTGGAATACATGTGACCTGCACCTTCTTCATTTTTCTCAGAAACGCATGCCATTGCTGCTCTGCTGACATCCTTGCCAGCAGCTCCTTCCAATTTACTTTGGCCAACTCCTCTCTCATACTACTGCAATTAACTCTGACATCTTCCCAGCCACTGAGATCAGGCTAACTGGTCTTAGAATAGGTTACAAGGTGGCACAACATCATGGGCCAAAAGGCCTGTACTGTGCTGTACTGTTCAATGTTCTATGTTCTACGTTACACTTTTCTTGAGACCAAGGACAATAATCAGTTTGTGAACTTGTAAATGGAGTTGGTTCATGCTGGACAAGGATTGCAACTCGCTTCTGCTGTCTTTGGTGACACTGACCCTCTTTGGCAAATTTAATCGTTGATGAACTTGCAGTCTCCTTCCAGCCCCATTGCTAGGCCCACTGCCTGAGGCAGCTGCACGAACTCTGAGGCGCCACCTACAGGATCACCTGCTGGCTGCAACACCATCGTTCACCTTGATACAGGAGTGAACTGGGTTGGTGATTAAGTCAGTTTTTATTTATTAATTTAGAGATAAAGAGCAGTAACAGGCCCTTCCAGCCCAATGAGCCCATGCTGTCCATTTACACCCATGTGAACAATTAACCTGGTACCGTGTACGTCCTGGGGTTGTGGGAGGAAACCATAACAACCAGACAAACTCACCTGCTCACAGGAATAGCATACAAAACTCCTTACAGATGGAGGTGGGATTTGAACCCGGGACTCTGGGGCTGTAATAGCTACACTGCCATGCCAGCCCCATTCTGAATTCTGCTATTGCTTTGACCTTGAACAATCTAAAAATGCACTGTTGTGATGCAATGATTCAGTTCTTGCATGAAAAGGGATTTTTAAAATTTATTTAGAGATACGGTACAGTAACGGGCCCGCGCTGTCCAATTACACCATGTGACCAATGAACCTACCAACTCCCATGTCTCAGGAGTTTAGGAGGAAGTCGGAACACCCGGGGAGAATGTACAAACTCCTTACAGACCACGGTGGAATTGAACCCAGGATGACGGTTCTGCCATTTTATGCAGATCTGTACCATTGAGAATTGGGATTTCCCTCCCGGGAGGTCAGAAACAAGGAAGACTGAGTTGAATTTATTTATTTAGAGATATAGCGTGGGACAGGCCCTTCTGGCCCAACAAGCTGCGTCTCCTAGCAACAACCCTAGCCTAATCACAGGACAATTTACAACGACCAATTAACCTACCAACTAATATGTCTTTGGAAGTCCAATGCTGACTTTCACCACTGTTGGTGTGAAGAGTATAGTAGATTTCTACAGATGTGCCATGGAGGGCATTCTAACTGGCCGTATCACTGCCTGGTTGGACGGCTCCTGTGCTGACTTCCATCACTGCTGTTGTGGAGACTGCACCTTCTGTCTATGAAAAAGGCTAATGCAATGAGCATTCATTTCTAAACGTAGAGAATATAAGAGCAGGGATGTGATGTTGAGGCTCCATGAGACCACACTTGGAGTATTGTGTGCAAAGAATACGTACACAACGCTGGAAGAACTCAGCAGGTCAGGCAGCATCCGTGAGAAAAGAGTAGCCAACGTTTTGGGCCGAGACCCTTCGTCAGGAATGGGGGGGAAGAGAGGGCCGAAGCCCAGTAATAGAGATAGAGGAGGGGGAAGGGCTAGAGGTGCCAGGTGGAAAACCAGAGGAAAGATAAAGGGGTGAGGGGATAAGCATGAAAGAACTGTAGAGATAAAGGAGCAGAAAGTGGAAAGGGGAGAGAGGCAGAGAGGGACCTGGGATAGGGGGAGGGGAGGGGGAGGGGAGTGAATTACAGGAAATTGGAGAATTCAATGTTCATACCACCAGGCTGGAGGCTACCCAGACGGTATATGATGTGTTGCTCCTCCAACCTGAGTTTGGCCTCATCATGGCAGTAGAGGGGGCCATGTATGGACATATCCGAATGGGAATGTGATGCAACGTTGAAGTGGGTGGCAACCGGGAGATCCTGTCTGTTGTGGCGGACGGAGCATAGGTGCTTGACGAAGCAGTCCCCCAATCTGCATCGGGTCTCACCGGTGTAGAGGAGGCCGCGCTGGGAGCACCAGATGCAATAGACAACTCCAGCAGACTTGCAGGTGAAGTGTTGCCTCACCTGGAAGGACTGTCTGTGGATTGAGTATTGTGTGAAGTTTTGGGCTCCTTATTTTAGAAAGGATATACTGACACTGGAGAGGGTTCAGAGAAGATTTGCGAGAATGATTCCTGGAATGAAAGGGTTACGATATGAGAAATGACTGGCAGCTCTTGGGCTGTATTCCCTGGAGTTCAGGAGAATGAGGGGAGTCTCATAGAAACATTCTGAATGTTAAAAGGCTTGAACAGATTAGATATGGAAAAGTTATTTCCCATGGTAGGGGAGTCTAGGACAAGAGGGCAGGACTTCAGGATTGAAGGATGTCCATTTAGAACAGTGATGTGGAGAAATTACTTTAGTTAGAAGGTGGTAAATTTGTGGAATTTGTTGCCATGAGTGGCTGTGGAGGCCAAATGATTGGGTGTATTTAAGGTAGAGATGGATAGGTTCTTGATTATCCAGGGCATCAAAGGGTATGGGGAGAAGGCAGGGGAGTGGAGATGACTGGAAGAATTGGATCAGCCCATGATTGAATGGCGGAGCAGGCTCAATGGGCCGAATGGCCTACTTCTGCGCTGATATCTTATGGTTTTACAATATCAAGGGTTATAGGCAAGACTTGATAGAGGTGTACAAGACAATAAGCGGCACACATTGAGTGGACAGCCTGTCACTTTTCTCCCAAGATGGAAATGACAAATACGAGGGGGCATAACTTTAAGATGATTTGTGGAAGATATGGGGGGATGGTGGCAGCAGTAAGTATTTTACATTGAGACTGATCTGTACCTGATTGAGGTAGATACATTATTTATTTCTTTTTGTATTTGCATAGTTTCTTGTCTTCTACACATTGGTTGAACACCCAAGTTGGGCGGACTTTCATCTATTCTGTTATGGTTATTATTCCATAGATTTATTCAGTATGCTCACAAGAAAATGACTCTCAGGGTTTTATAACGTGACATATGTGTACTTTGATAATAAATTTATTTTGAATTTTGGACATTAAAGAAATTCCTAGATACGACAATGGATGATAGAAAATTAGAGGGCTATATTGGAGGGAAGCCAAACATGAGGAAATCTGCAGATGCTGGAAATTCAAGCAACACACACAAAATGCTGGTGGAACACAGCAGGCCAGTTAGCATCTATAGGGAGAAGCGCTGTCGACGTTTCGGGCCAAGACCCTTCGTCCTGACGTCGACAGCGCTTCTCCCTATTGGAGGGAAGTGTTAGATTGATCTTAGAGTAGATTATAAGGTTGGCATAACATAGTGGGCCGAAGGGCCTGTATTGTGCCCTAGTGCTTAATGTTTTTTGATCTATGAGTAAATGAGTCAGGGCATAACAAGTGGAAAATAATGTGGGAAAATGTGAGGGTTAAATGCGAAGTATTTCTGAAATGGTGAGAGACTGAAGGGGTCAGTGTTTAGAGGGTGCTGGATATCCTTTACACAAAACACTAAAAATTTATGAGCAGCATACGACAAGCAATGGGGAAATTAAACACGTTCTTGAAAAGTTTGAACAAATATGCCCCATATTGCATAAACACAAACTAATCTCTGCTGATCTCTTTAATTCCTGTCTCTTCATTTGCTTCACCATTTACGAGGGTGTTTATCCTGTTGAGTAATTCCACAAATGCCTGTGGTGAATTAATTGTCAATTAGTGTACAGAGCAGAGCACATCTTAACACTCATTAGGAGATTCAGAGTTTTTCTGCACTCTGTATTTTAAAAACATTCTTCGAGGAATGTGAGCTTTGCTTAATTGACACACATTGCATAATCCATGAGGACACCCGGAAGACTATAAGACATAAGAGCGGAATTAGGCCATTCTGCTCATCGAGGCACTCCACCATTTAATCATGGATCACTTATTATGCCTCTCAATCCCATTCTCCTGCCTTCTCCCCATAACCTTTGACACCCTTAGTAATCAATAACCTATCGAATATTGAGAGGCCTAGATTGAACATGGAGAGGATGTTTCCTATTGTGAGTGAGTCTAGGACCAGAGGGCACAGCCTCAGAATAAAGGGACGCCCATTTAAAACAGAGAAGAGGAGGAATCTTTTCAGTCAGAATGTGCTGAATCTGTGGAAGTTATTACCATGGATGGCTGTAGAAACCAATTGATTGGGTATATTTAAAGAGGAGGTTGATTGGTTCTTAATTAGTCAGGGTGTCAAAGGTTACAGGGAGAAGGCAGGAGAATAGGGTTGAGAGGGATAATAAATCAGCCATGATGGAGTGCCAGAGAGACTCAATGGGCAGAATGGCCTAATTCTGAAGATTCCTTCCCTTCCAGCCTTTACTACCCACCTAGTTTCACCTTTCAGTTAGCTTCCTTCCCTTCCCCCACCTTTTTATTCTGGCATCTTTGCCCCTTCAGTGAAATGTTGACTGTTCGTTCATTTCCATAGATGCTGCCTGGCCTGCCGAGTTCCTCCATCATTTTTTGTAGTTTTTTTCACAATAGAGAGCAATTGATGACTTGGAGATCTGGTGCAGGAATGGAGCACGATGATACAGAATGGTAAGGCAGGCTCATCCTTATTTTCTCTTGCGTTCTTGTTCTTGCTCAGGCTAGGGTACTTCGAAGTAGAAGTTCCAATGGTGAAAAAGGTGACATTACCTTCTCTGGCACTTTATTAGGCACTCCTACCGGGTGCACCAACATCTTCTGCCGCTGTAACCCATCCACTTCAAGTTTTGATGTGTTGTGAGTTCAGGAATGCTCTTCTGCACACCACCGTTCTAACGAGTTTAGGGGTCAATTCTGTTCTGTAAGGAGTCTCTGTACATTATCCCCATGGGTTTTCTCCGGGTGCTCTGGTTTCCTTTCTGATTCCAGAGACATACCAGGTTGGTCAATTGGTCATCGTTTAGGTTATGGTTAATCGGGGTTACGGGGGCAACCTGGTTGGATGGGTCAGAGGGGCCTACTCTGTGCTGTATCACTAAACAATAATAAATAAACAAAGACTGATAATCAGCCAATATGGCAAAGAAGACAACTGTGCAAATAAAAAATAATATTCACAATGACTCATAAACACAAAGTACACTGCAGATGCTGGGGTCAAAACAACATGTACAACACGCAGGAGGAACTCAGCAGGTCGGGCAGCATCTGTGGAAATGAGCAATCAACGTTTCGGACCGAGGCCCTTCATCAGGACACAGCTTGTTGTGCATGTTGCATATTCACAACGAGTCGTTAGGAGTCCTTCAAAGTGAGTCTGTGAGATGAAGAATCGATGCTCAAGTTGTCCACTCTGTTAAATACATTACCAGTAACTACACTTTCAACGCTCTTTAGCTTTGGGAATAGAAAAGGCTCTGTAGAAATGGTAGTCCTTTAGCTTTGAAGGGATAAATGTGGATTCTATATACAAGTCACTTTCTGTGAAAGAGGGTTGGCCGTAAACTCCAATCAACACACAAGGTCATGAAGTCGCAGTTGTACAGTGTGGGAGCAGGCCCCTTAGCCCACCAAGCTTACGATGATCATCTTTACACCAACCCTATTTTATTCTGTCAGTTCCACCCCCTGCACATTCCTGAATCCATCACTCACTTACACACCAGGAGCTATTTACAGCAGCCAATTAACCTACCAATGAGTGTCATTGTGATGTAAGACCATAAGGTATAGGAGCAGAATTAGTCCTTTCATCTGCCCCATCCCTCTATCATGCCTGATTTACCATCCCTCTCAACCCCGTTCTCCTGCCTTCTCTGCATCCTTTGACACCGTTACTAATTAAAAACCTATTAACCTTTGCTGTAAATATACCCAATGACTTTGCCTCCACAACAGTCTGTGGCAATGAATTCCACAGATTCACCACAGTCTGGCTAAAGAAATTCCACCTCATCTCTGTCCTAAATGGACGTCCCTCTATTCTGAGACTGCGTCCTCCGGTCCTAGACTTACCCACTATCGGAAACATCCTGTCCTCATCCTCTCTATCTAGGCCTTTCAATATTTGATAGGTTTGGATCAGATCTGGGAGGAAACTGGAGTACTTGTGCGGGGGTAGTGGGGGGTGGGGGGACCTGCAACTGAAAGATCATGCAAGCTCCATACAGACAGCACCAAAGACCCTCGCTACCTGCTTTGCACGGCCACAGAGGGAAGGTGCTCCCTGACCCTCCCAAACGATGTTGAGAAGAATTGCTCCACTTGTATATTGATTGCCAATTAAACTGACAACAAACAGCTTGAGAAGAATGGTATACAAAATTATGAGGCGGAAGTGCAAGCAAGCTTTTTCCACTGAGGCTGAGTGAGACTGGAGGTCATGTGTTAAGGGTGAAAGGTGAGAAGTTTGAGGGGAACATGAAGGGGATCTTCTTCACACAGACAGCCTTGTCCTTTATGTCTTAGAAATGGTTTGTAATTTTGAAATGTTTTAGATAGAAATTCTCTGTGAATTTTAAATGTGTTTTAAGAAAGTTGTTTTGTTTTTCAGTTTGTGTATCACTGAAAATAAATGAATTGTGTTGTAAACTACTTTGTAGGAAGAGGGGACCCATTGCTTGAACACTGGACATTGACAGCTGAACTTGCTGTAGAGAATAAACAGGGAAGTAAACTGATGCGCTAATTACATTATGATCTCCCTTCAGTAAGAGTACTCATGGCTATTTATGTCCGATAGGGCTTAAGGTCTTCGACTGAGTTCAGAACATCATGGTCAACAAACCTAATACCAATTAATGACTAATTATCCTACTAACTAGAGAGCACAAAGGAAATCCACGTGCTGTTAGAAAGGAACAAATACAGTATACATTTTGTTAAAGAAGACTGGGTTTAAATGTCTTAATAGAATTGATGTTAGGGCCATTGTTTGTCATCTGTATCAACGAGCTGGATAATAATGTGGTAAACTGGATCAGCAAACTTGCACATGATACCAAGATTGGGAGCATATTGGACAGTGAAGTAAGCTATCAAACCTTGCAGGGGGATCTAGACCAATTGTAAAAATGGGCTGAAAAGTCACAGATGGAATTTAATGCAGACAAGTGTGAGGTGACACACTTTGGGAGGACAAACCAGGGTAGGACTTGCACTAAGATGTCTGGTAGAACAGATGCATCTACAAAGTAGTAAGACAGATCCATAATTCTTTGAAAGTGGCAAAGTAGGAGGTTAGGGTGGTAAAGAAAGCTTTTGGCACATTTGCCTTCATAAATCATGGTTTTCAGTACAGGAGTTGGGATGTTATGTTGAAGTTGCATAAGACCTTGGTGAGGCCTAATATGGAGTATTGTGTGAAGTTCTGGTAACCTATTGTTATGATATGGCAACAATGAATATAAAATTCAGACAGGTTTTTTATAAACAAATAAAACATTTATTAAACACTGCTCAATAAAAATGAAAAGTAAACAAACGACTAATTTAACCGGAAGTTAACTGCTATACGGCAACTCGAACAGTTCTTAAAGCAATAAATGCGAACACAGTTCTTAAAAGTGGTAAATGCGTAAGTCCAAATGACTTACACAGTCAATTAGGAGAGACTTTCCTGAAGTAACAAATTCATTGATGATGTGACGTTACTGCTGATCCCAGCCGGAATATGCCTTGCCAGAAGGATTTACGACGAAGGAAATAAAACGGCTGAAAGGCACTGACCTTTCCTTGGCGAATACAGCTGCATCCAGCTGTTTCTGCTTTCACAATGCAGGAGCTATCTAGGATGCAGGCCACTACCCTCTGAATGAGGATTCAATAAGGTCGATCCTGTATTACTTTACTCGATCTTTCAGTCTCCGTACTTCCATAAATCTTCACTCTCCAACTGGACTAAACTGGCAGCATTTGGCAAGACTGCCGGCAATAACCTTTGAGACTTAAGGCAGAAAGTCAAACTCCACTTTAAAACAAAACTGCGTCATGAGACGAATACGCAGCATAATGGAGTCACTGACAAATTAAACAACGAACTGACCTGCGTCACAGCAAGGCTTTCGCCTTTTATATCTGTTGAAACAGGCCATCATATGACCTCTCACTGGTGGGAAGTTACATCACCCCACCATCACAAGACCATTACATCATGCTCACCAGATACTCAGTTACATCATGGTCATGTGACAGTCACAAGATACCCATGGGGTATGTAACACTATCAACAGGAAATATGTCAATGAGATTGAAAGAGTGCAGCCCGGAGCCATCAACGCTTCTCGTATCTAAACCCTTTCACTCCCGGAATCATTCTTAGCGGACTTCAACTGAATCCTCTCCAAAGACAATAAATCTTTTCTTAGATAAGTGGCCCAAACTGCTCACAATACTCCAATTGGGATCTGTTCAATGTCTTTTAATGTGACAGCATTAAATCCTTGCTTTCAAAAGTCTTCTTGAAGGGAGTGCTAACAATGGATTTGCCTTCCTTACCAACAATTTATCCTGCAAGTTAACCTTTAGGGAATCCTGCAAGGACTCCCAAGTCACTTTGCACCTCTGATTTTTGAATTTTCTCCCCTATAGAAAATAGTCTGTGCCTTTATTCTTTCTAACAAAGTTCATGACCATATACTTCCCTACACTCCATTCATCTGCCAGTACTTTGCCCATTCTCCTAATCTGTCTAAGTCCTTCTGTAGCTTCTCTATTTCCTCAAAAACTACCTGCCCCTCCACCTATCTTCGTATTGTTTGCAAACTTGGCCACAAAGTCTTCAATTCTGTCATCCAAATCACTGAGATATAATGTGAAAAAAAGTGGTCCCAACACTGACCCCTGCAGACTACTACTAGTCACCAGCAGTCAACCAGCAAAGGTCCCCTTTACTCTCACTCTTTGCTTCCTTCTTGTCAGCCAACCTTCTACCCTTGCTAATATCTTTCCTGTAATACCATGGGCTCTTGTTTAGCAGACTCATGTCTGACAGCTTGTCACAAGCCTTCTGACAACCCAAGTAATCAACATCCAGTGTCGTGCCTTTGTCTATCCTGCCTGTTATTTCCTCAAAGAATTCCAACGGATTTGTCAGGCAAGATTTACCCTCAAAGGAACCATACTAACTTTGGCCTGCCCCTCTGCTAAGATGGCGGTGGGTTCGGATCCAGCAGCCACTCCAGTTCCAATCAAAGGTATATTGATTTGTCCTATATGTTTGTTTCATGATCAAAAGTCACTGCTGGATACTAAGTACATTAAGTACCACAGGACTATAGCAACAGTAAGTTGCTGGATAGCGATGGAGCTGGACTGTTATTGCAAATTGTTATGTTATTGCCTGGATGTGTGGTGTACCATTGTGCTGAGACAGTGCACAGTCCAACAATGGTGCAAGTTTTCTTCGACATTTTTATTAAGAGTTCAAGATCCTGTTGGACATTTGTAACATAGAGTACTGCAAGACTGGTTCACCAGTTCATTGATGAGACCAGTGGAAGGGAAGCTTTTTTGCCTCAGTTGTCGCACAGACAAGGCCTACATGTCTCAGAGTTGCCTGTTGGCAGTCACCACAGCTGGCTGTGCACCACTGGATTTCATACTGGGTTGGAGGCTAGCCTCTCCCATTGGTGCTGCAATCGGTGATTGCTTGGTGCTGCCCTCCAGTGTTCATTTAGTGCTGCTCTCCAGTGTTTGCTCAGTGCTGCCCTCCAGTGCTTGCTCAGTGGAAGAACAAGATAGACCAGGACAACACAGGGGCTCGGGCTTTATTTTTCTTCTCTGTTTGTGACAGTATGTTTTTCTGAAATTGTAAGTGTATGTGCTATTTGTTCTTTGTGCTATGTGCAGAGTGCTGTTGGTAAGGCGTTTTGCACCACTGTTTTGATTGGCTATATTCATTTATGTTTGAATGTTAATTAAACTTGAAACTTAGCCTTCAACTTGATTTTATCATGTACCTCCAAGTATTCTGAAACATCATCATTAATAATAGACTCCAGCATCTTCCCAACCACTGAACTCAGGCTAATTGGCCTATAATTTTCTTTCTTCACTTCCTTCCCTTCTTAAGGGATGGAGTGACATTTGCAATTTTTCACTCCTCTGGAATTATGCCAGAATGTAGTAATTCTGGAAAGATCATTACTAATGCCTCCATAATCTCTTCAGCTATTTCTTTCAGAACCCTGGGTGTAGCCCAGCGGTTTGTTGTTCCTCTCTGCGCCTCGTGGCATACCAAACAGCAGCCTTTGCTGTTTCCTTAGCACTTGTCTGTTTTTGTTTACAAGGCCAAGTTGCTAACTCAATGCTCAACCCAGCACAGACGGAAAATGTGCAAGGAGCCAGCCAGGTTTGAACCCGGGACCATTCGCCTCAAAGTCTGATGTAGATACCACTACCCCACCGGCTGGCAGTCCATCAAGTCCAGGTGACTTATCTACCTTCAGACAATTGTGCTTCCCGAAGAAATCTTCTCCTTCATAGTAACAACTACACTCACTCCTCCCCTCCAAACATTTGGCATACTGCTTGTGCCTGCCACAGTGAAGGCTGACGTAAATACTTTAAAAGTTTATCTGAGATTCCTTTCTCCCCACTTACTACCTCTCCAGTGTCTTTTTCCAGTGCTCCAATATCCACTCTCACTCTCTGTTACTCTTTATACATCTCAAAAATCTTTTGGATACCTCTTTTATATTATTGGCAAGCTTACCTACATTTTTCATCATTTCTCTCCTTACAGCATTTTTAGTTGCCTTTTGTTGGCTACAAGCTTCCGAATCCTACAACCTCCCACTAATTTCTACTTCCTGAGGAGACTGAGGTCCTTTAACATCTGCCGGATGGTGCTGAGGATGTTTTACGAGTCTGTGGTGGCCAGTGCTATCATGTTTGCTGTTGTGTGCTGGGGCAGCAGGCTGAGGGTAGCAGACACCAACAGAATCAACAAATCCATTCGTAAGGCCAGTGATGTTGTGGGGGTGGAACTGGACTCTCTGATGGTGGTGTCTGAAAAGAGGATGCTGTCCAAGTTGCATGTCATCTTGGACAATAACTCCCATCCACTCCATAATGTACTGGTTAGGCACAGGAGTACACTCAGCCAGAGACTCATTCCACCGAGATGCAACACTGAGTGTCATAGGAAGTCATTCCTGCCTGTGGCTATCAAACTTTACAACTCCTCCCTCGGAGTGTCAGACACCCTGAACCAATAGGCTGGTCCTGGACTAATTTCCACTGGGCATGATTAACTTATTATTATTTAATTATTTATGGTTTTATATTGCTGTATTTCTTCACTGTTCTTGGTTGGTGTGACTGTAACAAAACCTGATTTCCCTCGGGATCAATAAAGTATGTCTGTCTGTCTGTAATTTGTGCTGTATTACAGCATATGCCCTCTCTTTGGCTTTTATTTTGGTTTTGACTTCCACTGTCATCCTCCCTTTAGAATACTTCTTCTTTGGAATCTACTTATCCTCTGCCTTCTGAATTGCCTGTTCTGCTGTCATCCCTGCTAGTATCTCCTTCCAATCAACTTTGGCCAGCTCCCCTCTATGCCTCTGTAGTTCCCTTTATTCCACTACAATACTGATACATCCAATTTTAGCACCTTCCTTTCAAACTGCAGAGTGAATTCAGAGCAACGCACACAAAATGCCTTCCGTGGACAAAGCAAGATGCAGCTTTGTCTATGTGGGTGGGACCTGACATAGGCTGGTAGACCAGTGTGTCAAGTGCCTCCACTCCATCACAAAAAGCAGAATTTCCCGGCAACAATTTGAGTTCCTATTGCCATTCCCATTCCAACGGGTTGGTCCATGGACTCCTCTTCTGCTACAATGTGGCCATTCTCATGTTCAAGGAGCAACACCTTACGTTCCACCAACAGAATCAACAAACTCATTTGTAAGGCCAGTGATGTTGTGGGGTGGAATTGGACTCTCTGATGGTGGTGTCTGAAAAGAGGATGCTGTCCAAGTTGCATGCCATCTTGGACAATAACTCCCATCCACTCCATAATGTTATGGTTAGGCACAGGAGTACATTCAGCCAGAGACTTATTCCACCGAGATGTAACACTGAGCATCATAGGAAGTCATTCCTACCTGTGGCCATCAAACTTTACAACCCCTCCCTTGGAGTGTCAGACACCCTGAACCAATAGGCTGGTCCTGGACTTATTTACACTTGACATGATTAACATTATTATTATTTAATTATTTATGGTTTTATATTGCTATATTTCTTCACTATTCTTGGTTGGTGCGGCTGTAACGAAACCCAGTTTCCCTCGGGATCAATAAAGTATGTCTGTCTGTCTGTCCTTCCAATTAGCCTCCAACCTAATGCATGAGCACCGATTTCCTCAACTTTTTTCCCCTTTTCCTTTTCCCTTCCCTTCTTTATTCTGCACTCTAGCATCTTCTTCTCCTCACCACCCACCCATGCTCCTCCTCCTTCCCTTTCTCTCATAGTTCACTCTCCCCTTCTATCAGATTTCTTCTTCTTCAACCCTTTGCCTTTTCCACCTGTCACCTCCCAGCTTCTTACTTCATCCCCTCTCTCCCACTCAGCTGGCTTTACCTATTCGTCTAGCTCGTCCTCCTTCCCCTCCCCCCCCCACCTTCTTATTCTGGCATTTTCCAGATGCTGCCTGGCCTGCTGAGTTCCTCCTGCATTTTGTGTGTGTCACTCTGGACTTCCAGCATCTGCAATATCTCTGTTTATGATTTGTAGGATGGATTCTATCACATTCTTACCACTAATGGTCCCTTTACCTTAAGCTCCCTAATCAAATCTGGGTCATTACACAACATCCAATTCAGAATTGTCATTTCCTACTGGGTTCAGACACAAACTGCTCTAAAAAGCCACCTCATAGCATTCTACAAATTCCCTCTTTTGCAAACCAACACCAACCTGATTTTCCCAATCTACCTGCATATTGAAATCCCCACGACCATCGCAACATTGCCCTTTCTACATGCCTTTGCTAGCTCCCAGTGTAACTTATATCCCACATCCTGGCTGCTGTTCGGAGGCCTGTATATCACTCTCATCAGGGTCTTTTTACCCCTGTAACTCTACCCACAAGGGTTCTACATCTACTGATCCTATGTCACCTCTTTCTAAGGGTTTGATTTAATGTTTTGCTAATAGAGCCACCCCACCTTCTCTGCCTTCCTGCCCGTCCTTTTGGTACAATATGTATCCTTGGATGTTAAGTTCCCAACTGTGATCTTTTTATAGCCTGAACTCAGCGATGCCCACAATGTTATACCTGCTAATCTCTAAATGTGTTAAAAGACCATCTGCTTTATTCCGTATGCCGCATGCATTCAAATAGAACACCTTCAGTCCTATACTTGGGAGATTTGATGGGGGCATACAAGAAGATTATGAGGTTAAAATTAGGGTAATGCAAGCAGTCTTTTTCTAGTGAGGTTGGGTGAGATTAGCAGTAGAGGTCATCAGTTAAGCATAAAATCTGAAATGTTTAAGGGGAACATTAGGGTGAACTTCTTCACTCAGACATGGTGAGATTGTGGAATGAAGTGATGGATGGGGGTTCAATTTAAGGGAAGTTTGGAAAAATAAATGGATGGTAGGGATATAGAGGCAATAGTCCAGGTGCAGTTTGATGGGACTAGGCAGAATAATAGTTTGTTACAGGAGGGCCTGTTCCTGTGTTGTAGTACTCTTGAAACTCTAATAGTGATTAATAGAGATAAAGAGATACAGTTGTTTGTGTTAACACTGTTACAGGCATGACAATTCAGAAGCAAAAGAAAACCTGTGTTATATATACATACATTTGAAGGGGGGGGGGGGGTCTTGACTTCAGGCATTTTGAAGGAAAAAAGCTCTCCAAACTCTGAAAATCACAAGCAATATTAATAGGGAGAAATATCAAATGGATAGTAATTAAATTAACTATAAATATTTCTGAACCAGAGTGTCAGAGTAATATAATACATAAATGGGTCCTTGGGACCAACTCGTCTATGCTGAGCAAGGAGCCTACCTGGGCTAGTCCCATTTGCCAGTGTTTGACCCATTTCTATCTCAACTTTTCCCATCTGTGCACCTGTCAAATTGGCTTTTAAAACTCGGAATTGTGCTAGCCTCTACCACAGCTCCTGGCAGTTCGTTCCATATACCCACCGCTCTATGTGTGAAAACGTTCAAAGTTCAAAGTAATTTTGCTGTCAAAGTATATATACATCACTATATACCACCATGAGATTCATTTTCTTGTGGGCATTCACAGTAGAACACAGAAATGCAATAGGATCAATAATAATGTGGTTAAGTAGATCAGCAGTTTTGCAGATGACACCAAGTTGGGGGGTGTAGTGTACAGCGAGGGAGGCTTTAACGGCCTGCAGTGGGATCTGGACCAGCTGGGAAAATAGGCTGTAACATGGCAAATGGAATTTAATACAGACAAGTGCAAGGAGTAGGACCAACGAGGGTAGGTCTTACACAGTGGACGGTAGGGCACTGAGGAGTGTGGTAGGACAAAGGGATCTGGCAATATGGGTACATAATTTGTTGAAAGTGGTGGCACAGGTAGGTAGGGTCATTAAGAAAGCTTTTGGCACATTGGCCTTTACAAATCAACGTATTGAGTACAGGAGATGGGATGTTATGTTGAAGTTGTGTAAGACATTGGTGAGGCCTCACTTGGAGTATTGTGAGCAACACACACAAAATGCTCGAGGAACTCATCAGGCCAGGCAGCATCTATGGCAAAGAGTACAGTCAATGTTTTGGGCCGAGACCCTACAGCAGGTATTGTGTGCAGTTTTGGTCACCTACCTAGAGGAAAGGTGTAAGCAAGGTTGAAAGTGTATAGAGAAAATTTACAAGGATGTTGCTGGGTCTGGAAGACCTGAGTTATAAGCAAAGGTTAAATTGCTTAGGACTTTATTCCATGGAACGTAGAAGTATACAACATTATGAGGGGTATATACAGGGTAAACACAGACAGGCGTTTTCCACTGTGTTGTGTGGGACTACAACCGGAGGTCACGGTTTAAGGGCGAAAGCTGAACAGTTTAAGGGGAATGTGAGGAAAAACATCTTCACTCAGAGGGTAATGAGAGTGTGGAATGAGCTGCTAACACAAGTGGTGCATACAAGCTCAATCTCAAAGTTTAAGCAAATTTTGGATAGCTACATGGATGGTAGGGGTATGGAGGGCTACGGTTTTGGTGCAGTTCGATGGGAGTAGGCAGTTTAAATGGTTTCAGCATGGACTAGATAGGCTGAAGGGCCTGTTTCTATGCTGTACTTTTCTATGACTCTATATAAGCTACACTCAATACTTGTTAAATTCCTCCAACATCTGATGAAGCACTGACATACTATAATCACCCAAACAAGCAAAAAAGAACAATGACCATCATCTAAATAAACTGAGACATTTTCCAGGGTGATTCTCTAAACCCACTATGGTTTTGTCTTGTGTTAAACCTGTTCGTAATCTACTATATCAGATGAAAATTTGGCATCAAATCAGAAACAACCAAATGAATTATACCTTGACACACCTTCTATACACAGACAATTTGAAATTATACACTCGTCATCAGTAAAGCTAAAGCAATTAATTCAAATAGTAGAACTATTATATAAAGATATAAACATGAACTTTGGACTAGGTAAGTGCAGAACAGTAAACATAAAAATAGTTGTAATTTAACTAATAGAATACAAAACAGAACAGCAGGATACAATACAACCAATTGTTGAATAGGAAATATGGGATATCAACATACAAACAAAATAGATTATAGTGTGATAAAGGGAAAATTTTGACAAAATTCACTTCAAGAAAATCTGCCAAACAGAGCTCGGTAGTAAAAATACAAAAACACTTTCATTCTACCCATATAAATATATTCTTTTGGCAGAACACCTTGATCCAAATCCAGGGAAGTTATGGTAGGGTACAGGAACTGTGGTGTACAAAGGCTGTAATAAATAAATGAGTTGAGAGTTAGGGGGCAAAAGTTTAGGGGTAACACGAGGGGGAATTTCTTTACTCAGAGAGTGGTAGCTGTGTGGAATGAGCTTCCAGTAGAAGTGGTAGAGGCAGGTTCGATATTGTCATTTAAAGTAAAATTGGATAGGTATATGGATAGGAAAGGAATGGAGGGTTATAGGCTGAGTGCAGGTCGATGGGATGAGGTGAGAGTAAGTGTTCAGCATGGACTAGAAGGGCCGATATGGCCTGTTTCTGTGCTGTAATTGTTATATGGTTATAAATCTAGTCAAAAAGAAGAGAAAAGCTTACAAAAGGTTCAGAGATCTAGGTAATGTTGGAGATCTAGAAGATTATAAGGCTAATGAGAAGGAGCTTAAGAAGGAAATTAGGAGAGCCAGAAGGGGCCATGAGAAGGCCTTGGCGGGCAGGTTTAAGGAAAACCCCAAGGCATTCTACAAGTATGTGAAGAGCAAGAGGATAAGACATGAAAGAATAGGACCGTGTGACAGTGGGAAAGTGTGTATGGAACCAGAGGAAATAGCAGAGGTACTTAATCAATACTTTACTTCAGTATTCACTATGGAAAAGGATATTGGTGATTATAGTGATGACTTGCAGCAGACTGAAAAGCTTGAGCATGTAGATATTAAGAAAGAGGATGTGCTGGAGCTTTTGGAAAGTATCAAGTTGGATAAGTCACCGGGAATGGATGAGATGTAACCCAGGCCACTGTGAGAGGCAAGGGAAGAGATTGCTGAGCCTCTGGTGATGATCTTTGCATCATCAGTGAGAGGTTCCAGAGGATTGGAGGGTTGTGGATGTTGTTCCTTTATTCAAGAAAGGGAATAGAGATAGCCCAGGAAATTATAGACCAGTGAGTCTTACCTCAGTGGTTGGTAAGTTGATGGAGAAGATCCTGAGAGGCAGGATTTATGAACATTTGGAGAGGTATAATATGATTAGGAGTACTCAGTATGGCTTTGTCAAGGGCAGGTCATGCCTTACGAGCCTGATTGATGTGACTAAATACATTGATGAAGGAAGAGCAGTAGATGTAGTGTATATAGATTTCAGCAAGGCATTTGATAAGGTACCCCATGCAAGGCTTATTGAGAAAGTAAGGAGGCATGGGATCCAAGAGGACATTGCTTTGTGGATCCAGAACTGGCTTGTCCACAGAAGGCAAAGAGTGGTTGTAGACGGGTCATATCCTGCATGGAGGTCAGTCACCATTGGGGTGCCTCAGGGATCTGTTCTGGGACTCTTACACTTTGTGATTTTTATAAATGACCTGGATGAGGAAGTAGAGGAATTGGTTAGTAAATTTGCTGATGACAGAAAGGTTGGAGGTGTTGTGGATAGTGTGGAGGGCTGTCAGAGGTTACAGTGGGACATTGATAGGATGCAAAACTGGGCTGAGAAGTGGCAGATGGAGTTTAACCCAGGTAAGTGTGAAGTGGTTCATTTTGGTAGGTCAAATATGATGGCAGAATATAGTATTAATGGTAAGACTCTTGGCATTGTGGAGGATCAGATGGATCTTGGGGTCCGAGTCCATAGGACACTCAAAACAGCTGCGCAGATTTACTCTGTGTTTAAGAAGGCGTACAGTGTTTTGGCCTTCATCAATCGTGGAATTGAATTTAGGAGCCGAGAGGTAATGTTGCAGCTATATAGGACCCTGGTCAGACCTCACTTGGAGTACTGTGCTCAGTCCTGGTCGCCTCACTACGGGAAGGACATGGAAACTGTAGAAATGGTGCAGAGGAGACTTACAAGGATGTTACCTGGATTGGGGAGCATGCCTTATGAGAATAGGTTGAGTGAACTCAACCTTTTCTCGTTGGAGCGACGGAGGATGAGAGGTGACCTGATAGAGATGTGTAAGATGATGAGAGGCATTGACCATATGGATAGTCAGAGGCTTTTTCCCAGAGCTGAAATGGTTGCCACAAGAGGACACAGGTTTAAGGTGCTGGGGAGTAGGTACAGAGGAGATGTTAGGGGTAAGTCTTTTACTCAGAGAGTGGTGAGTGCACGGAATGGGCTGCTGGCAATGGTGGTGGAGGCAGATATGATAGGGTCTTTTAAGAGGCTTTCAGATAGGTACATGGAGCTTAGTAAAATAGAGGGCTATGAGTAAGCCTAGTAATTTCTAAGGTGGGGACACATTTGGCACAACTTTGTGGGCTGAAGGGACTGTATTGTGCTGTAGGTTTTCTATGTTTCGAAACCTGATCTGAAAATTTTACAAAGAAAAATAAGAACTGAAATGAGAAATTTTAGAAAACATTATGCGCACTCGAACAGACTTAGAGTCACACTATGTAGGACAGAATGAGGAAGAAAAATAACAGACAGTATTGTGCTGTAGGTTTTCTATGTTTCGAAAACCGATCTGAAAATTTTACAAAGAAAAATAAGAACTGAAATGAGAAATTTTAGAAAACATTATGCGCACTCGAACAGACTTAGAGTCACACTATGTAGGACAGAATGAGGAAGAAAAATAACAGACAGTATTGTGCTGTAGGTTTTCTATGTTTCGAAAACCGATCTGAAAATTTTACAAAGAAAAATAAGAACTGAAATGAGAAATTTTAGAAAACATTATGCGCACTCGAACAGACTTAGATTCACACTAAGTAGGACAGAATGAGGAAGAAAAATAACAGACAGAAAAAATTTATGCAGCCGTCAGATAAAATTTCTAAGGATATACTTTTGTCAATGGAAACAGGATTCAGCAGCCCACGTGCGCTGATAAGAAGTACACACCACAAAACTTAAATGAAAACTCAACTCAGAAAAAAGAAGAAATTACCACCATAGAAGAAATATTTAACCAATGAAAGTGTGTGAGCCTCCATGGAAGTCATCCCCACGACCTTAGCAGACTAGATCTTGACAAGGAAGTGCCTGGCTCAGAGTTGGAGACCTCTTCCCAGAAACAGAGGTGTTTCTTGTGGCAATACAGGACCGGGTGTTTTACACAAAAAATATCAAAAGTACGCAATAAAAGATCAAAAAAAGTTTAACTCAATTCTGATTAGTTACACAGACACAATCAAGTGGACTGGGCTGTATCCACTATTTTTTTTATAGGCTTTGCCGCTCAAGGGCATTGGACTTTCCGTACCATGCTGTGATGCAGCCAATCAATAAACTGTCTACCACATACCTACAGAGGTTATAGATGTCATGCCAAATCTTTGCAAACTCCTAAGGAAGTAGAGACACTGTCGTGCTTTCTTTGTAATTGCACTTACATACTGGGTCCTCTGAAATGTATCACTATATCAGTGTTTCTGGAAGTAACAGCGGGTAAAGTTCAACAGGCAGCACAGTACTGTGTTGGTTTGTGTAATGGTTTACAGCACTGTCTGTAAGATCAGAGTTCGATGTGAGGAGTTTGTATGTTCTCCCCATGACAAAGTTCAAGACTGTTGCCATTCAAACCGTACACATGTATACAGCTAAACAAAACATCATTTCTCTGGAGTCAAGGTGCAAGACACAGTACATATGGTCACACAGACAGCACATTTAATCTCACATACAATTACAATACAGCACAATATAACCACAAAATAAGATTAGCCCAATTCCCTGAGTGGCAAGGCCTGGAGACCGTTGGTTCACCACATGGGTTTCCTCCAGTTGCTCCAGTTTCCTCCCATATTCCAAGACATACGATTAGGTTTAATGAGTTGGTACCAGAAGCATGGCAATATTTGTGGTCTTCCCCCAGCACAATCGTCACTGATTAGATTGGATGACAAACGACCCATTTCGTGGTAGTTTTGAAGTTTGGATGTAGATGTGACAAATAAAACTAACCTTAATCAAAGGATTTCAGCCCGAAACATCGACTGTACTCTTTTCTATGGGATCTGCCTGGCCTACTGAGTTCCTCCAGCATTTTGTGTGTGTTAATATTAATCTTTGAACTGGCAGCAATAAGAGACACAGCCAAGCCAAAAGCAATGGAAATACCGGAAGCCACCATGAGGTGGAGTAAGTTACCCTGGACAGATTGCCTGCTGTCTTCCAGCAAGTCGTCCACACGGGTTACGTTCAGATTTTTGCCACAGACTGGAATCGTTAGGAGACGGGCAGTATGTCTATTCCTTGGTTTGAGTTTGTCAGACTCACAGATCTCTTCTCCTTTGACATCACGGTTCCAGGAAACGATAGACATTGAAAATTGCATGTCACAAAACTGAGATCCTTTTTCAGAGTAACATTTCCAAAATGCTGAAGTAATTCAACAGGTCAGGCAGCATGTATGGAAAGGAATAAACAGTCAATGTTTCAGGCCAAGACTCTTCATCAGGACTGGACAGGAAGGGAGAAGACGCCAGATTATTTTCACTTTTTAAAAAATTCATTGACTGGAAGTGTAAATTTTTGCCAGTCTTGTCATTTATTAACCTGTGATTGGCTGCATCACAGCCTGGTATAAAAAAAACAATGCCCTTGAACAGAAAATATTTCAAAAAGCAGTGGATATGACCCAGTCCATCACAGGTAAAGCCCTCCCCACCAGTGAGTATATCTACATGAAATGTTGTCGCAGGAAAGCAGCATCCTTCATCAGGGTTCTCCACCACCCTGGTCACGCTCTCTTCTCACTGCTGCCATCAGGAAGAAGGTACAGGAGCCTCAGGACTCACACCACCAGGCTCAGGAACAGTTATTACCCCTCAACCATCAGGCCCTTGAACCAAAGGGGATAACTTCACTTAACTTCACTTGTCCCATCATTAAAATGTTCCCACAACCTGTGAACTCAATTTCAAGGACCCTGCATCTCATGTTCTCAATATTTATTGCTTAATAATTTGTTTCTTTTATTATTATTTCTTTCTTTTTGTATTTGCACAGTTTATTGTCTTTGCACACCAGTTTTATGCCTGTTTCATAAATTCTGTTACAGTTATTACTTTATAGTTCTATTGTGTATGCACACAAGAAGATGGATCTTAGGGCTGTACCTCGTGATATATATGTATTTTGATAGTACATTGAATTTTGTACTTTAATCACTTTTGGACAGTTATGAGTCAAGCACAGTGGTGATGTGGAGTTATGCATTGCCCAGATCACCAGGATATGGCTGATTTCCTTCCCTGAAGGATACTGAAGCTTGGATAAAGCAAGATCGTTTATATTTTGGCTAAATGATAGATAAGGGTTTGTTTGATGTAGAAAATGCTAGCTGTAAATTCAACCCCAATCGGGTGCACCAACTCCATTTATCTTTCCACAGCTGTTGCCTGTTATACTATGTTTCCAGATTAATTCTGCTTTTTTCTTTTACAAAGGAGGTTTTTCTCAGTGACTTCAGAATAAGATTCAACTTGCTGAGAGTCAGTGGACTGAATTTCAAAAATACCATGTAAAAATCCGATGTGCCTTTGCAGCAACACATAATTTGCTGGAGGAACTCAGTGGGCCGAGGAAAGGAATTGTCGACGTTTTGGGTCAACACCCTGCAGCACTGGAACATTAGAACATTAGGAAGTTTTTGACAAGAACGGGCCCAACAAAGCTCATTAAGTTCCTACTCATACTGAGCATTGAAATAACTACTGAACTTAGATTTGAAAGTCTCTAAGCTACTACTCACCAATACACAACTAGTTTGTTCCATGTGTCCACAACTCACTGTGTAAAAGAAATGCTTCCTGACGTTTGTCTGAAATCTCCCTTTAACCAGTCTCCACCTACAGCTCCGTGTCCTCATTGATGGAGTAATTTTGAAGCAGCAGCTGGTATCCACCTTAAATGTATTCTTAATGATGTCGAACACTTCTATCATGTCAGACAGACAGACAGACAGACATATTATTGATCCTGAGGGAAACTGGGAGGTGTCTCCTCTCTTTCTACATCTATTTAGGCTAAAAAGATTTAATTCTTTCAATCGCTCTTCATAGCTCATACCCTGCAGACCTGGAATGAGTCTCATCGCCCTTCTCTGTACTCTCTCCAGTGCCTTCACATCACTCACAAAATATGGAGACCAGAATTGTACACGTACTCAAGGTGTGGCCTCACAACTGCATTACACAGCTTTGACTTTGAACTCCACTGAGCACAATATTCTATCAGCCTTGCTAATAGTTTCTGTGCATTGTCCAAATGTTGATAGTGATGAGTCTACCAGGACGCCCAAATCCTTCTCGAACAGTGTACATTCTAACTTAAGACCCCCCGCCATTGTATATTTACACCTAATATTTCTACTTCCTATATCTAATACTTTACATTTGCTTACATTAAATTTCATCTGCCATTTATCTGCCTACATCTGGATTTTGTTTAGATCTAACTGTATTGATTCTGTTGCCTGAATGTTATCAGCCCATCTCCCTAATTTGGTGTCATCTGCAAACTTTACTAGTTTATTTGCAATGTGCTTATCCAAATCATTAACGTAAATTAAAAACAGTAGCGATCCCAAAACCAATCCTTGCGAAACCCCACTTTTAACATCTTCTAGGTGTGAAAATTATCCTCTGACTATAACTCGTTGTTTTTCTGTTTTTGAGCCAATTCTGTATCCATTCACTCACCTTACCCTGAATCCCTACCTCCTATAATTTGATTATTAACTTCTTGTGGGGTACTTTGTCTAAAGCTTTCTGAAAGTCCAAGTAAATGATATCTACCATTCTATTGTTATCATAAATTTTAGTTGCCTCTTTATGGAACTCCAGCATTTACTGAAACATGATTTTCCCTTTCTGAACCCATGCAGGCTTTCTGCTAACATGCCTGTTCTTATCATTTGCTTTTCCATTTCATTCTTTATAAACGTTTCCATTACCTTACCTATGATACACATTAAGCTTACTGGTTACCAGGGTCAGCAAGGTCACTCTTCTTATATAGTGGGTCTACATTAGCCCATTTCCAGTCCTTAGGGAAATACATGTTATGAGTTTGTATATATAATGGTATAATTCATATACCCTTGGATACATGTTGTTTGGCCCTGGAGATTTATTAACTTTCAGCCTTTTCAGCTGAAACAGGACCTCACTTTCTGAGATCTTAAAGTCACTTAAAACAACTTTATTTTTCTTTACACTTACTGGCATATTGCTAACATCTTCTCAAGTGAATACTTCAGCAAAATATGAGTTAAGAGTATCTGCTATGTCCTTTTCTGATTAACTTAACGCCCACTATTATTCTTAATACACTTAACTTCCTCTTTGACTTTCTTTTTACTACTAAAGTATTGAAAACAATTCTCTTAGGGCTAATCTTGGCTATCAGCAATATCCTTCTCGACTTGCCTGTTGGCAACCGAATTTCCTTTTTGAATATAGCTCTCATAGTTTCATGTGCCCTACATTTAACATCGTTACCATGTGGAAAGGATGGTTCCTGTATCGGAGGATTCTGGGGCCAGTGGGCACAATATTAGAATAGAAGGATGTCTCTTTTCTTTTCAAATCTTTTTATTATTATTATTATTCAAAAATAGCATAAGTACATTGAAGTAACAACACTTACAATGCCTCATGAAAGAGGAAATTATCTTAAGGATTGAAAATTGTGTGAATAAAAAAAAACCCTACTAAGCAAGAAAAGTGAGGGGAAAAAAAGAAACCCCTTGGAGGTACAATCCCGGAGCCATGCGTCATACAGAAAGCTTCTAAAAATAAACATCAAACCGCCAACAAGAAAAATAGATATATCAAAAAAAATTTACATTTAGATCGTGGAGGAAATCTATCAGTTAGCTGAAATGATAATAATGAGCAAATGAGCCCCATCTCTTCTCAAAATCAAATAAAGGTTCAAAGGTTCGACTTCTAATTTTCTCCAAGCTAAGACACAGCATCACTTGAGAGAACCATTGTGACAAAGTAGGAGCTGATATACCCTTCCATTTCAACAAGATGGCCCTCCAAGCTATCAATGTAACAAACGCAATAACATGTTGGTCAGACACAGAAATACCGTGGATATTTTGAGGAATTATTCCAAAAAGCACAGTCAATTTATTAGGTTGTAAATTGATTCTGAGTGCTTTCGAAATTTTCGAAAAGATTGACTTCCAAAACTGTTTTAATATAGAACATGATCAGAACATATGTGTCAGTGTAGCTATCTCAGTTTTACATCTATCACAATACTTATCAACATTGGGAAATATTTTAGAAAGTCTCTCCTTCGTCAAATGGTAACAAATGTACAATTTTAAATTGAATCAGTGAATGACTAGCACAGATCGAAGACGAGTTAACCAGCTTCAGAATCCGTGTCCAATCCTCCCATATAAAAGTCAAATTAAGTTCCTTCTCCCAATCCTGTTTAATCTTAAATAAAGGACGCTTATCCCATTGTAATAATAAATTATGAAATCTTCCAATAGAACCTTTCAACGAGGGGTTCATATTCATAATAGTATCTAACAAGTCAACCTCCAATATGTAAGGAAAATTACTTAAATATTTTTGTAAAAAATGTCTAATTTGAAGATATTGTAAAAAGTGTGAATATGAGAGAGAATACTTATCGACTAATTGTTCAAAAGACATCAATCTGCCTTCTTTAAATAAATCCAAAAAAGAATTAATACCTTTATTTTTCCAAAGTAAAAAAAATTGGATCACTCTAAGAAGGTTTAAAAAAGTAATTACGGTAAATTATACTACAAAGTTTAAAATTTTTAAGATTATAAAAATTGCGGAACTGAATCCAAATTTGTAAAGAGTGCTTAACCACAGGATATAGGTTTAAATTAGCAACTTTAGCCAATTGTATAGGTAGAGCAACTCCTAATAATGAAGTTAAATAAAACTGTTTCACAGCTCTCAGTTCCAGGTTTACCCAAATTGGCCAATCATTCCTATCACCCCTATATAACCAAAAGGACATACATCACAGATTAACAGCCCAATAATACATTCTTAGATTAGGCAAAGGGAGACCTCCATCCTTTTTCAACTTTTGCAAATGACATTTACCAATTCTTGGTCTTTTATTATCCCAAATAAAAGATAGAATAATAGATTCAATCCGATCAAAAAACTTCTTAGTCAAAAAAACAGGAATATTCTGCAATAAATATAAAAATTTTGGTAAAATCATCATTTTAACTACATGAATATGACCAACAAGTGAAAATGTAAGTGAGCTCCATCTACTAAAGGAATACTTGATAGAGTCCACTAAAGGAGGAAAATTGGCTTTATAAAGATCCTTATATTTTTTAGTAATTATAACACCTAAATATCTAAAAGAATCCGTAACTTTAAAAGGAATATTATCATATATAGAGACAGATTCATTTAAAGGAAGTAATTCACTTTTACTAAAATTTATTTTATATCCTGAAAAGTCTCCAAATTTGTCAAATAATTTTAGCAAAGCAGGAATAGATTCTTCAGGCTTAGATATATATATACCAATAAATCATCAGCGTAAAGAGAGATCTTGTGCATGGTCTCATTCACAAAAATCCCATGAATATTTTCAGCTTCACAAAGAGCAATAGCAAGGGGTTCTATTATTAAGTTAAATAACAAAGGACTTAATGGACAACCTTGTCTTGTCCCCCGTGATAGCTGAAAAAAAAGGAGACCTACAGTTATTAGTGACAACAGTAGCAATAGGAGCTTTATATATCATTTTAATCCAATTATTAAAATTAATACCAAAACCAAATTTTTCTAAAACATTAAATATTTCCATTTGACTCGATCAAATGCTTTTTCAATATCCAAAGATATAACGCATTGTGGAGTTTTAGAAGAAGGCGAATATATAATGTTAAATAATCTCCGAACATTTGAGAAAGAATAACGACCCTTTATAAAGCCTGTTTGATCTTTAAAAATGATTTTACCCAAAATGCTCTCCAACCGATTGGCCATTATCTTTGAGAGAATCTTACCATCAACATTCAATAATGAAATAGGTCTGTATGAGGCACAATCAGTAGGATCTTTATCCTTTTTGAGAATTAAAATATGTCTCTTTAGAACAGAAATTCCTTTACCCAGATGGTGGTGAATCTGTGGAATTCATTGCCACAATATTGCTGTGGAGACCAAGTCATTGGGTATATTTAAAGTGTAGGATGATAGCTTCTTGATTAGTAAGGGTGTCAAAGGTTATAAAGAAGAGACAGGGGAATGGGTTGAGAGGGATAATAAATCAACCATGATCAAGTGACAGAACAGATTCAATGGGCCCAATGGTCTAACACTGCAGCTATGTCTCATTATCCAATGCTCCTATGGTCCAACTGGGGATGAGTTTCTGAGCAGCAGTATTCAGTATATATAAAAAAAACCTTCGTCCAGCATTTAGCTGAGACATAATCTTATGGAACTACTCTGAGAAGAACAAAGACACTGATCTTGAGAGTCCTGGCCAACAGCTTTATTTCTCAGGCAACACAACATTATCAAACAGTGATGTGTGAGAAGTTGGTCATGATTAGACTGAACTCCTGCCTCAGCAAGGATCTGGACCCAATGCTTTTTGTCTATTGTCACAATAGGTCAACAGCAGACATAATCTCAGTGGCTCTTCACACGGCCTTAGATTACCTGGACAATACAAGCACCTATTTCAGGATGCTGTTCATTGACTATAGCTCAGCATTTAACATCATCATTCCCTCAATCCTGACTGAGAAGTTACAGAACCTGGGCCTCTGCACCTCCCTCTGCAATTGGATCCTCGACCTTCTAACTGGAAGACCACAATCTGTGCAGATTGGTGATAATATCTCCTCCTCGCTGACGTTCAACACTGGTGAATCTCAAGGTTGTGTGCTTAGCCCATTGCTCTAATCTCTCTATACTCATGACTGTGTGGCTAGGCATAGCTCAAATACCATCTATAAATTTGCTGATGATACAACCATTGTTGGTAGAATCTCAGATGGAGACGAGAGGGCATACAGGAGTGAGATATACCAACTAGTGGAGTGGTGTCGCAGCAACGACCTTATACTCAACATCAGTAAGATGAAAGAGCTGATTGTGGACTTCAGGAAGGGTAAGATGAAGGAACACATACCAATCCTCTTAGAGGGATCAGAAGTGGAGAGAGTGAGCAGTTTCAAGTTCTTGGGTGTCAAGATCTCTGAGGACCTAACCTGGTCCTAATGTATTGATGTAGCTATAAAGAAGGCAAAACAGTGACTGTACTTCATTAGGATCTTGAAGAGATTTGGCATGTCAACAGAAACACTTAAAAACTTCTATAGATGTACCGTGGAGAGCGTTTTGACAGGCTGCATCACTGTCTGGTATGGAGGCGCTACTGCACAGGATTGAAAGAAGCTGCAGAAGGTTGTAAATCTAGTCAGCTCCATCTTGGGTACTAGCCTACAAAGTACCCAGGACATCTTCAAGGAGTGGCATCTCAGAAAGGCAGCGTCCATTATTAAGGACCTCCAGCACCCAGTGCATGCCCTTTTCACACTGTTACCATCAGGCAGAAGGTACAGAAGCCTGAGGGCACACACTCAGCGATTCAGGAACAGCTTCTTCCCCTCTGCCATCCGATTCCTAAATGGACATTGAACCCATGAACACTACCCCACTGTTTAAAACATATATATTATTTGTTTTTGCATGATTTTTAATCTATTCAATATATATAGTAATGTATTTCTATACTTATTTCTTCTATATTACGTATTGCATTGAGCTGCTGCTGCTGCTATGTTAACAAATTTCACAACACATGCCTCTGAAAATAATCCTGATTCTGATTCTGATTCGGAATGCATCCTATTGTCATGGCAACTGTTCTGCCCTTGGCCACAGGAAACTGAAGAGAGGTGTAGACACAGCTCAGCACATGATGGAAACAAGACACCCGTCTGTGGACTCTATTTGTTGCTGCCTCATTAGAGCAGCCAGTGTAATCTGAGACCACACCTACCCCGGGCTTCCACACCCGCAGGAAGTACAAAAGCCTGAAAGCATGTACCACGAGGCTCGAGGACAGCTTTTATCCCATGGTTATACAACTATTGAGTGACTCCCTAGTACATTAAAATGAACTCTTGACCTCATAATCTATCTTGCAATGCCTTTGTACCCTACTGTTCTCCTGCACTGTATTTTCTCTGTAACCATTCCGCCCTCTGTTGCTGCTATACCTTGTTCTACCTCAATGTACTGTTGTGATTCTCAGTGATTCAAGAACAGAAGAGATAGTCGTGTGAACAGTCCATCTGGCTCCTTGTCTCTGCTTCACCACTCAGCTGATTCCTATAGCTACTGCTCCTTTCCTGCACCAGAATCATAGATTCATACAGGCCATTCAGCCCATCTGGTCTATGCTAACCAAGGTGTAGGGTCAAACAAACCAACACAGTTTAGAGACTAAGCATGGGGGGTGTGGGGGAGGTTGGGGTTAATTCCGCAAGATGCAGCCAATCCAAACCAATAACAAAGGCTCCAGAGTCAAAGAATCTACTTGATCTTTCATTAGATAACTAGGGAAAGAAGCAACCTTGAAACGATAAATACTAATGAAACTGAAACTAGTGATATAACAAAATAAATAGCCTTAATGTATTAAACATCCTTAAGCTTTCTTCAATGTAATTAAGCTAACTAAACAACTTTAAATGTTATCAAGCAGTTAACAAAAAAAATCACCCTGGCTTACTCTCTTAGCTCTAAACTCTGACTGAACTTCCAAAGACAAAAGCATAAATACTTAACTGAAACTCTTTGCTTTTACTACACCTCCACCCATGTGACTAACTACCACAATAAATATAATAAGTGCGCAGCACAAAATACAATACAGATAGAAAATAGATAAGTACTCCCATTTGCCTGCATTTGGCCCATATGCTTCCGTACCTTTCCGAGCTATGTACTCTTTCAAATATCTTTTAAACGTTGTTATTGAACCTACTTCAACCACTTCCTCTGACACAATCCTCTGTGTGAAGAAGTTTGACCATAAGAATAGGAACAGAATTAGGCCATTCAGCCCATCAAGTCTGCTCCACCATTTCATCATGACTGATTCATTATCCTCAATTCCATTCTTCTGTCTCTTTCTGTTCTTGAAGAGTGGAGTGACATTATACACCTCTATCAAGTTTCCTGTCACCCTCTTTCACTCCAAAGAGAAAAGGTCTAGGTTGCTCAATTTATCTCGCAAGGCAGCATCCTGGTGAATCTCCTCTGCACTCTCGCTAAAGCTTCCATGTCTACGTCATGAGGTGACCATAACTGAACACAATTCTCCTAGTGCGGTCTAACCAGAGTTTCATAGAGCAGTAACATTACCTTGCATTACATTATATCACACACAAAATGCTGGAGGAACTCAACAGGCCAGGCAGCATCTATGGAAAAGAGTACAGTCAACATTTTGGGCTAAAGTCCTGCCGAAGGGTTTCAGCGGAAAATGTTGACTGTATTCTTTTCCATAGATGCCACCTTGCCTGCTGAGTTCCTCCAGCACTTTGTGTGCGTTACTTGGATTTCCAGCATGTACAGATTTTCTCTACTTTGGGATTTGATTACATTATATCATTGGGATTTATATTCCAGGACAGAGCACATTTACAGCTGGTTGGTAATTACAAGGGATTGGAATTGGAATTGGTTTGCTATTGCCATATGTACCAATTACAGTGCTATGCAACAAGCCAACAGCTTTTATTTTTCTTTTAGTTATTGCTCTGATTTCTAAGAAAAAGTTGCCCATTGAATCGGCTGCCGTCCATCCAGGGAAAGGGAAGCAAAAAACCAGAGGTATAGGCATAAGGTGAGAGGAGAAAGGTTTAAAAGCGACCTGAGGGGGCAAAGTTATCAGACAGAGGGTGATGAGTCCATGGAACAAGCTGCAGGAAAACAAGGTTGAGGCATGTACAATAACAACATTTAAAGTTCAAAATTCAAAGTAAATTTATTATCAAAGAAAGTTTGTCATTATACATGACTGTAAGATACATTTTCTTGCAGACATTCACAGGAAAAAATAAATACACTAGAATCAATGAAAAAACTACTCACAAAGACTGACG
Organism: Hemitrygon akajei; assembly: GCF_048418815.1. Lineage (NCBI taxonomy): Eukaryota > Metazoa > Chordata > Chondrichthyes > Myliobatiformes > Dasyatidae > Hemitrygon > Hemitrygon akajei. Next base: position 190,717,104 of record NC_133126.1, on the reverse strand, counting down.
AACAACCGATATGTAAAACCAGATAATCTGTGCAGGTACAAATAATGAATAAATAGTACTGAGAAGACAAGTTGCAGTTCTTGAAAGTGAACCTATTGGTTGTGGTGAGTGAAGTTACCACTCAGGATTTGGAACCTGATGCTTGAGGGGTAATAACCGTTTCTGAATCTGGTGGTGTGGGACTTGAGGCTACGGTACCTCCTTCAGGTGGCAAGCAGAGAGAAGAGAGCATGGCTTGGATGGTGGGGGTCCTTGATGATGAATACTACCTTCCTGCAGCAGCAGTCATCGTAGAAAGAAGGTGCAAACTCCACACAGACAGCACCAGAGGCCAGGATTGAACCTGGGCCACAGGCGCTATGAGGCAGCTGCTCAACTCACTTTTCCTTCTACTTGAGGGACTGAGAGGTTGAGCAGGTTGTGACTTTATTCATTGGAACATAGAAAATTGAGGGGTGACCTGACAGAGATGTTTAAAATAATAGGGGGCATAGATTGGGTGAAAGTGCAGTCTTTTTCTCACAGCTAAGAAATCAAGAGGTAGAACAGAGAAGCTTAATACAAGATGGGAAGGTTTTAATAGGAATCTGAGAGGAATGTTTTTCTCCCAGAGGTGGTCAGCCAGAGGAAGTGATTGAGGCAAGGACATTAATAACGCTTAAAAGGCATTTGGATAGGAACATGGATAGTGTTATGTTCGTCGTTTTGTGTTTGTAAAGACAAACAGTGTGTCTAAAAACATCAGAACAATTTTATTTACAGATTTAGAGCAACGGCTTTTGCTCCATCACAAGCACGTGTGACAAGCGCACTGGTTTCTTTTCTGGTTCCGGGTGAACCTCTCGCATTGCCCATTGGGAACGGAAGCTCTCTATAATGTACACACATAATAGCACATCTTACCTCTTTAAAGAAAAATAACAACAGTACTATGTCCCAATAAATTTACAGAAACTAATCCTTTACAACAAAGATATTTACATTCTGTAGCCAGTCCCCTTTTCACTCATCAACTTTCAATCGGATTCTGAGGTGGTGTAATGATCCATTTTGGTCCACTATACACTGTGTTTCCACAGGTCTGTTGCTTGTATTTGATGCATTAATATTTGTGTCTCTCTGAGAATTCCTTTCTTTCATATCTTTCTGCCAAAGTCCTGTCTGTTCATCTCTGTTCTTCTTCCTGCTGTGTGACCAGAATTCACTCTATGTGCCTCATAATGGAGCCCTGAACTACATCCATGTGATCAGTGACTCTCTGCACAAGTTCTAACTGATTCTGTCTCAATTCCCAGAGCCCCTTTTGTTGGCTGCATATCATAGATAGCAACCCCTCCTGCTGGTTTGTGTAGGACCATTGCTGTTCTTCTGACCTCTGAGTGTGTATGGTCTCCCCATCTTCCTTTTTATTTGTCCTCTTCAACTTCAGAGAGGATCATGGAGATATTTTTGATTTCCTGTCCTCAACTGGAAGTCAATGAGAGGCAGATTTTGAACCAAAGCTGCACGATGTGGAAGCAAGACTGGCAACTTCTTCACCTTGATCATTTAGTTCAGCACTAGCATCCTAACTGTCATGCTGGTATGGATGTCTATGGAAGGTGGAGTTCCTGTGCTCCTCTTCCATAATGTCTATGAAGATTCCATGGATGCTGTTATGAGTTTCTCAAGTTGTATCAGGTAGGCGTCTGAATCCTTCAGAGACACCTGCATACTCTTCTGTGCATGTTGCATGGTCATCTTTGGTCTGTGAAGCCACTACAAATACTCATTCCACCGGATTGAGCTCTTCACATGCTCTCAGACTTAGTACTGGCTGTACTACAATCAGTAGCTGTGCCTTTAGGGGCTGCCCCTTGTGCTTGAAGGTCACTATACAGCCTCCTTTTACTGGAAAGTTCTCTCCAGTATAGCCTGTCACATTTAACATCCCTGAGTAAATCTTACTCTTTGCTTTGAGAGGCTTGTAGTTATCCATGGACAACAGGTTCACCTGGGCTCCAGTGTCAAACTTGAATGGAATCACTTTCTCATTCACAGTTACTGAAATGACCCATTCTGTTTATCAGCATCCGTTGTCTGTAGAGAATCCACAAATAATTCCTCCATTTCCTCAGCAACCATGTGCACCTTTCCATAGAACATAGAACATAGACACAGAAATCTACAGCATATTACAGGCCCTTTGGCCCACAATGTTGTGCTGACCATGTAACCTACCCTAGAAATTGCCTAGAATTTCCCTACCACATACTCCTCTATTTTTCTAAGTTCCGTGTACCTAAGAACCTCTTAAAATACCCTATTGTATCCGCCTCCACCACTATTGCCAGCAGTGCTTTCTATGCACCCATTCATCAATCTCTGTGTAGAAAACTTACCTCTGATATCCTCTTTGTACCTACTTCCAAGCACCTTAAAACTGTGTCCTCTCATGCTAGCCATTTCAGCCCTGAGAAAAAGCCTCTGATTATCCATATGATCAATGCCTCTCATCATCTTATACACCTCTATCAGCTCACCTCTCATCTTCCATCGCTCCAAGGAAAAAAGGCCAAGCTCACTCAATCTATTCTCATAAGGCATCACCCTCCAATCCAGGCAACATCCTTGTAAATCTCTTCTGCACTCTCTCTATAGTATCCACATCCTCCCTGTAGTGAGGTGACCAGAACTGAACACAGTACTCCAAGTGGGGTCTGACCAAGGTCTTATATAGCTGCAACATTACCTCATGGGTCTTGAACTTAATCCCACGGATGAATGCCAACACACCATACGCCTTCTTAACAACACTGTCAATCTGCACAACAACTATGAGTGTCCTAAGGACATGGAGCCTAAGATCTCTCTGATCCTCTACACTGCCAAGAGTCTTACCATTAATATTATATTCTTTCTTTTAATTTTACCTACCAAAATAAACACTTCACTCTTATCTGGGTTGAACTCCATTTGCCACTTCTCAGCCCACTTTTGCATCCTATCGATGTCGCATTGTAGCCTCTAACACCCCTCCAGACTATCCACAACACCCCCAACCTTTGTATCATTGGCAAACTTACTACCCCCACCCCCTTCTACTTTTTTATCCAGGTCATTTATGAAAATCACTAAGAGGAGGGGTCCCAGAACAGATCCCTGCAGAACACTACTAGTCACTGTCCTCCATGCAGAATACGAACCATCTACAACCACCCTTTGCCTTCTGTGGGCAAGCCAGTTCTGAATTCAAAAAGCAAGGGCTCCTTGGATCCCATGCTTCCTTACTTTCTGAATGAGCCTTACATTGGGAACCTTATCAAATGCCTTACAGAAATCCATATACATTATATCCATTGCTCTTCCTTCATCAATGTGTTTTGTTACATCCTCAAAGAATTCTATCAGGCTCATAAGGCACAACCATGCTGACTATCCCTAATCAGATTATGTCTCTCCAAATGCTCATAAATCCTGCCTCTCAGAATCTTCTCCACAACTTGCCCACCACTGGAGTAAGACTCACTGGTCTATAATTCCCTGGATTATCACTAATCCCTTTCTTGACCAAAGGAACAACAGGAAATAGAAAAGGCGAGTCAAAAGGTCAATGTTATCATAGTCATGGGAGATTTTAACATGCAGGTAGATTGGGAAAATCAGGGTGGTAATGGATTTCAAGAGAGTGAATTTGTTGAATGCCTAAGAGATAGCTTTTTAGAGCAGTTTGTCGTTGAGCCTACCAGGAATTAGCTACACTGGATTGGGTGTTATGTAATGAACTGGAGGCAATTAGGGAGCTGAAGGTAAAATAACCCTTAGGAATCAGTGATCACAATATGATTGAGTTCAACTTGAAATTTGATAGGGAGAAAGTAAAGTGTGATGTAGCAGTATTTCATTGGAGTAAAGGAAATTACAGTGGTATGAGAGAAGAGTTGGCCAAAGTAAATTGGAAGGAGCTGCTGGCAGGGATGTCAGCAGAGCAGCAATGGTGTGAGTTTCTGGGGAAAATGAGGAAGGTGCAGGACACATGTATTCCAAAAATGAAGAAATACGCAAATGGTAAAATAGTACAACCATGGCTGACAAGGGAAGTCAAAGACATTGTAAAAGCAAAATAAAGGGCATAAAACAAAACAAAAATTAGTGGGAAGATAGAGTATTGGGTGGTTTTAAAATCCTACAGAGAGCAACCAAAAAATCTCGAAAAGGGAAAAGATGAAATATGAAAGTAAGTTAGCAAATAACATCAAAGTGGATAGTAAAAGTTTTTTCAAGTATGTTAAAAGTAAGAGAGAAATGAGAGTGGATATAGGACTGCTAGAAAATGAGGTTAGAGAAATAATAGTGGGTAACAAGGAGATAGCTGATGAACTAAATGGGTATTTTGCATCAGCTTTCATTGTGGAGGACACTAGCAGTGTGCCTGATGTCATAGTGTGTGAAGGAAGAGAAGTGGGTGCAGTTACTATTACAAGAGAGAAGGTGCTCAAAAAGCTGAAAGACCTAAAGGTACATAAGTCACCCGGGCCAGATGAACTGCATCTGAGGGTTCTGAAAGAGGTTGCATTAGAGATTGTGGTGGTATTAGGAATGATCTTTCAAAAGTCATTAGACTCTGGCATGGCGCCAGAGGACAGGAAAATTGCAAATATCACTCCTCTCTTTTAGAAAGGTGGACGGCAGCAGAAAGGAAATTATAGACCAGTTAGCCTGACTGCAGTGGTTGGGAAGATGTTAGAGTCAATTATTAAGAATGAGGTGATGGAGTACTTGGTGACACAGGACAAGATAGTACAAAGTCAGCATGGTTTCCTTCAGGGGAAAATCCTGCCTGACAAACCTGTTGGAATTCTTTGAGGAAATTACAAATAGGATAAATAAAGAGGATGCAGTGCATGTTGTATATTTGGACTTTCAGAAGGCCTTCGATAAGGTACCACACACAAGGCTTACCAAGTTAAGAGCCTATGGTATTACAGGAAAGTTACTAACGTGGTTAGAGCATTGGCAGATTGGTAGGAGGCAGCAAATGGGAATAAAAGGATCCTTTTCTGGTTTGCTGCCAGTGACTAGTGGTGTTCCACAGGGGTTGGTGTTGGGACAACTTCTTTTTATGCTGTATGTAAATAATTTAGATGATGGATGATGCCAAATTTGCAGATGATACAAAGATTGGTGGAGGGGCAGATAGTGTTGAGGAAACAGATAGGATGCAGAAGGACTTAGACAGATTAGGAGAATGGGCAAGAAAGTGACAAATGAAATACAATGTTGGAAAATGCATGGTCATGCTCTTCGGTAGTAAAAATAAAAGTGTGGACTATTTTCTAAACGGGGAGAAAATCCAGGAATCTGAGATGCAGAGGACTTGGGAGTCCTTGTGCAGAACACCCTAAAAGTTAACTTACAGGTAGAGTCGGTGGTGAGGAAGGTAAATGCCATGTGACCATTCATTTCATGAGGTCTTAAATACAAGAGCAGGGACATGATGCTAAGGCTTTATAAAGCTCTGGTGAGGCCTCACCTTGAATATTGTGAACAGTTTTGGGCTTCTTATCTGAGAAAAGTTGAGCCAGCATTGGAGAGGGTCCAGAGGAGGTTCACAAGGATGATTCCAGGAATGAAAGGGTTATGATATGAAGAACATTTGATGGCTCTGGATCTGTATTCACTGGAATTCAGAATGATGAGGGGGGACCTCATTGAAATGTTTCAAATACCTAGATAAAGTAGATGTGGAAAGGGTGTTTCATTCTATTCCTGTCCTCACTGTCGTGTGGCACAGGCAGCAATCCCAAGATTACTAACCTTGAGGTCTGCTTCTCAGCTTCCTTTCTAGCTCCCTGTATTCTGCTTTCCTTGGTAGTCCCAGCTTTGCAGCACTTCGCAAAATGATTCTTCTTCCCACAACTATTGCAGGACCTTCCATAGGCAGGACATGTCTTTGGCATATGTGCCGATCTCTACATTTGCTGCATTTGTTATTTGATCCTACCTCTTCGCTTTGCTGTTGCTTTGGGAAATACAAAGTATCCTGCAGATGCCTCATATACCATCTGGGTAGTCTCCAGCCCCTTGATATGAACATTGAATTCTCCAACTTCTGGTAATTCCCTCCCTCTCCCTTCCCCCATCCCACCTTCACTCTATCTCCTCTTCTAGCTGCCTATCACCTCTCTCATTATTCTGCCTTCTACTACTACCCATAGTGCTTTCCCCTTACATTCCTTCTTCACCTCTCCTGCCTATCCCCTCCCTGCTTCCCCTCCCCCACCCCTTGATCTTTCCTCTGATTGGTTTTTCACCTGGCACATTCCACCTTCCCCCAACTTCTTTATAGGGCCCCTGCCCCCTCCTTCTTTAGTCCTGACAAAGGGTCTCAGCCCGAAACTTTGACTGTTCATTTCAATGGATGCTGCCCGACCTGCTGAGTTCATCCAGCTTGTTTGTACGTGCTTTGGGAAATGCCTTGTGCTCTGCCACTCTGTCTTCTCAATATGCCCTGTGCACCTCCTTAGCTTGTACTCATGTGGTCTCGGCTGTCCTACACAGCCTTTTCCAGTGTTAAATCTTTTTCACAGAGCAATCTTGCTCTGAGCCCTGTTACGTACACGTGACACATGACTGGGGTTGAAGCTATACTGGACTTGAGGTAGTGGTCTTGTGATGGTGGAGTGACGTCATTTTCCCACCAGTAGAGGTCATGTGACAGTTTTTTTTTACAGGGTATAAAAGGAGGACCTCTCCCTGTGAGGAGGGGCAGTTCGTGGCTGGATTTGCCATGTTGATTTCATGACACTGCGTGATTTAATGTTATGACGCAGTTTAGTTGAAAGATGAAGTTTTATCTAATGCCTAAAGTTTAAAGGGTCATTGCCAGCAGTTTCTTTATAACACTGCTAGTTGAGATTCAGTGGAGAGTGAAGATCGGAGTTCGGGAGATAAAAGATCGAGGAGAATCGATTTCGACAGTGAAACAGGTTCGACCTTGTTTGATCCTTATTCGGAAGGAATTCGTTGACTGTTCTCATGTTAATCCCTGTGAAATATCAGAAAGGATTGGGAACAGTGTTGTAAAGGAAAGGTCAGTGCCTTTAAGCCGTTTCAGTTCGTAAATTCTTCGTGGGAAAAGTTCGATTTGGGAACCGAAACAACACGACGTGAAAGAGAATTTAAATCGTCTTAAAAAGTCTCTCCCTTAAATGGACCGTGAGCATTTTGAACTTTTGGCAAAACTACTTTGAAGAACTGTTTTTTTTGCAACATCGCTTTAAGAACTGTTTAAGCTTCATTGCTTTAAGAACTGTTTAAGCTGCCGCACAGCAGCTGATTTCCAGTTACGTTAGTGATTTGTTTACTTTTGGGGGGTTTGTTTTCAGTGTTTAATAAATGTGTTAGTTGTTATAAAAACCCCTGCCTAACTCATATATTTATTGTTGCTTGAATCCGTAACAGCCCGTTATCCGAGGTTCCACAAGCTATTCTGCCTCTGACTAGTGAGTCTCTCAAATCTCCAGACTCACAGGACTTACTCAGTGTGTGAAGCTCAGCTAAGCATTGGTCAAAGCTAACACCTCATTTCTGTTCACAGGGAAAGAACTTGTATCTCTGACGTGTGTTGTTTTTACTTGGGGTAAAATACTCCATGCATTTTGTCATCAGTGTCCAAGGTAAAGGCTTTCTGATCAATTTGAAAGCTGTTATAGATGTCCAAAGCAACTTTGCCAATTTACTTGTAGAAAGAAAAATGTTTTCAATTTTTCATCCAGCCCTCCTGCTCCACTAGATGTGAGATATACAGCATGCTTGAATCATTTCCAGTTATCAGAATATCGGTAAACTGCATAGGTACAGGAGGAGTTCGCTTATCCATAATGGAAACTTTTCAGCTGTCATCCGGATTTCTTGTTGGATCAGTGTACTTCAGGACACAATGTGCTCTGTGGCCGCGTAGACCTGCTTCGCTCCGTCACTCTCTGTCTAGAGTCTCTTTCTTCAGGCGCTCATGGTATTCATTTACTGTCTGTGTTTAGATCTTACACGGACTTCTGACACCATATTATGCTTGTTTTTTTTTAAAGACAAACAACGTGGGTAAAAGCACTAGAGCTATTTTATTTACAGATTTACAGTAACAGCTTTTGCTCCAGCCTGCGCATATGTGGCAAGCTCACTGGGAACTGCAGTTCTTTATTATGTACAGACATCATAACACGGATAGGGAACGTTTATTTTGGGATATGGGCCAATCACAGGAAAATGGAACTGGCTTAGATGGGAATCTTGACTGTCATGACCTGTTGGCCCAAAATCCTTTTCTCCTTGCATGTCTGCATACACAGACAGCAATTTTGTGTGCGCGCGCACGCACGCACACACACTCTCACTCACAAATACAGTTGCATATGTATTTGCAAATAAAACTCCAAACACTTTAAAACATCCCAATGAAATCCTAGAACTCAAAGCAAAATAGAACAAAGGGACAAAAGATCTGCAGATGCTGGAAATCCAGAGTAACACAGAGAAAATGCTGGAGGAGCTCAGCAGGTCAGGCAGCATCTGTGCAAATGAATAAACAGTTGATGTTTCATGCTCAGGCCCTTCTTCAAGACTGAAGGAAATGGAGCTTTTCGTGAGCATAGGGTGTTGATACAATGACACAAATCTATAATTCTGTATATACAGAGATTCCAGTCCTCACATGCTCTGGTAACCAGAAATCTCAGGGAGCATAATCGGTTAATAATAATGTTAATTCGCCATCCTTGGTGACTAACACCCTTTGTATACCGCTACTTGTTGGCAGGCTGTTCCTGAGGAGTAACAGTAAACTGGCTAGTCATTACCTCCTCCTCACACTCCTTAGTGACTGAGTGTATTGTGCTGGATGGTCATGCTGGCACCCACTGATTCCAGCCGCCAGTCGCGTTGGTCACTGGAGCTTCAGCCAAATCAACTCGCAGACAAGCAGACACAAAAGACCAAAGTTGGCAAGAGCAAGCATTTTAAATTCTGATACCAGGCACGGAAATGAAGACATCCAGAACAATTTTTTTTTAAATGAAAAGAAGAACAAGAGAAGCATTTAAAGATAAATCCAATTAATTTGGGAATGATAACTGGATGAAAGCTGGACAGACATCAAAAGCATCATTTAGGAGAGCAGATGCATAAAACAAGTGCTGGACAGATTTGTCCCTCACAGAATATTTATTTGTTTCTCTTATTTTAGTTTGAGATACAGCATGAAACAGGCCCTCTGGCCCACCAAGCCAAGCTGCCCAGCAACCCAGCTATTGAACACTAGCCTAATTACAGGACAATTTACACAGACCAACTAACCTACTAACCGGTTCATCTATGGATTGTGGAGGAAACTAACGCACCAGGAGAAACCCCACATGGTCACGGGGAGAACATACAAACTCCTTACTGAAGGCACTGGAAATGAACTTCGATCTCCAATGCCTCAAGTTGAAATAACATCACACTAGATAGATAGATAGATAGATAGATAGATACTTTATTCATCCCCATGGGGGAATTCAGCTTTTTTCCAATGTCCCATACACTTGTTGTAGCAAAACTAATTACATACAATACTTAACTCAGTAAAAAATATGATATGCATCTAAATCACTATCTCAAAAAGCATTAATAATAGCTTTTAAAAAGTTCTTAAGTCCTGGCGGTTGAATTGTAAAGCCTAATGGCATTGGGGAGTATTGACCTCTTCATCCTGTCTGAGGAGCATTGCATCGATAGTAACCTGTCGCTGAAACTGCTTCTCTGTCTCTGGATGGTGCTATGTAGAGGATGTTCAGAGTTATCCATAATTGACCGTAGCCTACTCAGCGCCCTTCGCTCAGCTACCGATGTTAAACTCTCCAGTACTTTGCCCACGACAGAGCCCGCCTTCCTTACCAGCTTATTAAGACGTGAGGCGTCCCTCTTCTTAATGCTTCCTCCCCAACACGCCACCACAAAGAAGAGGGCGCTCTCCACAACTGACCTATAGAACATCTTCAGCATCTCACTACAGACATTGAATGACGCCAACCTTCTTAGGAAGTACAGTCGACTCTGTGCCTTCCTGCACAAGGCATCTGTGTTGGCAGTCCAGTCTAGCTTCTCGTCTAACTGTACTCCCAGATACTTGTAGGTCTTAACCTGCTCCACACATTCTCCATTAATGATCACTGGCTCCATATGAGGCCTAGATCTCCTAAAGTCCACCACCATCTCCTTGGTCTTGGTGATATTGAGACACAGGTAGTTTGAGTTGCACCATATCACAAAGTCCTGTATCAGTTTCCTATACTCCTCCTCCTGTCCATTCCTGACACACCCCACTATGGCCGTGTCATCAGCGAACTTCTGCACATGGCAGGACTCCGAGTTATATTGGAAGTCTGATGTGTACAGGGTGAACAGGACCGGAGAGAGTACGGTTCCCTGCGGCGCCTCTGTGCTGCTGACCACCGTGTCAGACCTTCACTATTGTCCTTCCTCAAATTTTCACCCTTTGATCATCGCCAGTTTTGACCTTTCTCCCATTGTTTAGCATAGAAAGCACAAGTCTCTGGAATTATATCTAAACCACTTTCTCCTCAGTTCAGATCGAATCCTTTGTCAAAATCTGTGGTCCAGCAACCAAATATATTGTTTACACTCATATGAAGAGATTTTGCTGTGTCAACACTAATCCAAGTTATGGAGATGTGGAGAAACAGGTCCTTTGTCTCAGCTCATCGAGGTGCTAACCTAAGCCAGCCTCGTTTGCCCGCATTTGGTCCCTATCCCTCAAAAGCACATTTACACGAAGAGCTGACCAGCTTCTCTAGAGGCACAGTAAGAGTACCCAGTCTGGTTACATCATGGCCTGGTATGGAAACACCAAGGTCCAAGAACAGAAGTGCAACAAAGAGTGGTGGAGACAGCCCAGTCCATCCCAGAGAAAGCTCTCCCCGCCATTGAATACCTCTACAAGGAGCACTGCCACAAAAAAAGCAGGATTCATCATCAAGAACACCCACCGTCTAGGCCCTCTTCTCGCTGCTTCTATCAGGGAGAGACACAGGAGCCTTAGGTTCCACACCACTAGGTTCAGCAACAAAGGTGAAGCGAGTTCAAGATGGCCCTAAACGGCCACTCCTTTGCTTGCATCTTCAGTATCTCTTTTTTTTCCCTTTTCAAGGTTCTTTTGAAGACCCTGACCTGGAGTTACAATCTGACTTTGGTTCTTTGTGGGAATGGGACCCGCTCTCAGGACCTCACAACCAGCCGCTTTTTGATATCCCAAGGATGCAGCCTGGAAGGCAAGCGCGCCTTCAGGGTTCCGGATTTTCATGGCTCTGGGGATGTGGCTGGTTCTAGGCCGGTGCCCCTGACTGAAGCATCGCGGGAGAACACGGAACATCGAGAGCAGCGGATTAGCTGCCGGGGGCTGTGCGTCTGGAGAGCTGCGCCATTTTGGTGCCGACTCTTTGAGCGCAGAGCTCGGAAAAAGCAATGCAACGGACTTTTCACATCGTAAATCTGCGAGTTGTTTGTTATGTCTCCCCTCTCACTGTGAAATGGGGACACCATTTTTTTCCCATATTAGGAAGAGAGAGAGAGCCTATGGTATGTCAAATTATCAGGTGAACGAGTAGTTTTTGGGGTACTCAAGCCTGAGTTTTTATTGCCACTTTGCTGCACGCTTGAGTGCTCGGTGGGGGGGGGGGGGCGCTGATGCTTTTCTGCTGGTGGGGATGGGGGGGATGGTTGTCTTGCTGCTGCTTGTGTGCGGGAGAGTGGGGATCTGGGGGTTCTTTGGGGTTCAAACATTTAACAGTCATTCATTCTCTGGGGCACTTCTCTGTTTTCGTGAATGCTTGCGAAGAAAAAGAATTTCAGGATGTAAATTGTATGCATTTATATGACATTAAATGTACCGATTGAGTTATTATCCTTCAACCATCAACTTCCTGAAATCACTTCACTCACATGAACTCTGAACTGATTTCACAACCAATGGACTCATTTTCATGGACATTACAACTCATGTTCTCAGTATGATTTATTTACTTATTTACACAGTTTTTCCAATGATTCCATTGTATTTTTTTGTTTTACCGTGACCTTCAAAGTAGTGTAACTCTCAGTTTGGCTAGCGGCTTAATATGGGGGATGATAGCCGCCGGCCCAGCCAAACTTAAGAAATCTCATTTGGGTGGATGCTGCACAATGTGTCCCCTGTTACAAATCAGTACCATGAAATAACAAACAGTACACAATATACGATTAAATGATTGACCTTTATAATTCTTAATTTGACGATATGGTTAGTAAAGAAACAAATAGAAAGGGCCCATTCTCATGGAACAGTCTAATGCGGAATGTTGGAGCTCACTGATAAGGCCGTTCATCCACCATCGACCTCCTCCTCCTCCTCCTCCTCCGTGTCTCGGCTCCCAGACACGCAAGAAAGAACAACATCCAACTCATTGGCTAACATGCCCCGTTATCTCCAGTCATAACCCAAACATTGTTGCTACAGAGGAACCATTACCTTAGCAGTGTAACATTACAGAGAAGCCATTTCATTAGTAGTCAAACCTTACAGAGTGTTACAGTAGTATGCTGTATAGTTGCATATACTTAAGTACTTTGATAGTAAATTTACTTTGAGCTTTTGAACTTTGAACCTTTCCTATGTACAGTATATACCTGTCCAAATGTCTTTTAAACATTGTTAATGAGCCTCCCTCAATCATTCCTCTGGCACCTTGTTTCATACACCTACCACTCTCGGCACAAAGAGGTTGCCTCTTAGGTCCCTTTAAATCCTCCAAGGGGACCACAACCTTGTCGTGATCGTGAAGCTTGCGTGCCTCAATGACCCGGAGAGCTACTCTGGCTGGAGTTAGGGCTTTATGCTTTGGTTCCTGGTATTGAATGCCAAATAGGGAAAAGGGTAGAGAACAGACTAAGAGTGACAGACTTCGGAAAGGATAGGATGAGGAACATGAACCAATCCTCTTAGAGGGATCACAAGTGTAGAGAGTGAGCAATTTCAAGTTCCTGGGAGTCAAGATTCCAAGGATCTAACCTGGTCCCAACATATTGATGCAGCTATTGTTACGTAACCGTGGGTATCTTGTACTTGTCACATGACAGTGGTATTGAAGCTATACTGGACTTAAGGTAGTGGTCTTGTGATGGTGGAGTGACGTCATTTTCCCGCCAGTAGAGGTCATGTGACAGGTTTTTTTTTACAGGGTATAAAAGGAGGACCCCTCCCTGTGAGGAGGGGCAGTTCGTGGCTGGATTTGCCATTTTGACTCCATGCCACTGTGTGGTCCAATATTATGATGCAGTTTGGTTGAAAGGTGGAGTTTTATTTAATGCCAAAAGTTTAAAAGGTCATGGCCAGCAGTTTCTTTATAATACTACCAGTTAAAAATCGGCAGAGAGTGAAGATCGGAGTTTGGGAGTTAAAAGATCGAGGAAATTTCGACGGTGAAACAGGTTTGACCTTGTTTGATCCTCATTCGGAAGGAATTCATTGGCTGTCCCCATGTTAACCCCTGCGAATAATAGCAGAAAGGGTTGGGTACAGTTTTGTAAAGGAAAGGTCAGTGCCTTTAAGCCGTTTCATTTTCATCTTCGTAAATTCTCCGTGAAAAGTATAGTTCGACTGTGAGCCGCAACAACGCGACATGAAAGGGAATTTAAATCGCCTAAAAAGTCTCTCCTTTAATGGACTGTAAGCATTTTGAACTTTTGCAGTACTACTTTGAAGAACTGTTTTTGCAACATCGCTTTAAAAACTGTTCTTGCTTTATCGCTTTAAGAACTGTTTAAGCTGCTGCACAGCAGCTGATTTCCGGTTGCGTTAGTCGTTTGTTTACTTTTTGGGGGTTTGTTTTTCAGTGTTAAATAAATATTTTATTTGTTATAAGAAACCCTTCCTCACTTATGTATTTATTGCTGCTGAATCCGTAACACTATAAAGAAGGTAAGACAGTGGCTATATTTCTTTAGGAGTTTGAAGGGATTTGGTTTGTCGACTAAAACACTTCAAAACTTCCATAGATATACCATGGACAGCATGCTGACAGGCTGCATCACTGTCTGGTATGGAAGGGCTACCAGCATAATCAAAGACTTCACCCTTACCTTGCCCCTGACTTCTCCATGAGAGAAAACTGGCACGTTGCTTTGACTTTAGGGGCAGGAAAGCTTTCCCACTCGCCATCCATTTCCAGCCCCTCGTGTGCACGTCGGGACAAAGTATCTGCATCAATGTTCCAGCTCTCCAGCTGGTTCTTCAGGCTGAAATCACAGGCAGACAACGTCACCAACCAACGATTGCCTGTGGCATCCAATTTCGCTGAGGTCAGGATATATGTTAATGGGTTGTTGTCTGTCCTCACCTCAAACTTGGCACCATATAGATAGTCACTATCCCTTTCTTCCCCAAGGGAGAGTAACTGCACAGAAGCTGATTTAAAGGGTGACTCATTTTGGAGTAGTCCTTCACAAACCTCCGATAGTACCCACAGAATCCAAGGAACGAGTGCAAAGTGCTCACAGTCTGGGGCCCTGGCCATGTGGTCACCGCCTTTATCTTAGATGGATCCATAACTATTCCATCCCGTGGGACTATGTGCCCAAATTAGTTGAGAGACGTCTTGAAGAACTGGCAGTTGTCCTGTGACAGTTTTAACCCCTCAGCTTTCAGGTGGCCTGACACCTTCAGCAGCCTCGCCTTGTGCTCTTCCAGGGTGAATCCAAACACTTTGAGATCATCCAGATACACCAACACTTCAAGCAAGTTCATATCCCAAACCGTTTCCTCCATGACTCACTGGAAAGTAGCCAGAGCTCCTGATATGCCTTGGGCCATTCTTTCAAGGTGGACGTATGAATGCCGTCTTCGCCTTGTCAGCCTCACTCGTGGGTATCTGGTAATACCCACAGCTTAGGTCCAGCATACCAAACTGTTTCAGCCCACTCATGCAGGCCAGTGCATCCTCAATCCACGAAACTGTATACTGGTTGGGACTGTGCGTAGGTTCAGTGTCTGATAGCCAACACACCTTCGTACCTTCCCATTCTTCTTTCTCACCACCACTATGGCGACACATAGGGACGGTGTGACTCAGTGATAATCCCAGCTTCCTTCAGCTTCTGCAGATGCTACTGAATGTCCTCCAACTCAGCTAGTGCCTGTCAGCGAGACATTTCTCTGGAAGGGATATCCTCCGTCACTTGGATGGTGTGGTGAGTACTCTTGGAACAACCCACATCAAACCCGTCAGAAGATAAGACATCTTCAAACTTCGACGTCTTCTCTGTCAATCTCCTCTTCCAACCTCCAGGTACTGGGGAGTCACCAAAATTGAATGGCACGGCTGTCAACTTTCCCTTTCCAGGAGATGGTTTCTCTCCTATTTGTCTCACCAGAAAACTTGACATTACCGTCACTGGAAAAAGGTGTACCATTGGCATTCCCTGCCTGAGGGTAACCTCCCTCACTGAGATGTTCCTGAGAATCACTGCCTTCCTATTTACCTCTTCAACCTCTGGCTTCTGCAGCCTGGTCCTCGCTAGTACCCCAGCAGGTAAGCATGACTCCTCTTTGTGGTCTTCCGGAGCATCCACCAAGAGGACCTCGGCATCAGGCATTCCAGGAAATTTGGGATTCTCCATCATTCTAGTTACCTCCCCAGGCCATAACACGACGGATTGGAATGGGTGTATCACACAGTTCCTCGTTTGTGTTCATAATCCAGCCTAGAACAGCCATGCACTTCCTCAAAGTAGCTCTGAACACAGGGTGAATGGACAAGGTTTTCAGAAAGCTCTCTCCAACTTTCTTTTTGCGGGCTCCCACTAGCCTCCTCACAATAGGAGTACTTGTTCCCACAGGAATTGAAGCTTCAACCTTCTCGACCAGGTCTGGACAAACCAACACTAACGTACCAATGACCTCAGTTACTCCCACATCTGCCTCCAAAAACTCAACCTTCAACGACAAGTAACCATCGTATAGGTAGTCGTCAGTACTAGGGCCAGAGTTCTAGGGCACTGAGTGGGGTCAGTGGTAACTGCGTCAAACACCAGTTGTAGAAGGATCTGTACAGCAGAGTAATCTGAGAAGTATGGCTCTAGCATAAATACCCTTGATCTGTCGAGATACACTGGCGCTTGGCCCCACTAAGCTCTCAGGAATAGGGTATCGCATTTTAGTGTTTTCCTTGATGTATCGATTGAAGTATGTTCCCCCCGAAATCCCAGGCTGTTCCCTCACTGAGTCTCTCTGAATTTTCCCAACTTCTCCTTCTGTTTAAGGAACCGTGGTCTCACTTTCTGAAGGTTTCCCCATCCTTCACATTCCCGCCTGAAGTGTCCCTCATCACCGCAGTCGTAACAGATAATACCGGCTGCCCCATTCAACAGCAGCCCTCTGAGCACGCCCCATCAGTGGGTCCTGCTCCCTGTCGGCTTTGTCAGTCTTGGTGGCAGCACCTGCCGATAACAACCGAGATACCTCCGCTCTAAAATCTGCCATGAATTCCTGTAACTCTTCTGTTTGTGGGACTTCAGGGTTCACATCAGCAACAGAGGCTACTACCGATGACTGGACCCTGTTGACGGTAGTCTCTCACTCTCTGTCATATTTCCCTCTTCTCTTCCTTCTCTGATCTACTCAACAAACAAGGGGGGAAGCATTTTACGGTCATTTGGAGGCTGAAAGAGATCATGTCCTGTGACTGTGTGGCCTTCTTCACTTGGTCCATCCTTAATTGACTCACCTCAACCATCGAGGTGGCCCCCTCTACACCATAAGCAACTCAGCTGCCTCTATAGTCAAAAGATGTAGGCAGAAAGCTCTTCCCCCTCCTCCTGAAACATGCTCCTAAACCCCATCATAAGCTCCAGTGGGTTTTCTTTCGTGCCAAAAATGTTTTCTAGCGCTTGCATACAGCCCTCACTAAGGAGTTCTCTGCCTCAAAGGACCTCACTACTTCAGCTGGACCTTTTAGACTCTCTACCAATGCACATTATCAGAGCACTGCCACTCATCCAGCATCTGTGAGGTCTGCTCTGCCTCAGCCTCATATTCCTCCTCCCACTCGGGAGTGGGCCCCACTCCCGAGAACATCACCAGCCTGCGATAACTTTGGCTCTCTGCCGGTGCACTTTGCCATTCATCCGCCAGGGATTTATGGGCCGATAACAACTCTAAAGGTTCAAAGATTTCAATGGGTACATTGAATATCAGAGGAATGTATACAATATTCATCCTGAAATGTTTTTTCTTCGCAATCATCCGCAAAGACAGCGGAGAACCCGAAAGAATGAGCGACAGTTAAATGTTGGAACCCCGAAGTCCCCCCCCCCCAGCTCCCCCCTCCCACACGTAAGCAGCAGCAAAGCAACGACCTCCCCTCCCCCACCGGCAAAATAATGGATCGGCACTCACCACCGAGCACTCAAGCGTGAGTAGAGTAACAGTACCACAGGCTCTCTCTCCCCCTAATAAGGGAGAAAGAGGTGTCTCCGTTTCACAGCGAGAGGGGAGACATAGCAAACAACTCACTGGATTATGATTTAAAAGTCCATTACGTCGCTTTTTTCGAACTCTGTGCCTGAAGATCTCAAGCCTCTGGGCACACAGCCACAGATCTTCTGACTTCCCCGGATCTCCTGCCTTGGCACCAACCTTCGATCTGCCTGTCTCCAGAGCCCCGAGTTCCTAGGCCTCAAAAGGCAAGCTGAACTCTTAGGCCAAGCCCCCGATGTGCCGAACAATGGCCACGCTGAGAGCGGGTCCCATTCCCGCAAAGAAACGTAGTCAGCGTGTAACTCCGGGTCAGGGTCTTCAAAAGAACCCTGAAAGGGAAAAATAGAGATATTAAAGATGGAAATAGAGCTGTTCCTGAAGATGCGAGCAAAGGACTTGCCATTTAGCACCACCATCACTTCAGTCCGCTAACATAGAATTCTCAGTAGACCTATCACATCAGACCACTCCTTCCTCTCGCTCCGCAGAAACGAGAGCAACTTGTCTTTAAAGTCTCCGCTCGGTTTCCAATTTTGTGCCTACACTCCTCTCTGCTCTGAAAATATGGACTGCCCATGGCCCCACCTCTCTGGGTACTCCAATGGTACTTGGCAGATCCATTCTTGTTACTTCAGCACTGGTCTGAACTGAGACAAAACCTTTGCCTGCCATTTGGTCAAATTGTCGCTCCGTGATCATAACTTTATCTAATGCTTTAACGGTGCTTAAAGTCCTAGTCAGCAATTCATCTGGGCAGCAGATATCCTCCCTGCTCAGAGCACAAGCATCAGCTACAGGTAATCTCTTTGATCCGCACCAACGCTTAATCCCTGCAGCGTCCATAACCACGTATCTTAATCACTTTCCCGGACAATAGCTTAACACAATCCTAAACACAAACCCACTTAATCAATCATTAGGGCAATCACACAGGGTCCAATGAATTCAATCCCAGACAAGCTCCCCTTTTGCTAGGCATCTCTGGAAACGTAGCTTGTTAGCCCCACGCTAACAGCCGCTGGATTCCAGTGTGAGAATCCACCTTCCTCTGGCTTCGTATGTCTAGGGAGCATATGACTTTGGTCCCACCAAATCCGTGGGGTGGGGATGTCTCGTCCACCCAGAGCCCGGTTTGTGTGAATGCCCTGCAAAAGCCAGCATGAAATAACTGCATACAATTATAAAGCAGCATATTTGTGACCGTTAACTTAACCAAAGAGTTAGTGAAGAAAAGAAAGGAAAAAAGATAACAAGGCCCATTATAATTAAACAGCCAAACGGGCACAGGTTGGAACTCAAATCTTCCAAAAGCCATATTCACCGATCCTTGGCAGACCTCTGCGCCAGGGCTCCATCGAATCGTGTAGGATCGAATCCTACGACTGGTTCTCTCCAGCATCTTCTCTCTACATCTCCCACCGAACAACAGGCAAAGACCCACTGCCGGTGTCAGGCACAAAACTACCCCGGTCTTCCCCAGAACCTTCACCCTGTTTCACTCTCCTGATTGGATGGACCACATTCTTAAGCATCCCTTATCTCCAACAGTAACCCCAACACTGCTTCTGCAGAAAGACCATTACATGAAATATCCTGTAACGTTAGCTGTAAAGCTTTTACCGGGGCGTTACATATCTATCACCTCCCTGCTTCTTACTTCATTCTACCCTCTCCACTCACCCACCTTCCCCCTCACCTGCCAGCTTGTACTCTAACCCTCCCCCAACATTCTCATTCTGGCTTCTTCTGCCCTCCTTTAGACTCCTGACTTCAGCCCAAAATGTCAACTGTTTATTCTCCTCTATGGATGCTACTTGACCTGCTGAGTTCCTCCAGCATTTTGCGTGTGTTGCTCAAGATTTCCACCATCTGCAGATTTTTTTTTTGCACATATTGTATGCAATAGGAGGATCCAGATGAGATATGGGTCAGGGGGAGGGAAGGGGTGACAGGCAGATGGAGGAGGAGAGGGTGGAGTTGACAAAGGGCTGCAGATGATGGAAGAGAAGAGGGCGAAATAGAGCGGGGATTACCCTGTCGTGAGCTAGCATGGATCTGATTGTTCAAATAGCTTCCCTATATGTCATACGAAAGTGAAACCGAGATTAGGATCAGAATCAGATTTATTATCACTGATTTATGTGATACAAAATTTGTTGTTTTGCAACAGCAGTAGACTGCAAGTACATTAAAGATATTATAAATTACAAAAATAAATAATTAGTGCAATAATGATATAGTATTCATGGACCATTTAGAAATCTGTAGGTTGAGCGGAGAAAGCTGTTCCTAAATTGTGGGTTTTCAATCTCCTGTACCTCCTCCCTGATTGGAATAATGAGAAGTGGGCATGTCCTGGAGGGTAAGGGTCGTTCATGATGGATGCTGGCCTTCAAAGACATCTTCAATGGTTCGGAGGGGTGTGTCCGTGATGCTGAGCACCAGATCTGTAGCAGTGGAAGCAACGGCCACCGACGGAGTCACAGGAATCTGGGAAACACCATCATCCATCTCATAGCAGAGGAGGAAAGCAGTGCACACTATGGCTCTCAATGCCATTGGCAACAGTAACAACAACATGGAAGCCTTGGAGGGACAGATGAAAGAGTTCTTTGTGTCAATGAATGTCAGCTTCGCCCAACATTTTAAAACAGAGACCTGCAGAGAACACTTCCCTGGAACCCAGCAACTGGCTGAAACGTAATCTCTATTTGTTGACTGCTGTCCAAAAGTCTGGAAAGATCAAAGAGCCGAGAGCTGAGTGGCATTTCTATTCATTCAAGTGATTATTGGTTGGGAGAAAAGAGTCTCACATACATACAGCTGCACTGCAGAAAGCACCCTATCTGAATGTACAACATCTTCAAAGTTTAAAGATCAAAGCCAATTGTCATTATCAATTTGTTATCAAGGTCAATGTCACCAGCTTCATTTTCTTGCACAGGATGGCAAAGAAGTACAATGAAATCAGTGAAAACCTACCCAGGGAAACTGACAGCCAATGCATAAAATGACATCTAAGTACAGATCGACTTCTTTCAGAGTAACGATCCCCTCCCTCAGCACTACGTACTATCTGTTGTCTGAGCAGGCACTGTTGTCTACACGTGTGCACTGTTTTCTCTCTCCCTCTCTCTCCAATGTGAGCACACCAGTTAAGCCATCTCCTGCGGTGTGCTTTTATCTAATATATATGTAGTTGTGCCCAGACACAACAAATCAGTGACGAGTACAAACCTGAATGTTAACAAATATCACAGACTGTACCAACAGGTACGGGATGAAACAGCGAGACTTAAAAAGCACGAGAAAGCTGAAGGACCCACTAGTAACAGTGAAAGATGCGTTGAATTTAAAGTGAAAATAGTGCGGTGATGGCTTCAGTCGTGAAAGTTGACGAACTTGATAGTGCTAATGAAGGCTGGGAGTCGTATATCGACAGGGTTGAATTGTATTGTAATGCAAAGAATGTGGAGGATCAAAAGAAAGCTCCTAATCTCCTTTGCTTAAGGGCCAAAAAACATAAATTTTCTTATGCAACCTAGTAATGCCTGAAAAGCCAGCAAGCAAGAAATTTGACAATGTTGTTACAATTTTATAAAATCACGAGCTCTAAACCACTGGCAATAGCTGAGAGATTTAGATCTTACAAAAGGAACCAGTCAAAAGATGAAAATATTTCTAAATACATTGTATTACTGCGCTAACTTTCTCAGTACTGTGACTTTAGAGATGAATTTCCTGATGCATAAGGGACTGGCTTGTGTGTGGCATGCATTGTCAAGGCTTCAAAAGAGGCTACTGTCCAAAAGAGACCTAACCTCAGAACGGGCATTGTCTATTGCAATATTGTCAGAGAATGCAGCAAAGATGCAGCAGAACGACAGAAAAGGAGGTTAAGAGTTGTGAAATGTGTAAAATGTCACTGAATGGTGCAAAAAGCCAAAAATGTTATTGATGTGGCAAATCCTCCCATGATGCAAATGACTGTTGGTTCAAGGAAAAATCTGCAGAGAGTGTCACAGACGAGGTCACATAGAGAGAGTGTCAAGGCAGACAAAAAGCACAACCAAGTGAAAAGTCTCAAACACAAAACCAAGCAAACGTACAAAGTTACCGATTGTAAAACAGAATCAGACAACGAGTCTGATGAAGGTGAACGGTCGTGCATAGAACTGCATAGTGTGACTGAAGCAGAACACAAGATCATCTGGATGACAATAGACATGTCTGCTGCAAAACTGGAAATGGAGCTGGATAGAGGGTCAGCCATTTTTTTGGGCTATTTCATCCTCGGACATTGATGTTTCCGTACCAGGCCATGCAACAAGCAGTCAGCATACTCTCCTCTGCACATCTCTACAAGTATGTCAACCATGCATTAGACCATAAGACCATAAGATATAGGAGCAGAATTACGCCCTCTGGCCCATCGAGTCTGCTCCACCATTCAATCATGGCTGATTCTTTTTTTTCTCTCTGCCTCAACCCCATTTCCTGGCCTGTCCCCCATAACTTTTGATGCTATGTCCAATCTATAATCTATTAATCTCTGCCTTAAATACACCCAACAGCTGCATGTGGCAACAAATTCCACAAATTCCCAACCCTTTGGCTAAAGAGATTTCTCCGCATCTCTGTTTTGAAAGGTTGCCCTTCTGGCCTGAGGCTGTGCCCTCTTGTCCTAAATTCTCCCATCATGGGAAACATTCCTTCCACATCTGCTCTGTCTAGGCATGTCAACATTCGAAAGGTATCAGTGAGATCCCCTCTCATCCTTCTGAATTCCAGCGAGTACAGACCCAGAGCCATCAAACGTTCCTCGAATGATAACCCTTTCATTTCTGGAATCATCCTTGTGAACCTCCTCTGGACCCTCTCCAATGCCAGCACATCTTTTCTAAGATGAGGGGCCCAAAACTGTTCACAATACTCAAGGTGAGGCCTCACCAGTGTCTTATAAAGCCTCAGAGTTATAAAGCATTAGAGTTAGGTAACCACTCTGCACATGACTGCAAGAAACTGCAGAGTTCTGGACTCAGCTCAGAACATCATGGAAACCAGCCTCTCCTCCATGGCCTCTGTCCATACTACTCGCTGACTCAGCAAAGCAGCCAGGATAATCAAAACCCCACCTGTCCCAGACATTCTCTCTTCTCCCCCTCTCCATCGGGCAGAAGATGCAAAATCCTGAAAACACATAACACCAGGCTCAGGGACAGATTCTAATCTGCTGTTCTTTCAGATTTCACTTCTGAGATTCAGATTCAGATTTATTTATCACACGTGCATCGAAACGTACGTACCGTGAAATGTGCAGTTGACGTTTCGAGCCAAAGGGCTTCGGCCCAAAACACGGACTGCACTTTTTTCCATAGATGCTGCCTGGCCTGCTGAGTTCCTCCAGCATCTTGTGTGCGTTGCCCGAATTTCCGGCGTCTGCAGATTTTCTCTCCTTTGTACCGTGAAATGTGATGTTTGCATTAACAACACACCTAGGGATGTGCTGGGGGGCAGTCGGGTAGTGTTGCCACGCTTTGCAGCATCAGCACAGCATGCTCATGATGCTTGGCAGAACAACTGAGAACACCGCAACACATGGACTGTAGTTTCTGACGGACTCTCGATTGAGGTCTCCCTGGGGGCTGTTACTATTGTTTGCATGGTGGGGGTGCGGGAGTCAGTGCTGTTGCCAGTGCGAGTGGTGGGAGGGGGAGAGTTAATGCACTGCTGCTGCTTGTGTGTGTGTGTGTGGGAGGGGGAAGAGGGTCTTTGGGGTTCTGACGTTTTTCTCATTCATTCTTTCGGCTTTTTGTTTTGTGGATGTCAGCAAAGAATACAGATTTCAGGTTGTTGACTGTATACATCCTCTGAAATTAGATTTAACCATTTGAACAGTAAAAGAGCCTGCATCCTCCCTATTGGACTAATTAATGGTTTCCTAGTGAAATAAGATCAACTCGTGACCTCGCTGTACCGTGCAATGATATGAAGATTATGCAGGACAAGCTTTTCACTGAAAAAGTTCCTCAAGAAGCATCTCGGCCCGAAGCATTGACTACTTATTCATCTCCATAGATGCTGCCTGACCTGCTGCGTTCCTCCAGCATCTTGTGTGCTACTTTGGGTTTCCAGCATTCGCAAACTTTCTCGTGTTTAAGCTTTTCACTGTATCTTGGCACATCTAACAATAATAAACCAATTCCATGAAAACCAAGGGTCACATGATCTATCATCTCCTCTCTTAGTTCCTGCAAAGAGCTCCACAAATGGTCGTCGACTGAATGAGAATCAGAAAGATTATCGCGGAACACACATAAAGTGCTGGAGAAATTCAAGTCAGACAGCGGAGCATCTATGGAAGTGAATAAGCAGTCAACAATTCAGGTCTCACTTGCTGAGTTCCTGCAGCTTTTTGTGTGTGTTGTTCAAAATTTCCAGCATCTGCAGAGGCTCTTGTGTATATAAAGTGAAGTTTGTTCTTCTGTGGCAGACGATATAAACTTACTTCATACCTTTACGGGAAATAAATCTTTGTATGGGAAGAGGAACTTCCCGGTGGCCAAACATTTTAATTCCCACTCCCATTCCCACTCCGACTTGTCAGTCCATGGCTTCCTCTTGTGCCATGATGAAGCCACCCCAGGGTGGAGGTGCAACACTTTATACTCCCTCTGGGTAAACTCCAACCTGATGGCATGAATATCAATTTCTCCTTCCAGTAAAAAATTCCTTCCCCCCTCCCCTCTTCTGTTCTCCACTCTGGCCTCTTACCTCTTCTTACCTGCCTATCACTTTGCCCTGAGTCCCCTCCTCCTTCCTTTTCTCCTATGATCCACTCTCCTCTCCTATCAGATTCCTCCCCCCTTCCCAGCGTTTTGCCTTTCCCACCTACATGGCTTCACCTATCACCTTCTGGCAATCCTCCTTCACCTCCCCCACTTTTTACTCCCTTCCTTTCCAGTTTTGAAGAAGAGTCTCAGCCCGGAACGTCAACAGTCTCTTTATTTACACTGGGGCTGC
Organism: Hemitrygon akajei; assembly: GCF_048418815.1. Lineage (NCBI taxonomy): Eukaryota > Metazoa > Chordata > Chondrichthyes > Myliobatiformes > Dasyatidae > Hemitrygon > Hemitrygon akajei. Next base: position 190,692,533 of record NC_133126.1, on the reverse strand, counting down.
CTGGCCTGCTGAGTTCCTCCAGCACTTTGTGTGTGTTGCCTTGCATTTCCAGCATCTTGAGTTTTAAATTTACCATGAATTACAAAATAAATAAATTGTGCAAAAAAAGAGAACAATGGCGTAGTATTCATCGGTTCACAGAGCATTCAGAATTTTGATGGTGGAGGAGTAGAAGCCCTTCCTAAATTACTGAGTGGGGCTGTTTCGGTTCCTGCATCTTTTCTCTGTGGTCACAATAAGAAGAGGACATGTCAAGGAAAGCAGAGCTTAGGAGGGATAATGGGGCCTACCGGTGACTCCTTTGCTTGCATCTTCAGAAACAGCTCTATTTCCATCTTTAATGTCTTCATTTTTCCCTTTCAGGGTTCTTTTGAAGACCCTGACCTGGAGTTACATGCAGGCTTCGGTTCTTTGTGGGAATGGGACCCGTTCTCGGGGTTCCATGACTGGCTGTTATTCGACATGCCAAGGGTTTGGCCTGAGAGTCTCAATCATGTTCGGAAGCCTAAGATCTCGGGGCTCTGAAGACGGGCGGATCAAAGGTTGATGTCACGGTAGGAGATCCGTGTGTCGTCGGGGAGGCCGGAAAATCTTTTGCTGTGGGCCTGAAGACCCGAGGTCTTTGCAATCTTTGGACACAGAGCTCGAAAAAAGCGACAAAACGGACTTTTAACATCGTTAACCAGCAGGATGTTGTTCTATCTCCTGCTCGCTGTGAAAATGGGGCACACCTCCCTCCCCCTTGCCAGAGAGAGAGAGGACTTGTGGGTTGTCGAATGTCAGATGAAATGCGAAGCCTTTGGGGTAACTTTGGTCTGTGTCTTTGCTATCGCTTAGCAACAGGCTTGGGCTCGGTAGCAGGTGCGCTTTTTTTGCCAGCGGAAGGAGAGGGGAATGTTGCTCATTGCCACTTATGCACGGGAGGGGGGAGCTGGGGGGGGGGACTTTGTGGTTCTGACATTTAACTGTCATTCATTCTTTGGGGCACTCCTCTGTTTTCGTGGATGTTTGCAAAGAAAAGGAATTTCAGGATGTATATTGTATACATTTCTCTGACATTAAATTTGACCTTTGAACCTTTGTCTCAGATGGTGAGGATGTTAGTGATGGATGCCACCTTCTTTTTTTTAATTAATTGTTTTATGAGTTTGTACAACTATGAAAAAGTCCATCAGCAAAATGGAGATTTATATAGTGCAAAACAAATGTGTCTAATATATAATTCATAACAATAAGGAAAAAGCGCCCAAAATAAAATCATATAAAGTTAGTTTCCTCCCTATCCTCCCACTACAAAACTCCAGGCCAACCCTTTCAATGTGTAAAAGAAAAATTTATCAGAGCATTCGACCCCACAGAGCTGTAAATATTTATATAAAAAAGAAAATATAATGCCTACTACCAAAACTGTAATGTAATTCACATAAAAATCCATAAATTTACAGGAAAAAAGCTGAACGTAAGGGATTATAGTACAAAAAAAGGATAAACTTAATCTAAATAGGAGTTATGAAAGTATTCAAGAAAAGGATCCCACACCTTATGAAACTTTCTGTCCGAATTGAGAAGTGAATAATGAATCTTTTCAAGGTCTGAACAGGACAAAATATCACTAAGCCATTGAGCATGAGTGGGTAGGGCAACATCTCTCCACCTGAGGAGAACTAACCATCTAGCCAATAGAGAGGCAAAAGATAATGTTCGACGTTTAATCGGTTCAAGTGCATGTCTACTTCACCCCAGGTGCCAAAAAGAGCAATCAGAGGGTTAGGTTCTAAGTGGCAATTAAGAATATGGGATAAAGTTAAAAAAAATTCTCTCCAGAATTCCTCTAGACTAGGACAAGCCCAGTACATAAGAATAAGAGAAGACTTGCTCGTTTTACACTTGTCACAAACGCGACTAATGTCAGGATAAAACAACAATATTTTTGTTTTAGACATATGAGCCCCATGTACAACCTTAAACTGCAAAAGGCAGTGGTGAGCACATAAAGAGGGTGAGTTAACTGACTTCAGAATTGAATCCCAAACTGCATCAGATAAAGAAATATTTAAATCATGCTCCTAGGCCGTTCTAATTTTATCAAAGGGTGTCACACCTCAAGGTCACTAACTTATCACGAATAGTAGAGATTAAACCTTTACCCAATGGATTGATACAAAGAAACAGGTCCACAACGTTTTTCTCGGGCATCTCAGGAAAATTTGATATTAAAGGGTTAACGAAATGTCTCATTTGAAGATATCTAAAGAAATGAGTATTAGGTATTCCAATACTCTAAACTTTACAGACAGTTGTTGAAAAGTTGCAAAGCGATTATCTATGAAAGGATCTTCAAAGCGCCTAATGCCCTTTCTGTACCAATCATGAAATGTTGAGTCTTGCATAGAAGGTAGGAAAAGATGATTGTGTAAAATAGGACTAGAGAGAGAGAAACCGTGAAGGCCATTATATTTTCTGAACTGAGCCCATATTCTCAGAGTATGTCTAATAAGAGGATTAACAATTAGTCTAGGCAAGTGACAAGGAAGTGCAGAAATGGTGAGATCCTTAGTAGAGTTCAGCTCCATCCCCACCCATTTTGGGCAGTCAGACTGACTGAAAGAAGGACCAAAAAGTAAGACAACAAATATCGACAACCCAATAATATAAACGAAAGTTAGGCAAGGCCATTTTTCCTTTTCTTCCTTTTCCTAAATCTTCCTTTTTAGATTTTTGAAGGTGAGCTTTATTAAGTCTGGAACTTTTGCTCTTCCATATATAGGACAAAATAATAGAATGTAATGAATCAAAAAAACTCCAACATCTTAATAAGTGTGAAGTGGTTCATTTTGGTAGGTCAAATATGATAGCAGAATATAGTATGAATGGTAAGACTCTTGGCAGTGTGCAGGATGAGAAGGAACTTGAGGTCTGAGTCCATAGGACACTCAAAGGATGTTGCCTGAATTGGGAAACATGCCTTATGAAAAAAGGTTGAGTGAACTCTGCCTTTTCTCCTTGGAGCGACGGAGGATGAGAGGTGACCTGATAGTGGTGTATAAGATGATGAGAGGCATTGATCGTGTGGATAGTCAGAGGCTTTTTCCCAGGGCGGAAATGGTTGCCACAAGAGGACACAGGTTTAAGGTGCTGGGGAGTAGGTACAGAGAAGATGTCAGGGGTAAGTTTTTTACTCAGAGAGTGGTGAGTGAGTGGAATGGGCTGCCGGCAACAGTGGTGGAGGTGGATACAATAGAGTCTTTTAAGAGACTTTTAGATAAGTACATGGAGCTTAGAAAAATGAAGGGCTATGGGGAAGTCTAGTAATTTCTAAGGTAGGGACATGTTTGGCACAACTTCGTGGGCCGAAGGGCCTGTTTTGTGCTGTAGGTTTTCTATGTTTCTATCTTCCCAACCACTGAAGTCAGGCTGATTGGCCTATAAACTCCTTTCTTCCTCCCTCCCTTCTTGAGAGTGGAGTGATATTTGCAATTTTCCAGTCCTCCAGAACCATTGCAGAATCAAATTATTCTTGAACGATTCACTGGATATTTTACAGATTTTAGTGATACCCTCCCGCCTCCATTCTAATAAATTCAAGCAAACACAGGATAGGAGCTCTTCTTACCTTCACGGAATCATTCTCATGAACCTCCTCTAGACCACCTGTGCAAAGGAGTTACCCTCCGATTCCTTTTAAATTTCTCCCCCTCACCCTAAACCTACACCTGTTCGTTTGTAATGTTATGTGCCATGTGCTATGACATGGGTGATCATGGTCTTTCTATGACCATGATTCTTCTTGCAAGAAGTGGTGTGCCATTGCCTTCTTCTGGTCAGTATCTTTACAAGATGGGTGAGCCCAGCTATTAACAATATACTCTTCAGAGATTGTCTGCCTGGCATCAGTGGTCAAATAACCAGAATTTGTAATATGCACTGGCTGCTCATAATATCATCCACCACTTATTCTCATGGCTCCATGTGACCCTGATCGAAGGGCTAAGCAGGAACTACACCTTGTCCAAAGGTGGCCCACAGGCTAATGGAGAGACGGATTGTGTTACACCTCCTTTACTAAAGATATATCTCTACCCCTTCACCCTAAAACCTACAAGTTCTTAATTCCACAATGTAAGGGAAACATTGTGTGATTTTCCCCTATACATATATATATATATATACCCCTCATGATTTTGTACACCTCCTCATTCTCCTACTCTCCAAATGAATAGAAACCTAATAATTATATCCCAAAGATATATGAGTTCATAGGTTCATAGGCCATACCCCTGCCCCTAGTGTGCAGATAAATGGTGGAATTTGAAGGGAACTTGAAGGGAATATGGAGAGAATAAAATGGGGCTAGTGTGAATGGGTGCTTGATATTTGTGAATCTGTCCTTCAAGGCATAGTGTTTGGGGTCCCAGTCATTGGAGAATTCACCATTTGACTCCGAATGGTCAGGGTCCCACTCGTTGGAATGTCCGCATTTGAGGCCCAGTGTTCAGTGTTCCGATCATCAGAGATTCTGTCATTTGAGGCCTAATGTTTGGGATCCTGGTCGTTAGAGAATTCGCCAGTCGAGTCCTAATTGTCAGTCATAGGAGAGTCCAGCATTCGAGACGTAGTGTTCGGAGTCCCAATCATTGGAGGGTGCCCTTCGAGGCCTAGTGTTCAGGGTCCTCACCCAGGGCCCTCACTCGAAAACGATGGTGATTCCTGGGTCAAATCCAAAGATCAAAGCCCAAAGTTTGAATTTGATTTGACAGCAACAGATGGAGATTTGTTTTTAAACAATGTATTATGAACCAGAACGTGGTGCATGAAAGATTCATTGAAGCAGCTTTTGTCATATAACTGTTTGATAGTAACTTTTTACTAGTGTAATAAAGAAGCTCTACCATGGGCAAAATGATCTCCGCCATCGAGGGCTTCTTCTTGAGGTGGTGCCTCAAGAAGGTGACATCTGGACTTCCGGTAAGATGGCGATAGTTTAGTAGCTTAAAACTATCGCTCCATTTCATTTCTTACCTCCGCACTCCTTATCTCCTTGTTTTTTACTTCAGCCTGTTAAATTTTTTGCTCTCCTACCACCTGCGAATACACCCGTCCTACGATGGCCTCAAAGCTCCTTAAGTCTGGGCAGAAAGAAGTCTACGACTACGACTGTCTCTGGTTCCTCTGCCGAGATTATCTCCATTTTGGAACAGCACCGACAAGAGATTATATCTGAACTTAAGTCTGAATATAAGTCCTCTTTCGGTTCATTAGAGTCAAAATTGGATCAAATTAATTCCAAAGTGGAGAATCATCTCCCCATCTTGAGTCAGCTACCGAAGATTTAAAATGTCATGTTCAGCAGCTGGAAGCCGTTTGTTACAATTTGAGTGACCATGATACCAAGTTAACATCCAAAGTAACTGATCTCGAAGGTCAGAGCAGACGTCATAATCTATGAATCCTCAGTCTTCCAGAGGCTATTGAAAGGGGATCTCCTGTTGAAATTTTTTCCTCTTTACTCTGTGAGATTTTTGGGTAGGATGTTCTTCCGACCCCACCCGAGTTAGACAGAGCTCACCGTACATTTCTGGCCAAGCCCGAGTTGGGCTCTAGGCTATGCCCAGTAGTTCTGTGTTTTCATCGATATCAGGTGAAAAACCTTTTGATCATAGAAGCACGTCGGAGAGGAAAATTGGATTAAAAGGGTCATTTTATCCGTATTGTTGAGGATTATGCTCCTCAAGTTCTGAGGCTGCACGCCGAGTATAAAGAAGTTATGAAAGAGTTTTACAATCAAGGATTCAGGCCCTCTCTGCGTTATCCAGCCCATCTACAAATATCTCTTAGTACTGGACACAAAAAATTGTTTAATTCGGTTACAGAAGCTCAGAAATTCATCGAAAGTCTCCCTGACATTTCAACTCCTTCAGACTCAGTCTGATTATTTAAAATGGCCAATAAGTACTTTTAAAAATTGTTATCCCTTTCTGGATAATTTTCTGTTTTCTTTTTAAATTACTGATTTTTTTCATATTTTCTCGTGGGTAGGCTACTCTGGATTATTACTTTGAGTTAAGCTGAATACTTTTTGATGGAACTGTTTCTCTTTTCTTTACGTATAATTTTAATTCGTAGTGCATAAGTTCTCTGGTTTTTGAATTGTTAATTAAACGGGGCTTAAGATGATGGTAAGAAACTTGAAGTTGGTTTTTGGGGTGGTTTTTTCTCTGAAGAGCTTGCTGCTGTTTTTTGGTAGTTTTCTTGTTCTGGTATTTGGGGGGGGGGCACGGGAGGGCTCTCTAGTTCCAATATCATACATGGAACCTTTAGTTATTTTTTGTTACTCGAGGCATTTTTTTGTCCTGATTCTCTTGTCTTATACTTTTGCCCCAGAGCTGTTATTTGAATGTTTGATCTTGTACCCTTTATGTTGTTTTAAATGACAATGGTTAGCCCGTTGAATCTTATAAACTGGAATGTTAAGGGATTGAACCATCCTGTTAAAAGAAGGAAGGTGTTTCCACATCTTAAGCAGCTCAAAGCTGACATTGCTTTTTTGCAAGAAACACATATTCGTAGTTTTGATAACTCTCGTCTTATGTCAAGGTGGGTGGGACAGCACTTCCATTTTGCCTTCCCGGCTAAAGCCGGGGGGGGGGGGGTCTCAATCCTTATTAATCAAAATGTTCCCATGTTCCCTTTGAGCTTCACAACAAAGTATCTGATACAAATAGTTGTTTTATTATTGTCTCTGGGAAATTGTACAATACTAGGGTAGTGTTGGCTAACCTGTATGCTCCCAATTTGGATGATGTGGACTTTTTTGTTCGTCTTTTCTCTTTATTGCCTAACTTGAGTTTATATTCTCTTATATTGGGTGGTGATTTTAATTGTTGATTAGATCCAATTTTGGATCAATCGTCCTCTGTACCTAGACTATCTAGTAAATCTGCTTTATCTATTCACTCTTTACTTTCTAATTATGGTATCTCTGATGTGTGGCATTTTTCCACCCTACTGAGAGAGATTATTCCTTTTTTTCACATGTCTATCATACCTTTACTAGAATTGATTATTTTTTAATAGATAACCAGCGGATTCCATCTGTTCGCTCTTGTGATTATCAAAGTATATTGATCATGCTCCAGTTACCCTGTCTATAAATTTTCCTGGTTTCCCTCAAATGAATAAACATTGGCGTTTTAACCCAACCTTGTTGTCAGATAATGATTTTGTAAAATTTATGAAGGACCAGATAACTTTTTTTTTTAAACACTAACATGTCATCTGAAATCTCATCCCAGCTTGTCTGGGATGACATGAAAGCATTTTTGAGGGGTCAAATAATTTCATATAATGTGAATCTGAAATGAAAGAACTACTTAGAGCGATTAGATTTGATCAGATTTAAAGCAACAGACCAACTATAATCCCAGACCAAAAATCCCGAACTGTACAAGAAGCGTGTAGAACTTCAAACTAAGTTTGACTTTATTTCCACTCAACCAGTTGAACGTCAACTTCTGGAAAGTAAGAGTTGGTTTTATATTCATGGTGATAGACCCAGCAAGTTTTTAGTCAACCAACTAAGATGCTCTAAAGTTAAACAACAAATCACAAAAATTTGAATGGGAAATAGGAACATTACTTCGAATCATTCTGAAATTAATGACGCATTTAAGAATTATTATTCTCGACTTTATACCTCTGAATCTTTAAATGATAGTATCTCTGTTGAGCATTTTTTAAACAGTTTAAATATTCCTTTGCTTTCTTCCGATCTTAAAGCAAAACTGAATGAGCCATTATCACTAGAGGAAATATCCTCTGCCATTTCTACATTGCAGTCAGGTAAATCTCCTGGACCTGATGGGTTTTCTGCAGAATTTTATAAATCATTTTCCTCACTGCTTTCATCTCAATTATTCTCAGTTCTATCTCATTTGTTTAAACATAGTAAATTGCCAGCATCATTTAACAAGGCATGTATCATTCTTTTAGCCAAAAAAGGTAAAGATCCAGCAGTGTGTTCTTCGTGTGGGCCGATTTCTTTGTTAAATGTCAATGTTAAAATTTTGGTTAAAGTTTTGGTTTGGCTAAAGTTTTGCTTCGTGGACTGGACAACATTGTACCTTCTATTATTTCTGAAGATCAAACTGGTTTTATTAAAAATCGCCTTCCCCTTTTTTAATATACGGTATTTATTTAAGATCTTATATTCACCCTCAATTGGGACTCCTGAATGTATCATTTCTCTTAATGCAGAGAAAGCGATCGATCGTGTGGAGTGAAATTATCTTTTTTGCAATTTTAGAAAAATTTGATTTTGGACAAAGTTTTAGTCCATGGATTAAATTGTTATATTCATGTCCCACTGCTTCTGTTTTGACCAACTCTCAGCAATCCCAGTCTTTTAGCCTTAAACGTGGCACCCGACAAGGATGCCCTTAAAGTCCTCACTTTATGATTTGGCCATAGAGCCACTGGCGATTGCATTTCGTAGCTGTGCTGAATGGATGGGGATTTGGAGGGGTGGTGTTGAGCATAAAGTTTCTCTTTATGCCAATGATCTTTTACTTCTTATATCAAATCAGACTCTCAGTGTTTCTACTTCTTAATCAATTTAGTCAGCATTCCAGTTACAAACTTAATTTACACAAGGGCGAACTCTTCCCAATCAATAGAGAAGCACAAGCATTAGTATTTCATGACCTCCCTTTTAAAGTAGTTAATAATCAATTCACTTACCTTGATAGTACAGTAACAAGGAACTTCAATAATCTTTTTAGAGAAAATTTTGCTAATCTTTAAAATTCTACAAAACAGAGTTTGACACAGTGGTGACCTTTGTCCATTTCTCTGGTGAGGCCTCACTTGGAGTATTGTAAGCAGTTTGGGGGCCCTTATCTAAGCATGTATGTGCCAACATTGTTGAGGATTCAGAGGAAGTTCACAAGAATGATTTCAGGAATGAAAAAGTTATTGTATGAGGAGCATTTGAAGGCTCTGGGCCTGTATTCACTGGCGTTTAGAAGAATGAGGGGGGATTCTCATTGAAACCAATTGAATATTCAAAGGTCTCAATAGAGTGGATATGGGGAGTATGTATCCTACAGAGAGGGAGTCTGGGACCAGAGTGCATAGCCTCAAAATAGAGGGATGTCCATTTAGAATGGAGATAGGGTGGAATTACTTTATTCAAGAGGGTGGTGAATTTGTGGAATTTATTGCCACAGGAACCTGTGGAGGCCAGGTCGTTGGGTGTATCATATATTCCTCATCCAATAGCCCTTTTATTCCTGGAATAATTCTCATGAACCTCCTCTGGACCATCTCCAATGTCAGCACATCCTTTCTTAGATAAGGGGCCCAAAACTGCTCACATTACTCCTCGTGAGGCATTGCCAGTGCCTTATAAAGCCTCAGCATTACATCCTTGCTTTAATAATTTGAGGCTGATACGTTCTTAATTAGTTAGGGTGTGAAAGGTTACAGGGAGAAGGCAGATGAATGTGATTGAGAGGAAAAATGGATTAGCTATGATGAATGACAGAGCAGGCTTGATGGGCTAAACGGCTTAATTCTTCTCCTATCACTTATGGTCCTGTTCTAATACTGGAAGGCCTAGATAGAGTGGACATGGAGAGGATGTTTCCTTTTGTGGGGGAGTCTAGGACCTGCAGGCACAGCCTCAGAATACAAGAATGCCCCTTTAGAACAGAGATGAGGTGGAATTTCTGTATCCAGAGGGTGCTGATTTGGCAGAATTCATTGCCACTCATGGCTGTGGAGGCCAAGTCATTGGGTATATTTAAAGGGGAGGTTGATAGGTTCTTGATTAGTAACGGTGTCAAAGGTTATGGCAGAAGGCTGGAGAATGGGATTGAGAGGGATAATAAATCAGTCATGATGAAATAGCAAAGACTCCATAGGCCAAATGGCCCAGTTTGGCTTTTTTACCTTCTGGTCTTATGGTATGTGGAACTAGTTGCTGGAAGAAATGGTTGAGCCAGATACATTAACAACATTTAAAACTCACACAGACAGGTACATGGATAGAAAAAGTTTAGAGCAGGGGTTCCCAAACTTCTTTATGCCATGGGTCAATACCATTACAGAAGGAGACCTTGGACCCCAGTTTGGCAACCCCTGGATTAGAGGGATATGAGCCAAACATGGTCAAGACTACCTTGGTTAGTATGGGCCTTTTGGGCTGAAGGGCCTGTTTACATGTGCTATAACATTATATTCAAGGAAACTGGAGCACCTCGTGGAACCTCAGAGAGAGCACGTAACCCTGTGAATCGAAGAATCAAGTACACATCGGAAAGAATCGGTTAAATGCCCCATGGCAACAATTAGTTAATTATTGATGGACTGCAAGTGAATTTCAATCATGTAGAAATATAGTTGAATGGATAATCAGAGGATAAGCAGGATTGGAATACTTCACTGAGGGAAAACATTGAGAGAGGAAAAGGGACTTATCATGGATTCTGTTAAAACCAAATAAATATTAAGCCTTCAGGAAATGTTTCAAGCATTTATTGAGATACAGTATATTAAGAGATAAGAGATAGCATCAGAATTAAGTGCTGCTTGATAACATTCCTCCCTTTCCCCTTCTCTTCTCAGCTGCCTATCACCTTCCTTTGGTGCTCCACCTTCTTCCCTTTCTGCTTCGGTCCACTCTCCTCAGCTATCAGGTTCCTCCTTCTTCAGCCTTTCACCTTTTCCACCTATTACCTCCCAGCTTCTCCCTTCATCCCCCCCCTCCCCCACTCACCCTCCTTCCCTCTCACCTGGTTTCACCTATTTACCTTCCCGACGACAGGTCCCGGCCCTAAACGTCGGCTCTTTATTCCTCTCCGAAGATGGAGCCAGACCTGCTGAGATCATTCTGCATTTTGTGTGTGTTACTGTGTTCCTTAATAACATGGTAGTTTTAATAAATAGCACAAAGGATAAAACAGGAAACATCCTGACGTGATGAACATACACTCAATGGCCATTTTATTAGATACACCTGGACACCTACTCGTTAATGCAAATATCTAATCAACCAATCATGTGGCAGCAACTCAGTGCATAAAAGCATGCAGACATGGTCAAGAGGTTCAGACCAAACATCAGAATGGGGTAGAAATGTGATCTAAGTGACTTTGACTGTGGAATGATTGTTGGTGCCAGACAGGGTGGTTTGAGTAACTCAGAAACTGCTGATTGCCTGGGATTTTATAGAGTTTACAGAGAATGGTGTAAAGTACATAAAAACATCCAGTGAGTGGCAGTTGTACAGGTGAAAATGCCATGTTAATGTGAGAGGTCAGAGGGCAATGGGCAGACTAGTTCAAGCTGACAAGAAGGATACAGTAACTCAACTAACCACAGGTTAAAACAGTGGTATGCAGAAGAGCATCTTTAAATACAGAACATGTTCAACCTTGAAATAGATGGGCTACAGCAGAAGAAGACCATGAACACACACTCAGTGGCCACTTTAGTAGGTACTGGATCTATCAGATAAAATGGGCACCGAGTGTGTACTGGCCTTGCATGCAACAACACAAGTTGTGGTATGATTGCTTTAACAAACAAGTAATTTCAAATGTTATCGCTGGTTCATATCTGATTAAGCAGCAAGAGGTTGTAAAAAAAAGGAGGCAATGTACACATATTAAAGGTACTTTATTGAGATTATATAGTAAAAGAGACAGAATAAGATTTATCCATGCCATACTAAGAAGGAACCCCAGCGCCCCAACATCCTTTCCAGTCTGTCTCTCTGCTGATGTCCTTGTCTCTGTCTCTAGCTCTTAGCACCCACCTGGCAAAAAAGATACTGCCTGTTTTGATACCTTTCAAGATCCCTTTTTAGCTCTCTCAACCTCTCTCACAGGAGTACATTCAGCCAGAGACTTATTCCACCGAGATGTAACACTGAGCGTCATAGGAAGTCATTCCTACCTGTGCCCATCAAACTTTACAACTCCTCCCTCAGAGTGTCAGACACCCTGAGCCAATAGGCTGGTCCCGGACTTATTTCCACTTGAATTGAATAATAATTATTATTTAATTATTTATGGTTTTATATTGCTATATTTCTTCACTATTCTTGGTTGGTGCGGCTGTAACGAAACCCAATTTCCCTCAGGATCAATAAAGTATGTCTGTCTGTCTTCCTACATACACACACACATACACACACACACACACACCACACACACACCACACACACACCACACACACACCACAGAAACAGAGACAGCAGGTGTGTAATGAGGAAACCATTCTTCACCAGTACCTAAACTTAACAATGTGCATTCAAAATAAAAACTACTTTGGTCATTAAGGGCAAAAACAGGTCATTAGCACATTCTAAGTTGACACCATTTTGTATCAGAAGCTTCCATCTTACATTTCACATTTTAGCTTGCACCAAGGAGGAATCAAATTTAACCCTTTCCTTACAACTGCACAGTTGGAATTTCAGAGTGAAAGAGAGCCAGTTTTCTTCTCAATTGGTTGGCAGACCTAGAGCTGAACAGGCAGGAGGATTTAGAAGCACAGTGCGAGAAGTTGGAAGACTTTTTTTTTGTTATAATATAGCATGCTTCACAACTATTCAATCACAGCAGTTGAAAATGAGGAGGAAATTCACAATTGGTGCTAATAGTTATGATGTCAAACAACTCCCAGCAAAGGAGATGAATGGTATATTTCTGTACCAACATGTTTAAAGTTCTAAGAAGGTTCTAAGAAAGTTCTACGTTTAAATATCAGTATAACATTGACATGGTAAGACAGAATAAAACTCTTCATTATCCTTTATCCCAGAGTGAATAGGATCTGAAATTCTTCCTGATTGCTCTGGATTCCATTATCCATACTGTCCTTGCACTGGCTGAATAGCTCCCGGTGAGCTGCTCCCTACATCGGAGCCCAGCATCGTCATGATGGTGATACAAATGAACGATTCTCAGCAGATCCAGCAGCTCTCAGGAGGTGACCCTTTATCAAGTCATGATGTCAGAGAGCAATCCAGCATAGAAACAGGCCTTTCAGCCCCTTGAATCATTGATCCTACCTCCTTCAATTTATTTTCAATATATTCCCATCAGATTCAAAGTTCAAAGTACATCTATGTCACCATATTTTCATGGGCAGGTACCTGGAGTCAGAGGAATCAGAAAGGTGTCTGGATGGCATAAAAGCTTCCTCCCCTCCATGGACCCTGTCTACAGTCTCGTTCCATTGGGAAAGCAGCCAGCGTAGTCAAAGATCACTCCTCCAGACATTTTCTCTCCTCCCTTCTCCCATCAGCCAGAAGATACATAAGCCTGAGAACGTGCACTGCCAGGCTCAAGGACAGCTTCTATCCTGCTGTTACAAGATTCTTGAATGGACCTTTTATACAATAATGATGACTTCTTGATCTCTTGGTCTACCTCTTCATGGGCCTTGTACCTTATTTGTCTATTTGCACCTCACATTATACTCTCCATTCGGTATTGTGCTTCCCTTGTACCACCCCAGTGCCCTTAGGTTTGGAATGATCTATATGGATGGCAGGCAAAACAAGCTTTTTCACTGTAATGTACCATGTGGGAAAAATAATAAACCAGTTACCAATGACTTGGATTTTTTGAAGTTTATCAGTTTTCCCAACTCAGCCATAGACAGTCCCAAGCCCAGTTGTGAACGGAGGAAGGTTAGGAATGCGGCAACAACTACAACCCATAAAAACCCAGAAACACCAACAAAAGCATCAAAGATCTCGTCCCTGTGAGAGGAAGGGCCTTCACCCACGAGACATATGAAATCATGTGGTGAAAGTGGAAGCCACAGGGCCAAACAACCTTCTATAGGCCCTGGACAGAGGACTCTGGTGAGCTGCTGTTGGCACAGTTGGCAAAGGGTAGTATGGATAGATTTGATAACCAGTCACAAAGCTTCCATAGTCTAGGACTCCCAAGTCCTTTTGCCCCTCTGATTTATAAACTTTCTCTCCATTTAGAAAATAGTCAGCACCATTATTCCTTCTACCAAAGTGCACACCCGTACACTTCCTGCACAGGAGCACATGAAGGAAACTCACATGGTTCACCAATAGAGCATAGAAACTCCTTACAGACGGTGCGGAATTGAAATCCAAAGCCCAGAACACCCCGAGCTGTAATATCGTTACACTAACTGCTACATTACCATGGCGCCTGTAATGGTGTCCTTAACAGCCTGATCTACATTAGTTAAGCGTTTACTTCCATTGCCAACAGCTATCATATGCACAAATTAAATTGGCAGAAATGTGTTTCTTAACTTACTGGATATCTTCTGCTAAGTTTGTTCACCTCATTGTGAACAGGACTCAGCTGAAGGTGTTAAAATAGAAAATGCTGGATATACACAATACATTAGACAGCATCTATGGAGAAAGAGTACTAACGTTCTAGGTTGGTGATCTTTCATTAGAACTGTGAATGGTCGCTGAACGGAAAGGTTAATCCTGTTTTTTTTTTACCTCTGATGCTTCCTCTTCAGATAACTAATTCCAATATTTTATGTTGAATTTCAAATTTCCAGCATCAACAATTGATTTTTCCCTTTTCAGTTCTTCTCAAGATATTGTCATATTTGAATGATAAGACAATTTTTTTTAGCAATGCATTAAATAATTATTCAGCCCCTTCCTCCTCTTCTCTTACTTCATTCCTCATTCTGGCTCCCCTCTCACCCCTTCTCTTCTCCTGAGTGCCTGTCATCTCCCTCAGGTACCCCTCCTCCTTCCCTTTCTCCTATGGTTCACTCTCCTCTCCCACCAGATCCTCCTTCTTCAACCCTTTACCTCTTCCACCTATCACCTCCCAGCTTGTTACTTCATTCCCCCTCCCCCCACCTACTTATCTTCTACCTTACACGGCCTCACCAATCATCTGCCAGCATGTACTCACTCCCTTTCCTCCACTTCATATTCTGGCACCTTCCACCATCCTTCCTCATCCTGAAGAAGGGTCTGGAGCCAAAATGTCGACTGTTTATTCCTCTCCATAGATGCTGCCTGACCAGCCGAGTTCCTCTAGCATTTTGTGTATCTTTTGGGGAATTTAACTACGTACATCTGAAATAACCTGATAGCATCCTCAATGGTGACAATGAAGCTACTGATTGTTTTGAAGCCCAAATAGTTCACCAAAGCATTCACAGCCCTGTTAGAAAACCAAGAAATGAGATGTTTCATATAAGGGGATGTAGCTGAGGAATAAGGTTCTAGTCATTTAAAACAGAGGGTAGTGAACCTCTAGAACTTCCTGCCTCTCAGTTTGATGACCATAAGACACAGAAGCAATTTGGCCCATTGAGTCTGCTCCACCTTTCCATCATGGCTGATTAATTATTGTAATCCCTCTCAATCACATTCTCCTGCCTTCCCCCTCCATAGATGCTGCCTGACCTGCTGATTTCGTCCAACATGTGTGTGTTGTAATAGGTCCCTTCATGTTTTTGGAACACAGTAGCAACAGTAGTACCTCTGAGGTTTGAGACCAGTGGGTTGCTTCACACAATCCAACCCTTTACTTAGAAACAAGAATTTCTATATCTTATTTCGTTCAACCTTTTCTACTTACGTGACAAGATTTCTCATGCTCAAGCACAGTCATAACAAAAATATCCAACAGTCTGTCCTCATGGACTCATACTGGAATTGCTTTGAATATCCACCGCCATTACTGAGGGAAGGGTTGGGGAAGAAAAACCAGTTTTATTTCTTTCTTCAATTTGACTGCATTGACTCGAACAAAAGATAGTTATTTGTAACGTGAATCACACCTGGGCAATCGCACTGCACAGCATTGTGGGATGTGCAGACAGGAAGAAAGTTTAAAAAGAGTACGGAGAATTAGCATTTAAATGTCACCTTTCAAGACAGCTCAATCACACAGCCGATTAACTATGACTAGACTGCTGCAGGGTACATAATAGTTAAATTGTGTATAGCAAGGTTCCACAAAGCAATGTCAGACTGACCAGATAATTTGTTTCAGTGATGTGATTTCTTAAATCTATGCCTACACTTCCCACCGTCTCTGGAAAGGTAGATGCCTGTCTTCCTCTAGAAGGACAGAGAAGGTTCAGGAGAAAGATCCTGGGAATGAAAGAGTAAATTGGTCAGGAGAATTTGATGGCTCTGGGCCTATTCTTGCTGGAGTTTAAAACAATTGAAACCAATTGTACATTGAAAGACCTGGGTAGGGTGTCTTTCTGATAATTGGGGTGTCTGGGACCTGAGGGCACAGTGTCAGAATAGAAGGAAATCCACTTAGAACAGAAAAGAAGAGGAATTTCTTTAGCCAGAGGATGGTGAATCTGTGGAACTGACTGACTAAGACAACTGTGTAGGTCAAGTCATTGGGTGTATTTAAAGCAGAGTTTGATAGCATCTTGATTAGTAAGGGCATCAGACTTGATGGTCCAATTGGCCTAATTCACCTCCTATGTCTTATGATCTTATGGGAGACAGCCAACATACTTTGTTTTATCATTGAATTGTATTTTGTTATCAAATTTGTTTTAAACAATGATCCTTCCCACCCTGGGCATACTGTCTTCCCCCTCCCCCACAGGGTAGAAGATATGAAAACTTGAGAGCATGTAGGCCAGCTTCTATCCTGTTGTTACCACACCCCTAAGTGGACCTCTCACACATTAATAGATCAACTCTTCATCTCTCAGTTCTCATGACCCTTGAACTTTATTTGTCTACCTGCACTGCACTTTCTCTACAATTGTGAAACTATATACTCAATCCTGTTGTTCTTTTCTACTGCCCCAATGCACATATGAACAGAATGATATGTACATTATCATACAATACAATATGTATGGAATGATCTATCTGGATGGCAGGCTAATAAAAGCTTTTCACTGTATCTTGGTACACGTGACAATTGAAAGTTAGGGTGATTTAGATGAAACCTGTCGAACAGTGAAAGGCCATGATAGAATGGATGTAGAGAGGATAATTCTTGTGGTGTGAGAGTCTAGGACCAGAAGACACAGCCTCAGAATAGAGGGGTGTCCTTTTAAAACAGAGATGAGGAAGAATTTCTTTAGCCAGTGAGTGGTGAATCTGTGGGGTTTGTTGCCACAGGTGGCCATGGAGGGCAAGTCTTTATGGATATTTAAGGCAGAGATTGATAGATCCTTGATTGGTCAGGGCATGGATTTGGGGGGTGGTGGTGGATGTAGGAGACTGGGGATGAGAGGAATACAGGATCAGCCATGATGAAATAGTGGAGTAGACTCGATGGGCCAAATGGCCCAATAACATTGTCACCTCAAAGCCAATCAATAAGCTCCAAGACCTTGGTCTCAATATCTCTTTGTGCAAATGGATCCTTAATTTCCTCACTTGCAGACCCCAGTCAGTTCAGATTGGCAACAACATCTCTGTAATGTCCATCAGCACAGTTACACTACAAGACTGTATGCTTAATCCCTGCTCTACTCGCTTTAAACTTATGTCTGTGTGGCTGAGCACAGCTCCAATGTCATATTCAAGTGTGCTGTTGTAGGCTGGATCAAAGGTTGTGGTGTATCAGCATGTCGGAGGGAGAGTGAAAACCTGGCTGAATGATTTCATAACAACCTCTCGCTCAATGTCAGCAAGACCAAGGAACTGATTATAGGCTTCAGGGGAAGTAAATCAAAGGTCCATGAGCCAGTCCTCATTGGAGGATCAGAGATGGAGAGGGTTAACAACTTTAAGTTCTTGGGTGTTATTATATCAGAGGACTTGTCCTGGACCCAGCACATAAATGCAATGACAAAGAAAGCAAGGAACCATCTCTACTTTCTTAGGAGTTTGCAGAGATTTAGCAAGACACCTAAACTTTGACAAACTTCTGTAGATGTGTGGTGCAGAGTGTATTGACTGGCTGCATCACAGCCGGTATAGAAACACCAATGCCCTTGAATGGAGAATCCTATAAAAAATAATGGATGTGGCCCAGTCCATCATGGGTAAAGCCTTCCCAACCATTGAGCACACCTACATAAAAAGCTATTGGACAAAAGCAGCATCCATAATCAGGGACTTCTACCACATGAGATATGCTCCCTTCTTGCTGCTGCCATCATTAAGAAGGTACAGGAGCCTCAGGACTCACACCACCAGGGTCAAGAACAGTTACCACTCCTCCGCCCTCAGGCTCTTGAACCAAAGGGGACAACTTCACTCAACTTCACTTGATCCATCATTGAAATGGTACTGCAACAATTTGTCACACTTTTAAGGACTCTTAATCTCATGTTGTCAATATTTATTGCTTGTTTATTATTATTATTTCATTTTTCTGTATTTGCACAGTTTCTTGCTTTCTGCACTCTGGTTAAGTGTCCAGGTCGGTGCAGTCTTTCATTGATTCTGTTACGACTATTATCTTACAATGGATTTATTTAGTATAACCTCAAGAAAATAAATCTCAGGGTTGTATATGGAGACCTATATGTACTTTGATAATAAAATATACTTTGAACTTTTGAACCACTTCCAGCATCTGTAGTGTTGAGTCTCCAATTGAATGGGATGTAGGCTTTGCAGGCTGAGCAAGCAGTTAATTGCCCGCACCTAGTTGCCCATGAAAAAGTGCTGGTGGGTCAATACCAAAGATCAAAGCCTGAAGGTCAATCGGAAGCGTGGGTTGAAACCCAAAGGTCAACTGAAGGCCCAGGTGGAAGGCTGGAGGTTGTTGGAAGTCCAGAAGTCAAGGCCCAATGGCCAGAGCCTAGCTCTGCAAATCTGCTGGGGAAATTGCAGCTCAGTGTTTGTGAATCCACAAGTTAGTATGAGGCTGAAGAAGATGACCTTTCCTGGGGTCAAAGGACTGTATATGTGTGTGTGGCTGTGCCTGGGAGGGTGGAAAGAAATTTGTTGCACTGTTGTTGCTTTGCTGCTTGGTATGTTCTGTTTAGTTGTGGTTCTGTCGAGCATTGTGGGTATGGTTTGTTGGCGATGAGGAATTACTGACCTCTCTGCCTTAAGTTGCTGATCCAATGATAAGCTGAAGATAACTGAGTACATTTAAATGGTGCACTGCTACAAGAAAGCAATATCCAAAATCAAAGACCCATACCATCCAGAACATGCCCTCATCTCACTAGTGTCATCGGGAAGGAGGTACAGAAGCATTTCATCCCACATCACCAGATTCAGAAACAGTTATCACCCTTCAGCCATCAGGCTCCTCAACCTGTATGAATAACTTCACTTTCTTCAGCACTGAACTGATTCCACAACTATGGATTCACCTTTAAGGACTCCACAGCTCACGTTCTCAGTATTATTTTTTTTCATTTGCTGTTTGTCTTCTTTTTCACTTAGGTCATTTGTCAGTCTTTGGTTATGTAGAGTTTTTTTTGGTAAATTCTATAGTATTTCTTTATTTTCCTGTAAGTGTCTGCAAGAAAATGAATTTCAAGGTAGTATGTGGTAAAATATTCATATTCTGGAATACAGATTCACTTTGGAAGGTCGAATTTGAAGAAAGGATACAGGGTTAATGGCAGATTGCTTGGGGTCCTCGTTAATAGATCTCTCAAAGTTGCTGAACAAATTGATAGTCTTATTCAGAAGGCATATGATGTGTTAGCCTTCAGTTGTCAGGAGGATTGAGTTCAAAAGTCATGAGATAATGTTGTAGCTCTATAAAACTCTGATTAGACCACACTCCCCTTTCCTATGGTCCACTCTCCTCTCCTATCAGATTCCTTCCTTTCCAGCCTTTTATCTTTCCCACCCACCCGGCTTCACCTATCACCTTCTAGCTATCCTCCTTCTCTTCTCTTCCCCCCTCCTTTTCACTGTGGCAATTTCCCCCTTCCTCTTCAGTCGTGAAGAAGGGTCTCTGCCTGAAACATCAACTGTTTATTCATTTCCATAGATGCTGTCTTTCCAGCGGAGCTCCTCCAGCATTTTGGGTTTGTTGTGTTGGAATACTGTATTCAGTTCTGTTCAGCTGATTATAGGAAGGATGTGGAAGCTTTAGGCAGGGTGTAGAGGAGATTTACAAGGACGCTGCCTGGGCTAGAGGTATGTCTTATGAAGAGAGGTTGAGCCATCTTCTCTCTTTGGAGTGAAGGAAGATGAATGATGACTTCAGAGCAGAGAGGATTTCAAGATGATAAGAGCCACAGATTGAGTTGATAGCCAGAGACTTTTTCCCAGAGGAAGCATGATTTAAAGGTGATTGGAGGTAAGTATAAGGGGATATCAGAGGTAAATTCTTTACACAGGGAGTGGTGGGTGCACGGAACGCCCTGCCAGGGTTAGTAGTAGAGGTAGATACATTAGAGGCATTTAAGAAACTCTTAGGTAGGTGCATGCATGATAGAAAAATAGAGGGCTTTGAAAGGAGAGATCAAATTGATCAGATTAAACTTTGACACAACATCATGGGCCAAAGGGCCTGTAATCTGTGCAACACTCTACATTCCATTTTGATAATAAATTTCACTTTGATTTTGCTATTAGGAATTGGCACATAGTTTAACTGAAATCTGATAACATGTGCTATCAGCAGTAAGAGTGATTTAGAAGCCAGAATAAGTCACTTAGTTCTTTGAACTGATTAAGAATCCAATTCTGCTAATTGGAAACTGGAATTCTGAAATTTAAAAAAGAAGACTTCTTTTTCTTACATATTTATAAAACCCATCTGGTTCACTTATGTTACTTCAGAGAATACCATCAAACATCCTTTCCAGCTCCAAAGAACACCTGGCATGTAGGAGAGTGGAAGTGGAGCAACCTGATAAAGATGTATAAGATCTTAAGGAGCAAAGAAAGGGGGTGGAAGCACGTTGCTTATACAAGAGACTATATGTATAAGGTCAGAGTTGAGAGATTTGAAAGGGAATTCAGGTCAGATTCTTCACACAGAGGGTGGTCTGTGTGAACTGCAAGAGGTAGTGATTGGGAAGGGCACATTAGCAATATTGAAAAACCATTCAGATAAGTACCTGGATAGGGGATGTTTAAAGGACCGTGGGCCACACACAGGTAGATGCAACTAGCTCACAGGACCTCACAGTGGGCATGAACGTTGGGCTAACAGTCTGTTTCTGTGGAGTATAACTATGTCTATAGGTCTGATGACTCCACTGCAGTGGCACAAGGACAAAGATCTCCAGAAAATTCTGAAGGAAACTGGAATGGATGATAAATAATGGCCTTGCTAGAATGATCCATGTTCAAAGAATGGGATGTGGGAGGAATGAAATCAAAGCAAGTAAACATGATGCCAACTGGCCATGCATCCTAGCCTAGTGAAATCTGCAGCTGTTCAAGACAATAGTGAAGCCGGACTTGGAAAACTCGACTCTGTTTGGGTTGCCCTGCTATGGGAAAGATATGAAACTGAAAAGAATGCAGAAAAAATGTACAAGGATTTTACCAGGATTTGAAGGACAGAGATATATGGAGAGGTTGGACAGGCTAAGATGTTCTTGCTTAGAGCATAGGAGACTGAGAGGTAATCTTATACAGGTATTTAAAGTCATATGCAGCAGAGATAGGGTGAATGGACTCAGTCCCTTTTCTCAAGGTTGGGGAATCAAGAACTAAAGAGTATAGGTTAAAGGTAAAAGGGGAAAGATTTAATAGGAACTTGAGGAGCAGAATTTTATTACACAAAGGGAGGTACAGTGTATACAGTTTGTGGAACAAGCATTTATGTGTAACGTGCTGTAATGTTTCACTACTAACGTAATGGCTTCTTTGTAATGTTCACTGCTGAGGTAATGGTTTCTCTGTAGCAGCAATGTTTGGGTTATGGCTGGAGATAACAGGATGCATGTTAGCCAATAAGTGATCGTTGCTGTGTCTTGTGATTCTGGAAGCAGTTGATTTTGCAGGCTTTTGCAAGAGGGAGAGAGAGAGATGACGCGAATGGAGAGATTTGGTAGACCACCGGACAGAGTGGACTCGGAGCGGGGGGTCCGAAGGTCGGCGACACTTGGAGGGGACTGACGGTGGAAGAAGGACTACTGAACTGCGTGAGCTCCAACTTTGTGCTCAGACTGCTCATTATTAAATCTTATGATTTGGGCCCTTTTTCTTTTATATATTGTTTCTCTATTCACCATATAGTCAAAAGTAAGAGTTATAAAGCTTAATCGTTTAATCACATATTGTGTACTGTTTGCTATTTCGGGGTACTGATTTGTAACGGGACACATCACGCAGCATCCACCCAAACGAGATTTCTTAAGTTTGGCCGGGCAGGGGGTTATCACCCTCTATATTAAGCCGCTATGCGAAGCGAATGTTACATATGGATATGGTTTGAAAGGAAGTGGTTGGCAAGTACAGTTGTGATTTTTGAAAGGCAGTTAGGCAAGTACATGGACTGGAAAGTTTGAGAAGGTTATGAGACAAGTGGCACTAGCTTGGATTGGGAATCTTGGTCGCATGGACCAGTTGGCCTGAAGGGACCGTCTCTGTACTGTTACTCCATGTTTTAGTACAGTACAGGCACTTTGGCCCATGATGTGGAGAGTTATATAAACCAACTCCATGATCAGTCAGACCTTCCCCTCCTGCACAGAATATAATCCTCTATTTTCCTACCCCTGTAGCAGGGCGTAGATACACCTCCACCAAAGGAAATGTAAAGCGCTCCTTCCTTCTGCTAGCCTGCAGATCACCCTTGGGCAAGGTGTAGCACCTGTTTCGAAACCCCCACTGAACAGGGTCATGTGAAGCCATGGGAGCAGGTGGTGGATGGTGGTATGAGCAGCTGGTGCATATCACAAGTCCTGGTTACGTGACCACTGACACCAGGTAGACAATCTCTGAAGAGTATTGATAATGGCTGGGGTCACGTGTCTTGTAAAGACACTGCCCAGAAGAAGGCAATGGCAACCCAGTAAAAACAGTTTGCCAAGAACAAGCATGGTCATGAGACCATGATTACCTACATCATTTGACACAGCACATAATGATGATGGTGGTGGGTTTTCTTACATCCACGTGCTCACATAAGAGTCTCTCAAATGTTCTTATTGTATCAGCTTGTACTACCACCCCAGGCAATGTGTTCCAGGCACTTACCATTCTCTGTGTAAAAAAACCTACCTCCGTCATCTCCCCTTGCACTCTCCTCCACCTTGAATGGATGCCTCTGATATCGGCCATTTCAGCCCTAGGAAAAATTCACTGTCTGTCCATTCTATCTATGCCTCATAATCTTATACACATCTATCAAGATGCCGTTTATCCTCCTTCAGTCCAAAGGAATGATCAGTGTCACTCAGGTCTGGCGACCAAGTTAAAAACTAGAGATCCAGGTATGATCTCCAAAAAGCCATCTCACATGCACAGTGGCAATTCCAGAGCAAATCTGAATCACTGAAGGATGTGACAAGGTTTAAGTGCTATAGCCTCCTACAAAGTGAAACCAAGTGACATAGGTGACAACAAGGCTTTGCTCACAGGTGAGCTCAATGTCATCTATGCTTGCTTTGACCATCAAAGCATGGAGGAACCTTCATGAACTTCCACAGCCCCCAATGACCCTGTGATTTCAGACTCTGATGCTGATTTGAGAGCATCCTTCAGGAGGGTGAGAATACGGAAAGCATCCAGCTTAGACAGGATACCTGGCCAAGTACTAAAGACATGTTCTGATCTATTGCCTGGGGTATTCACCAACATATTTAACCTCTCAGTCTGGCAGTCTGAGGTACCGATATGCTTCAATTATACTAGTGACTGAGATAACCTGCCTCAATGACAATCACACAATAGCACTTACATCCACAGTGATGAAGTGTCTTGAGGGATTGGTGATGAAAGCCTGCCTGATCCACACCAATTTGCCTACTGTCACAACAGGTCAACAGCAGATACCATTTTATTGGCTCTTCACTCAACTCTGGAGTATCTGGACAGGGAAGATGCATATATTGGGATGCTTTTCATTGATTACAGCTTGGCATTCAATACTACCACTTTCTCAAAACTCATCAATAAGCTTTAAGACCTTGGCTTCCACACCTCACTGTGTAATTGGATCCTTGACTTCCTCACTTGCAGATTCAGTCAGTTCAGATTGGTAACAACATCTCCTCCACAATGTCCTTTGGCACAAGTGCACCACAAGGCTGTCTGCTTAGCCCCCTGCTCTACTCACTTTATGACTGTGGGGCTAAGCACGACTCCAATACCATATTTATGTTTGCTGATGACACCACTGTCATTGGCCTAATCAAAGATGGTGATGAATCAGCATACAGCATGGAGATTAAAAATCTGGTTGAGTGGTGCCACTCTCACACAGCTCTCACACAATGTCAGCAAGACTAAGGAGCTGATTATTGACTTCAGTACTCATCAGGAGATCTGAGGTGGAAAGGGTTAGCAACTTTAGGTTCCTCAGTGTTATCATTTCAGAGAATTTGTCCTGTGTACGGCACGTAATTGCCATTATGAAGAAAGCACGGCAGCACCTCTAGTTTCTTAAAAGTTTGTGAAGATTTGGCATGTCATTTACAACTTTGACAAACTTCTGTGTGGTGGAGAGTATATAAACTGATTGCATCGTGACCCGATGTGGAAAAGCCTTGAAAGGACAATCCTGTACAAAGTAGTGGATATGGCCCAGTCCATCCCACTGCACAACAGCACGGTATGCTGTCAGAGGAAAGCAATATCCATTATTAAAGACACCCCCCACCCCCTAGGCCACACTGTCTTCTCACTTCTGCTATCAGAAGATACAGGAGCCTCAGGACCTCCACCACCAGGTTTGGGAACAGTTATTACCCTTCAACCATCAGGCTCCTGAACCAGAGGGGATAACCTCACTCGATTTCACTTGTCCCATCACTGAACTGTTCCCACAACCTATGAACTCACTTTCAAGGACTTTTTATCTCACTTCCTCAATATTTATTGCTTAATTATGTTATTGTTATCATTTCTTTTTTTCTGTTTTTATTTGCATTCACTCCACTTGTTGCTCTTTTGGACATCTTTGTCCATTCTGTTAGGTGTGGTCTTTTATTGAGTCTAATGTGCCTCTTGGTTTTGTATTCTGATGGACCACAAGCAAAATGAATCTTAGGGTTGTATATGGTTACTTTGGATTTTGAATGTTGGAAAGCCCTAGTTCTCTCAACCTTTCCTCATGAGGCTTTTGTAACTGGAACCCTTTAATACATCAAACCAAGGTGATAAAGTCTGAGTCGCTCCTAAGCTCAGCAAGGTGTGGACCCAGGACTCAATCTCACATCAGCTGGAAACAAAACGGCTGTACCGTATAACTTGGCGAAATGAGTATAAAACGGGTACTGGCCAGTAATTTCTCACACGGCATTCCATCCATGCCAGGTTAAATCTCCGGGTATTTAGAAGTTTGCTCCTTTTTACTTTGCTCGTGTCAATGCAAATCAAAAAATCATGCACACGCTGCAAATCCGAAAGAAAATCTGGATATGCTGGCAACACTCCAGCAGGGTGTCCTGATGAAAGATCTCAGCCCGATACGCCGACTGTTTATTTCTCTCCATAGATGCTGTGTTCCTTCACGGGAACAGGCAGCAGCTGCGGAAAAAGAAACCGAGCCAAGGTTTCAGGTCAAAGATTATAGGGTCTTGAAGCTGAAACGTCAATACTGTTTCTTTTCCCACAGATGGAGCCCAACCCTCTGCGTGTTTCTGGAATTTTCTTAGTGCCTCAGTGAAAGGAAGGCATTTGACTCGAAGTAGTCTGGGGGAAGGTGGTGTGTGTGTGTGGGGAGGGGAAGTAATGGTTATAGCATAAGGCTCGTGTTTGCCCATGGGTGGAGGGGTGCTCCTTCCCTCTGTTAACCTGCAGGGCGAGGTGTAGTCCCCCATTCAGGGTCACATGCTGCATATCACAAGTCCTAGTTATGCGACCACTGACGTAGGCAATCTCTGAGGAGTATTGATAATGACTGGGGTCACCCGCCTTGTAAAGACACTGCCCAGAAGGTAATGGCAAACCATTTCTGTCGAAAAATTTGCCAAGAACAATCATGGTGATGGAAAGAGCATAATTACCCACGTCATACGGCACGGCATATACTGAACAAACAAGTGTTTGCCCAGGTTCTTCCAAAGGCAATGCCTCAAAAAGATGCCATCCATCATTAATGACCATAATCACCCAGGATATGCCCTGCTCTCCCTATCAAAGAAGAGGTATAGGAGCCTGAAGATATACACTCAATATTTTATCAACAGCTTCTTCCCCTCTGCCATTGGATTTCTAAATAGTTCATGAATGTGTGAACATTGCTTCATTATTACTTTCTTGTACTATTTGTTTTACTTTTATCGTGGTTTATAGTAATTTGTTATGCTTGCCCTATACTGCTGTTACAAAACAACAGATTTCATGACTTGTGTCACAGAGAGTAAACCTGATTCTGATTGACAAACTGTTTGCCACTAACTATTCACTTCCCTCATCCCTCCAAACTTCCAGTTGTACACCCAACTCCAACCCCTCTGCCAGCGGCTCAACCCCACTCAGACCCCAGGCAGAGTGCTGGCATGTTGGTCACACACCGATTTAGCCGGTGATACAGCAAAAGCGGAGATCCAGAATGTTCATGGGGTCCTCGGCCATTGATCCCTCATAGCTACTGTGCAAGCTGACAGGGTGGTTAAACAAGCATATGGTGTGTTGGCCTTCATTAGATGGGAGATTGAGTTCAAGAGCCATGAGGTAATGTTGCAGCTCTATAAGATCCAGGTTCAACTACATTTGGCATATTGTAAGCACGAGAAAATCTGCTGATGCTGGAAATCCAAGCAACACACACAAAATGCTGGAGGAACTCAGCAGGTCAGACAGCATCTATGGAAAAGAGTACAGTCGATGTTTCAGGCCAAAACCGTTCAGCAGGATTGGTGTATTGTGTTAATTTCTGGAGGCCTCATGAAAGGAAAGATGTGGAATCTTTGCAGAGGGTGCAGAGGATATTTACCAGGATGCTGCCTGGATTAGAGAACATGTCTTATGAGGAAAGATTATGCAAGTTAGAGGGTTTCTCTTTAGAGTGAAGGAGGATAAGAGGTAACTTGATAGAAGTGTATAAGGTGATGAGGCATTGATAGAATGGACAGCCAGCACATTTCTCCTAAGGCTGAGATGGATAATATAAGGGGCATAATTTTAAAGTGATTGGAGGAATATTTGGGGGATGTCAGAGGTAGGTTTTTTTTTACACGGAGTGGTGGGTCCATGGAACTTACTGCTAGAGGTGGTGGAAAAGGAAGATACATTAGGGACATTCAAGAGTCTCTTAGATAGGCACATGGGTGGAAGAAGAATGAATGGTTACGTGGGTTTGATTGATATTGGAGTAGGTTAAAGGTTTGGTGGAGCATCATGGGTTGAAAAGCCTGTAGAAACATAGAAAATAGGTGCAAGAGTAGGCCCTTCGGCCCTTCGAGCCTGCACCGCCAGTCAGTATGATCATGGCTGATCATCCAACTCAGAACCCTGTACCTGCCTTCTCTCCATACCCCCGATCCCTTTAGCCACAAGGGCCATATTTAACTTCCTCTTAAATATAGCCAATGAACTGACCTCAACTGTTTCCTGTGGCAGAGAATTCCACAGATCCACCACTCTCTGTGTGAAGAAGTTTTTCCTCATCTCAGTCCTAAAAGGCTTCCCCTTAATTCTTAAACTGTGACCCCTCATTCTGGACTTCCCCAACATCGGAAACAATCTTCCTGCATCTAGCCTGTCCAATCCCTTTAGAATTTTATACGTTTCAATAAGATCCCCCCTCAATCTTCTAAATTCCAGTGAGTATAAGCCTAGTCGATCCAGTCTTTCTTCATATGAAAGTCCTGCCATCCCAGGAATCAATCTGGTGAACCTTCTCTGTACTCCCTCTATGGCAAGAATGTCTTTCCTCAGATTAGGGGACCAAAACTGCACACAATACTCTAGGTGCGGTCTCATCAAGGCCTTGTACAACTGCAGTAGAACCTCCTTGCTCCTGTACTCAAATCATTTTGCTATGAATGCCAACAAACCATTTGCCTTTTTCACCGCCTGCTGTACCTGCATGCCCACCTTCAATGACTGATGTACAATGACACCCAGGTCTCGTTGCATCTCCCCTTTTCCTAATCGGCCACCGTTCAGATAATAATCTGTTTTCCTGTTCTTGCAACCAAAGTGGATAACCTCACATTTATCCACATTAAATTGCATCTGCCATGAATTTGCCCACTCACCTAACCTATCCAAGTCACCCTGCATCCTCTTAGCATCCTCCTCACAGCTAACACTGCCGTCCAACTTTGTGTCATCCGCAAACTTGGAGATGCTGCATTTAATTCCCTCGTCTAAATCATTAATATATATTGTAAACAACTGGGGTCCCAGCACTGAGCCTTGCGGTACCCCACTAGTCACTGCCTGCCATTCTGAAAAGGTCCCGTTTACTCCCACTCTTTGCTTCCTGTCTGCCAACCAACTCTCTATCCACATCAATACCATACCCCCAATACCGTGTGTTTTAAGTTTGCACACTAATCTCACGTGTGGGACCTTGTCAAAAGCCTTTTGAAAATCTAAATATACCACATCCACTGTACTGTTCTAGGTTCTAAAACTTTACAATACCTTGAATTGAAGCATTATCCAACTAAAGTTCTTTGGTTCATATCTCTTTTGGTCCCTCCTACCCTCGTACAGTACTTATCCAAATGCTCTTCAAATGTTGTTATTGCACGTGCCTCAACTACTTCCTCAGGCAGCTTGATCCATATATGTGACCCCCCCCCCCACTGCATGAAGAAGCTGCCCAAGTCCTTTCTAAATCATTCCCCCCCCCCAACCTTTAACCAATATCCTCCAGGTTTTAGTTCCCTTTCCTTGGAAAATGAGTACAAACAGTGGTCACTTTATTAGATATCTCCTGTACCTAATAAAGTGGCCACTGAGTGTATAATCATAGTCTTCTGCTGGCCCATCCACTTCAGGTCTAACGTATTGTGCATTTAGAGATGCTCTTCTGTTGTAACTTGTTGTAACATGTGGTTATGAGTAACAATTATTGAATTCTCCTTTACACTCGTGACGTTAAACAATTATGAATCTTGCACTACTGTTGCTTTCCTGTCAACTTGAAGCAGTCCGGCCATTCTCCTCCGACCTCCCTCATTAACGAGGCATTTTTGCCCACAGAACAGCCACTCACGGGATTTGTTTTTTTTTGTTTGTGTTTTGCACCATTCTCTGTAAATTCTAGAGACTGTTGCATGTGAATATCCTAGGAGATCGGCAGATTCTGAGATACTCCAAAGCTGTGAATAAACAAGGAAATTTGTAGTCATCTGAGAGCTAGATCTGTGGCATTGAAGACCAAACTACAGTCCAGTGATCACATTAATCTCCTGATGTTTCTGAAATTCTGAGATGAGATCTATGTGATGATTAGACTGTAGTTTATATTAGTCTTCTTCAGTTTCCTGTTTTCCTGCTTGTTACTGATTGATGGGTTGGAGTTCCGGGCGGGCGATGTGTTAGCGTTTGTGTGAGGGAGGGGTTTGGGATTTGGGGTCTGCTGTTCTTATTGGTTTTCCTGTGTAGACGATCTGTTAGTTTTCTGTGTGGGAGATGTGGTTAGGGGTTTGGTGCTGTTGCCGCTGTTCTTTTTATGAGGGAAGGTGCTGGGGGTTTGGGGATTCTGACGTTCTGGCTGCCATTTTCCAGGAGTGGACGAGTGTGTGCCTACAAACACTTACTGTACATTCCCAAAACAAAAGCCGTGGATGAACCAGGAGGTACGTCATCTGCTGAAGGCTGGATCTGTGGCATTCAGGGCTGGCAACTCAGGCCTGTACTAGAAAACCAGGTATGATCTGCAGAGGACTATTTCAAAGGCAAAGAGACAATTTTGAATGAGGTTGGAGGCAACATTGGATACACGACAACTCTGGCAGTGTTTGCAAGACATTACTTCCTACAAAGGCAGCGACACTTCACTACCAGATGAACTCAAGGCCTTCTATGCCCACTTTGAAAGGGAGAATATAACTACAGCTGTGAAGATCCCTGCAGCACCTGATGACCCTGTGATCTCTGTCTCAGAGGCCGATGATAGGCTATCTTTAAAGAGAGTGAACCCTCCCTCACAAAGCAGAAGGTCCCGATGGAGTACCTGGTAAGGCTCTGAAACCCTGTGCCAACCAACTGGTGGGAGTATTCAAGGACATTTTCAACCTCTCACTGCTATGGTTGCAAGTTCCCACTTGCTTCAAAAAGGCAATAATTATACCAGTCCCTAAGAAGAATAATGTGAGCTGCCTTAATGACTATCGCCCGGTAGCACTCACATCTTCGGTGATGAAATGCTTCGAGAGGTTGGTCATGACTAGACTGAACTCCTGCCTCAGCAAGGACCTGGACCCATTGCAATTTGCCTATCGCCACAACAGGTCAACAGCAGATGTAATCTCAATGGCTCTTCACATGGCCTTAGACCACCTGGACAGCACAAACACCTAAGTCAGGATGTTGTTCATCGAATATAGCTCAGCATTTAATACCATCATTCCCACAATCTTGATTGAGAATTTACAGAACTTGGGCCTCTGTACCTCCCTCTGCAATTGGATCCTCGAATTCCTAACTGAAAGACCACAATCTGTGCAGTTAGTGATAACATACCCTCCTCGCTGATGATCAACACTGGCACACCTCAGAGGTGTGTGCTTAGCCCACTGCTCTACTCTCTATATACGCATGACTGTGTGGCTAGGCATAGCTCAAATACCATCTATAAATTTGCTGTTGATACAACCATTGTTGGTAGAATCTCAGGTGGTGATTAGAGGCCGTACAGGAGTGAGATATGCCAACTAGTGGAGTGGTGTCACAGCAACAACCTGGCACTCAACGTCAGTAAGATGAAAAACCTGATTGTGGACTTCAGGAAGGGTAAGATGAAGGAACACATATCAATCCTCATAGAGGGATCAGAAGTGGAGAGAGTGAGCAGCTTCAAGTTCCTGGGTGTCAAGATCTCAGAGGATCTAACCTGGTCCCAACATATCGATGTAATTATAAAGAAGGCAAGACAGTGGCTATACTTCATTAGGAGTTTGAAGAGATTTGGTATGTCAACAAATACACTCAAAAACTTCTATAGATTTACTGAGGAAAGTATTCTGACAGGCTGCTGTATGGGGGGGTGGTGACTACTGCACAGGACTGAAAGAAGAAGCTGCAGAGGGTTGTAAATCTAGTCAGCTCCATCTTGGGTACCAGCCTACAAAGTACCCAGGACATCTTCAGGGAGCAGTGTCTCAGAAAGGCGGCGTCCATTATTAAGGACCTCCAGCACTCAGAGCATTCCCTTTTCTCACTGTTACCATCAGGTAGGAGGTACAGAAGCCTGAAGGCACACACTCAGCGATTCAGGAACAGCTTCTTCCCCTCTGCCATCCGATTCCTAAATGGACATTGAACCTCACTTTTTTTAATATACAGTATTTCTGTTTTTTGAACATTTTTTTAATCTATTCAATATACTTATACTCTTATTTATTTATTTATTTATTTATTTATTTATTCTCTTCTAGATTATGTATTGCATTGAACTGCTACTGCTAAATTAACAAGTTTCACATCATCTGCCGGTGATAATAAACCTGATTCTGATTTTGATTATGATCTTTTGGTTTTAGTACAAGGTAGCGGTTGACGGGGTTGGGGTTTGCGAGTTTTTTTTTCTCTTTCTTTTCATGAGGCGAGGGGGGCTGATGACTTTTCTTTCAATGACTCCTGTGGTTTTTCTGTATTTCCTGGCTATCTGGAGAAGACGAATATCAGAATTGTATTCCACATGCATCCTTTGAAAATAAAATTAACCTTTGAATCTTTGCTCCAGAATTAAACTGGAAGGACAGGTACGACCTGTGAAAGGCTATTTTAAGAGTGAAAAAACCATTCCAATTGAAGTTAGAGATAGAATCAGATGCACATCAGCTCCGGCAGGGTTTGCAAGCCATTATTTCCTACAATCATGAACGGCTGTGATGTGTCACACCCAGGTGAACTCAATACCTTTCATGTATACTTTGAAAAGATTCACCTGTGTGAATACTTGCAGCATCTGCTGACCCTGTGACCTGTGTCTCAGAACTGACATCAGAGCATTTTTCAAGAGGGTGCACCCTCGCAAGGCGTCAAGCCCTGACAGTGTACCTGGTAGGGCTCTAAAAACCTGTGCCAAGCCAACTGCCAGGAGTGTTCAAGGGCACCTTCAATCTCACTGATGCAGTTGGAGGTTCCCATTCGCCTCTAAAAGGTGACAATCATAACAGTGCCCAAGGAGAGGAGGGTGAGCTGCCTCAATGACTATTGGCCAGTTGTAACTCACATCCACTGTGTTGAAGTGCTTTGAGAGGTTGATCATCTCCTGCTTAAGCAATGGCTTGGGCCGGCTGCAACTTGCCTATTGCCACAATCGGTTCTCAGCTGATGCAACCTCACTGGCCCTCCACTCAGCCATGGATCACCTGATCAATAGCAATACTTTCAGCAGACTGCTGTTTATTAACTGCTGCTCAGTGCTCAACACAACCATGCCCTTAGTTCCAATCAACAAGCTCCAAATTCTGGGTCTCTGTACCTCCCTCTGCAATTGGATTTTTGACTTCCTCACTGGGAGAACACAGTCAGTGCAGATTAGAAATAACATCTCCTCAATGCTGATAATCAACACTGGCGCACCTCAAGGAGTTAACCTACTGCTCTACTTTCTCTACACCCAGGACTGTGTGGCGAGGCACAGCTCAAACGCCTTCTATAAATTTGCCGCTGTCACAACTATAGTTGACAGAATTTCAGATGGTAACTAGGAGGCGTACAGGAGCGATATAGATCAGCTCATTGAGTGGTGTCTCAACAACAACCCTGCACTCAATGTTAGTAAGACCAAGAAACTGATGTGAACTTAAGGATGGATAAATCGAGGTAACACCAATCGGTCCTCATGGAGGGATCAGCAGGGAAAACAATGAGCAGTTTCAAGTTCTGAGTGTCAACATCCCAAAGTCATCTTTGGCATTGATCAAGACTTTTGATCTGCCAAAGGATTTTGAAGGTGGGTGGCATACGAAAGTTTGGAATCTGAGATTGATCAATCTTTTCAAGGTCATGAGACTGACTGAAGAAAAAAGTCAAGAGGCAGTTCTCTCAGGAGAGGGGCTGGGATGTTTCTTCACACAAGATCAAAATATAGATCTGGCAAAAGGAAGTGGTGGTTATTCAAGAAAATATTTTAAACCAGATTGACAGAATAATACTATTAAAAGATACTGGGGAAAGTAGAGATAAGGCTAGTGAATGGAATTAATGTGCAGATCATCTATGGATTGTCTATAAAAGATTAAAGACTAGCTTTATTCATCACATGTACTTCAATACATACAGTGAAATCTGTCCTGATGGAGGGTCTCAGTCTGAAGTCCACATCATTTCCATAGATGCTGCCTGACCTGCTGAGTTCCTCCAGCATCTTGTGTGTGTTGAAGTGAAAAGCGTCATTTTGCATCAAACCAAATCGGAAAGGATTGCGCTGGGCAGGCCACAAGTGTCACTCCGGTTACAGAGAGTGGCAAGAATTGAACCCCAACCTTGCAGCTAGTTCTGCAAGGTGTTACACTAACCGCTACATTACCGTGTGACTCTATTTGAATCTGAATATCTGAATGGGGGGGGGGGGGGTAGAAATTGAGGGAAACGAAAGCTAACTTTCGTTCCCATTGTATGATTTCCTTTACTTTAAGTGGATAGTAAGTTTCTACAGAGAGTGTGGTGTGCTGCTGATATCTTAGCACCCGATTACTGAGGACGTCTGGAACAGATGAGGTGAAGGGCCTATTTCTACGATATGTTCCTCTATGACTCTGTGACTGTCGTGACACAGTGGTCAGCTCTGTTGCATCAGAGTTCCAAGGTCTCACCTACAATACTGCTGCTGTGTGTATGGACTTTGCATGTTCGCACTATGAATTGCAGGTTCCTGTCTTCCTCCAGCACCTTAAAGATGCGCAGGTCGGTAGACTAACTGTAAATTGCCCTACCTAAAAGTTGTGAACTCAGTCAGTTCTATCATGGGCGCTAGCCTCCCCAGCATCCATGACATGTTCAAAGGAGCGATGCTTTCATAAATGTGGCATCCATCACTAAGGACTTCCATCACCCAGGACATACCTCTTACTCATTGCTACCATCAGGGACGAGGCAACAGGAGCCTGAAAACACACACTCATGATCTGGGAACAGCTTCTTCCTCTCTGCCATCAGATTTCAGAGTGAACATTAACCCTACAAACACCACCTCATTACTTCTGTTTCTCTTTTCGTACTATTAATTTAACTTATGTAAAATATGCATACAGTTACTGTATTCATTCACTTTGTACACTGAGTGATTGTAACAGTTGTAGAGATGGAAAGGTGGGAAAGAAAAGGTGATATTTTTTATTGTAAGTCACAAAACAGGTAAGATGAAGGAGGGTTCAGTTTCAGATGGAGTATTTGGGTGCCCCATGGTGGGAATGTGGGAATGGAGCAAATGGAACTCCAGGAACACTGGATGGTGTATTGAGTTCTCTGGGCCTGTGTGGGGCGCCAGAGAACATTGGGCTCTGACCCTTTTAGAGCACTTGGGAACGTGTTAATTGTTGTTTACAACAGTCATAACACACACAAATTGCTGGTGGAACTCAGCAGGCCAAGTAGCATCTATGGAAAAAAAAGTACAGTTGACATTTCAGGCCAAAACCTTTCAGGACTGGGATAAACAAGCTGAGGAGTAGATTTGAAAGATGGGGGGTGGGAAGGGGACAGAGAGAGACACCAAATGATAGAAACATAGAAAATAGGTGCAGGAGTAGGCCATTCAGCCCTTCGAGCCTGCACCGCCATTCAGTATGATCATCCAACTCAGAACCCTGTACCTGCTTTCTCTCCATACCCCCTGATCACTTTAGCCACAAGGGCCTTATTTAACTCCCTCTCAAATATAGCCAATGAACTGGTCTCAACTGTTTCCTGTGGCAGAGAATTCCACAGATTCACCACTCTCTGTGTGAAGAAGTTTCTCCTCATCTCGGTCCTAAAAGGCTTCCCTTTTATCCTTAAACTGTGACCCCTCATTCTGGATTTCCCCAACATCAGAAACAATCTTCCTGCATCTAGCCTGTCCAATCCCTTTAGAATTTTATACGTTTCAATAAGATCCCCCCTCAATCTTCTAAATTCCAGTGAATATAAGCCTAGTCGATCCAGTCTTTCTTCATATGAAAGTCCTGCCATCCTAGGAATCAATCTGGTGAACCTTCTTTGTACACCCTCTAGAATGTCTTTCCTCAGATTAGGGGACCAAAACTGCACACAATACTCCAGGTGTGGTCTCACCAAGGCCTTGTACAACTGCAGTAGAACCTCCCTGCTCCTGTACTCGAATCCTCTTGCTATGAATGCCAACATACCATTCACCTTTTTCACTGCCTGCTGTACCTGCATGCCCACCTTCAATGACTGGTGTACAATGACACCCAGGTATCATTGCATCTCCCCTTTTCCTAATCGGCCACCATTCAGATAATAATCTGTTTTCCTGTTCTTGCCACCAAAGTGGATAACCTCACATTTATCCACATTAAATTGCATCTGCCATGAATTTGCCCACTCACCTAACCTATCCAAGTCACCCTGCATCCTCTTAGCATCCTCCTCACAGCTAACACTGCTGCCCAGCTTCGTGTCATCCACAAACTTGGAGATGCTGCATTTAATTCCCTCGTCTAAATAGGAGAAACCTGAAGGGGGAGGAACGAAGTAAAGAGCTGGGAAATTGATTGGTGAAAAAGACAGAATGCCATGGAAGAAAGAAGATGGGGAAAGGAGCCCCAGAGGGAGGCAATGGGCTGGCAAGGAGATAAGATGAGAGAGAGAAAAGGGGATGGAAAATGGAGGAGGGGAGGTATTACCAGAAGTTTGAGAAATCAATGTTCATGCTGTCAGGTTGGAGGCTACTCAAATGGAATATAAGTTATTGTTCCTCCAACCTAAGTGTGGCCTCATCACGACACTGGAGAAGGCCATCGATTGACATATCGGAATGGGAATGGTAAGTGTAATTAAAATGGTGGCCACTGGGGGTTCCCGCTTATTCTGGCTGTTGGAGCGTAGATGCTCGGCAAAGCAGTCTTCCAATCTACGTCGGCTCTCACCGACTTACAGGATCCCATTGGAGGTGGCAAAGTTTGCTTGCTGGTTGGATCCCGTTAGAGGTGGCTCCGGCCCCATTGAGTTTACAGGGAATGGTGTGAAAAATAAACAACAGGCAGTGAGCAGCAGTTCTGAGAGTGAAAATGCTTTGTTAATGAGAGAGGTCAGAGGAGAATGACCAGATCGACGACATTAACTCAAATAAACCCATGTTATAACAGTGCAAAAGAGCATCTCTGAAAACACAACATACTGAACCTTGAAGTGGATCTGCTACAGCAGCAGCAGATCATGAACGTATACTTGGTGACTCAGTGACCACTTTATTAGATACAGGTGGAGAGTAGTTTAGCATCCAGTGGTCTATTTGCATTCACTGGAGGACTGTACTCAGGGCCAGAGCCAATAAGCTTTAAAAACAACACCTTACTCTTCAGGGAGTTTCATTGCAGCCTTGCAGATTCAACAGTGGAAAACAGTTTCTCATTGTCACATGCAACCCTATTACAACCTACAACCCCCACACTCCTGCATCAGCATGGGTAACATCACTCACTTCAACACCGAACTGATTCCACAACCTACCGACTCACTTTGAAGGATTCTATAACTCACGCTCTCAGTTTTATTTATTTACTTTTTTTTATTATTATTTGTTCTTTTTTGTATTTGCACAGCTTGTCTTCTTTTGCACATTGTTAGCTTGTTGCCTTTTGCATGCAGGTTGTTTGTCCGTCTTTGTGTGTGGTTTTACATTGACTCTATTGTATTTCCTTGTTCTGGTGTGAATGCCTGCAAGAAGATTAATTTCATGGAGAAGGGACAAATGTTGCAGCATCAGAGACGAGGACTTAGCCTGGTTTATTGGAGCCATGAGGCAGCAGCTTTACTAACAGCGGCACAGTGCCACTTTATGGGGATGGGCAGTGCTGGGTTTGGTACCTTCTGCAGGATGGGACCGATGGGCAGCACAGTAGCATAGCAGTTAGCGTAATGCTTTGCAACAGCATTCCGAAGGTCAGGGTTCAATTCCCTCCACCATCTGTAAGGAGTCTGTACAATCTCCCCGTAACCATATGGGTTTCCTCCGGGTGTTCCAGTTTCCTCCTACCTTTCAGAAAGACATGAAGGTTAGTTTTAGTAATTTCTGGGCACAATATGTTGGCGCGGGAAGCGTTGGTGACACTTGTGAGCTGCCCCCAGCACATTTTCAGGTTGTATTGCTCATTGAGGCGAAACAACTCATTTCATGGTGTTTTTTCGATGTACATGTAAGCAAATAAAGCTAATCTCTTTACCTTTTAAGCCCATTTCTAAATGCGTCCATGGTGGTACTGTTAGGACAGGGAGGGAGGGTCGCAATGCTGCAGGAAGTGGAGTGACAATTAAAAACCTTGTCAAATGCCAAAACAATTTAAAAAAAATTCAAGTTTCAGGTTCACAATGGATTCTGATTTGGAATTGGAGTGGTTCTGTAAGGACAGCATGCTTGAGCATTTAATTCCTGAATACCTCACTCATCGTCATTTCCTACAGAGACAAATGCTTTGAAATTAAATCAGCCTCAAGTGCAATAGCTTACAGTACCTGCTGAACCTACAGAAAATGACACAGTTCACTGCCTAAATACAGGTTCAGAGGGAAGTGTCTCCATTTTGTGAGATAGTTGACATCGCCTGCAGCGGACTCTCTTCGCTCCTGAATGGTTGTTGGGCCCCACATCGCCTGGACACAAACCTAGAGGCAGCAGTGGTAAACCTCCTCCTGAAGGTGTCACCAGCCAGAAAGTACAGGATGGGGTCTACACAGCTGTTGAGACTGGCAAGACCCCTGGTCACTTGGTACATGGCGTACACCCTATTATTCCACGTGCACATGTCTATCCCTTGGTAATAAAGTCTGGACTGAAGGTTTAGATTTTTCATCACATGGAAGGGCAGGTAGGAGATTGCGAAGACCAGCAACACAATGATGACCAGACGCACGGACTTGCCTCGTAGAGGAGTCTTCATGTCATTTGATATCAGCGCCTTCACTATGAAACCGTAACAGACCAGGATGATGGCAAAGGGGATGCAGAATCCGAAGAAGGTGGTGCTCATGCTGTAGATGAAGTACGTGTGAAGGAGTTCCTTTGACGTTGTGTCATAACAGGTGTTGGTTTTATTCTTCCTGAGCCCTGTCCTGGAGAAGTACAGTATCGGGGAGATGCTGACTGCCACAGCAATCCACACACATGCGCAGACGATGATGGCCGACTTCTTCTTCAGCCTGCCCAGTGACTTCATGGGATGGACAACCCCCGTGTACCTATGGACACTGATGCAGGTGAGGAACAAGATGCTGCTGTACAAGTTGACATGGAATATAAACCGCTGCAGCTTGCACAAAGCCTCACCAAAGATCCAGTCCGTCTTGTTGAAGTAGTAAAAGATCAGAATGGGCAGGGAGAAGACGTAGAAGAGATCGGCCAGGACGAGGTTGAACATGTAGATGGTGATGCTGCTCCAAGGTCGCATGTGGAATATGAACATCCAGAGGGCAACACTGTTGCCGATGAAGCCGGTGACAAAGACAATGATGTACATGATGGGCAGGTAGTAAAACTGGAAGCCCTTGGTCAAGTAACAGGTTTTGTTGATAGCAGCGGTTGGACTACTCATCAAGTCAGAGAAGTTAGAAAAAGTTTCCTCCATTGTATCAAAGCCAAGGTTGTCCATTCAGCATCAACAGGTTGGCCCGTGTTCCAACAATGTAAAAAGCATCTGAAACATTGAACAAGAGAAGTTTAGCTTTGTATTATCTACAATATTTAATCACTATTTTGATATTTTAAGGGAATTATCTCGATCAACTATAACTTAAAAGGCCCAGATAGTGGCCATGGAGAGGATGTTTCTTATAGTGAGGGAGTCTAAGACGAGAGGATACAGACTCAGAATAGAGGAATGTCCATTTAGAACAGAGATGAGGAAGAATTTCTTTAGTCAAAGGGTAGTGATTCTGTGGAATTCATTGCCACAGCCAGAGGCCAAGTCATTGGATATATTTGAAGCAGATGTTGATAGTTTCTTGTTTATTAAGGGCGTCAAAGATAATGGGAAGAAAGTGAGAGAATGGGGTTGAAGGGTTTAATAAATCAGCCATGATGGAATGGCGGCACAGACACAATGGGCTAAGTGGCCTAATTCTATTCCTA
Organism: Hemitrygon akajei; assembly: GCF_048418815.1. Classification (NCBI taxonomy): domain Eukaryota; kingdom Metazoa; phylum Chordata; class Chondrichthyes; order Myliobatiformes; family Dasyatidae; genus Hemitrygon; species Hemitrygon akajei. The sequence goes on along the minus strand of NC_133126.1, from coordinate 190,653,048 downwards.
TGTCTTATGGTCTTGGATCTTATGTGCTAACTCTGCTAGAGGCAGAAAGAATGGGTGTGTACACAGATTATTATGCTCCAACATTTGCTGAGATCATGACTCATTTGATCTTGCCCTCACCAGCACTTTTTTGCTCTGTCACTGCAATTCTTGACTTCCTAAATTTCTAAAGATCTGACTAATTCAGTCTCGCATATCGTACTCCTCTACACCAGTGAGGCTGGACACAGATTGGGGGATAGCTTCGTCAAGCACCTTTACTCTGCCCTCCATACCATCCGGGACCTCCCAGGTATTTCAATTCTTCTCCCATTCCCAAACTGATCCGTCCATCCACAACCTGCTCTAATGCCAAGTTGAGCCAGACACAGATTAGGGGAACAGCACCTTAGATTCCACTTGCTAGTTTCCAAACTGACCATCTATTTCCCCAGCTACCGGTAGCCATTCCTCCCCATCTCCTCCGCCCATCCATCCATTTATAAACTAGCTATCCATCTATTTAGTGACACCGCACGGTAACAGGCCATTCTGGCCCAGCGAGCCTGAGTTGCCCAAATACACCTCACTAACGACTAACATGCACTTGTATGCAGAGTAGGAGAAAACCAGAGCATCCATAGAAAACCCACGTGGTCACAGGGAGAATGCAGAGAGCAACGGGATCGAGCCCGGGTTGCTGGTGCTGTTTTAGCGTGACACCACCATGATGCACTTCCTCCTACTGGCACCAGCACCCCTTCTCTTTCCCCTCCCCTAACCTCTCCATCTGTCCATCATCTGCCAACATTCTTCTCTCTGGTTCCCCTCCTCACTTCTTTCCCACTGTTGCATGGTCTATATAGTCTACAGTACCTGGTTTACATGGTCAGATTCCATCTTCTTCAGCCATTTGTCACTTCCACCAAGCACCTCCCAGCCTCTGACACAATTTCAACTCCACCCATGAAACAAACCCATGAATTCTACCTCAATATTTTTTTTGCTCTAGAAATACAGTAGGGTTTAAACTAGAGCTGCAGGGGGAATGGGAACCACAGTGCCAGAACAACTAGTGGAGAGGTTGGGGGGACATGTTAAGACATCAGACCAAGTCAGGAACCAGAAGGCTGTGACTAGAGTCCTGAGCTGCATATACTTCAATGCAAGAAGTATCGTAGGAAAGGCAGATAAGCTCAGGGCACGGATCAACACCTGGAATTATGACGTTGTAGCTATTAGTGAGGCTTGGTTGCAGGAGAGGCAGGACCGGCAGCTCAATGTTCCGGGGTTCTGTTGACAGAGAAGGAGGGATTAAAGGAGGATGGGTCACATTACTACTCAGGGAAAATGTCACGGCTGTGCTCCATCAGGACAGGCTGTGGAACTCGTCTAGTGAGGCATTATGGGCGGAACTGAAAAATAAGAAACATATGGCCACATTAATGGGACTAGATTACAGAACATCCAACAGTCCGAGGGATTTGGAAGAATTTAGTTGCAGAGAGATCATAGATTGTTGCAAGAAACATAAGGTTGTTACAGTAAGTGATTTTAACTTTCCACATATTGACTGGGACAGCCATATTATAAGACCATAAGATTTAGGGGCAGATTTATGCTATTTGCCCCATCAAGCCTGCTCAACCATTTCTTCATGGCTGATTCATTTTCCCTCTCACCCCAATCTCCTGCCTTCTCCCTATATCTTTTCATGCCATGATTAATCAAGAATCTATCAATCTCTGCCTTAAATATATCCAGTGACTTGGCCTCCACAGCAGCCTGCGGCAACAAATTCCACATATTCACCACACTCTGGCCAAAGAAATTCCTCATCTCCATTCTAAAAGGATTTCCCTCTATTCTGAAGCTGGGTCCTCTGTTTTAAGACTCTCTCACAGTAGGAAACACCCTCTCCACATCCACTGTGTTGAAGCTTTTCAACATATGATTCAATTAGCTCACCCCTCATTCTTTGGTTACAGTGAATCCAGGCTCAGAGCCATCAAATGTTCTTCATATGACAAAATATTCAATCCCAGAATAATTTTCCTGAACCTCCTTTGAACCCTCTCAGTTTCAGCACATCAATTCGAGATAAGGGGCCCAAATGGCACAACTCTTGGCAGTGTGGAGGATCAGAGGGATCTTGGGGCACTCCATGGGACACCCAAAGCTGCTGCGCAGGTTGAGGAGGCATACAGTGCATTGGCCTTCATCAATCGTGGGATTGAGTTTAGGAGCCAAGAGGTGCTGTTACAGCTATATAGGTCCCTGGTCAGACCCCACTTGGAGTACTGTGCTCAGTTCTGGTCGCCTCACTACAGGAAGGATGTAGAAACCATAGAAAGGGTGCAGAAGAGATTTACAAGGATGTTGCCTGGATTGGGGAGCATGCCTTATGAGAATAGGTTGAGTGAACTTGGCTTTTTCTCCTTGGTGCAACAGAGGATTGAAAAGTGACCTGATAGAGGTATACAAGATAATGAGAAGCATTGATCGTGTGGATAGTCAGAGGCTTTTTCCCAGATCTGAAATGGCTAGCACGAGAGGGCATAGTTTTAAGGTGCTTGGAAGTAGGTACAGAGATGTCAGGGGTAAGTTTTTTTTTACGCAGAGAGTGGTGAGTGAGTGGAATGGACTGCTGGTGGCAGTAATGGGGGCATAAATGATAGGGTCATGGATGGATACATAGAACTTAGGAAAATAGAGGGCTATGGGTAAGCCTAGGTAGTTCTAGGGTAGGTACATGTTCGGCACAGCTTTGTGGGCTGAAGGGCCTGTACTGTGCTGTAGATTTTCTATGTTCTATGTTCAAAACTGCTCACAATACTCCAAGTGAGGCCTCACCAGTGTTTTATAAAGACTCAACATTACATCCTTGCTTTTATATTCTAGTCCTCTTGAAATGAATGCTAACTTTGCATTTGCATTCCTCACCACAGACTCAACTTGCAAACTAACCTTTAGGGAATCCTACACAAGGATTCTTAAGTCCCTTTGCACCTCAGATTTTTAAATTTTCTCTCTATTTAGAAAATAGTCGACTCTTTTATTTCTTCTATCAAAGTGCATGGCCAAACATTTCCCGACACTGTATTCCATCTGCCACTTATTTGCCCATTCTCCTAATCTGTCTAAGTCCTTCTGTAGCCTGTCTACTTCCTTAAAACTACCTGTCCTCCACCTATCTTCATATCGTCTGCAAACTTTGCAACAAAGTCTTCAATTACATCATCCAAATCGCTGATTTAAAATGTAAAAAGAATCGGTTCTAACAGAGACTCCTATAGAACATCACTAGTCACTAGCAGCTGGCCAGTAAAAACTGCCTTTATTCCACTTTTTGCCTCCTGCCAATCAGCCACTGCTTTATCCACACTAGTATCTTTCCTGTTATACCATGGGACCTTATGTGATACCATGGCAGCCTTATGTGTGGTACCTTGTCAAAGATCTTCTAAAAATCCAAGTACACAACATGCATCGATTCTCCTTTGCCTATCCTGCTTGTTACTTCCACGAAGAATTCCAACAGATTTGTCAGGCAAGAGCTTCCCTTGATGAAACCAAGTACCCCAAAACCGCATCCTTACCGATCGACCCCAACATCTTCCCAACCACTGAGGTCAGACTAACTAGCCTATAATTTTCTTTCTTCTGCCTCTCTCCTTTCTTAAAGAGTGGAGAGCATTTGCAATTTTCCAGTCTTCCAGAACCATTCCAGAATCTAGTGATTCTTGAAAGATTACCAATGCCTCCACAATCTCTTCAGTTACCTCTTTGAGAAGACTGGGGTGTTGACTATCCAGTCTAGGTGACTTACCTACCTTCACACCTTTCAGCTCCCCAAGCACCCTCTCTCTAGTAATAGTAACTTCACATACTTGTATGTCTCTAGCACCTGGAACAGCCACCATACTGTCAGTGTCCTTCATAGTGAAGACTGATGCAAAATACTTATCTGCCATTTCATTGTCCCCATTACTACCTCTCCAGCTTCATTTCTAGCATTATGATATCCACTCTCACCTCTCTTTTACACTTTATCTAACAAAACTACTGGCATCCTCTTTAATATTATTCCATCTTTCCCCTTCTTAATTACCTTTCAATTGCCTTCTGTTGGTTTTTAAAAGCATTAAAATCCTCTAGCTACCTACTCATTTTTGCTCTATTATGTGCCCTCTCTATGGCTTTTATGTTAGCTTTAACTTCTTGCTAGCCATGTTGCGTCATCGTGCCTTTAGAATACCTCTTCCTCTTTGGGATGTATGCATCTTTTGCCTTCCGAATTGCTTCCAGAAATTCCTGCCATTTCTGGTCTGCTGTCATCCCTGCTTGTGTTCTTTTCCAATTAATTCTGGCCAACTCCACTCTCATGCCTCTGTAATTCCTGTTACTCCAGTGTAAAACTGATACATTTGACTTTAGCTTCTCCTCCTCAAATTTCAGGGTGAGTTCGATCAAATTATGATCACTTTCCCCTAAAGGTTCCTTCATCTTAAGCTCTCTAATCAATTCTGGTTCATTGCATAACACCCTATCCAGAATGGCTGATCCCCTAATTAGCTCAACTACAAGCTGCTCTGAAACGCCATCGTATAGACATTCTAGAAATTTCCCCCTCTTGGGATCCAGCACTAATCTGATTTTCCCAATGTACCTGCGTATCAAAATCTCCCATGACTATCATAACATTGCCCACATCTTTACTGCTGTATATAACTTCCATCAAGGTCTTTTTACCCTTGCAATTCCTTACCCACAGTGATCCACCACCTTCTGTTACCTCTTTGTAATGATTTGACTTCATTTTTTCTTACCAGCAGAGCCACACCAGCCCCTCTGCCTACCTGTTTGTCCATTTGATTCAGACTGTATCCTTGGGTGTTAAGCTCCCAGATATAATCTTCTTTCAGTCATGATTCAGTGATGCCCACAACATCATACCTGTCAATCTGTAACTGTGTTACAAGTTCATCCACCTTATTCCGTATACACCATGCATTCACATATAACACCCTCAGTCCCGTATTCACACTTCTCGATTCTGTCTACCATTTAGATTGCAACTCATCCTATTGACTGCAATTTTGCCCTTTCATCGCCTCTCCTTATTAGGAGTCTCAGTCCACACTGCCTCTGTACAGTACAGTAAGCTTAGCTGTAAAAGGACTAGATGGGACAGAGTTTGTCAAATGTGTTCAGGAAGGTTTCCGTAATCAGTATATAGAACACAAGAGAGAGTGTGATACTTGATCTGCTATTAGGGCATAAGACAGGGCAAGAGACAGAAGTTCGTGTGGGGGAACACTGTGCATCCGGTGAACAGAATACCATTAGTTTCAAAGTAAATATGCAAAAAGTCTGGTCCACGGATTGGAATTCTAAATTGGAGAAAGGCCAATTTTGATAGTATCAGAAAGGATCTGCCAAGTGCGGATGGGACAGCCTGTTTCCTAGCAAAAATGTATTTGATAAGTGGCAGGCCTTCAAAAGTGAAATTTTGAAAGTACAAGGCTTATATGTGTCTGTCAGAATAAAAGGTAATGATAACAAGTAGAGGGAACCTTGAATGTTCATGAAGGCAAGGCAGTGGATGTTGACTTTAGCAAGGCATTTGACAAGGTCCCACATGGGAGGTTGGTGAGGTAGGTTCAGTTGCTCAGGATTTAGGATGAGGTAGTAAACTGGATTAGACATTGGCTTTGTGGGAGAAAGCAGAGAATGGTAGTAGATAGTTGCCTCTCTGACCAGAGGCCTGTGACTTGTGGTGCTGCAGGGATCTGTGGCAGGTCCACTGTTGCTTGTCATCTATATTAATGATTTGGATGATAATGAGGTTAACTGGATCAGCAAATTTGTGGGTGACACCAGGATTGGGGGCATAGTGGACAGTGAGGAATGCTTCCATGGCTTGCAGAGGGATCTGCACCAGCTAGAAAAATGGCAAATGGAATTTCATACAGACGAGTGTGAGGTGTTACACTCTGATAGGACCAATCAGGGTAGGTCTTACACAGTAGGGCACTGAGGAGTGTGGTAGAACAAAGGAATCTGGGAATACACGTGTATAATACATTGAAAGTGGTGTCACAGGTAGATAGGGTTGTAAAGAAAGCTTTTGGTGCATTGGCCTTCATAAAGCAAAGTATTGAGTACAGGAGATGGGATGTTACGTTGAAGTTGTATAAGACATTGGTGAGGCTTAATTTGGAGTACTGTGTGAAATTTTGGTCACCTCCCTACAGGAAAGAGGTAAACAAGATTGAAAGAGTGCAGAGAAAATTTACAAGGATGTTGCCAGGTCTGGAGGACCTGAGTTATAAGGTTAGAACCCTATTACTTGGAATATAGAAGATTGAGGGGTGATTTGATAGATGGTATACAAAATTGCAAACAGGCTTTTTCCACTGAGGTTAGGTGGGACCATAACCAGAGGTCATGGGTAAGGGTGAAAGGTGAAAAGTTTAAGGGGAACATAAGGGAAACTTCTTCACTCAGAGGGTTGTCCGAATGTGGAATAAGCTGTTGGTACAAGTGAGGCAGGCAAGCTCAATTTCAACATTTAAGCAAAGTTTGAATTGATTATATTGAGTCATAGAAAAGTACAGCAGAGAAGCAAGCCCTTTGGCCCTTCTAGTCCAGACCAAACCATTTAATCTGCCTACTCCCATCAGTCTGTACCAGGGCAATACCCTCCATACCCCCAACCATCCATGTACCTATCCACACATCTCTTAAACATTGAAATCAAGCTCACATGCACCACTTGTGCTGGCAGCTCATTTCACATGCGTCTGTCAATTTATTTACATCCGTTCAGACACAAAATAATTCCTGGGACCTCCTGATTGTGGAAATGTGCAATTACCAATGGAGCCACAGAGGACAGGACATGTGAACATCCTTGACCCAACCCCCTAATCAGGGCCTTATTACTTGGTCAGGAATTAGATATCTCTGCATTTGCTTCCATTCTTTGAACACGTATGACGTATGAGTTTTTGAGGGATTGATGATATGTCTGTTCATTATGTAACCCTCTCACTGTAGGCTCGTAATCAGTTAGCTATTAACAGCAACATAACTCTATAATGCATGGGAATAACAATGAGAAGGCCATTTCCAATAAACAACCCCAGGGTCAATATGATTCCGGTAAACACAACACATAAAAGTTTGAATGTTTCTTTAAGTGAAAATAGGACTGCTACTTGTGTGAAAACTGACGCTCCCATGCAAATTTACTGCTCATCAGGAAGCAATAATTTAACTCATACCAGTGTAAACTTCGATTGAAATTGTATTGGCAAAATATTGTAAGCTATAACAAACACAATAATACTATGTCATACAAAATGAAGAGCCCATTATACTGTATATTAGTCTGCATCGTACACATAATTGTTGGAGCTCACTTTTGCATAATCAATCCTGTTTTTTTTACTTTGTTTACTCACAGTACGGAAATGGTCTTGTACTGAAGAACCTGACCCAGAGAAAAAAAATTCACGCAACCTCCGAGGTTGTGTGCTATCTAGCTAACTAACTGTTATCTATACATTCCCCTTGAGACCAAAGTCTGCAAGATTTTCTGACAGCAGCATCTGTCCTTCAAAATTGATCGCTTTGAGCATTCCACCGTGTTCTACTTATGTTATACTTGTTGCCCGTTTCTTTCCTCCGCCTTTCTCCTCTTTCCATCCCATGCTCTCTCTAAAAAAAATAGCTCCTCCATTCCTTTCACACACTTTCTCTTGGGAAAAAAATGTTAACAAGCCAAACTTATGGGCTAATCAGGCAAGCCTAACTTAATCAACTGAATTTTTATTTTAAACTGCAAAAATGAAATACTCAATTGTATAATGTAATTAAAGGAACATCTAATGCAGTTTGAGAAAATCTGCAGAAAGCATGACTGTATTAATAAAATAAGCATTATGTTAAACCAGGGAATTACAATTATACGTGTGTATGGATCTGATTGTGAATGAGCCTGAATATTTGTGATTGTGTGCACGAGTGTGTGTGAATGTGAACATGCATGTGATAGTGCACGAGTGTGAATTTGCTTGTGCTAATGCAGTTGTGTGCAAGTGTGTGCGAGTGAATTTGTGCATAAATGCAAATGCGACTGGGTGTCTAATGCGATTGTGTGCCTGTAATTATGTGTGACTCGAGCTCTTTGTGAATATGTAGTAGTCTATCTTCTGTTTCTTCACCATGACACTACTGACTGAACAAATCTCAAACAACGTCAATTATTTAGTGTTGCATATTTGGCACTCCCACCATTAACCATCTGCATACAATGATCTTAATGTATCCGTTCCACTGCCTTGGTAACTGCGATCCCACTGACAAACAAAGCTACTCATAGGACTAAGAGTAGGTGACTCAGTCCCTTGACTGTTCTGTCATTTAATAAGATTAGGTCATAGCTGTTCTAATTGTGATCTCAGCTCTGTATTCCCATTTATCCAAAATAAATGTTTGTTTAACAAGAATCTATAAACCACTGTCCAAAAAATAATCACTCTATTTCCACTGTCTTCAGAGAAGAGGATTCCAAAGATGCACAAGACAAAGAACAAATTGTCCTTTCGGTCTTAATCGGACCATCTCTTGTTTTATACATTGAGGCCCTGTTCTTAAATCTCCTAACAGAGGAAGCATCCTCTCTACAATCAGAGCATCACACACAAACTGCTGGAGGAACTCAGCAGGTCAGGCAGTGTCTATGGAGGAGAATGAAAGCCGATGAATAAAAGGATTACAGGGTGGAAGGTGATTGGTGAGACCAGGGAAGGGGAGATGATGTGAGAAGCTGGGAGGTGATAGTTGGAAAAGGGAAAGGGCTGAAGAAGATGATATGTGGATCACCCTTTCAGGCCCCTCAGGATCTTTTATGTTGTACGCTCCATACAATCACACCTCCAGTAATTCAGACATTTATATTGTATTACAACTCCTTGCCCGCTAACATTCATTTCTGAAATATCAAGGTAAGATCTCTCTAATATCCAGCAATGAGACCATATCCTTATATTTTCATTCAAGTGTTGAGAGGTCAGATGTCTATCACCTTCCTCTGGTTCTCTAACTCCTGCCCTTTATTCCATAGTCTATCCTCCTCCCCTATCAGAAATCCTTCTTCTTCAGCCCTTTGCCTTTTCCATCTTTCCCCTTCCAACTTCCTAATTCATCCTCTGTTCCCTCACCCACCCACCTGCCCCTCGCCTATCACCTGCTTCCACATTCTTATTCTGCCTTCTTCCCCCTTCCTTTTTCTATGGCAGGAACATCATTTTTTTCTAAACTCCAGTTATTTCTACCCCCTTCTTCTTTTCCCTTTTTCCATTCCTCATTCTGGCTCCCCTCTTACCCCTTCTCTTCTCACTTGCCCACCACCTCCATCTGTTGCCCCTCCTCCTTCCCTTCCTCCCACAGTCCGCTCTCCTCCCTTATCAGATTCCTACTTCTTCGGCCCTGATGTTTTCAACCTATCATCTCCAAACTTCTTACTTTAACCTCCCACCCACATCATTTAGTCTCACCAATCACCTGCCAGTGGTACTCAGAGGCTGCGTACAAGAAGGGTCAGAGTCACCTCTGCTTCCTGAGGAGACTGAAATCCCTTGGAGTGTGCAGACCTCCCCCTCACATATTCTACCAGTCTCTAGTTGCCAGTACAATCTTCTATGCGGTGGTGTGCTGGGGCAATGGCATCAACGTGGGTGATGCCAACAGGCTCAATAAACTAATCAGAAAGGCCAACTCTGTTTTCAGAGTTAAACTGGACACACTGGAGGCTGTGGTAGAACAAAGGACCCTGCAGAAAATTCTGGCAATTCTGGGCAATGTTTCTCACCCTCTGCATGCCATCTTGGCTGAATAGAAGAGCACTTTCAGTAATAGAGTAAGACAACTGTGCTGCTCCAAAGAGCACTATACAAAGTCACTCTTACCCTTAGCCATTGAGCTATAAGTCAACCTATAGCTGGGGAAGTGACAATTCCTCCTGTTAGACTGTTTGTGGTAACTTAGTTTTTATTCTTTCTTACTTCTCTTCTAATATTTGTATATCTGTGTACTTGTAATGCTACTGCGACACTGTAATTTCCTTTGGGATCAATAATGTATCTATCTATCTATCTATCTATCTTCACCCTCTTCCCCAGCTTCTTATTCTGGCTTCTACCCTCTTTCTTTCCAATCCTGATGAATGACGTCGACCTGAAACATTGACCGTCCATTTCCCTCCACAGATGCTGCTTGATCTGCTGTGGCCCAACAGCACTTTGCTTTTGTTTTAATATGTTCCTGACTTCCATGTAAGCACATGCAAGTTCAGAATATTGTAGCGACGTGGTAGTTATACAGTAAGGAAAGATGCTTTTCTGTTCACCAATTCCAAACTAACCACCAATAATTCCATTGAATTTTCCCCATTCCCCTCCCCAGGATCTACCACTCACATACACACTCATCGTCATCATTATGTGCCATGTCAAATAATATGAGGATCATGGTCTTATGACCATGATTGCTCTTGGCAAACTTTTCTACAGAAATGGTTTGCTATCGCCTTCTTCTGGGCAGTGTCTTTACAAGATAGGTGACCCCAGCCTTTATCAATGCTCTTCAGAGATTGTCCGCCTGGCGTCAGTGATTACATACCAAGGACTTGCGATGTGCACTATCTGTTCATATGACCATCCACCACCTGCTCCCATAGTTTCATCTCACCTTGATCAGGGACTAAGCAGGTGCTACACCTTGCCCAAGAGTGACCTGCAGACTAGTGGAGGGGAAGGAGTGCCTTACAGCTTTGGTATAGATGTATCTCCATGCCACCACTCATATGTACACACTAGGAGCAATTAATGGTGGAAATGGAATTGGGTATTATTGTCACATATCCTGAGATAACAAAGAAACATTGTGAGTATGATATGCTTGCTCTAGAATGTGGTACTGAATTCCACAGATTCACTACCCTCTGGCTAAAGAAATTCATTCTCATCTCTATTCTAAACGTCTCCTTCTATTGTGAGGCTGTGCCCTCTGGTCCTCCACTATAGGAAATGTCCTCTCCATGTCCACACTATCTATGTTCGATAGAGAGACAGAATATTTCAATATTTGGTAGGTTTCATTGAGATCTCCCCCCAATGTTTTAAACTATAGTGAACACAGGCCCAGAGCCATCATGCGTTAACCCGATCAATCCCGTGAATCTCCTATGGACGTTCTCCACTGTCTTCACAGTCTTTCTTAGACAAAGGGCCTAAAACTGCTCACAATACTCTAAGTATGTCCAAAAGAGCAGAATAAAGGTTAATTCTTTCAGATGGGAAATGTAAATGTAGAAAGCTAGAATGGTTATAATATCAGTAATGAAGGAATCCACAAGAAGCAACTAACACCAGTTCACCTTCTGACCTGCACTTCTTCAGAACGGTGAACCTATGCAATGTATTGCCACTCACGGCCGTGGAGGCCAAGTCATTGGGTATATTTAAACCAGGGGGTGTTATGTTCTCAATTAGTAAGGGTGTCAAAGGTCATGGGGTTAAGGCAGGAGGATAATAAATCAGTATGTTAGAATGTTGGATCAGACTCAATGGGCCTAATTCTGCTCCTATGGTTTATGGTCTTAGAGAATGTGGGTGGAAATAAGGAAACACATGAAGTCACGGTTGGGGGCGGAGGGGTGGTGGAAGTGTAGACGTCACATGGACAGTGCCCGGGGTCGGGATCGAACCTGGGTCTCTGAAACCGTGAGGCATCAGCACTACCAGCTGAAAATGTGTATACACACACACCCCTACACACACGCATGCAGCTGGGAATCTTGTACGGAGTTGTACCAAGCACAGAGTCCCAAAGTACATATTGCACACAAGAGGGAACATTATTTCATCAGATATAGAACAGAGAACAGGACAGACAGAAACAGGTCCTTTGGCCTACAAGCTGTGCCGAAGCAGTTAAGGAATCAAATGGCCAAATAAACTAATCTCTTCTGCCTACACAATGTCTATATTCTATCATTTCCCTCACATTCCTGTGCCTGTCCAAACGTCTCTTATTTGTCCCTCAGATATCTGCCTCTACCACTACCCCAGGCAGTGTATTCCAGGCACCTGCCATCTTCTGTGTAGAATAACTTGCCCCTTCACATCTCCTTTGAACTTACTCCCTCTTACCTTAAATGCATGCCCTCTGGTATGAGGCATTTCAACTCTGGGGAGAAAACATACTGTCTGTCCATCTCTGCCTTTCACATTCCTATAACCTACCAGTTCAACGACTGACCTGTCTCCGTCCTGTCCCGTAGGCCCTGCTGCTTATAGGTAGCCATCTCCCAAAAGGAGAAAAGAAAGCATGATAGCACCCACAACATGCTGGAGGAACTCTCAGCAGTGTGGAGGAACAGAGGGATCTTGGGATTCACGTCCATAGATGCCTCAAAGTTACTGCACAAGTTGATAGGTTTGTTAAGATGACATGTGATCTGTTGGCCTTCATTAGTTGTGGTATTCAGTTTAAGAGCTGTGAGGAAATGTTGCAGCTCTATAAAATTCTGGTTAGATCACACTTGTAATATTATGCCCAGTGCATCTGTAGATGTGAACTTCCTATGATTCAGGACATTTACAGAGACGGGTGTGTAAAAAGGGCCCGTAGGATCATTGGGGACCCAAGTCACCCCAACCACAATCTATTCCAGCTGCTACCATCCGGGGAACATTACCACAGCATAAAAGCCAGAACCATCAGGCTCCGGGACAGCTTCTTCCACCAGGCCATCAGACTGATGAACTCATGCTGATCTGAGTGTATTTCTATGTTACATTGACGCTTCTATTTTATTATAAATTACTATGATTGCACATTTAGACAGAGACGTAGCGTAAAGATTTTTACTCCGCATGTATGTGAAGGATGTAAGAAATTAAGTCAATTCAATTCAATTATGTTCATTTCTGGTTGCCTAATTATAAATTAGAGAGCTTATGATAAAGAAACTCCTAGGGGTTCAGTGATCATTATATGGACTCAGATTCAAATTCATTTACTTATTACATGTCCTTAGAAACATACAGTGAAATACATTGCATGTGTAAACTAGCAACACAGCCTAACAATACGCTGGGGGCAGCCTGCAAATGTTGCCACACATTCTGGCACCAAAATAGTATGCCGTCAATGCTCAGCAGAACGGTGCCAGCAACGAGAAGAAGAAATAGAATGTAAAAATAACAACAGCAAGCTAAGCTCCTTTCCTCTCTCCCCTACCCACACAGACTCACAGACAGAATTCCGACTCTAGGACTGGCCACCTCCAGGCCTCCAACCTATACTGCCCCAGAGCTGTAGTCTCTGACTTGCAGACATGACTTCCATCACAGAGACTTTTCACTGGATCTTACACTCTTGCCTGAAAGGACCTCCGATCCCAGGATTTGTCAATCAGTGGGGCACTTGCTGGCCTGGTGGGGGAGGGGGGAGGTCACCAGCCCTCATCTATGGGTACTGGGGAGTGCTGGTTCCAGCCACTGACATTTCAATTTCATTTAAAGCCCCTAACCCTTAACTCCCCTTATCCTGGTCCTTAAACCCTAATCTGTCCCCAAAACCATCTCTATGAATTTACGAAGCAACTAAGCCTGATTCAGCTTACATCGCAGTTCCACACCATTTTGGCCATCAAAAGACACAAATCTGTCCACCACATCCATACCATACAAGCCAAATTCCATTCCCTAGCTCTTTGGAGGTTTAAGCAATTCAGCAACTCAAAGTTCACGTTTATTATCGAAGTGCGTATACATCACAATATACTCCCCTGATTTGCATTTTCCTGCAGGCATTCTGATGCACCATCAATAACTCACGCCGAGACTTAGGAAGTGAGATATCGGCTTTTATTGACTGAAGAACAACACTACATCCTGGGGAAAATGAGGGAGAGCAGCAGGCCACAGTCGCCTTTATACAGGGGTCTGTGGGAGGAGCCACAGGGGTAGTCAGCAGGGTCTTGGGAGGAGCCACAGGAGCAGTCAGACAGGTATATCTAGTTCACCACATTCACCCCCCCTTTGTTTAAAAAAAATTCCCAAGCATATTTACAGGTTAAGTCGATCAGGTGGTCGAATCGTTCGCTGCGATCTACGTAGCTCCGGCTGCAATTGCACAGGAGCCGGAGGTGATGACGGCACAGGTGCCGGAGGTGGTGTGTGCTCCGAAGGCGGAGAGTGGGTTAATTCTGTCCCAACAGGAGGTGTCAGGGATCCCTCACGTGTGAGCGAGGGCCCTGGAACAGACGCATACGGAGTCTGTGTGGGGCACGGTGCGCGCGGAGTCACCTCGGGTACAGGGTGCATAGTTACCGTGGAGTGCTCGGGGTAGTGGTCTGCTGCTCCGGCGGGCGCCAGGTCGCGGACAGAGACCGTGTCCTCCCGCCCATCAGGCAAGACCACGTAGGCATACTGGGGATTAGCATGCAGGAGGTGAACCTTCTCGACCAGTGGTGAGTACTTATTACTCCTCGCATGTTTACGCAGCAGCACTGGCCCCGGGGACGTCAGCCAAACTGGCAGGGTGGTCCCAGTGACAGACTTCCTGGGAAAAGAGAATAAGCGTTCGTGAGGGGTGGCATTAGTGGACGTACACAACAGGGAGCGGATAGAGTGGAGTGCCTCAGGGAGGACCTCCTGCCATCGGGAGACCGGCAACCCTTGTGACTTAAGGGCTAAAAGTATGGCCTTCCACAGTGTGGCATTCTCCCTCTCCACCTGGCCATTCCCCCGGGGATTATAACTCGTGGTGCGACTAGTAGCTATGCCCCTAGCAAGCAGGAACCGGCGCAACTCGTCACTCATAAAGGAGGACCCTCTATCACTGTGGACATAGCAGGGATATCCGAACAGTGTGAAGAGCTGGCGCAGGACTTTTATGACCGACGTGGTAGTAGTGTCGGGGCAGGGAACGGCAAAGGGGAATCGCGAGTACTCGTCAATAATACTGAGAAAGTAGACATTGCGGTCGGTGGAGGGAAGGGGGCCCTTAAAGTCAATACTCAGTCGCTCAAAAGGGCGGGTGGCCTTGACAAGCTGCGCAGTGTCAGGACGGTAGAAGTGCGGTTTGCACTCAGCGCAGATCTGGCAGTCCCTGGTCATCGTCCGGATGTCCTCCAGGGAGTACGGCAGGTTCCGGGCTTTAATGAAGTGATAAAACCGGGTGACCCCCGGGTGGCAAAGTTGGGCATGAAGGGCATACAGCTGGTCGAGCTGGGCACTAGCACACGGTCCCCGGGATAGGGCATCAGATGGTTCATTGAGCCTGCCAGGCCGGTACAGGATATCGTAAGTATAGGTGGAGAGTTCCATTCTCAATCGCAAAATTTTATCATTTTTGATTTTGCCCCGCTGTTGGCTGCTGAACATGAACGCAACCGAGCGCTGGTCGGTCAGCAAGGTGAACCTTCTGCCGGCGAGATAGTGCCTCCAGTGCCGAATAGCTTCCACTATGGCTTGGGCTTCTTTCTCCACCGCGGAGTGCCGAAGTTCAGAGCCTTGAAGGGTACGAGAAAAAAACGCCACTGGCCTGCCTTCCTGATTGAGGGTAGCAGCCAGCGCGACGTCAGAGGCGTCACTCTCTACTTGGAAGGGAATGGTCTCGTCTACCGCATGCATCGTTGCTTTGGCAATGTCCCCTTTAATGCAGCTGAAGGCCGCGCGGGCCTCGGCAGAGAGGGGAAAGGTGGTAGACTTGACCAGGGGGCGGGCCTTGTCTGCGTAATGGGGAACCCATTGGGCGTAATAGGAAAAAAAACCCAGGCACCGCCGGAGGGCCTTGAGAGTAGTGGGAAGAGGGAGTTCTAACAGGGGGCGCATACGGTCGGGGTCAGGGCCAATGACCCCGTTCTCCACGACATACCCAAGGATAGCGAGTCGTGTGGTTCTGAACACACACTTGTCCTTGTTATAAGTCAGGTTCAAAGCATCGGCCACCTGGAAAAAACGTTGGAGGTTGGCGTCATGGTCCGACCAGTCGCGACCACAGATGGTGATGTTATCTAGATAGGGAAATGTGGCCGTCAGTTTGTACTGGTCCACCATCCGGTCCATCTCCCTCTGGAAGACCGAGACCCCATTTGTGACACCAAACGGGACGCGCAGAAAGTGATAGAGCCTGCCACCCGCCTCGAAGGCGGTGTAGGGGCGGTCCTCTGGGCGGATGGGGAGCTGGTGATAAGCGGATTTCAGATCAATTGTCGAGTACACCTTGTACTGAGCTATCTGGTTGACCATATCCGCGATGCGGGGTAGGGGGTACGCGTCAAGCTGCGTGAATCTATTGATGGTCTGGCTGTAGTCCACAACCATCCTATTTTTCTGCCCAGTCCGAACAACGACCACCTGGGACCGCCATGGGCTTGTGCTTGGCTCAATGATCCCCTCCCTGAGCAGCCGCTGCACCTCTGAATGAATAAAGGCCCTGTCCCCCGCACTGTACCTCCGACTTTTAGTTGCCACAGGTTTACAGTCGGGGGTCAGGTTGGTGAACAGCGATGGGGGAGGGATCTTGAGGGTGGAGAGGTTGCAAATAGTGTCAGCAGCACAGCTATCGACATGGTGCTGGGCGGGATGTGGGGTTCGGGGTGTATGTGCGTGTGGTAACGGAGTATATAGCGAAGTCCCACCAAACTGAGGATTCCTGACAGTGAGTGGTGGGTGGGGCCCGTCATATGCCATAGTCACACTTTCGAGATGGCTCTGGAAGTCCAGCCCCAATAGCACAGGTGCGCACAGCCGAGGCATGACCAGGAACGCAAAGTTCCGATATTCTGTGCCCTGCACCACCAATGTCGCTACACAACCCACCCGGATGTCTGTGGAATGCGACCCTGAAGCCAAGGTGATCTTCTGACGGACCGGCCGTGTCACGAGTCCGCAGCGTTTCACTGTGGCCGGGTCAATAAAACTCTCAGTGCTGCCCGTGTCAAACAGGCAGCTAGTCCTGTGCCCCTCCACCAGGATGTCCATCATTGACCTTGCGAGCTGGTGTGGGGCGCTTTGGTCGAGGGTCACGGAAGCCAGCGTAGAACGGGGCGTGTCGGGGGCGGGGCCTGGTGACGCCGGCAAAGTTGGCCGCTCACATCCGGGCATGCAAGATGGCGAGGCGGGGGCGGGGCCTGGTGACGCCGGCAAAGATGGTTGTCCACATCCGGTCATGCAAAATGGCGGCCCCCAGGTCTCAGACGCAGCGCTGCTCGACCCCGGGCGTGGTTTAGATTTACAGACCTTGGCGAAATGGCCCTTCTTCCCACAGCTGGAACACGTCGCTTCACGCGCCGGGCAGCTGTCCCTGGCATGTTTCAGAAGCCCACAAAAGTAACAGAGTTTCATACCTGGCGAATTCGTGGGGTTTGAGATACCGCGACTGGCAGCGGCGTTGGCGAATTCGCTCGGAACCGGGGAATGGCTCGGCTGGACTTCTTCGGCGTACAACTGCGCAGCCTCTATCGAATCGGCCGTCTCTATCGCGGAGCGTAAGGTAAGATCAGCTTTTTTCAGCAGCCGCTGGCGGATACACACTGACCGGACCCCAGTCACAAAAGCGTCTCGGACCAAGAGTTCCTTATGCTGTTCCGCTGTGAGCGCTTGGCAGTCACAAGTCCGCGCGAGTGCCTGTAGTTCTCGGAGAAATTCAGCAGTCGACTCCGTAGGCCGCTGTTTTCGTGTTGCCAAGCGGTGCCGTGCATAAACTGGATTTACTGGCCGCAGGTACTGTCTTCGGAGGGCGGCAAGCGCCTCCTCGTAGGTGGATATGTCCCTGATGAACGAATAAACTTTTGGGGCGACCCTCGAGAAGAGAAGTTTGTGCCGAACAGCCGAGTCGGTGGCACGAACCTCCTCTAAGTACGATTGGAAGCACACCAGCCAGTGTTCAAAGGCAAGAGCTGCTCCAGGGTCTCGGGGGTCCAAGTCTAGGCGTTCTGGGCGTAAAGCGGTTTCCATGTTGTAACTTTCAGTCAATAAAATTGATGCACCATCAATAACTCACGCCGAGACTTAGGAAGTGAGATATCGGCTTTTATTGACTGAAGAACAACACTACATCCTGGGGAAAATGAGGGAGAGCAGCAGGCCACAGTCGCCTTTATACAGGGGTCTGTGGGAGGAGCCACAGGGGTAGTCAGCAGGGTCTTGGGAGGAGCCACAGGAGCAGTCAGACAGGTATATCTAGTTCACCACACATTCACAGCAGATACAAAGTAAAGCAATAGAATCAATGAAAAGCTATGCACAAAGACGGCCAAACAACCAATGTGCTAAAAATGAGAAACCGTGCAAATGCAAACAGAAAGAACAATAATAAAAGTGAAAGTAATAAATAATTTTGTGAGCATGAGTTGTAGTGCAGCGTGAAAGTGAGCCCATTGGTTGTGCAATCGGTCCAGTGCTGAGGAAAGTGAAGTTACCCACACTGGTTAAGAATCCTGATGGAGTAGTAACTACTCCTGAAGTGTATCAACTGCTCCTGAACCTGGTGGTGTGGGACCTAAAGCTCCTCTATCTCCAGCCCGATTGTAACAGCAAAAAGAGAGCATAGCCCGGATGGTGGGGATCCTTGATGATGGATGCTGCTTTCCTGCGACGGTACTCCTTGTGGATGTGCTTAATCATGGGGAGGGCTTTTTCTGTGATGGACTGGGCTGTGTTCACTACTCTTTATAGACTTTTCCAGTTTTGGGTATTGGGGGGGTCTGTAATGATGCAACCAGTCAGGGAGCTCTGCACTGCGCATCTACAGAAGTTTGTCAAGTTTGCGCAAACTTATAAGAAACTGGAGGTGCTGCTGTGTCATCTCATCCAGAGATGGTTGAAGTGCGAGGAAGGTTCCTTCTTCCTCCCGCCCCCCTCAGAGAGAGTGTTTCAGATCCCAATCCTGCCCCACCACTCTGTGCGTGAGAAAATTTGCCCTTGCTACAATCCTGCTGACAGTTACTTTAGGACTGAGCTGCAGGAAAAGATATGAGAGACAATATTTATTGTGAAGGTGGAATTTGGATCAGCACATACAACTTGCAAGCAAAACCAATGAAGCACCTCACTAGCCACCAGGGGAAGTGGTGGAGGTCGGTACAGAATCAGATGGGCTTTTGTTGTTCAGTCATTAAGTTGAGTCCGACTCTTTGTGACCTCATGGACCGTAGGGTCCATAGGGTTTTCACGGCAAGATACAGAAGTAGATTGCCAGGCTTTTCTTCTGTGCGGACACTGCTGCTGCCCAGGTTGGGAACCGGCTGGGTTTGAACTCAGGACCATCTGCCTTCAAGTCCAGTGCTGATGCCACTACACCACCAGCTAGCCATTCCTGGCTTACATGTCATTACATCTGTTTGTTTTTTTTTTGCTGTAGCAGTACAATGCAAAGATACCAAATAACTATACATTCAAAGCTACTCAGTGGCCACTTTACTGGTTCCCTTCTGTACCTAATAAAATGGCCACAGAGAGTGTTTTTGGGGTCTTCTGCTGTAACCCATCCACTTCAAGGTTTGACATGTTGTGTATTCAGAGATGCTCTTCTGCACACCACTGTTGTAACGTGCGGTTATTTGAGTCACTGTCACCTTCCTGTCAGCTTGAAACAGTCTGGTCATTCTCCTCTGGCCTCTCTCATTAACATGACATCGTCACCTGTACAGCTGCCGCTCACTGGATGTTTTGTTTTTTGCTTTTTGCACCATTCTCTGTAAGTTCTAAAGACTATTTTGCATGAAAATCACAACAGATCAGCAGTTCCCGAGATACTCAAACCACCCCATCCAGCACCAGTAGTCAAAGTCACTTAGATCACATTTCCTCCTCATTCTGATGTTTGGTCCCATTCTCATTCTGAACAAACATTGAGTTGCTGCCACATGATTGGCTGATTCGATGTTTGCATTAATGTGCCGGTGGATGGGTGGGCACTGAGTGTACGTTAGAAATGTAACATATTTGTGCAAAAGAAAAGGAGCAACAAAGTGGTGTCCATAGGTTCATGGATCATTCAGAAATCTGATAGTCGAGGGGAAGAAGCACTTTCTGAATTGCCGAGTGTAGACCTTTAGGCTCCTACCTCCTCAAAGGACAACTTCAACAGATGATGCTTCAAAAAGGCGGCATCCATCATTAAGGGCTTCCATCACCTAGGACATGTCCTCTTCCCATTGCTATCATCAGCAAGGAAGTGCAGGACCCTGAAGATGCACACTCAACAATTTAGGAATGCCTTCTACCCCTTCGCCACCAGATTTCTAAATGGACAACGAACCGACCCACGAACACTACTTCACTATTTTTTGTGTTCTGTTTGCACTATTTATTTAACTTATTTTAATATATCTATTTTTTATTGTAATTTATAGTATTTTAATGTATTGCACTGTAATAATGCCACTAAACAACAAATTTCATGACATACATCAGAGATATTAAATACATTTCTGATTCTCCTCTCCATTGTTGTAATGAGAAGAGGGCATTTAGAGACACTTGTATAGGTCTATGTATAGGAAAGGAGTAGATGAACATGGGCCTAACATGGGTAAGTCAACTTCAAGTTTATTGTCATCTGACTGTACATATATCCAACCAAATGAAACAATGTCCCTCCGGACCACGGTTCACCTTCAGCGTGGAGGAGCAACACCTTATATTCCACCTGGGTAGCCTCCAACCTGATGGCATGAATATTGATTTCTCCATCCGGTAAAAAAATATTCCCTGCCCCCTCCCTTCTTCTAGTCCATACTCTGGGCTCTTACCTCTTCCTGCCTGCCTATAATCTCCCCCTGATGCCCCTCCTCCTTCCCTTTCTCCTATGGTGCATTTTCCTCTCCTATCAGATTCCTTTCTCTCCAGCCTTTACCCTTCCCACCCACCTATCACCTTCTAGATAGTCCTCCTTCACCTCTACCCACCTTTGTATTCTGGTGTCTTTACCCTTCCCTTTCAGTCCCGAAGAGGGATCTCAGCCTGAAACTCCAACTGTCTATTCATTTTCATACATGCTGCCTGATCTGCTGAGTTCCTCTTACATTTTTGGTGTGTTCCCCTTTCCTGTGGTTCTTACAATGTTCTGGTGAAAGTAGTCGCATAAGGAAGTTGGGCAGGAAGGAGTTAGACTCAGTGATAACAAAATCAGAGCAACACACACAAAAAGCTGGAGGGAACTCAGTAGGCCAGGCAACATCTATGGAAAATAAAGGAAGTGAAGGTAAATAATGAAAATAAACTAGCACAAAATATAAAAACGGATAGTAAAAGTTTTTACAATTATTCCAAGTGGAAAAGCATGGCGAAAGTGAATGTAGGTCCTTTGGAGAACGAGAAGGTGGAATTGATATTGGGTAATGAAGAAATGGCCGAGGTTTTGAATAACTATTTTTTGTGGGTTTTCACGGTGGAGGACACGTCTAACATGCCAAAGAGAGATCTTATGAATGCAATGGGAGGTACAATAGATAGAATAGCTATCACTAAAGAGTTAGCACTGAGAAGACTTGTGGGCCTGAAGATTGATAAGTCCCCTGGTCTTGATGGAATGAATCCCAGGGTATTGAAAGAAATGGCAGAAGTTATAGTAGAGGTTTTGCTAATAATTTACCAAAATTCTCTGGACTCTGGGCAGGTCCTGGCAGATTCAAAGGTGGCAAATGACACGCCACTGTTCAAAAAGGGATGGAGGCAAAAGGCAATGTTACTATAGGCCAGTTAGTTTAACATCTGCAGTTGGGAAAATGTTTGAACCCATCATTAAAGAAATAGCGAGGCATCTGGAAAGAAATGGATCCATCAAGCAGATGCAGCATGGATTCAGCAAAGGGAGGGTGGCGGTAGGATGGGGCAAGAGCAGACATGCACGAAATGGAAGCAATGCAGTTGTGGGCACCGTTGATGGTGGAGGAAAGGAAGCCCCTTTCTTTGAAGAAGTAGGACATCTCCTTCATTCTGGAATGAAAAGCCTCATCCTGAAAGCAGATGCAGTGGAGATGGAGGAATTGAGAGAAGGGGATGGTATTTTTACAAGAAACAGGATAGGAAGAGGTCTGGGTAACTGTGAGAGTCAGTGGGTTTACAATAGGCATCGGTAGATAAGCTGACTCCAGAGACAGGTACCAGAAATGGACCAGGTAAATTTGAGGGCAGGGTGGAAGTTGAAGGCAAAGTTGATGAAGTCAACAAGCTCTGCATGGGTGCAGGAAACAGCACCAATGCAGTCATTGATGTAGCGTAGGAAGAGTTGGGGAGAGACACTACTGTAGGCTTGGAACATTAACTGTTCCACGTAGCCGGCAACAAGGCAAGCATAGCTGGGACCCATGGCTACACCTTTTGTTTGAAATCAGTGGGAGGAGCCAAAGGAGAAATTACTGAGAGTGAGGACAAGTTCCACCAGCGAGAGGAGGGTGGTGGTGGAGGGGAACTGGTTGGGTCTGGAGTCCAGAAAGAGACGAAGGACAATGGAGACCCATTGTTTCTGCTTGTTCCTGCCCCACTGAACTCATATCTGCATATCTCGACTCAGTTTTATCTTCCCTTCTTCAATTCATTCCTACCTACATCCATTACACTTCACATGCTGAAAAATCATCTTTTCAATGATTTCAAGATCCCCGGACCCAAGCATCTTATTTTCACTACAGATATCCAGTCCCTATACACTTCCACCCTCCACCAGGAAGACCTTAAAGCTCTCTGCAGATTTTCTATTGTGTGAAAGAAGAGCAGTGCATTTTCAAATCAGTTTGATGTTCCACTTGGGAGAGGAACAAGCCGAGTGCTAATTTTGCCGTGCACCACTGAGTTTCTCCTTTTTTTTTTAAAGTAAAGATGTTGTGGCTTGTGAGACGCTGAGAAGCAAGTGAGACATTACCGCAGATTTTGTAGATCAAGACACACACAAAATGCTGGAGGAATAGAGCAGCTCAGGCACCATCCATGGAGAGACATCAACAGTAAGCAGTTCGGGCCGAGGCCCTTCATCGGGACTGGAAAAGAAGTGGGAAGACTCCAGAATAAGGTGGTGGGGGGAGGGAAAGGAGTACAAGCAGGAAGGTGAAAGATGAACAGGTGGTAGGGGGGAATAAGGTGAGAAGCAGGGGTGTGATAAGTGGGAAGGGAAAGGCTGAAGAAGGAGGAATCTGATGGGAGAAGGGAGCTTGGGAGAAAGGAAAGGAGGCAGGGCATCAGAGGGAGGCGATAGGCAGGTGAGGAGAAGAGAAGCAGTAGGAGGGGAGCCAGAGTAGGGAATTGGAAATGAGAGAAAGGGAAGGGAAGTGGGAAAATTACTGGGTTAGAGTAATCAATGATCATGCCATCAGGTTGGAGACTATCCAGAGAGAGTATGAGGTATTGCTCCTCTAACCAGGGTGTAGCCTCATCGTGGCTGCTACTTCCCTGCTAACGAGAACAAGCCACCCCTGTTCTTAAGTACCAGGACATACCATCTTTAATTACCCACAGAGTTAACTTAAGACAACACATGAATGCACCCCACAATGTAGTTACAATCATATTACAAAATAGACTGAAGTATCTACCCTAAATGCAATATACAAACAATATATACACATCTCCTCAGTAATGGGAATGTGTAAATGGAATGTTCCACTGTGTATGGCAGGAATGGCACCACAAAGCCAAACCCTGTTGGACTTATTATCAGAATATACCGGGACCATGTTTGACTGTGTGTGCATGTGCGTGTGCAATGCCCATTTGTAAGGAGTGCGTTCACCATGCGTTCTCCATCACAGTATTGCAGGCGAGGTTTAACCCAGAGGAGGAAATTAACATTTAGTGTGATTGACAGTGAAAACAGGTCCACGTGGAGAGTTATAAAACAGCGGGATCTTGAGTTCAAGTACATGGCACCCTGAAATTGGAGTCACAGGTAGACAGGGTGGTGACACTGGGATTCCTCCATCTGGACCCTGAATATTAAAGTTGAGAGGTCATGGCGTAGTTGTAGATGCAGGTAAGGCTGCACTGGAGTATCATGTTCAGCTTTGGCCACCTTGCTGCAGGACAGAATGTCATTAAACTGAACAGAGTGTAGAAGGAATTTACAAGCACACTGCCAGGACTTGAGGGACTGGGTCATAGTGAGAGGATAGACAAGCAAGGATTTATTCCGTGGAGTGTAGGAGACTGAGAGGAGATCTTACTGAGGTGTATAAAATCATGAGGGGCAAAGGTAGGATGAATGCACTCAGACTTTTTCCCCAAGGGGGGGAGAATCGAGAGCTAATGTGGACACATGCTTAAAGTGAGAGGTGAAGAGATATAGCAAGAATTCAAATCTCTCCTGAGTCATTTGCTGCAGGATACCCACAATTCAACACACTCATGTTGCTATAGTAATAGTGATGTAATCACTCGAATGGAGTATGATGTTCTCCGAAGTGATTGTCTGTTGGTGGGTCCTCAGGTGGCTGTAGAGGCCGATTCAAGTTCCACATATTCTGGTGCAGTGTGGGCAAGAGTAAGTGGTGTCTGTGGTTAGTGGTTGTTCGTTCTCTCCTTTCGCCTCTTGTTCTCTGCCCCGTAGCGGAAGTCATTCTCATGTAGCACAGCTCCCTCTTAAACAAGTTTCCTCCAGGTGTATCTATTGAGTGCAATATCTTCTCAGTTTTTAAATGCAATGTTGAATTTCTTCAGGATGATTTTAATGTTATCTTTGAAGCACTTTCTTTGCTTGCTGGCCTTCCATCAACTGGGATTGAAGAATCTGTTTGGGGGGGGGGGATGTGAGTTAGGTATCCAGATAACATGACCAATCCACTGGAGTTGGTGTTGCTTTATCGTGGTGGAGATGCTGTTCACATTGGCCTCCTCCAGTACGTTGGCATTAGTGTGTCTGTCCTTCCAGCTGGTCCTCAATATCCTTCATAAGGATCTATACGTATTGTTCCAGAGCGTTCAATTAACTCTTGAAGATATAGCATTGATGCAGCTAGCCCAGTTGGGCTATTGGTTGGTGATAGACTCTAGGCTGTTGGTTCAGGGGCCTATTAATGATAATGGTACTGACTATCAAAGGCAGATACATGTGGTGTACGTGTATACATGCTACAAATCAGCCCATCACTGAAAGTTGTTCAGGGCCTGCTATATGCAGGGCTGCATTGCTTCATCTTCTGAAGAGTTGCAAATAGAACCACATGTTGCAAAATCAGTGGGTCATGGAGTAATACAACATGGAAACAGGCCCTCAAACCACACCATCCAGGCCGACTAAGGTTTCAAATTTCAGATTTGTTTATTTATCATCGTGATCGGCAGAACCACCCATAACATGACAAAACAACAGCAGCTAAACAAGCCACATTCCTCCCTTCCACCGCCCACACTGCCACACAAGTGCTCTCCAACTGCAGAACAGGCCACAGGCCTCCAGTGGACATCAGGCTCCACATGGACTTCAGATTGTAAACCCACTGCTTTGGCCATCGGCTGTGACTTCTGGACTAATTTCTCTACTTTCACTGCACTCTCTCTGTAATTATGGAACATAGAACATAAGACATCTACGGCACATTACAGGCCCTTCGGCCCACAATGTTGTGCCAACAACGTAGCCTGCTCTGGAGACTGCCTAGAATTTCCTTACCGCATACCATCTATTTTTCTAAGCTCCCTGTACCAATATTCTACAATCTATTTCCCTTGATGTATGGAATTATTTGTCTGGATGGAACACAAACACAATGCTTAACTCTGTATTTCGATACATGTGTCAATAATAAATCAAATCTTAGAATTCAAGGACATCGTCAAGGCCTTGCTGAAGAAATGCAACAACTCCATGGGCTTCAGAGAATCTCTGGCTCTTGACTGTTCAAAGTGGACGAAGGATGATATTGAGAATCTTGACTCCATGTACTGGCAGATCACAAAATCCCAGCACAAGTGGTGGGAAAAGCATGCCAACTATCAAAAACTACAGAACTATTTCTATTTTTGTAATTCAGTTCAAAGTTCAAAAGTCCAAAGTACATTTATTATCAGAGTATGCATACCATAAACAACTTTGAGATTCATCTCCTTGCAGGCAGCCACAAAACAAATGAACTCAATAGACACATTAAACCACCACCCCACCCCCACAGTCAAACACATAATGTGCGTAAAAAGAACAAATTGTGCGAACAGTATAAAGTAAATAAATAAAACACAGAGCATGAACTGCGGAGTCCCTGAAAGCGAGTCCACAGCCACAGAGCCAGTTCATGTCTCAGCGTAGCTTAGTGATTTTACATTTTTGCTTTCTACTGTTACCAGCAAACACCAAAAGTCACATGTTTGAATTTGAATTTGATCCTGATTCATTAGGTATCCCCTACCCGAGGTGTGCATGAAGTTAGGGTTCCTATATTGGCCTCCCCAGTCACCTCAGAACCAAGAGAATCAGGATTGTCATGCGGACTTCCCGCAGTCTGCCCCACTGCCGGCACAGCCCTCCAAGTCTGCCCCATGGAGACAGCCACGGCAGGATTTATCATTTTATTGACTTCTGGCAGTCTCAGATCAGCAGGTGGGGCTCCCGTAGTCAGCCGGGAGATGCCAACACTCAGCTGACGCAGCCCTCAATATCAGCATAACATCTCCACTGGGGGGTGGGGGGAGTTGCTGCTTAAAAGTAAGAAATAATGGTGGAAGTGGACACAAAGATTGAAGGTCAAAGAATTAGAAGCATCTTTCTCCTTACCCCCCCACCCTTCTGATGCAAGCTCCCTCAGGGTGAAGTAGTTGTTCTTCACTCGGACAGCCTCAACGTGAAGAAACTTCGAGACGGGACGCGAGCCAATGCTGGACTCCATTTCACTGTTTAAAACGCCCATTAATCCCTGATTAAAATGTTGAGGAAGATTGACCACCATGATTCAGTAAGACTGCACCGTTATCGAGTGGAGTCCCTTTCTGTTCCGAACTGCCAGTCAAGATGGCACCAGTGTACAACACTCCCTGGGTCGGCATCTTCCTGGTAACAAACAAAAATAGCTTTTTTACTTCTTTTATATCCGCTTTTCACCTTAAATGTGTTTCTGGGACCGTTAGAGCCTGTGATTTACAGCTTGGAGAGTCTATGAGTGATCCAGCACTTTGTTGGCTCTAAGAAGGTTCCAGGAAGCGCGTGAGCACTCGGACAGCCTCAACGTGAAGAAATTTCGAGACGGGACGCGAGCCGATGCTGGACTCCATTTCACTGTTTAAAACGCCCATTAATCCCTGATTAAAACGTCAAGGAAGATCGAGACACCGAGGCAAATGCAGATGGCGAGCGACAGTTGCCGGGCCGACTGCGTGCTTCTTGACTGCTGCTGGAGAAGGGGGTCTGTGAGCAGCCTACCACTGTGTGGCAGGCGGGTAGGCCTCTCTACCTCGTGTGGTGTCCCTCTCTTTTGATAAATGTCAGTGAATCATAGGATGGTATCGTGGTTCTGTGATTATGGATTGAACTATTGTGTTTATGCACTGTGGACTTTTTCAGACTTAAAGTTTATATATTCTGTGTTTTTTAAATCGACCGTTCCTTTTCTGTTTGTTGTGCAGGGGGTTGGTGTTTGGGGTTTGATGTTCAGTTTTTGTTCTTTTTGTTTTTTTGATCGGGGGAGAGATTGCTTTTGGGGGTCGATGTTTCTGTTCCGTTTTGAGTTGGGTGAGGGGAGTTTTGAGGGGTTGATGATCGGGGCGCCGTTCTTTTGTTTGTACAGGGAGGGCAAGTTCGATGTTTTCTCTCCGGGTGACTTTCATGGTCTTCCTTTGTTTCGTGGCTATCTCAGGAAATGCAAATTTCGGAGTTGTATGTGGATTCGTGCTTTGATAATAAATGAACTTTTGAACCCTTGAAGAGATTCACGTTGTTGCTTGCACAATTAGTCCTATTTTGCACCTTGGAGTTTTGTCGGACTTTGTTACATGTGGTTTTTCGTGGATTCTATTGTATTTATTTACTTCCTGTGAGTGTCTGGAAAAAAGAGAAGCTCAAGATTCTATGTGGTATGCATACTTTGATAATAGATTTGCTTTGAACTTTACTTTGATGTTCTGTAAGGGAGCCCCAGGGGTAGATGAGTGTAGTCAACAGTAGCCCGTTCAGGGAAGCCTGGAACATTGCCCGGGGCATAAAATACTGTCTGCTCCTTACTAAATTCAAAGCCCAACAAGGGCATTCCTCCTCGACTACAGAACATGGGTGTGCTCCCCAGAGGAAGCAGTCTAGAAGCATGAGTGAAGTTAAAGGTTGGCTAATAGAATGTTAAAGGTCACAGTTATTGCTGCCGGTGAACGCATTCCCATTGGAGACGTCCTGGATCAATTTTGTCAGGTGCAGAATCAGACAGTTTATTGTCACTGACATACACTCTGTGGCCACTTTATTAGGTATTTCCTGTACCTGATAAAGTGGCCACCAACTGTGCGTTCATGGTCTTCTGTTGTTGTAGCCCATCCACTTCAAGGTCCAACATGTTGTACATTCAGAGTTACTCTTTTACACACCACTTTTGTAATGCGGGTCTATTTGAGTAAATGCCATTTTCCTGTCAGCTTAAACCAGTCTGGCCATTCTCCTCTGACCCCTCCCATTAGATAGATAGATAGATAGATACTTTATTCATCCCCATGGGGAAATTCAACTTTTTTCCAATGTCCCATACACTTGTTGTAGCAAAACTAATTACATACAATACTTAACTCAGTAATAAAATATGATATGCATCTAAATCACCATCTCAAAAAGCATTAATAATAGCTTTTAAAAAGTTCTTAAGTCCTGGCGGTAGAATTGTAAAGCCTAATGGCATTGGGGAGTATTGACCTCTTCATCCTGTCTGAGGAGCATTGCATCGATAGTAACCTGTCACTGAAACTGCTTCTCTGTCTCTGGATGGTGCTATGTAGAGGATGTTCAGAGTTATCCATAATTGACCGTAGCCTACTCAGTGCCCTTCGCTCAGCTACCGATGTTAAACTCTCCAGTACTTTGCCCATGACAGAGCCCGCCTTCCTTACCAGCTTATTAAGACGTGAGGCATCCCTCTTCTTAATGCTTCCTCCCCAACACGCCACCACAAAGAAGAGGGCGCTCTCCACAACTGACCTATAGAACATCTTCAGCATCTCACTACAGACATTGAATGACGCCAACCTTCTTAGGAAGTACATTCGACTCTGTGCCTTCCTGCACAAGGCATCTGTGTTGGCAGTCCAGTCTAGCTTCTCGTCTAACTGTACTCCCAGATACTTGTAGGTCTTAACCTGCTCCACACATTCTCCATTAATGATCACTGGCTCCATATGAGGCCTAGATCTCCTAAAGTCCACCACCATCTCCTTGGTCTTGGTGATATTGAGACGCAGGTAGTTTGAGTTGCACCATATCACAAAGTCCTGTATCAGTTTCCTATACTCCTCCTCATAAGGTTTTCAGCCACAGAACTGCCACTCACTGGATTTTTTTTTTTGAAATTTCACACCATTCTCTGTAAGCTCTAGTGTCTGTTCTGCATGAAAATCCCAGGATATCAGGAAGTTTCTGAAATACTCAAACCATCCCATCTGGCACCAGTAACATTCCACAGTCAGTCACTTAGATCACACTCCTTCCCCATTCCAATGTTTGTCTGAACACAACTGAAACTAGACCATGTCTGCATGCTTTTAAGCATTGAGTTGCTGCCACAGGAATGGCTGATTAGATATTTGCATTAATAAGCAGGTGTACAGGTGTACCTAATAAAGTGGCCACTGAATATATGTCATGAAATTTGTTGTTTTATAGAGCAGTACAGTGCAAGACATAAAATTGTTATAATAAGCATATAAATTGGTGCAAAACAGGAATAGTGAAGAGGTATTCATAGGTTCATTTTCCGTTCAGAAATCTAATGGCAGAGGGGAAGAAGCTGTTCCTGAAATGTTGAGTGTGCGGCTTGAGGCTCCTGTATGTCCTCCCTGACATTAGTAATGAAAAGATGGCATGTCCTGGATGATGGGGTTCCTTAATGATGGATGCCACCTTTTGGAGGCACCACCTTTTGACAATGTCCTTGATAATATCCTTGATAACCTCCTCTGGACCCTCTCCAAGAGCATCACAAGGGTGATTCCAAGAATGAAAGAGTTATCATACAAGGAACACTTGATGGCTCTGGGTCTGTACTCTCTGGAATTCAGAAGGGTGTCAGGGATCTCATTGAATCCTTTCGAATGTTGAAAGGCCTAGACAGAGTAGATGTGGAAAGGATGTTTCCCATGGTGGGAGAGTCTAGGACAAGAGGGCACAGCCTCAGGATAGAGGCGAGCCCTTTCAAAACATAGAGGTGGTGAAATTTCTGTAGCCAAAGGGTGGTGAATTTGTGGAATTTGTTGCCACGTGTAGCTGTGGAGGCCAGGTCATTGAGTGTATTTAAAGCAGAGATTAATAGGTTCTTGATTGGACATGGCATCAAAGGTTACGGGGAGAAGGCTGGGAACTGGGGTTGAAGGGGAGAAGAAAAACAGATCAGCCATGATTGAATGGCGGAGCAGATTCAATGGGCCAGATGGCATAATTCTGCTCCTATGTCTTATGGTCTTATAATGTGAAGGCTTGTGTCCATGATGGAAGTGGCTGAGTTTGCAACCCTCTCCCTCTTTTGATCCTGCCTTCATAGCAGGTGATGGTGCAGCCAGTCAGAATGCTCTCAATGGTACATCTCTGGAAGTTTGTTAGAGTTTTTGGTGACATACAAATCTTCTCCAACTCCTAACAAAACATAATTGTTTTCTTTTTGATTATATCAATATTTCGGTCCTGGATGGACCTTTTGAAATGTTAACACCCAAGAACTTGAAGTGTATGAACTTTGCACCACACTCATCTCAATGAAGATTGGTGTGCCTTCTCCCAACTTTCCCTTCCTGAAGTCCACAATCGATTCCTTGGTCTTGCTGACATTGTCTCCTTGGGGAATGTTGCCTTCACGTAAGAGCACAGCTGTCTCTTACGTGAAAAACACCAACAATCTCCAAACTATATGTAACACCTTGACAGAGGTCTCAGAGATCAACATCTGAACAGCAGGACACCCAATGAATGAGTCTGTCAACAGTTTAATGCTTCAACTAATAATTAGATTTGACATGTGCATTAAAACACTGAAACATACAGTGAAATGTACTGTTTGTATCAATGACTAACATAAGCCAAGGATGTGCTGTGGGCAGCCTATAAGTGTCCAATATCAACATAGCATGTCCACAACTCACTTACACTAACCATAACCCACACGTCTTTGCACCGCCGGGGGAAACAAATGAGGAGAACATAGAAACTCCTTACAGACAGTGGCTGGTATTGAACACTGATTACTGGTGTTGTAAAGCATTATGTTAACCACTATGCTACCATATCAGCCCTACTAGCACTCCTGGCCACTTTGAGCTCAGTTGTGAGGTATGAACAGTCTACGTTCAAAGCTGGAGATGTCCCAGTATCAGCACGGTGACCCTCTTAAGAACATTGTGTTCCCTGTTCCTGAGTGACTGCTCCAAGACAGACGTTTAATGCAGCTCTGAGCTCAACACGTGTTGGGAATGATGCAGCCATTCCTAAACCACAATGAAGGCACGAAGCATCTTTCTTTCTTTCTTCCTTTATGCATTTATTTATTTATTGAGATACAGTGCAGAGTAGGCCCTTTGAGCCACACCACCCAACTACAATGACCAATTAACCTACTAATCGGTACGTCTTCGGACTGTGGGAGGAAACCCACACGGTCATGGGAAGAGGCGGGAATTGAACCCTGGTCGCTGATACTGCGAAGTGTTGTGTCAACCATGATGGTACCATGCCACATGTTAACACACAAGGTATTGCCGCAATCCAGCCTGGAAAAGAACATTAACGCAATGCACCCCGGACAAAATCAGCTTTGCACTGCATTGCTAAGTAATGCAAATGAGTCTTTTTATTTGAAATCTCAGTGATATAAAGCATGTTGCAACAACAATGTCTCAAGCCAAGAGGTTTGGTACACTGTTGCAGCCCAACCAGAGCAGATATCACACCAGGAAGCTCTCCAGCTATCCTGCTACAGTGTAATGGACACAGTCTTTCACACTGCCAATAACACATCAGGCCCAGCAATATCTCACAGTTGTGTCCAACCACGTTATCAGCTGCCACTTTGGTTGGTGCAGCAGCCTCTCCCAATGATCCGTAGCCACAGCATGGTGAATCTCTGGAATCCATTGACACAGACAGCTTTGGAGGCCAAGTCATTGGAAGTACACTCAGTGGACACTATATTAGGGTTAGGAAGTACCTAATAAAGTGGCCACTGAGTGAGTGTTTGTCGTCTTCTGCCACTGTTGCCCAGCCATTTCAATGTTCTTCTGCATACTACTGATGTAGTTATTGTCAACTTCCTGTCAGCTTGAACTATTCTGGCCATTCTCCTCTTACCTCTCACATTAACAAGGCATTATCGCACACAGAACTGCCACTCACTGGATGATTTTTTTGTTTTTCACACTATTCTCTGTGAACTCTAGAGACTGCAGTTTGTGAAAATCCCAGGAGATCAGCAGTTTCTGAGACACTCAATCCACCCCATCTAGAACCAACAATCATACTCCAGTCAGAGTCACTTGGATCACAGTTCTCCCCCATTCTGATGTTTGGTCTGAATAACACCTGAACCCTTGACCACGTCTGCATACATTGAATGGCTGGCCATATGACTGGCTGAATAAACTGGCCACCGAGTCTACTTAAAGTGGTGGTTGATTGGTTCTTGATCAGTAGAGGTGTCAAAGGTTATGGGGAGAAGGTAGAAGAATGGGGTTGAGTGGGATGATAAATCAGCCATGATGGAATGGTGGAGAAGACTCAATGGGCCAAATGGCCTGATTCACATCTTATGGTCCAGCACACAAAAACTACAATGAATTGCCAGGTCCGCAGAAACTGTCATTGGCTGCTGTCCACTATCACTGCAGCACTTGCATGTGTCCAGGACAAAGATGTGGGTACCACCCACCTGCCAACTGCCTTTTCCAAAAGCACCCTTTTCGAAAGTTCTACATGACTATAAAAAGCTGCCTCATTGGCAATTGTCTAGTATCACTTACATCCACCATGATGAAGTGCTCTGGGAAGGGATGAGGCATATCAATTCCTGTCTGAGTAGCTCTCAGTTCAATCCTATCATCCCCTCAAAATTAATCAATAAGTTCCAAGACCTTGGCCGCAATACCACCTCGTGCAACTGGATCCTCGATTTGCTCACTTGCAGACCCCAGTCAGTTTGGATTGGCAACAACATCTCTGTCAGCATAGGTGCACCCCAAAGCTGTGTGCTTAGCCCCCTACTCTACTCATGACTTACTGTACCTATGCTCTACTTAAGACTGTGAGGGTAAGCACAGCTCCAATGCCATATTTAAATTTGCTGATGACAACATTGTCATAGGCTGAATCAAAGGTGGTGATGAATCAGCATATAGGTGGGAGATTGAAAATCTGGCTGAATGGTGCCACACAAGGTCAGCAAGACCAAAGAGCTGATCTTTGACACAGGAGGAGGAAACCGGAGGTGCACGAGACAGTTCTCATCGGGAAACAGAGGTGGAGAGGTCAGCATCTTTAAATTTATTGGTGTTTTCATTTCCATGGATCTGTCTTGGGCCCAGCATGTAAGTGACATTACAAAGAAGATTTCTTAGAAGTTTGCAAAGATTCATCACGGCATCTGAAACGTTGACAAACTTCTATAAACGTGTGGTGGGAAGTATAATGACTGGCCTGATATGGAAACACCAATGTCTTGAACAGACAATCCTACAAAAAGTAATGGATATGGCTCAGACCATCACTGGTAAAACCCTCATCTACATGCAGTGTTGTTGCAGGAAAGCAGCATCCATCATCAAGGACTCCACCATCCAGGCCATTCTTGCTTCTCGCTGCTGCCATCAGGAAGGAGACCCACACTACCAGCTTCAGGAAGAGTTATTACCCTTCGGCCAACTGGCTGTTGAACCAGACAGGATATCTTCACTCAACTTCACTCATCCCAACAATTCAATTTGTGTTCTTGATTTTACTATTTCTTTCTTCTCTTTTTGTATTTACGCACTTCACTGTCTTTTGCACATTGGTTGTTTGTCTTTCTTGGTGCAGTTTTTCACTGATTCTATTGTTTTTCTTTGTACTTACTGGGAATGCCTACAAGAAAATCAATCTCAGGGTAGTATATGGTGACATATATGTACTTTGATAATAAATTAATTTGAGCTTTGAAAACAAAGACTAGACGTCATCTTGAAAGTTTCTGCCCCCAGGTAGTTAATCAAATCAATCATTCCAGTTAGCCTCCTTCCACCTCACCACTCCTCCCCCCCCATCTATTACCCCTGGCACTGCACTGTAAACACGTTAAACCACTTTTTACAATGCTGTTTACTTTGTAAAGACATGCTGGTTTTATGTACTGTGCACATTATAGCTCATGTCTGTCCTTTAATCTCTAACTTTATTTTTTCTATAATTCTTTATGATCGTTGAATGTTCTTGTTTCTTGTTGCATGTCGCTCTCTGACCGACACAACACAGCAAATTCCTAATAAGTGTAAATGAATATGGTGAATAAAGTTGATCCTTGATCCTTGATCGTGTGCAAGACCTCTGAAGAGCTAGAAGATTTCTTGTACTATTTATCACACTTCCTTCCAAAGGAGGAGCAGGTCATTCAGCCCATCAAATCTATGCCAGCCCTCAAAGAAATGCCATGAAACATATTCCACGACTTATTTAATATCTTTTCTCTCACGCGGCCGTTACACCAACCCCTGCTGATTCCCCTGCCTCTCAATGAGACTGGAGACAATTTACAGCAGCAAGTTAATCTACCAGCCTGCACATGCTTGGGATGTGGAAGGAAGCCAGAACAGCCAGAGAGAACACTGGTGGACTGATGCTATTACAGCTCAGAGCATTGGAATTCAGAGTTCAGTTTTGGTGCTCTCTGTGAGAAGTTTGTACGTTCTTTCCGTCTGCGCGTAGGTGTCCTCCAGGCACTCTGGTTTCAGCCCAAAGACGTTCAGGTCAGTAGGTTGACTGGTGGTTGTGAGTTGCCCTGTGATTAGGCTAGGGTTAAATAATTGGGTTGAACGACCCACTGGGCTGGAATTGGCTCTTCTGCAACGTATCTCTAAATAAATAAACGATGGCATGGGGTGAGAGCTTCACGCAGGTAACACCCGAGTTCGGAATCCTACCTGGGTCACTGAAAGGCAGCAGCTCTTCCTCCTGCAGCACTGTTCAGCTCTCAGGAAGCCCAGCGCGATACTGCAAATCTCAAAAGGCATCTGGGCTCATTCTGCGGACAACAGTATGGGGAAGACGGTTTGCCATGATGCCGTATGCATTTGGAAGTGCCTTCCGCCATGCCAATGCTTAGCTGAATGAATTCGCTCACAGTTTAGAGACGCAGGAAGAGTGCGCAGACTGAGATGAGCGACCAAACATAAACAACGAAACAGAAACTCAGTGGGCTGATGTGGAGGGAAGGGGACTGCTAACATTTTGACCTGGTACCCTGCATCAGGACTCCCAGTGGAGTCTTACTCATATTGGTCTGACCCACACAATGTATTCTTCAACCCAATTATTCAACACCAGGATTGGCACTTGATAACCTCACTTTCTAACAGCACTATAAGTTTACAATAATTCAACATTAATTATATACAACGTTATGAGGGGTATCATTAGGATAAGTAGTTAGATACCCCCTGTACCTAATAAAGTGACCACCAAATGTACAGTACGCTCGTGGTCTTCTGCTGCTGCAGCCCATCCACTTCAAGCTTTGAAATGCCGTGCATTCAAAGACGCTCTTCTGCACGCACTGTTGGAAAGTGTGGTTATACGAGTTACTGTCACTTTTCTGTCAGCTTGAACAAGTCTGGCTATTCTCCTGAAACCTCAAACAAGAGAAATGTCTGCAGATGCTGGAAAACTAAGCAACACACACACAAAATGCTGGAGTTATTCAGCAGCATCTATGGGAAAAAGCAAACAGTTGATGTTACAGGCTGAGACCCTTCATCAGGATTCCTCAAACTCCTCTCACGAACAAGATCTTTTTGACCACAGAACTGGTGCTTACTGGACGTTCCTTTGGGTTTTTTTATACGCTATTCTCTGTAAACTCTAGAGACTGGTGTACATGAAAATCCCAGGAGGTCAGCAGTTTCGGAGATACTCAAACCACCCCGTCTGGCAACACGGTCAAAAATCACCTAAATCACATTTCTTCCCCATTCTGATGTTTCGTCCGAACAACAACTGAACCTCTTGACCATGTCTGCACGCTTTTATGCGTTGAGTTGCAGCCACGGGATTGGCTAATTTGATATTTGCATTAATTGAGTGTAGTTACTAATTATAAGCAGAATATTGGCCAAGACTTCCCAAGTACATTCAGTTTTTCAATATTTAGTTATTCAAAGCAAAACAAACGTTCAGGTAAGTGGCAGTTCTGTGGGTGAAAATGCCTTGTTAATGAGAGAGGTCAGAGGAGAATGGCCAGACTGGTTCAAGCTGACAGGGACGTGACAGTATCTCAAATTACAACAGTGGTGTGCAGAAGTATATCTCTGGATGTAGGGCATGTCGAAACTTGATGTGGAAGGAATACAGCAGCAGAAGGTATTTCCTCTTCTTCCTCAGGAGCCTGTGGAGATTTGGCATCTAAAACTTTGACAAACTTCTATAGATGTGTGTGGCGGAGAGTATATTGACTGATTGCATCACAGCCTGGTATGGAAACACCAATGCCTTTGAATGGAAAATCCTACAAAAGGTAGTGAATTCGTCCCAGTACATCACCAGTAAATTCCTCCCACTCGTTGCGCACATCTACATGAAATGCCATTGTAGAAAAACAGCATCCATCACCAAAGATCCTCACCACCCAGGCCATGCTCTTTTCTCGCTGCTGCCATCAGGGAGTAGGTACAAGAGCCTCAGGACTCACATCATCAGGGTCAAGAACAGTTACTATTCTTTAACGATCAGGCTCTTGAGCAACACTCACTTGTTAATCCATTTAGATGTTGCCACAACCAATGATCTCACTTTAAGGACTCCTTTCTTATTTTGTGTTCTCGTTATTTATTTAGATTTGTTGAATAAATTCTTCTTGGGCTTCCAGCAGGTACAGCTATCTATAATAACCAACGTTTCAATGACAAACTCCACTGTCTTCATCAGGGATGCTGCCTGGGCATGTCTAGTCTGGTGGTATTTATCCCCTGTCATCCATCCCTCCTGATAGGTTAGGGACAGACAACTGGGGTATAAATATCACTGAACTAGACATGCCCAGGCATCATCCCTGATGAAGTTGGCAGAGTTTGTCATTGAAATGTTGGTTAAAATTGATACTTGTTCCCGGCTTTAGGCCCAAGAATAGTTTATTCATCATATATCCCGAGAATAGTTTATTCATCATATATGCCGGGAAAGCACCAATTCCTCTTTTTATTTATATTGGTACTTGCACAGTTTGCTGCCCCTTGCACTCAGGCTGATCTTTCATTGTTCCTGTTATAGTTACTATTCTATAGGTTTGCTGAATTCCCCACAGGACAATGCATCTCTCAGTGGAGTACATGGTGACATACATGTACTTAGATAATTAAGTTTACTTTGAATTTTAAATTTACACTCAGTGGCCGTTGTATTGGGTACTGGAAGTACTTAATAGAGTGCCCACTGAGTGCAAGTAAAAGATTTATTTTATATACTAGTTTGTTGTTTGTAAGATATAAAAATGTTGCAACTTGACCGTTGTCCTTCAAAAGTAAATCACCACTTGCGCGCTGGATTTCAGGGACATCTCACAAACTTGATACGCTACTGCATAAATACCAGTTGCTTTGCTAATCTAAATTATGCCAAAGCCTCTGATCGTTGAGCTAAAGAGAATGGAATGTGTCACTCATCGTTGCAGATTGGGCCTGCAGAAGGGGGAAGAGTGCTTAGGGTGGAGAGTGGAGTGGCTTCTTTCACGAGAACACAAGGAGGTAGGAGGAGAAGGAGGAGATCAACAGGCCCCTCAAGCCTCCTGCTGCCAGTCGTATGATCAAGGCTGATCTTTGCTGGCAGATCGTAAGTATCAGAGATTCTGCAGGTGCTAAAAATCTAGAGCAACACACACAAAGTGCTGGAGCGACTCAACAGATCAGGCGGCATCAATGGACGGGGGAAAGAGCTAACATTTCAGGCTGAGACCCTTCTTTGGGACTGGAAAGGAAGGGGGAAGAAGCCAGAATAAGGTGAGGGGTAAGAAAATGGAGTACAAGCTGGCAGGTGATTGGTGAAGCCGGGTGAGGGGGAAGGTGGGGAAGAAATAAGAAGCTGAAAGGTAATAGATGAAAGATGTAAAGGATTGGAAAAAGAAGGAATCTGATAGGAGAGGGCAGAATGTGTCATTTGATGAGAGCCCAACAACCTCCCTTGTGGTTCAAAAGCTCTGGAGCAGAAAGGCTAATTTTTGAGTACATGCTTTGATAAGAACATAAGGCCATAAGACATAGGAGCAAAATTAGGCTACTTGGCCCATCAAGTGCACTTCTCCATCCTGATTTATTGCCATGGCTGATATATTTATCTCCCTCAACTCCACCCTCCTGCCTTCTCCCCATGACCTTTGACACACTTATTAATCAAGAACCTATCAACTTCACTTTAAATATACCCAATGAGTTGACCTCCAAAGCCATCTGTGGCAATGAATTCCATAGACTCAACAGCTAAAGAAATTCCTCCTCATCTCTGTTCGAAGGGGATGTCCTTTGATTCTGACACTTTCTGGTTCTAGTCTCCAGACTCACCCACCATTGGAAACATTCCACCACTCTGTCCAGGCCTTTCAATATTTTGAAGTTTTCAGTGAGTTCCCTCCTCATTCTCCTGAACTCCAGACAGAACAGGCCCAGAGACACCAAATGCTCCTCATATGTTAACTCTTTCATTCCCAGGATTATTCTCATGAACCTCCTCTGAATCCTCTCCAATGCCAGCAATTCTTCCTTAGATAAGAACTCAAAACTGCTTACAAGTGCGGTCTGATCAATGCCTTATGAAGCCTCAGAACGACACCCTTGCTTTTACAGTATACTCTTATCCTCTCAAAATGAATGCTTACATTACACCTGCCTTGCTTACCACTAACTCCAACTTGAAGCTAACCTCAGGGAATCCTGAAGTCTCCTTTCATCTTGGAGTTTTTTTAAACTTTCTCCCAGTTGGATGTTGTCAAGTCCTAGAGAGTTTGATGCACAGAGTTTTCTTGAGATAACATGGAGTTCATTGACTCAGGTACTGTCTATCATATGAACAGCACAAATACATCAGTGGATCATTAGTGGGAAGAGGTAACAGAAATGCGGAGGGACCAGATTATGAAGGCCTTTGACATCATCATAAAATGTATCCAAAAATCTGATTCCATTCATTTTGAGAGGACTAGAATATAAAAGCAAGGACGTATTGTATTGTGTTGGAGAGGTTTCAGAGTACATTCATGAGAATGATCCCAGGAATGAAAGAGTTAATGCATAAGGAGCATTTCAAAGGTCTGGGCCTGTACTCGCTGGAGATTAGAAGAATGAGGAGGGATCTCATTGAAACCTATTGACTATTGAAAGGCCTAGAGAGAGTGAATGTGGAAAGGATGTTTCCTATAGAGAGGGAGCCTAGGACCAGAGAGCACAGTCTCAGAATAGAAGGACGTCCCCTTAAATAGAGAATTCCTTTTGCTAGAGGGTAGCGAATATGTGGAATTCATTGCAACAGATGGTTTTGAAGGCCAATTCATGGAGTATATTCTTGATTAGTGAGGACATCTAAAGTTATAGGGAGAAGGCAGGAGAATGGGATTGAGGCGGATAATACATCAGCCACAATGGAATGATGGAGCAGACATAATGGACCGAATTTCCCAATTCTGCTTCTATGTCTTATGGTCTTGCCATTAGGAGAATGATAGGAGGGGAGCTATCAAGTAACACTTGCAATGCACAAGGAATATAAGGGCTGCCGTGACCACTTGATTCCGGATCTCATTGTGGACTTGCTCCAAAGTGGACCAAAGGACTGAATTCCAGGGCTAGTATGAAGCTACCTATCTTGACCTTCAACCTGATGTGGCATCAGAGAAGCCTGAAGTTAATGGACCTCAGGGTGCAAACGTTCAATTCAATTCCAGTTTAATTGTCATTCAACCATACATACTCCAGGGCCAAGGTGCAAAACACAAAGCCCAGCAGCGTCTCTACTTTCTGTGAAGACTGAGGAAAGTCCATCTCCCACCCCCCACCATCCTCATCACATTCTACAGGGGTTGTATTGAGAGCATCCTGAGCAGCTGCATCACTGCCTGGTTCAGAAATTGCACCATCTCAGATCGCAAGACCCTGCAGCGGATAGTGAGGTCAGCTGAGAAGATCATCGGGGTCTCCCTTCCTGCCATCACGGACATTTACACTACACGCTGCAACCACAAAGGAAACAGCATTATGAAGGACCCCATCCACCCCTCATACAATCTCTTCTCCCTCCTGCCATCTGGGAAAAGGCTCCGAAGCATTCAGGCTCTCACGACCAGACTATGTAACAGCTTCTTCCCCCAAGCTATCAGACTCCTTAATACCCAGAGCCTGGACTGACACCTTGCCCTACTGTCCTGTTTATTATTTATTGTAATGCCTGCACTGTTTTGTGCACTTTATGCAGTCCTGGGTAGGTCTGTAGTCTAGTGTAGTTGTTGTGTTCTTCATTTTTTCTCTGTGTTGTTTTTTACGTAGTTCAGTTTAGTTTTTGTACTGTGTCATGTAACACCATGGTCCTGGAAAACGTTGTCTCATTTTTATTATGCACTGTACCAGCAGTTATGGTCAAAATGACAATAAAAGTGGCTTGACTTGACTAAGAGTCATACAGCACAAAACACAAATCACACATACAAGGTAACAAACACATAAAGATATCTGTAAAATATAGCCCTGCAGAAAAAAAAATCATGATGTTTGGTGGTGTACCAAAAATATGATGGTCATGGTCTTTGGGAGCATCTCATCCCAGCCCCAAGACATCACTTCAGATTCAGGTCCCGATTCATTTACCACGTGTGTGTTGTAACGTACAGTGAAATGCGTCATTTGTGTTGATAATCAACACAACCTAGCGGTGTGCTGGGAGCAGCTCTAAGTGTGGCCACACACTCCTGCACCAACAATGGCCATCAGAACAACACAGAACATACCAAAACAGAACACGGCAAGCAACAAAACTACAACAGCAAGACAAGCCCCATACCTACCTCCCACTTACCCACACACACACAGAGGGGTCCAACTCCAGTCTCCAGACTCCCACCATCAGAGCTGACTTCCCAATTAACTGAAAGTTGGAAACTTTAAGGTCAGAAGTGTGGAGGTTATTGACAGCCACACTATTTTCATTTTCACTGGCATATCCTCTGGTAGTGACATTGTCCATGCCCACTTAAAGCAAGACCAAGGCAACATTGAGACTTGGGCTAGAAAGTGGCAAGGGATATTTGTGCCCTCTGGAGCAGCAGAAGCTGAGGGAAGATCTGATGGAAGTTTGTAAGATTATGAGAGGTGTAGATAGAGTAGACAGACAACATCTTTTTTCCAGGGTTGAAATGTCTAATCCCAAAGGGCATGCATTTAAGATGAGAGGGGGTAATTCCAAAGGAGGCGTGAGGGGCAAGTTTTTTTTTACTTAGGGCTGTGGGTGCCTGGAATGCATTGACTTGGGTGGTGACAGAGGCAGATACTTCAGAGACTTTTAAGAGATGTGAAGAAAATGAAAGGTTATGG
Source organism: Hemitrygon akajei (assembly GCF_048418815.1). Taxonomy (NCBI): domain Eukaryota; kingdom Metazoa; phylum Chordata; class Chondrichthyes; order Myliobatiformes; family Dasyatidae; genus Hemitrygon; species Hemitrygon akajei. The sequence continues at coordinate 190,611,082 of NC_133126.1, read as the reverse complement.
GCATTGTGTACACAGAAGGGATTAGTTTACTTGGCCATTTGATTACTAGCTGTGGTGAACTACATATACCTGTCTGGACACGCCCCCTGATGACTGCTCCTGTGGCTCCTCCCACAGACCCCGGTATAAAGGTGATGGAGGTCTGAGCCCAGCCTTTCAGTCTCCAGGATGTAGTATGGTGGTCACTCACTGCTCGTTCCTTCTTCCAGTCAATAAAAGCCGATATCTCGCTTTTACGTCTCGGAGTGAGTTATTGATGGTGCATCACTAGCTTAATACGTTCAGCACAACATTGTGGGCCGAAGTGACTTTTCTTGTGTTCTATTGTTCTATATTCTATTTCCAAAAGAAGAGTCTAACAACCTCCCTTGCTGTTCAACAACCCTAAGTGGAATTAGAGGTAGGGGAATTAAGGGTTCTGGGGAAAAGCCAGCTAGGTGAAGATGGGTCTATGGCCAGATCAGCCATGATCTTATTGAATGGCAGAGCAGGCTCGATGGGCCAGATGGCCTACCCTTGCTCCTATTTCTTATGTTCTTATGTCAGAACATCAAGGTTAAACACAAGTCTAGTTCTAGTGTATGTGTCTTCATGTGGGATGCAATTTGATCTCAGTGAGTTTAATGTACACACTCTGGAGATAATACAGTACGCAATGAGTCTGGTTTCTATGATAGGAACAGTCGTTAGGGTGGAGGAGAGCTTACAGACATGGGGAGGGACCAAGTTATGATGACTTTGGATAACAAGAGTGTGAAGTTATCGGGTTGTCCCCGGTGGGCAGAGAATCATTGTGTTGGTGAGTATTAACAGAAATGATATTGAATGGGCTTCAGCTGGGCTGCATGCAGCTGAAGTTTGGATGGTTTTCAGCTAAGGGTGTGCAGAAGAAATACAACCAGGAAAGCCTTGGAGTGGCTTAGTCTAGAGGTAGCAAGTCAGATTGGAGTAGGACGACAGGGTTACGAGGCTTTACAAAGCAATCAAATTCCTGCTAGGTGAAGGTTACTTGGCATCGGAGGGGTGTCTCATCGCAAGCTGCTCAATGCAGAGCCACTCAATAGAGTCAAAACAGGAGTCTGGTTCATTATCACATGTTGTGAAATTTGATGTTTTGCAGCAGAAGCTGTACAGTGCAGTGAAAGACATAAAATTACTCTAAAGTTTAATGAATATATAAAATAAGTAGCGGAAAAGGGGGGCAAAAGTAGTGAGGGGTGTTCATGGGTTCGTTGTCCATTCAGAAACCTGACGGCTGAGGGGCAAAAGCTGGGTGTGGGTCTTCAGGCTCCTGTACCTCCTCTCTGGAATCAGCAAAGAGAAGAGGGCATGTGCTTGGTGCTTAAGGATGGGCATTGCCTTTGTGAGGAATCGCCTTTTCAAGATGTCCTCAATGTTGGGGAAACTAGAGCCCATGGTGGAGCTGGCTGAGTTTACACCCATCTGCAGCTTTTATCGTGACTGTTCTACCTCTATCAATCTAAATTCTTTGTCTCGAAGAACGACTCTCAATACACTCCGGAATGACTTGGTCTGTGTAAACAGTATGCAAGACAAGCTTTTCACTGTACAGAGTCCTAAAGTCAAACTGCCCAGAAACAGGCTCTCCAGCCCAATCAGTACATGCCTCCCAAGATTCTCACCTCAGCTAGTCCAATTTCTCTGTGTTTGGCCCGTATCTTTCTATCTTGTACCTTTCCAAGTAACTTTTAAATCAGGTGTGCTCAACCTTTCATATACCATGGACCCCTGTCATTAACCGAGGGGTCTGAGGACCCCAGGTTGGGAACCCATTTTAAATGTTGTTGATGTACCCGCCTCAACCACTGGCAGCTCATTCCACATACTCATTACCCCTAAAGTTTCTACTAAATCTTTCTCCTCTCACCTTAATCCTATGCCCTCCAGTGCTTTATTCCCAACCTTGGGAGTGCATTTACCCTATGTATGCCCCTCATGATTTTACACACCTCTATAAGATCACCCCTCAGTCTCATGTCCCCAAAAACTGTCTCATGTTCAGCCTCTCACCCCAACAGTTCGAGCAGTACTCTGATAAATCTCCTCTGCGCCCTTTCCAGCTTCATGACATCATTCCTCTGGTAGGGTGGCCAAAACTAAGCCCAATGTTCCAAATGCAGCCTCACCAATGTCTTGTGCAGCTGCAACATAATATCCCCATTTCTGAATCCCATTTGGAGACCGAGTTCAACACGTTTACATGACAATAATAAACCAATACCTAATTTTTGGAAGCCCATCACGTTAACCATTTGACGTAGAGTTGATGCACAACACTGATAACATTTCTTTACTTTCCCGTATCTATGATGACTCACGCAATGAAATTCACCCACGTCCGCCATCAAAATGTATTCAGAAGAATCCTGATTGCATACCCAAAGCAACACACACAAAATTCTGGAGGAACTCGGCAGGCCAGGATTCTGCCTTTGTGTGCGCTGCTTTGGAGACACTGCCTGGCTATGCTGAGCTCCGCCAGCATTTTGCATGCGTTGCTTTGAATTTCTAGCATCTGCGGATGGTGTTTTTGATTGCACAGCCAACTGTTCAGGCACATTCTAAATGTGAGCAGATGTTTATAAACCTGTGCGAAGTTTGCTGTGCCATTTCCAGTCTTCACACTTCATTCAACCACCTACATCTCCATGGGCACGGTTGGCAGTCTCACCCCTCACCGACTCACTCGGAGTTACTGGGTTATTTTAGAGATACCGCATGGTAACAGGCCCTTCCAGCCCAGTGAGCTCACACCCCCTAATAACACCCACGTGACCCACGGAACGTAGGAGGAAAGAGGAGCACCCAGAGGCAACCCACACAATCACAGGAAAAATTTACAAACTCCTTGGGGAACATGGCAGGGATTGTACCTGGGTCACTTGCACTGTAACAGCAATACAATATCTACTATGGTTCCATGCTGCCAACCTTCTCAGGAGCAAGCAGAGGCGGGGAGAACGGACAAGCTGAGGTGGTGGGGCTTTGATGCTATTGCCGCTGTTTCTTTGGCGAGGGAGGGGGCTTGGGGTTTGATGTTCTAGCCGCCGTTTTCCGTGTGGGCGATCTGTTAGATTTTGTGCGATGGAAGGAGTGTGGAGGTTTAGGGCTTGTGAGTTTTGTTTCTTTCTCCTTTTCATGTGGGGAGGGGTTCGATGCATTTTCTTTCAATGACAGCCATGTTTTTTTTTCCTGTATTTCTTTGCCATCTGGAGAAGATGAAAATCAGATCTGTATTGTACATGCACAATCTGACAATGGCGCCACTACGTCCAAGAAACTGCAAAAATTGGAGGCTGGGCTGCTAACAGCAACTGAGCGTTAAATCCTTTCACACTAACATAACTGGTTAGATCGCTCCTGGAGAATTGCTAAATGTTTTATTGTTGTCACAAGTACAGAGATACAGTAAAAATCTTTGTTCTTTTTATTAATTTATTTAAGGGCCCTTCTGGCCCTTTGAGCCATGCCACAGAGCAACACACCAATTTAAAGCTAGCCTAATCACGGGACAATTTACAATGATGAATTAACCTACCAACTGGTACGTTTTTGGGTTGGGGGAGGAATCCCATGCAGTCAGGAGGAGAACACACAAACTCCTTACAGGCAGCAGCAGGAGTTGAACCCGGGTCGCCTGTACTATAAAGCGTTGTGCTAACCACTACACTACTGTGCTGCCCTACACGGCATCTACACAGGTAATTTCAAAACACAAGTACAAAGGGAAACGCAATAGCAGAATGCAGAATATACATGGAGTGTTACAGCTACCGTTCCACAGAAGGTGTGGTCTGTCTTGGAGAGCCAGAAGGGTTTATTCTATGCTGCATCTCAACAAGATACAATCAGAAGCTAATTTTCAAGATTTTTTTTTACCTTCTGCACATGGAGAGATGGAGAAGAGAGAATGGGGTCTTTGACTGTGTTGGCCGCTCATCCGAGGCAGCAGAAGGTGTAGACAGAGTCTGTGGAAAGTAGTGGCTGGTCTCTGTGACGTGCTGAGCCGTGTCCACAGGTCTCTGTAGTTTCTTGCCATCTTGGACAGAGCGGCTGCCATACCAAACCGTGATGCATCTGGATACAATGCTTTCTACGGGGCATTTAAAAAAGACAGTGAGGGAGAAATGGGACATACTGAATATTACGTGGAATTCCGGTCGTCCCAATACAGGATGGATGTGAAATCCATAGAAAAAGTCTAGTAAAAGGAGGGTCTTACTGGAATGCCTTGTGGATTAAAGGGTTTTGGGCTACAAGGAGAGCTTGGACAAACTTGAGTTACATTCTCTGGAGCATCAGAGGCTGAGGGGAGACATGATTTTATAAAATTATATGAGACATAGGTGGATATCTTTTACCCAGTGTAATGTCCAGTACTAGAGGACACAGATTTGAGGTGAGAAGAGGAAAGTTTAAAGATGCGCAAGGTAAGTTCTTCCACAAAGAAAGTGGCAGGTGCTTGGAACGGGCTGCCAGGGGTAGTGCTTGAGGCTTTTAAGAGGCTGTCAGACTCAGGAAATAGAGGCAGATGGATTATGCGCAGGCTGAAGACTTTTAGTCTCAGCACAGATACTGTGGGCCAAAGAATCATTTCCTGCGCGGTACTGTTCCATGGTCCCTGGAGTATTACGTACCGTTCTGGTCGCCCCTCTACAGGAAGGATGTTGAGGCTTTGAGGAGGGTGCAGAAGAGGTTTGCCAGGATGCCACCTGGTTTAGAGGGCAATTGTTATCACGAGAAGCTCGATAAATTTGGGTCGTTTCCTCTGGAGTGGCAGAGGCCAAGGGGGAGATCTGACAGAGGTTTACGAGAGTAGACAGGAAGTATCTGCTTCCCAGGGTTGAAGTGTCTAATACCAGTGGGCATGCGTTGAAGGTGGGAGGGGGTAGGTTCAAGGGAGATGCGAGGGCTAAGTTTCATACTCAGAGATGCACTGCCTGGTATGATGGTAGAAGCAAATACATCAAAGAGAAGTTTAGGTAGGCACATGGATGTGAAGATGATAGAGGGATATAGATACTCTGTAGGTAGGAGGGGTTAGTTTTGGGGGGGGGTTGATTTACTTTTTAGCTGGTTCAGCACAACATTGGGAGCTGAAGGGCCTGGTCCTGTGTTGTACCGTTCGATGTTCTATTAACTGGATAAAGATCTACTGTACACAGCACAAGAGAAATCTCAATGATCCCATTCATAAATTCTTGCCCGCTGCCAATACTGGAAGGCATTAAGGAAATATAATGACTAATAAATGTATTGATTCACTGGATGTGGATGTCATTCACCATCTCAGTATATATTGTCCAACCCCATTTGTCCCTGAACGGAGCACACAATAGATAACTGATGGGTCTGGAGGAAAATGAATGCGCCCTTACAGAAATTTTTAAAATACGAGGGACACAGATAAGGTGACAGTAACAGTCAATCCCCAGGGTAGGAGAGTCCAGATCAAGGGGGCACGGGTTTAGGGTGAGATGGGAAAGATTTGAAAGGGATTTGAGGGGCAGCTTTTTCCACACAGAGGAAGGTGAACATGGAACAAGCAGCCAGAGAAAGTGGTTTGAATTCAAGTTTATTGTCATTCAACTGTACACGTGTATTCAGCTAAATGAAGCAAAGTTCCTCTGGGACCAAGGTGCAAAACACAATACATATATTCCACAAAATAATATTAACATATTAAAAAACTTGTATTGGAGGTAGTTGGGAATAAAAACAGTCAACATTTCACAGCCAACATCTTTTGTCAGAGCTTGGTTTCTCCTCGCACAGATGCTGCCCGACCTGCCAAGTGTTTCCAGAATTTTCTGGTTTTACATTCATGAACCCATCAGAATCTCTTTGCAAGGGTCTTCATCATTATGTGCTGTATTGTATGACATTGATCATGATTGTCCTTGGCAAATGTTTCTACAGAAGTGGTTTGCCGTTGCCTTCTTCTGGACAGTGTCTTGACAAGATGGGTGACCCCAGCCATTACCAATACTCTTCTGAGATTGCCTGCCTGGCATCAGTGGTCACATAACCAGAACTTGTGATATGAACCAGCTGCTCATCCACCATCCACCACCTGCTCCCATGGCTTCATGTGACCCTGATCAGGGGGCTAAATAGGTGCTGCACCTTTCCCAAGGGTGACCTGCAGGCCAGCGGAGGAAAGGAGCGGCTTACACCTCCTTTGGTAGAGATGTATCTCCACCCTGTCATCCATTTCCAAGGGTAGAAATGTCAAATACAAGAGGACATGCATTTAAGATAGAAGAAGAAAAATGGGAAAGTTCTAAGGAGATGTGTGGGGCACACAGAGAGTGATAGGTGCCTGGAACGGGCTGCTGAGGTGGCGGTGGTGGTGAAAGCAGATAGGATGGTGGTGTTTAAGAGGCTGTTACCCAGACACATGAATATGCAAGGAAGGGAAGGATATGGATCATGTGCAGACAGAAGGGATTTAATTTGACTTCGTGTTCAGCACAATCATAGTGGGCCAAAGGGCCTGTTTCTGTGCTGTAGTATTCTAAGTTCTCAGTAGATGGGTTTTAAAACAAACCGTTAATTCTTTGGACATTGTTACTGAGATTCGCTTTTTGTTTCTTGTTTAACGTGGGGGCGTCTAGAACCAGAAGGCACAGTATCAGAACAGAAAGGCATCCCTTTTGAACAGAGAGGAGGAGGGCCCCTTATCTAAGAAAATATGTATTGTATTGAACTGCTGCTGCTAAGTTAACAAATTTCATGTCACATGCCGGTGATAATAAACCTAATCCTGATTCTGACTAGAAACCATCTGCGGATCTATGGAAGAAAATGGGCTGCCAGCATTTTGGATTGAGACCCATAGGTAAAGAGTCTCCACAAAAAAAACCAACTGTCCACTTCCCACCATAGATGCTGCCCGACCTGCTGAGTTCCTCCAGCATTTTGTGTGTTGCTCCTGCAGAATATCTTCAAGGTACTAAGTATCTTGTTTCCATGGTTAGGGTGCTGAAGACTCTGAGGGGGAGTGTTCGGGATGTGGGACATGTTGCATGATGAGGTGGTGGAGGCAGGATCTCTCATAGCATCTGAGAAACACCTGGACAAGTAGCTGAATCTCTACGATATAGGAGGTGCAGGACCCAAGGTGAGTGCATGGAATTATGTTGATAGGTACGAGTATGGACATGATAAACTAACGTTTATGGGATGAACATAGACAACTGAGACACTGACACTAGGGGTAGGGGCGGGGGTGATGCTGTGGTCAACATGAATTAGATGGCCTAAAGAACCCATTTCCATGTCGTGGTATTCTGTGACTCTATTCACCACTGGGCTTGTCTGGAAAATTATCCCTGGAAATGAATGGCCATCTCTTTAGAATCATACTGCCTTCTCCCCATAACCTTTGACACCTGGACTAATCAAAAACCTATCAAAATCTACTTTAAATGTACCCAATGACATGGCCTCTGTTCTAAAGGGACGTCATTGTGTTCTGAGGCTGTACGTTCTGGTTATAGACTCCCCCGCCAAAGGAAACAACCTCTCCATATCCATTCCACCTAGGCCTTTCAACATTCAATAGGTTTGAATGAGATCGCTCCCTCCACCATTCTCTTAAACTCCAGTGAGTAGAGGTTCAGAGCCATCAGATGCAATGTAACCCTTTCATGTGCTCAGTTGCCCATCTGAGTTAGCTTATGGTTCTGGATGAGTGAACCTAAACTTCAGCAACTTGCCCACCTTTGATCCATATCCCTCTGAACCTTTCCTATCCATTTACCTGTTGAAGTATCTGGTAAATGTTGCCAATGTACCTGCTTCCACTACTTTGCCTGACAACTTGTTGCACTAACGCAACATCCTCTGCATGAAGAAGTTTAGAATCAGAATCATGTTTGTTATCACTGAAATATGCCATGAAATTTATTGCTTTGTGGCAGCAATGCAGTGTAGGACATAATAACTTAGTTAAAGGCAAATACATACTAGATAGAAAGAAAGCTAAAGGTTAGATATATAAATAAGACCATAAGACACAGGTGCAGAATTAGGCCATTCAGCCCATCGAGTCTGCTCCACCATTCCATCATGGCTGATCCCTGATCCCATGCAACCCCATACACCTGCCTTCTCACCATATCCTTTGATGCCCTGACCGATCAGGAAACAAGCAACTTCCTTTCTGAGGTATGGGGCCCAAAGCTGTTGACAAAAGTGCAGCCTGACCAATGTCTTATAAAGGCTCAGCATTACCTCCTTGCTTTTGTATTCTTTTCCCCTTGAAATAAATGCCAACATCGCATTTGCCTTCTTTACCACAGACTCAACCTGTAAATTAACCTTCTGGGAGTCGTGCATGAGGACTCCCAAGTCCTTCTGCACCTCTAATATTTCAGACTTCTCCCCGTTTAGATAATAGTCCACACTATTGTTACTTTTACCAAAATGCATTATCATACATTTCAAAACACTGTATTCCATCTGCCACTTTTTTGACTATTCTTCTGATTTGTTTGTCGGGCAATCACGTTGCTTCCTCAGCGCTACCTACTCCTCCAGCTATCATCCACAAACTTTGCCACAAAGCCATCAATTCTATGATCTAAATCACTGACAAACAATGTCAAAAGCAGCAGCCCCAATACTGATCCTTGAGGAATACCATTAGTCACCAGCAGCCAACCAGAAAAGGCCCTTTTTATTCCCACAAGCTGCCTCCTGCCCATCAGCCACTCCGCTATCCATGTCAGTATCTTTCCTGTAAGCCATAGGATTTTATCTTGTTAAACAGCCTCATGTGTACCACCTTATCAAACACCTTCTGAAAATCCAAGTAAATGACATCCACTGCCTCTCCTTTGTCCACCCTGCTTGTTTCGTCCTCAAAGAACTGATTGCCAGGCGAGATATCCTTTTACAGAAACCACATTGGCTTTGGCTTATTTTATCATTAGTCTCCAATTACCTCGAAACCTCATCCTTAATAATAGACTCAAACACTTACCCAGCCACTGAGGTTTGGCTATCTGGCCTATAATTTCCCTTTTTTGCCTTCCTCCCTCATTAAAGAGTGGAGTGACATTTGCAATCTTCCAGCCCTTCAGGACCATGCCAAAGTCAAGTGATTCTTGAAAGATCATGACCAATGCATCTGTTATCTCTTCAGAAACCTCTCTCAGGACTCTGGGATGTAGTCCATCAGGCCCAGGTGACTTATTCACCTGAAAGGCCTTTGAGTTTGGTAGCACTTCTTCCTTCGTAATAGCAATGGCACTCACTCCTGCTTCTTGATACTCACAGACCTCTGGCACACTGCTAGTGTCCTCCACAGTGAAGACAGATGCAAAGTACCAATTAAGTTCAACTGCCATTTCTTTGTCCCCCATTACTACCTCACCAGCATCATGTTCCAGTAGTCCAATATCAACTCTCACCTCCCTTTTACTCTTTATGTAACTGAGAAACTATTGGTATCCTACTTTATATTATTGGCTAGTCTGCCCTCATATTTTGTCTTTTCCCTTCTTATGGCTTTTTAAGTTGCTTTTTGTTGGACTTTAAAAGCTTCCCAATGTCCCACTCACTTCCACTACCTAAAATGCCCTTTCCTTTGCTTACTTGCAGTCCTTAACTTCCCTTGTCAGCCACGGTTGCCTACCCCTGCCATTTGACAACTTCTTCGTTGGTGGGTCATACAGTATCTATCATGTATGTGCCTTGTGAACTATTCCCAGAATCTTCAGCCATCTCTGCTCGCCATCATCCCCACCAGTATCCTCCTCCAGTCCACCTGGACAAGCTCCTCTCTCATGCCTCTGTAAATCCCTTAATTCCACTGCAATACTGATACATTTGAGTTCTGCTTCTCCCTCTCAAATTGCGGTATGAATTCAATCATATTATGATCACTGCCTCCTAAAGGTTCCTTTACGTTATGCTCCCTAATAAGATCTGGGTTATTACACAACACCCAGTCTAAGATGGCCTTTCCCCGAATAGGCTCAAGCACAAGCTGCTCCAAAAAGCCATCTCATGGGTATACAACAAATTCCCTGTCTTGTGTTCCGACTCCAACCTGATTTTCCCAATCGCCTTGCATACTGAAGGCCCCATTACAATTACCCTTATTACATGCCTTTTCCAGCTCCAATAATGTCTCTTTTTTGCCTTTGCAAATTCTTAATTTAACCAAAGACTCAACATGTTCTGAGTCTATGTCACATCTTTCCAAAGATGTAATTTCCTCTCTTACCAACAGAGCCACACCACCACTTATGCCTTCCTCCCTGTCCTTTTGATACAAAGTATACCCTTTGTTGTTAAGCTCCCAAATATGGCCTTCTTTCAGCCACGACTCAGTGATGCCCACAATGTTATATTAACCAACCTCTAAGTGCTCCACGAGTTCGTCCACCTTATTTCGAATGCCATGTGCATTTAAATGCAGCACCTTCAGTCCTGCATTCTTCACCCTTTTGAATTTTGCCTCTGTGGTACAACTTATCTCCTTGCCCTGTCTGTATTTGTACCCAGTCATTGGTTTGTCCTTCCTTACATTCATGTTACATGTATCATCTGCTTGTAAACCTGCTGGCTCATGCTCAGCTCTATCACACTGGTTCCCATTCCCCCTGTCATATTAGTTTAAACCACTCCCAACAGCTCCAGTAAATCTGCCCACAAGGATATTGGTCCCCCTCAGATTCAAATGCAGCCTGTCCCTTTTGTACAGGTCCCACCTATCCCAGAAGAGGTCCCAATTATCCAAATCTGAATCCCTGCCCCCTGCTCCAACTCTTCAGCCACGCATTTATCTGTCACCTCATTTTATTTCTATCCTCACTGTTGCATGGCACAGGCAGCAGTCCTGAGATTACTACCCTTAAGGTCCTGCTTCTCAGCTTCCTACCTAACTTCCTATATTCTTTTTTCAGGGCTTCCTCTCTTTTTCTCCTTATGTCATTGATGTACCACAACTTCTGGCTGCTCACCCTCCCTTTTCAGGATATTGTGGACACATCCAGAAACATCTTGGACCCTGTAACCCAGGAGGTTAACTATCATTTGTGTTTCCTTTTTGCATCCACAGAATCACCTATCTGTCCCCCTGACTATAGAGTCCCTATTACTGAACCACAGGGTTAGACTCCATGCTAGAGGCACGGCCACTGTTGCTTCCCAGAGGTAGGTCATCCCTCCCAACAGTACTCAGAATTGACTACTTATTGTTGAGGGAATGGCCACAGGGGTGATCTCCACTATCTGATGTTCCTCCTTCTCTCTCTCCTGACAGTCACCTATTAATCTGTCTCCTGGAGCCTAGGGTTGACCACCTCCCTCTAGCTACTGTCTATCACTGCCTCACTTTCCCTAACAAGCCGAAGGTCATCGAGCTGCAACTTTAGTTCCTCAACACGGTCTGTAAGAAGCTGCATCTCGATGCATCTGGTGCAAATGTGGCCGTCCGGGAGGCTGGGAGTCTCCTGGAAATCCCACATCCGACACCCCGAACAGAACACAGGCTCTATAGACATGCCCTCTATCCTCTCTGGAGCTGAATAAGAAATAAGGGATGAACTTACCCAGGCTCCGCCTATTCTCGCCAAAGTCCTGTTTGAGCCAAAGCCTTCCTACTCCGACTCAGACTATACTGCTAGGTGGTAGTTCTCTTTTATAGAGACTGGGTTTCCCATTGAAGCTCTTCATTGGACATGCGCAGTCATGTCTGCACAGTACTCCAATCAATAGAAGGATACATGGATGCATAGGATAGAGATAAATAGACAGATAGCAGGATGGATAGAGAGACAGACACAGACCATAAGACATGGAGCAGAATTAGGCTCTTCAGCTATTGAGTCCACTCTGCCATTTTTTCCTGGCTAATCAACCCCATTATCCTGCCTTCTCTCCATAACCTTTCATGCCTTGACTAATCAAGAACCTATCAACCTCTCCATTAAATGCACCCAATGACCTAACTTCCACAGCTGCCTATGGCATGAATTCAGAGTTACCAACCCCTGGCTAAAGAAATTCCTCATCAGATCCATTCTAAATGGATGTCCCTCTGTTCTAAAGCTGTGCCCTCTGGTCCTAGACTCCCCTACCATAAAAAAAAACCTCTCCACATACACTCTATCAAGGCCATTCAGTATTTGATAGCTTTCAATGAGATCCGCTCCAATGTTCCTTAATTCCAGCAAGTAAAGGCCCAGAGCTATCAATCACTCCTCACACGATCAGTCGTTCAAACCCGTAATCATTCTCATTAACCTTCTCTAAACCCTCTAGAATGCCAGTGCATTCTTTCTCAAACAAGGGACCCAAAACTCCTTAAAATACTTCAAGTGATTCCCCCCCCCCCCGCCCGGTGCCTTATAAATGCTCAAGATTACAGCCCAACTCCTCAACCCTTCCTCCACTACATTGACAACTGCATTGGTGCTGCTTCCTGCATCCATGCTGAGCTCATCAATTCCATCAACTTTACCCCTAACTTCAACCCTGCTCTTAAATTTACTTGGTCCATTTCTGACACCATCCTCCACTTTCTTGATTTTTCCTTCTCCATCTCTGGAGACAAACTGTCAAGCGATATCTATCTTTTATAAACCTATCGATTCTTACAGTTATCTTAACTATACCTCTCCCCACCTATCCCCTGTAAAAATGCTACTCTCTTTTCTCAGTCTCTTTGCACTAAACTCCCTCCCAGCACTTAAATCCCTGCAAGCAGCCTTAGTGCTACATCTGCCCATTCACCTCCATTCAGGGCCACAAACAGTTCTTCCAGCTGAGGCAACACTTCACCTGCTGGCATTTCTATTGTCTCTGGTGCTCCCGATGCAGCATCTTCTACAGTGGTGAGACTTGTGATAAATTGGGGGACAGCTTTGTCAAGCATCTCCGCTCCATCTTCAAAAAGCAGAATTTCCTGGTGGGCGGCCAAACATTTGAATTCTGATTCCAAATCCCGTTCTGATGTGTTGATCTATTGCAACCTCTTGTGCTAAGATGAGGACACCCTCAGGGTGGAGGAGCAACATCTTATATTCCATCTAGGTTGCCTGAATATTGATTTCTCTTTCCAGTAAAAATATTCACCCCTCTCCTCTTCTGCTGTTTGACTCTCAGTCTTTTTACTTCTTCTCACCTGCCTATCACCTCCTCCTGGGTCCCCTCCTCCTTCCCTTTCTCCTATAGCCCACTCTTCTCTCCCATCAGATTCTTTCATCTCCAGCTCTTTATCTTTCCAACCCACCTGGCTTCACCTATCACCAAACTATCCTCCTTCTCTTCCTAACCCCCCACCTTTCTATTCTGGCATCTTCCCCCTTCCTTTTCAGTCCTAAACAAGGGTTTCAACCCAAAATGTTGACTGTTTATTCATTTCCATAGATGCTGCCTGAACTGCCGAGATCCTCCAGCATCTTGTGTGTGTTGCTCAGCGTTACATCCTTACTTTTATATTCTAGTCCTCTCAAAAGAAAATCTAACATTGCGTTTGCCTTCCTCTCCACCGACTCAAGTCAAGTCAAGTCACTTTTATTGTCATTTCGACCATAACTGCTGGTACAGTACATAGTAAAAATGAGAACTTTTTTTCAGGACCATGGTGTTACATGACACAGTACAGACTGAACTACGTAAAAAACACAGAAAAAAAACTACACTAGACTACAGACCTACCCAGGACTGCATAAACTGCACAAAACAGTGCAGTCATTACAATAAATAATAAACAAGAAAATAGGGCAGTAAGGTATCAGTCCAGGCTTTGGGTATTGAGGAGTCTGATAGCTTGGGGGAAGAAACTATTACATAGTCTGGTCCTGAGAGCCCGAATGCTTCGGTGTCTTTTCCCAGAAGGCAGGAGGGAGAAGAGTTTGTATGAGGGGTGTATGGGGTCCTTCATAATGCTGTTTGCTTTGCGGATGCAGTGTGTAGTTCAGATCAGCGTTCAATACCATCATCCCGCAGAGACTAGTGGAGAAACTGTCACTGCTTGGCCTTAACACTGCCATGTGTTGCTGGATTCTGGATTTCTTGACAGAGAGACCACAGTCAGTCTGTGTTGGCAGGAACATCTCTGACTCCATCACACTGAGCACTGGATCCCCACAAGGTTGTGTGCTCAGCACACGACTGTTTACACTGCCAACACATGACTGTGCAGCCAGATTCAAGGAGAACCTGATCATTAAATTTGCTGATGATACCACAGTGGTGGAGCTCATCAGCAAAAATGACGAAACAATGTACAGGGAGGAGGTCAAACACCGTGAGAGCTGGTGCAGTGACAACAACTTGATGCTTAATGTCACCAAAACCAAGGAGATGATCGTCGATTTCAGACGGTCTCAGCCTGAGCAGACACCCCTCAGTATCAGTGGCTCCACAGTGGAGAGAGTGGAAAACATCAAGCTCCTTGGGGTGCAGATCTTGGACAATCTCACCTGGTCCAGGAACACCACTGGGATTGTGAAACGAGCCCAGCAGAGATTGCACTTTCTGAGGAAGCTTAAACAAGCATCACTCCCCACTAACATCTTAACTGCATTCTACAGAGGAGTGGTTGAGAGTGTGCTGACCTTTTGCATCACAACCTGGTACTCCAGCTGCAGTGCTGCTGACAAAAAAGCCTTGCAGAGGGTGGTTAGGGGAGCAGAGAAGGTTATTGGGGTCTCCCTACCTTCTGTTCAAGACCTCTTTCAGAGCCGATGCCTCCAGAAGACACGGTACATCATTAAAGACCCCTCACACCCTCTCCATGAACTGTTTGTTCTTCTGCCATCAGGTAAACGTTACAGGAGCATCAAAACTAAAACCACAAGGCTACTAAACAGCTTCCTCCCACAGGCAGTCAGACTGCTAAATAGCTGCTCTACCTGACTGTGCTTTGGACACTTTTAACTTGCACTGGACACTTATAACTTGTTTTTAACTGACATGTGGCTGTTGTGTTTTACTATTTATTGTTGTGTTTATTATTTAGTGTTGCGTTTGTTATGTTATGATTGCACTGCTCCTGGGAAACACTGTCTCATTCTGCCCTGCAGAGCTGATGTACGGTTAGAATGACAATAAAGTTTTTGAATCTTGAATCTTGAATCTAGTGTAAATGTCTGTAATGATGGGAAGAGAGACCCCGATGATCTTCTCAGCTGACCTCAGTATCCGCTGCAGGGTCTTGCGATCCGAGATGGTGCAATTTCAGAACCAGGCAAGTTAACCTTTGGGGAATCCGGCATGTGGGCTGCCAAGTCCACTTTGCACCTTTGATTTTTGAATTTTCTCTCCATTTAGAAAATAGTCTGTGCTTGTATTCCTTCTACCAAAATGTATGACCAAACACTTCATGACACTGCATTCCATCTGCCACTTCTTTGCCCATTCTCCTCATCTGTCCAAGTCCTGCTGCAGCCTCGCTGCTTCCTCAACACTAACTGCCCCTCCACCTATCTTCATATCGTCCACAAACCAGCAATTCTGTCATCAAAATCTTTGACATACTAAGTAGAAAGCAGTCCCAACACCAACCCCGTCACCGGCAGCCAAGCAGAAAAGGCTCCCTTTATTTCCACTCTTTGCCTCTCGCCAATCAGCTGCTGCTTTATCCATGTTAGACCCTTTCCTGTAATGACATGGACTTATAGCTTGTTAAGTAGCCTCATGTGTGGCTCCTTGTCAAAGGCCTTCCAAAAATCCAAGTATGCAACATCCACTGAGTTTGTCTATCCTGCTTGTTATTTCCTCAAAGAATTCTAACAGGTTTGTCAGGCGAGATTTTGCCTTAAGGAAACCATGCTGACTTTGGCCTATTTCATCATGGACCTCCAAGAATCCAAAAGCCACTTCCTTAACAATTGGCTCCAACATCTTCCCAATAATTGAGGTCAGGTTAACTGGTCCATAATTTCTTTTCAACACACACAAAATAGGAGAAACTCGCAGGGCAGGCAGCATCGGTGGAAAAGAGTAAACAGTTGATGTTTCGGGCTGAGACCCTTCCTCGGGCATATAAATGGCAAATAAAGACGATCCTTGATAGACAGAATGATGGAAGGAGAAAAGGACTGATAAACAGTGGGATTGGAGGATAGACAGAATGATAGAATGAGAGATAGAATGATGTATAGGGTCTGATTGTAGACTTCAGGAGAGAGAAACCTGAGGTCCGAGTCCTCATCAGAGGTGGAAAGGGTCAGTAACTTTAAATTCCTGGGTGTTATTACTTGAGAGGACCTGTCCTGAGCCCAGCATGTAAGTGCAATTACCAAGAAACTATGGCTGCACCTCTACTTCCTTAGGAGTTTGCAGAGATTCAGCATGGCATCAAAAACTTTGACAAACTTATTTAGATGTGTATCAGCAAGTGTACTGACTGGCTGCATTATGGCCTAATATGGGAACACCAATACACTTGGGTGGAAAATCTGACCAAAGGGAGTGGGCTTGGCCCAGTGAATCATAGGTAAAGCCCTCACAACCATTGACAATGTCTACCTGAAACATTGTCATGGGAAAACAGCATCCAGCATCAAAGAACATCACCACTCAGGCCATGCATGCTCTTTTCTCACTTCTGCCATCAGGTAGAAGATACAAAAACCTCAGGACTTGCACCAGCAGGTTCACGAACAGTTGCGATGCCTCAACCTTCAAGCTTTTGAAAAAAAAAGGGAATAACTACATTCACCCGCCCATCTGTTGAGATGTTGCCGCAACCAACGATCTTACTTTAAGGACTCTATCTTGTTATTGCATGCTCTTGTTATTTATTGCTATTTATTTATATATGCATTTGCAGTTTGTTGTCTTCAATGCTCTACGTGATCTTTCATTGATCCCGTTTGCAGTTTCTTTTCTATAAATTTGCTGAGTATTCCCACAGGAAATAAAGATTCTCCAGGTCCTTTGTGGTGACATACATGAACTCTGAAAATAAACTTTACCTTGAACTTTGAACTATACAGAACAATAGTTAGTTAGACAGATTAGGACAAAGAGGAGTGGTTGAGGCTGCGTTTAGTGGATATGGTGCAGTCCATCACAGGTAAACCCCTCCCCACCATTGAGCCCAATTGCACAGAGCAGCCTCCATCATCAGGGACCCCCACCACCCAGGTCATGCTCTCTTCTCACTGCTGCCGCCAGGAAGGAAGGTACAGGAGTCTCAGGACTCACACCACCAGGTTCAGAAACAGCAATGTCACCCCTCAACAATCAGGCTCTTGAACCAAAGAGGATAACTTCACCTACCCCATCACCGAACTGTTTCCACTACCCGTGGGCTCACTTTCAAGCACTCTTCATCTCATGCTCTTGATATTTATTGCTTATAATAATAATAATTATTATTATTTCTTTATTTTCATATTTGCACAGTTTGCTGCCTTTAAAGTGACATATAAGAACTTTGATAATAAATTTACTTTGAACATTTGGTGGGTTCGTGGACCGTTCGGAAATCTGAAGCCAAATTACCATTTGAATCTGCCCTCTCAAAACGTAAATCCTCTGGTGTTTAGTTCCCTGGGAGGAGATCCGTCGACATTCAACCTATTTATGCCCTTCATGATGTTATCTCCTCCAAACGTTCTCCTGTGCATTCACTCCTCATTAATTCTGCAAACCCTCTATCACGACATTATCCTTTCTGATAGAGCCCTCCCCACCACTGAGCACATCTACAACGAGAGCTGCCACAAGAAAGCGGCAGCCATCGTTTGGGACCCCCACATCCAGACCATGCTGCTTCCTCGCTACTGACACCGGGCCGGAGGTGCAGCAGTCTCAGGACCCACACCACCAGGTTCAGGATCAGCTACCTTTCAACCGTCAGGTTCTCGAACCAGCGTGGATAACATCACTCACCTCAACTCTGAACTGATTCCACAACCTCTGGAATCACTTTCAAATACTCTACAACTCACGTTCTCAGTTTTTTTCCATCCTCCCAATTGCACAGTTTGTACAATTGCAAAACATCTTCTTATGCACATTGGTTGTTTGGCAGTCTTCGTGCGAAGCTTTGCATTGATTCTAACGCGTTTCTTTGTATCTACTGTGAATGCCTGAAGGAAAATGAATCTTAGCGTTGTTTACGTCCTTTGATAATGAATGCACTTGGAACTTTGAACATTTATTACCTTGAAAAAGCTTGAAGGTTTCCAGCGTGGAGGGCCATGCGCGAGAAGTGGGACGTGGGATTGCGGATTCTGCCCTCAAATACCGGGAACACCAGTTTAGTGACTTCCACTAAAGCTGAGATATGCCTGCTCGCCTGACACTCCCATTCCATCAACCCACACACATGTTTTCTCATTGACACTTATATATTTTTTTCTTTAACCGCACACAGTTCACTTAACACCGGGGCGTATTGCAACCTGCCGAGTCGCGAATTCCTATTGACACAAGAACAGCCTGGCGAACGTGAGATCAGCCCAGAAAATCGAGGACTGTCACGACAGAAAACTACACACGGATTTAAGGCACGCGCAGTCCCTTGTCATACAAAGTTACTCGAAAGAGACACGAAGGTTATCTTAACAAGATGAAGTTTTCGTACCACATACTGCAGACTTCCCAAATACCCAACGATAGGTCAAGAATCACATCCACCGGGAACAGTTGGAGAGGGAAGCGCGGGCGTTAAAGAGAAGTTTCTCCCTGTTCTTGCGTCCTTTGATCTCTTCCATTGAAAGTCACTATACCCTCCGAAAGAGCTCACTGTGTTCACAGACATACAGAGCTCACAATGTGCGTCTATCAAGTGTCACTCCTGTCCGCGGTTCTGTGGAGTAGCGTCACGGGGCAGGCGTGGCCTTGGAAGCCCCCTCCCTTTCTATTTTGCCGTCTCTCTCACTCTCTCGCTCTCTGTGCCTCTCGCCGGAGTAACATTACATTGACCGCATCAGATTTCATCTCGCACTCTTGACGATTGTGAAGTAACCTCGAGATCTCCGAATTAATTAGTTACATTTCCCCACTCTGTGGAAACTCCAGCCGAGATAAGCTGGGGAGAAGAAGGAGCGGGAAACGCTCTTGCGACTGCTCCACCATTCAATACTTCATTCTCCTGGCTCTCCTTTTAGCCTGAAGGGTTTTTATTTCTGCAAACCAACTCCCCTTTGCGCTCTTTCGATTGAGTAAAATTATTTCCTCTTAGAAACTGTCGAATTCTAAAGTTTTCAGTTAATAGTCCTTTTATTAACTAGCACACGGAAGCGGAGGAATGATTGACAGGTGTTCAGTTTCAAGGCGGGACATAACTCACCGCCGGCAACGCCAGTTCTGTGCTCAGATTCAATTTTCCCTAGACAAGCGGCGGCATTTGCCGCTGGTGTAGTTGATTATCATCAGGCGGGAGATACGAAGACTTGAAAGCACGTATCATAAACTCAAGGACAGCTTCTACCCTGCAGTTATAAGACTGTTGATCATAAAACGGACTATTGGAACTCACGATCTTCTGCGCTGTGGCCTTGCATCTTATAGTCTACCTTTACTGCTCTTTCTCTGTAACCGTAACAGTCACAGATCACAGAACACAACAGCACAGAAACAGGCCTTTTGGCCCATCTAGTCCATGCCGAACCTGCACCGGGATCATAGCCCTCCATACCCTTCACATCCATGTACCTATCCGAGATTTTTTAAATGTTGAAATTGAACCGGTATCCACCACGTACACCAGCTTGTTCCACACTCCCATCCTCTGAATGAAGAAGTTCCCTCTCATGTTCCTCTTAAACATTTCTCCTTTCACCCTTAACCAATGACGTCTAGTTCTAGTCTCACCCAAATTCAGTGGAAAAAGCCTGCTTGCATTTACCCTGTTT